>NC_046291.1:22750416-23415833 GCF_004115265.2 Rhinolophus ferrumequinum
CCCACCCAGGAGGCCCTAGGCCTAGCACTCCCAATGACCATCTTTGTAGTGGGCTAGAGCATCACCTGGCCACCTCTGAAAATGACACATCCAAAGGGCAGACTAGGCAGGCACCAGAGCCCTGCTAAAGCAAACTCTGCTCTGTAGGGTCAGCCCCTGCACAACTCCTCCACTGTAGTCACAGCAGATCCCCACAACCAATTAACTTGAGAGTCAATCCCTTCCATTGATGTGCACACAGCAATAAAGTCTCAACTACAATAGAAGGACACACACAACCCACATAAGGGACAAACCTGGAGAATCCGACTCTAGTGATCACAGAGATTGCACCACTAGGTCCCACAGGAAACCTATTACAAAAGGTCACTCTCCTAAGACTAGGAGACATAGCAGCTCTACATAGAAACAAACACAGGATGGTAGCCAAAATGGGGAGACAAAAACACATGTCTCAGAGAAAAGAACAGAACAAAGCTCCAGAAAAAAGAACTAAACAAAATGGAGACAAGCAATCTACCAGACACAGAGTTCTAAACACTGGTTATAAGGATGCTCAATGACCACAAGGAGAACTTCAATAGAGAGACACAAAACACAAAATGGAGATAAAAAAACATAAAAAAAGAACCAGTCAGAAATTAAGAACACAATAATGGAAATGAAGAATACATTAGAGGGACACAATCATAGATTATATGAAGCTGAGGATTGAATCAGTGATTTAGAAGATAAGGTAACAGAAAACACCAAATCAGAAGAGCAAAATGAAAAAAACAAAAAACTCAAATGAACTGAAGATAGTTTAAGGGGCCTCTGGGACGACATCAAGTATACCAACATTTGCATCATAGATGTACCAAAAGAAGAGAGAGTGCAAGGAATTGAAAGTCTATTTGAAGAAATAATGACTGAAAAATTCCCTAACCTGGCAAAGGAAATAGATATACAACCCCAGACAGCACAGAGAGTCCCAAACAAGATGCACCCAAAGAGGCCCACGCCAAGACACATAATGATTAAAATGCCGAAGGTCAAATACAAAAAAAGAATCTTAAAAGCAGCAAGAGAAAAACGTTAGTTACCTACAAGGGAGATCCCAGAAGACTATGAGTTGATTTCTCCACAGAAACTTTGTAGGTCAGAAGGTATTGGCATGAAAATTTCAGTGTTGAAAAGTAAGTACCTATAACCAGATTACTCTATCCAGCAAAGCTATCCTTTAGAGTTGAAGGACAGATAAAGTGCTTCCCAGACAAAAAAAGCTAAAGGAATTTCTCACCACCAAACCAATATTACAAGGAATGTTAGAGGGAATTCTTTAAGACAAAAAATAAAGATAAAAATATGAATAATAAAATGGCAATAATTACATATCTATCAACAATTACTTTAAATGTAAATGAATTAAATGTTCCAATCAAACGATAGAGTGGCTGAAAGAATAAAAAACAAGACCCTTGCATATGCTGTCTGCAAGAGACTCACTTCAGATCAAAACACACACAGACTGAAAGTGAAGGGATAGAAAAAGATATTTCATGAAAATGGAAACAAACAAACAAACAAAAACCTGTGGTAGCAATACTTATACCAAACAAAACAGACTTTAAAACAAAGGCTATAATGAGTGAATGACCAAGAAAAAATCAGCAATTCTACTTATGGGTAATTATCCAAAGAAATTCAAAATGCTAGTATGAGGGGGCGTGTGCATCCATATGTTCATTACAGCATTGTTTGCAATGGCTAAGATATGGAGGTAGCCTGGATGTCTGTGGATGGATGAATGGATAAAGAATAGGTGGTACATATATACAATGGAATATTGCTCGGCCATGGAGGGAATGGGTTCTTGCCATCTGCAGTGGCATGGATGGACCTAAAGGGCATGGTGCTGAGTGAAGCATGTCAGACAGAAAAAGACAGATGCAATGTGATTTTGCTTATATGTGGAATCTAAAGAACAAAACAAGTAAACAAATAAAACAAAAAAACTCATAGATACAGAAAACATTTTGATGGTTACCAGATGGGAGGGGGGTTGGGGATGAGTGAAAAAGGGGAAGGGATTAAGAAGTATAAATTGGTTGTTACAAAGTAGTCATGGGGATGTAAGGTATAACATAAGGAATATAGTGAATAATATTGTAATAACTATGTATAGTGCCAGGTTGGTACTAGACTAGTCAGGGGGATCTCTTCTTAAGTTATATAAATGTCTAATCACTATGCTGTACAACTGAAATTAATATAAAATAATATTGAATGTCAAATGTAATTGAAAATTTTTAAAGGGGGAAAAGGTGAAGAGGAATAAGAGGTTCAAATTTCCAGGTATAAAACAAATAAGTCATGGGGATGTAATGTACAGCATGGGGAATATATAGTCAATAATATTGTGATAGCATATTATGGTGTCAGATAGTTGCTGGGCTTAATGGTGATCACTTCTTTAGGTCTATAAATATAAGTGTTGAAAAACTATTTTGAACACCTGAAACTAATATTATATGTTAGCTATATTTTAATAAAAATTATTTTAAAAAGAATAAAAAGTATTTTTCTTTTTGATTACTGTATTTAGTCAGTCATGAAAATTGGCATGTCTTATCAAACCTAAATCCAATTAGAATAGAGAATTTTAAAAGTATTAAATATAGTCTTTAATTTCTACAAATATTTTATCAGCTTTGGAGAAATACTATTACCAAATATTTTATCAGCTTCAGAGAGATACTATTACCTCCTCTTATTCCAGTAGTTGTCAAATTTTTCAATTTGAAAGATGGTCATGTTTCATAGCACATCTTCATAAGATTCTTTTGTTTGATCAGAATAGAATAGACTAGACAGAAAAAGAGATTTAATAGGAAAATTAATAAGATAGTGTCCTTCATCAAATATTGCTCGTGGTTGAAAGGCATAAGATTTAGAGAAGTAATAATTGGTGACAAAATGGAAAGGAGGTGACTTCCCCAATCAATGCTTGCCTTAAAAAAAATCAATAAAATCATGTTATTAATAATAAAAACAAAAAGTGGTGCAATGAAGCTATGCCACTTAAAAAAAGATAATGTCTTCAATGGTTTTGCTGTCAGAGTGAAATAAACATATCATTAATAAATATTGTAGGGAACAGCAGATTTTTTTGTTTTTCTGACGAACTGAAATAGGTAATGGAACCATTTAAGCAGAATATGAACTAAATTTCCTCACTAGTATTAGGCTAGGAACAAAATGAAATCAGGAAGGGACATGTTTTATAGAACTCCACTGCTGTATACCCAACATGAGAACAGTGACTGGTACTTAGTAGATGGTCAACAAATATTTGAAAAATAATTGAATAAACTACCATAAATTTCCCTGTTCTCAAAATACAACAGATTTTATGTAACTTAATCAAGATACACAATATTTTGTTTTCACCCTAAAAATGTTAATTTTTTGTTATAAATACCTGCAGTGTGTGATGAAAAAGTACTACTGGATTTGTCTATTTTTGACAAAAGTGGAATGATTCTCATTTGCGGAAGAAAAAGGTATAGTTCTGTTGCGATTTGTTCCTATTTGGAGCAAACATATGCATATTAATCGAGTTCCTATTCTTTTTCAGTTAGATCATTTCATAATATGTTTTTTACAGAAGGCACAAACTTTTAAAACTATTCAATTTAAGAGAATACCAGAGGATAACATAATTCAAGGCATACTAGTAATTATAACAAAGTTAAGGACATTGATGGGGGAAAAATATGCAAGTGGTTTGTAAAGCACAGCCTAAAAATAAAACAATGGACCAGTTTAGTCTTATAGTTCAAAAATTCTAGCAGGAAAGAATGACTAGCTGGAAGGTCATGGGCAAGATCTAAATGCATATACAATAGCATTGTCCTCGAAACTGAATATTTTAAAACATTGTAATTCAAAACTATTATCATGATTCTCCAAATCTCTGGTAGAGACAGAGAGATACCATCCATATGTTTTTTTATTTCCTAGTCACAAGTTAAGAATTAGTGAATTATATAGTATGTATCAATATAATATTAATTAGCATATAAGTATCTTTAGTAATTAGATAATATGTATAATCAATGGTAATGTGATATATAATTATTAACATATAATGTATTACAAAATATAATATATTATATATTCTAGGTATAATTTGATTTATATACTGAAACAAAGCAGTAGATATATATAATTAGATCAATACATATATAAATATATTACCAAAGGAAATCTGAACAACTAGGGTTAAATGTCTGCCACAGAGGCTGATTCAAAATACATCACATAAAAATGCATAGTATTTTAATTTGATATTGTAGATGACCAAAAATGTGAAAATTATTTTACATTAAGTTATCTCTGCTTTCCTTTTATTTTATTTTACTGATTTATGTTTTCTGTTTCCTTAAAAAGCACAATTTGTTTTTAATTAAAAACAAGCACCTAAAAATAAAATATATATTTTAATAAACACATTATAGAAATATGTAAATAATATATTGGTACATTTTTGATAAACTACATTTATAGTCAATTATTTTTTCAGGCTAATATTATATAGTACATAAGAGTTTGTGTGAGTATCTCTGTGAATATATTGCAGCAAGCAGAATCAGGAGACATTCACATACTTTCATGTTCTATGGAATACCAAACATAGATCACCATTTTTTGGAGGAATAAGACCACAATGCTCATAAATTTTAAGAGCCAACTATGTTTAATTCACTGCTCTATTATCAGCACCTAGCATGGGGTCTGGCAGACAGTACAATGAATGAAGTTCAGGCCTCTCTGCTCCTCTGCAGATACCAGGGACCTGCCCGTCTACCCTTGATTTATCCACCTGGCTATTCCTGTGCTTCTCCTGCCAGGTCATGTGCTTTGCTCCTCTCTGTCATCGCCAGCTTCACTCTAGCCCAGCTCTTAATTTGCTTTTGGTCAACACCTGAAAGTCAAGGTCTATTGTCCCATTTGGTGCAAACTGTTACTACCCTGGTGGTGTTCAGCGCAAGTATGATGTTGAAAAGATTATACTTCTACTGTTCTTGTCTCTTACGTTCTCTCAAATCACCTCCTACAGCTGCTTGGGTAAACGGAATTTACCAAGACATGGGGTTCCTGAAGGTAGCCACAATATAGGAAAGGGCATATACAAGAGTAAGCTAAATATGACTGTGACAATAGTTCGAGGGAGTTGAACAAAAGGCAAAGTTAGCTTATCCCCCAGCCTTATTCTTCTGTTTTAAGGCCAATAATGGTTTTGAATTCCAGAAGCCAAAAAAAAAAAAAAAAAAAGGGAGAGAAAAGTGTTTTTTACAAAGGATCTCTCCTCTTTTTCAGGGATTCTTTCTCATCACATGGCTTGGTTTTAATAAAGAATTGGCCTAGGTTGGTTCTCTGGAAATCAGACTCAGAGGTGGAATTTTGCACACAGGACACTGATGAAGACGTGCTCTTTGAAAGCATCACTCATAGACTAAGAAGGGAGGAAGCGGGAGTGGGCAGAGGGAGAAATGAAGCTGTGAAGCAAAACCAAAGCGTTACAGACCCAACAGGAAGCTAAGATGGCCCTTCAGCGTAGTGGCCAAGATAAAGTCCTTTATAATCCTACATCATACTTATACTTCTGCACCAATCAGTCATTGGAGATGAGTCTTCCAGGGTATGGACATAATAACAAACAAGCTGAAGAGATCCCTGAAGGGGTTGTCTGCTGACAGAACTCCTCAGAACTGAACAAACAATGCTTTCATTGATTGGGAATCTAGAAGGATCATCACAAAATCCATAATGGACCTACTCCAACCAATTCAATTCTTCAACTCCAACAACATAGAGAAGTAAATTTTCTAAGGATCAGTGGCTTCATTTAAAATGATATATAGAGTTGTGTATGTGTGTGCATATAAGAGGAAGTAAAGAGCAGGAGGTAAGGGTTTGGGGTCTTTAGACATGCATGCTTGAACAGGCTTGGAAACCCCAAGACCACTTATTGTCTAAAGTTTCCCCGGCAAGTTTGAGGTGGAAAAATCTTCATTTTCCCTAGGCTTCTGGTTGTAATTATTGGGTCAATGATGTATTCACACTTCCACAAAACAATAATTCACAGAGATTTTAAAGTCTAAATACATACTGAGGAAGGGAAATTTAACTTTTTTTTAAATTATAATATTACCAATATTGATTTCCACCAAAAAGGAATAAAGATTTAATTATCATAATCAATAAGACTGGTCCCTTTTATCCATTCTTCTCCTTTCAGACTGTGCCTTAGACCTGAAACATAATAAATGATATCTTCCCACCTTTATTTTCCTGGAGAAATTGTATTCCTTCTTTGGGACTCAGGCTAGGTGCTATGCTCTCCGGTGAGCTTTCTCTAATTCTCGTGTGAACTGAAACACTCTTCTTTGTGTTCATACAGTATTCAATGAATAACTGCAATCATTTATCTTACCTTACTAAAATTACCTGTTTGTGTGGATTTCCTGTCTACTGGAATGAAAATCCCTTGAACATAGGGCTATATTTTATGTATTTTTGGCTTAACAGTGACCAGACTAGTAGTTGTCACAAAGTAGGCAATAAGTATTTGTTACTGAAGGGAAGAATGACAGATCCTATACCACCTCATTCCTGGATAAAGAATATGCTCCTAAATAGCGAATTTGGGGGGAAAAATAAATTGATTAATATCCAGTTTACATTATTTGAAAGTCTATTACTATATGCTGGGTTGAGTAATAGTATAATGTGATCACTTTGCATCCACAAGTCAATTCTGTGATATAAATGCACAACAGAGGTAGAAACTGAGGCTTAAAGACATTAATAAAAACACAAACCTGTTGAAGTTAATGCTGCTAATAAAGGCCTAATACCAGAGCCAAATGATCTGACTCATTTTTTTATTTTTTTTTTTAATTACATGAGGCAAGACCTCAATGGACCTGCTCAGCTACCCGAGGTTGCTGAAATGTATTGTTGATGTTTTAGCCAATAGGAGGGTCAATTAAAATACTGTAAGTAAAAGTGGGAGACAAGTGAAAATTTAGAGTTCTAAAACTCCTAGTTATCATCAACATTTTTGTTATTATTCTGTGAAGCTTTGCACTTAAGGCTGTTATTATTGAAATAGCTTACATAACTAACGTCCTGTTCTTTAGAATATGTGAATCTTGATTAGGAAGCCTATTTCTATTATACTTTCTGTCTTCTCCAGGAAAAGAAGCAAAATGTGCTTCTATACCCATGTTTTCTATTTTGTATTATAATTACATCCATTCCAGCAATTGTGTCTTTAAAGAAATAATAGAAAAGGAGACTGTTATGGTAAGCAAAGAAGCATATTGGTGATATCTTCATGTGAATAGTGTCAGTCTTTTGAGTTGCCAGCATTACACAATAAACTGTTTTCAAGCTAAAGTGATAACTTGAGATTTGCTATATTGTATCACTAAGCACCATTTTTCATCTACATCTTTTCTTGTATAAGTTGAGAAATTAATGTTTAGCAGAAGTGAAAATGAACAATAACAGGGGCAAAATGTTGCATTAATACTTAATGTAATGCTTTTTGGGAGTATAAAGGGAATAAAACCATTCAAATGCAAATGAAATCTTCAAGGATGCTTTCAATTTAAATGTTTTGCTAGGAATACCTTTATTTTGCTGGAGTTTTGCTTGTGAGAAATAAGAACACTGTAAATAATTGTAAGCTTATCTTCTAACATTTCAATATGAATATATGATGGTCTTTTCACTTTTCCTATAGTTCTCTAAAATAGTTTCTAGACTTTCAAATTCCACATGTCAGTTGTAGGTTTGCAAACTTTTCATTTTAAAAAATAAGGACATTATTTTAAAAAGCTACTGTATAATGCCAACCATAATTTTATTAAATATAAGAAACTTCAACCCATAACTACAAAATAATGGTTCTATACCTGAATATTTTTTATTTTATCAAACACTGTTGAAATATTTTTTTTCCTTTTTATTAAAGGCACAATATCTATGTTTGACATATAGAATAATTCTCACTTTCTTCTCAATTGGAGAAAAAAAAAAGATGCGTAGATTGACCTTGTATTTGAAAAGGTGTGTTTCTATTACCTAGTATATTTCCAGTAATACTTACCTTATTATTATATTTTAAATTATATTATATTATAAAAAGTTAAATACCTGAGAAACTTCACTCTGTTTGGTGTTTCCCAGACTTTACTAAATCAGAATATAGTCTATGCCCCAACTTCCTTGATTACATATTTCAAAGAGCAGATTCTTAGCATTTCAATAAGAAAACAATACTCTATAAAAGAAATCAATTGAACATTTCATAACTTTGGAAAATTAACTATTATTTTAAGGGATTTGGACCAGAGGGTGCTTTTTAATGATAAAATTATTTTATCTTTTTCGTGTTATTTACCGAATTGAATGAAAAAGTCTGCCTAATTCCCCAAGCTATTATATCACAACATCTGAATTTATGCATATGTTCAGAATTGTTTCATATGCTTACAGAGAAGGACATTAATGTCAGTGGGGAGTATGATTCACTACTTTAATATGTTCTCTTTATGGATTGCAAGACTAATAAAACATGTATGATTTCCAGTAAGCAACTGGGTAAATAACAGTTGAAGTAAATTGGTTAAGAGATAATTTTCTCCTTACTCTCTCTGACTCTCATTAATAGAACTATGCTCATTCTGAGGAAAATAAAGAACAAATGAGAATTTGAGAGATAAGTAGACATAAAAACTAAAGATTTTTATGAGGAAAAAACAGATAAGGTTAAAATAAAGCACTTGGTCAACCAGGCAAAGGTGTACATTAACAACGATGATTACTGGACAGGCACAAACACCAAAGAGGCAAACAAATAATGAGGCAGTCTTCGTGGACTCATAAGTGGAAACAGTTAAATACCAAATGGTTTCTAAAGAAATTTTGGAAGATGAATTATTTCTCAGAGACTTTAGAAGTAGATGGTGTTGAACACTAAATCCAGCATTTCTAAGTTCCAGGAAATTATGATTTCTCATTATTCATATAACTCCAGCCAGAAAAAAAAAAAAAGAAAAAAAAACGAGTCAAAGAACAAGTGTTTGAGCTTTTTCTATGCAGAGTTCTGAGCTTCTGTGTCAGGATATTTACCTGCAGGTTTCATGTAAAGCCACTCTGGTGAGGAGCTGAGCATCCAGAAACACCTCAGGGCAGCAGCTAGCCTGCTGTCTTTTAGGAATGACTTTAGGACCAGGCCATGTTAATTTAAATGTGGTCAATAGTAGAAATAACCTCTCTAGGAATGGCAGGGATATGGAAAGCAGACTGCTGCTGAAGGCATAGGTCAGAAGCAATTGGTATTTAGGAGGGCATCAGGATGCTAAGGGGTAAGGAAAGGAAATGGTATAGTCAGGTGGAGTGTTGCCCATGTTTGAGACTAGTATGGCATAAACAGTACTAATTTAGCAGGGAACAGGATTATGAGTTTTAGGTCCAAGCAGAAGTAAAATTTGTGTCAGTAAAAATGAAAGTCCTGATCTTGTAAGAGGATAAGAAAGACTCTGGACCCAGAGGAGCTGAGACAGTTATCAGGGAATGAAAACAGGTAACTGGGTACACAAGTAGAGACTAGAACCTCGTTACTGGGGAAATAGGACAGAAAACTAGGGCTTAGTCACAGGAGAATACTCTGAAACTCAAAGAACTAAAGGCACAGCAGATGCAACAGTGGCAGTAAGAGACGAGGCTGATTCTTAAGCTTTAAAAATATTATTCGGAGTTTTCTTACTTAATACCTTTCCTCTAGTCTGAACCAAGCTCAAATCTGTCACAGAAATGAAGCAGAACATGGGATTTAATTGCTCTGTCTTTAAAGATTCTAATCCTTATGTCAGGAGCCCAAACAATCCGTAATATTCAGAGAAACAGTCTTTCAGCTCTCAAATTATATCAGAACAAAGTAAATTAGAAGTCAAACAATTCTTCCCGAAGACCTGTTGGCAGAGGGTAAGGTGGTCATAAGTAGTATCAGTAGTATGAATACAGGAAGTATAGTATAGGCACTATTAGCTTCTAAATTTCTGCACTACGTAGCATGAATTGATATACTGCCACAACTTATCTAGCAAGTGTAACTGTCTAATGTTGAAAGTTTTCTGACTTCCGAGGAAAATGTTAAAGAGAGCTGAAATCAATTGAACTCATTTAATTCAACTCACTTTGTGTATTTGATCATTATTATGGGGTAGGCATGGTACTCGGGCTTGGTAATACAGAGACGAATAAAACAAAAATCATAGTTCTCAAAAAGCTCGAAACTTGTAAAGAAATACACATAAACATACATTCCAAAGCACATGTTTATGACCTGGTTATAAATGCAGTAATAGGACTGGTCATATAGTAATGAACTCACTAGCAAATACATAAGTGCAGAATGGGAGTGATTATCACTGCTCAAGGACTATTGGAAAGGTCAACAGTGAACTTCATCAGTTGACATTATCGTTTTCCTAATGTCTTCGGAAGGCAAAATTGAACAGAATCATAATATCCTGGGTTGTGTTATTATTACTGTCATAATAATTATTATTTTTAATGGGGAGGGACTTGAGAAAAATGGGTTGAATTACTCTGTTAAATTTCAATAGTTAAGAATAATTCGCTAATATTTGCAGGCTATTGCCTTCTCGTTCCTTCTTCCCATCTACTTTGGTGCCACAAATTATAATACCATTTCATCCAGAGCAAAGGCTTACAAATCTCATAGTTAATTTGTAATCTCTGATCACAGCTCTCAGCTGTGGGATAGGGAAGTTTCGGGAACTAAGAGAGCCATTTCATAGACAGAGAGGGCAAAGCAGAAGAGAGAATCCTAAAATTCCTCAATTCCTGAGTCAAAAAGAACTGGTTTAAAAACTTCTAACCAAAATTTTATTTTTTTCTTTTTCTAATATGTGTAATTATAAGTGTAGAAATATGATTTCAATGTGTAAGAATTTTTTTAAATAAAGATTTATAAATATGACTAGGGTCAAGTACATTGTTTAGTATATGATAGATCTTAATAAATATGCATTGAATGAATTAATGGGTGAATGAGTTGGAGAAAGAATTATACTGGCAAACACGAAAGTCAAAATGATTATTTTAATATTCCTAATCCATTCTAATGGGATTATTTTTGACTTTAGGAAGACTATCAAAGTGGTGCATGACGATAGCATTTTTACAGAAAAAAGAGATATCCTTGTCTAATTCATGGAGGTAGTAGAGCTGACTATGCTGATCAAATTGTTCGGATGAGAAGTGCTGAATTGTGCTCTCTGATCTGCTTCAACATTGTTTTACAAGTTTGTGTAAAACCACTTAATCCCGGTTCTCTCACAGGGAACAGTGCATAGAATTGATCGACAGTTTAACATGTTTGTAGTTTGTGAACTCAGTATCCTATGTTGTCCTTCTCCCCACCCCCGAAAAAGAAATAGTTAGTATTAGTCATGGCTAGCTACTTTTAACTCATCATCATTTTTCAGTTGTAAATATGAACTTTATTTATAATTAAGTAAATTCATTCTGACTGTGAAACTGTCTTAAACAATGGAATTGGTATTACCGCATTGAAATTTTCCTCCACAAAATTTTGAATGGATTTGTCATTTTAAGTTTGTGCAGAATTGGTCTATTTCAACTCAAAAATACCAACCTTTAGGATCTCTGATTAAACTCTGGAGTGAAAAAAAAAAGCAAAGTAAAGTTACTGATTACACACTAGCATCAAAATGTTATTTGCAATTTCTGCAAGTGGACAGTCATAAAGCAAGGCATGTGTTCCACTAAAGCTGCAGTATTTTGGTGATCAGGCACCACAGTTCTGATCTCATCTTACACTCTGATGTTGATTGCTGTTCTTTGTGTTATGGCTACAAAAATCCCAGAATAGCAGTTACAGGAGGAAGATGCTATCAGAGATTATAGAAATGAATTGGCTTTATATAGCGTTCTCATGTGCCCTGTTTTTTAAAAGTAGAAACGAGAACTCATGAAAGATGTTTTGAATGACAGAAACAGAAATGAGCAACACTATGTGCAAACAGATACAAGCCAGTCTAGTGGCAATGGAAACTTTTCCCAAAGGATACATGAAACACAGTCTACTACTCTGGGGACATTGGTAGGCATTGAAAGACCTCTAGCTCTGCAAACACAGCCTTTGGCTACATTCTAAAACTGCTAATAAGAACGCTGAGAGTACTTCTGTTTTATTTTCATGTGGGCAAAGTTCTATAAAATTGTTTATAACACACTGTCTTGTTGACTCCTCATTTTCAATTAGTAGATGAAAATAATATCAAAGCTTCGTTTTCTTTTTTTTTTTTTAGAACTCACAACTTGAGGACAAGAAGAATAAGACAGGATTCAATCTAATTAATCCCAATAACATACTTTACGAGTTAAAGTTTAATCGCTTATCACTGAGCCAATTATGTTCATACTTTGTAATGCCTAACTACAATATATTTAATTCTTTAGCAAGCTGGAGGGGATTGAAGAGTTCTAGTACAAAGTGGTTTCCCTTGTTCTTATAACTAAGCATTTATTACTTAACCTATTGTAGAAGGTATTTTGAGAACAAAGAAAAATATAATTAGATGGCAAAATGCATTATACTAAAAACAATGAGATAACATTGAGTTATTCATATGTATATTCTTTAGGAAAGGCTTCTCTAACCACCACCACCCTTCCAATGAGGTCAGACTGCCTGCTGTACATGCTCACTGTACTTTTCCTTCACGCCACTTGAAATCATTATAATACTACATCTGGTTAGAATCTGTCTTGCCACTAGACCATAACCTCCAGGCTTTGCTTGCCATTGTGTCGCCAGTAATTAGTACAGAGTACATGCAGTTCGTATTTATTGTCATGATGAATAAATTATTTCACAAACAAGCAGCCTTATCTCCTAAAAACCTAAATTATCATCTGGCTCCTATTCTTAAATATGTCCATTTTAAAAAGAAATTATCTTCAGTTTAGATCTTAATTTTAAACGTGTTAATTGGAGCAAATTCGGTGAACAAAGGTGAACAAAGGCTTTAAGAGACAGAGTTTCTACCTCAATTTCTTTTCCTTTAAGATCTTTATTGGAAATTTCTGCATACCCGACTCAGAAAGGTCAGGTGCCCCTAATCCAGCAGCTTTCCAAAGGGAGAACTCTGCTTCACTGAGAGACCATAGTCAGCTCATTTAAAACACTTCTCAATAGAAGGGGAAGAAGCAGTGTAGCCAGGGGGATTCACCTACAAAAAGACATCCCTGTAACAAAAAATTTAGGACAAAACTGTGGTAATAATATTTTTAAAGATATAATTATATGGTGCTTTTCTGCCTAGGGTTTCAAGACATTATTGCATTTGTCTTTTCAGGTAGGGTTTTTTTGTTTGTTTTTTTTTTTTTTTTTTTTTTTTTTTTTTAATTACAAATGGCTCATCACACAAAAGCCAGAGACAAAAAGAACACTATTAACACCCAGGGGCCATTTTCTGGATTCATGCACATTATTTATCCTCCCATTAAAGCTTCATCATCCAAAAGATACCAATTGAAAAACCACAATTATCCCTACTGTTTCTTAAATTAAAATCAGAATCCGTAAGTTCATTTATCCTAATAGTAATTTTTCATCATTTTCTTTATTCTCAGATTCTCTGCAAAAAAAAAAAAAAAAAAAAAATGATACTGACAAAAAATCATCTCGGCCAGGGATTTAAGCATATATATGTTTTTATTTGAATCCCGAATTATGTCTTCCTTGTGATCATATCATTTTTCCCCACCATCAAAATAGAGAAGTGTACAAAATCTATCATCTTCTTTTCGTTAAAATGTTGTCAGATGTATTTGAAAGAATATTTCATTGTGTGATGAAACCGAGAAGACAATCAAGAATGAGATGGAACAAGAGAGATCTTTGATTTAACATTGATGGAAAATAGCAATAGTACCTAAGTGACAGCGACTGTGTTATGAACTCGACATCCATGGTTATACTGATTTCTTACAATAACCATGTGCAATAGTTATGATTATCTATATTTTACAGATGAAAAAACTGAAGTCCAGTGAGGTTAAGCAAACTTCCTGAGACTACACATCCAGAAAATGGTAGTAAATAGTACAATTTTACAGAAACCTATGATTTAAAAGTCTGCACCTTTAGTCATACTAGATGATTCACTTAAGTTTGTTGGTTCACAAATTGTTCTCCATACACAGAAGGCAAGGAGAGACTGAGGAAAGAAGACGCTTTAGATTGGTGGGTAACAGGTTTAATAAGCAAGGGAACTTACATATGAGGTTTGTCTTAGGCAGTTGCAAGACAAGTAGGTCTCCCCACCCGCCCACCAGAATCTCAAGTTTATATAGAGGCCTTTATAGGGTTCAGTCATGTGTACTGTCCACATGACCTCAACAAGATACTGCTCTCTCAAGAATGCATCCTTGAAAACAGCCCACACTGTGGGAACGGTGGGTGGAACAATTATTCCAAGGACAGGGGTTGGAGTGAGGAGCCTCCAATTGCATGTGTCCAGTTTGGGGGTCAACTAGCAGTCGTGTTGTATTATGGCTTCCTCCAACAAAGTTACTTAAGATGAAGTCATATATGCACCCCTTTTTAACCCTATTTCCCAGGGTTTTTTTTTTTTTCCCCACAGAAAAGGTCCAACAACTGTTTATTGATTAAAATTTACGTCAAGCAATTTTAACTTCTACTGGAACTGTAGACCTCACATTCTCACTTCATGAGATTCTCCTTTAAGAACCCTAAATTCAGTTCCCCACATAATTAAATAATTTGTTTTTCAAAGAGGCAAAAAAAAAAGATATTCACAGGTGAATAGCAAAAATGTTACTGATACTAAGACAAATGAAATTAGCTCCTAAATTGGATTGTATCCAGCCAGGAAACAAGTTGTATTGTATCGAGCCAGGAAACAAATGGTCTTGTCTTGAAAATTTTGAAAAGTTTGTAAATTAAGTGCATTGAATGATAATCCCTAAACTAAAACAAATTTTAAACATTATCAATGTTATTTTACTAATGTTGCTTCTAGAATTTCTTTATTCAGTTCTCAACAGTTACTGAATTCCAGCTTGTACTCAAATATATTTTGCTCCTTTTATGATATATAGCCTTTGATCTCAAGTTTCTCATATATTAAGACACAGAAATCATAATAAGTACTATTTTTGATATGCAATTTAATTTTGGAAGTTTTTATTAAGAGCTTAGTATCAATCTAACTCCATGCTAAATGCAATGAAGAAAGAAAAGAATTACAGTCTGTGATATCAAGAATTTACAATCTTTGGAGAAGATTATATATAAAACAAATAGAACATATGGACAAATATGATATAAGGAAAATTTTAGCCAAATTTGATGTCTGTGATATAAAATAGTTGCTTATGAAGGGGAATTAGCTACACTCATAAATAAGTAGAAGTTAGATGTCTTAATGACAAAATTGGACATGGGGTTCTAAGTTTTGTTATGTTTTAGAAGAGCAGAAAAAAGTGAGTATATTAGACATGGTATCATTCCATGAGCAAAACACAAAGATTTAAGTGATTGTGGCATACCTGGGACATAACAAGGAGTCTAGACTGACTACAGAATATGGTAGTTGTGAGGAAGGGATGGTTCTCTTGGGGGTTAGGTAACTAGGGTCAGGATATGAAGCAGAGAGTTACTGCTATGCTGCTAAGTTATGCAGTGTAAGGCAACAAGGAACAAACAGAAATAGTAAACTCTTCCATCTCCAAACCTCCCCAGCAGTTTTAATCAGGAATTTCTGTAGTGAAACGAGCAGCCATAAAAACATCTATGGTTCACAGATGGTGTTTTTCTTATTCCCAAGACATCTAAAAAGGGTGTGAGTTCAAGACGAGGGAATAATTCTTCTTGAGATAATATCAAAAAGTAGTAACATCACTGTTTAAGAGAAGGTGTAACCATACATGAACTTCACTTCTTCAGCATGCATTCTGCTTTAATCCAAGTGAGCTTTGTTTATCCTGATAGAACTATAACTCACTTGAATCCTTTCCCCATACCCTCCTACCTGTACTTATCCTGTATGTCTTCCCTTTTAATCATTAAGCCCTTAAGGCATTGGGTTATGGTCAATACCAAATACACTTAAGAATAAAGCTTCATGAAAGGATAAAGTCTCAGGTCTATCAACCACGAGTAGGATGTAATAACAAAGCCTCAAACAATGAGTAAGTGTTCAATACAACAAAGCTAACACCTTGGCCTCAGTTATATTTCAGCTCTGGACACATCAGAGCGGAACAGACCCAGGGACCACATCCCCCAAAAAATGAGTCAAACAATGCCATGACTGATACCAGGACGTGAAGTTATGATTAACTGCTCCCTGCTTTAGCCACTACCAATCAGTAGAGTCCAGCTTTAATAGCAACCATGATTAATGATTGTTCCCTTATATAATGCAACCTCTAGAGGCCCTCCAGAAGCCAGTTTTTTGAGAGCACTGGCTCACCTGTGTCTCCCGACTTGGCGCCAACTCCTTAGATAAACCTTTACTTTCTTTGCTGCAAACCCTTGCTCATGTTTTTGTTTGTTTGTTTGTTTTGTTTTGTTTTGTTTTGTTTTGTTTTGTTTTGGGCTTGGATATGCACTGGCAAGTGGACCCCTTTTGAGTCTGCAGTAAAAAAGGGGCTTTGAAAATAGTAGAACACTGGTGAGATCTGTCAAGATGGTGAAGTAGGTAAACACTGTGCTCACTTCCTCTCATGACTACAGAATAACCATCATTGAGAATCGCCTGAAGTCCAGCTGAACCAAAGCCTTATGACTAAGGACATACAGAAGGAACCACCTCAAGACTAGTAGGAGAGATAGAGACGTGGAACAGGCTGGTCCCAAGCCTGTGTGTGACCATTAAAATATGGAGAGATAATTTAGCTGTGGAGGTCCCCCCTCCACCAAGGAGCAGCAAAAGGTCTCAGCCACACACCAGGCTCCCCAACCCAGGTTCTCAGTTCCATGGAGAGAAATCCCCATAATTTCTGGCTGTGAAAACCAGCGGAGATTGTGGTTAAGTGAGCTGGAAGGCAGCTACAGTTGCAGGCTCTCCTCTTAAACGAAACATGCACAGACTTACTCAATGATGGACTTACTTGCTCTGAGTTCCAGCGCTGGGGCAGCAGCTCAAAAGACGCCAGGGACACACGGGGAGGAAGTGAGCTGTCTGGCTTCAGATCAAGGGCTGGACGTGTAATTTTCTCCTGGTTAGAGAAGCTGCCAGCTGCCATCATTTCTTTGATGAGCCTTCCCTCTTTCCAGTATGCAGACGCAGACAGCCACCATATTTGAAACTCCATTAACCTGGCAAGTGAAAGCACTTGCCCTGATTACCTGAGGCCCTACCCCACTCAACTTTTGAACCCAACGAATCCACTTTCAGTGGCTTTTCTGTATAAATGTCTTGTCTTGGCTCATGTTGCTGACTTTCCTAAATGTTCTCAAAGGTTCACAAAACCCAAACAAGCAGCACCTGGCTTCGGCATCTCCCATACCTCTGGCTAAGCAGCCTTAAACCTGGCATTAACAACAGTCAGCCTTGATCATGGCTTGGCCTCTTGAGGCACCTCCAAGCCTAGTGTGAGTGGCAGCAATCTGGGGATTGCTTTGTAACTCACACCCGGTGGCCCCAGACAGGGCACAGGCTGTGGCTGAACTTGGCGTGCTGTGGGGCCCCTCCCAGGAGGCCCGGGGTGGGCATACACATTAGTCAACTTCAGACCCAGCTGGAGCATCACCTGGCCACCTCTGGAGATGACATAACAAAAGGCACACTAGGCAGGCACCAGAGACCTGATAAAGTGAATCCTGCTCCATAGGGTCAGCTCCTGTACAACACCTCCTCCACTGTAGTCACAGGCGGTCCTCACAACTAATTAGCCTGAGGGTCAATCCTTCCCATTAATGTGCAAACAGCAATCAAGTTTCAACTACAAGTGAAGGACACACACAACCCACACAAGGGACACACCTGGGATACCCAGCTCAGGTGATCAGTAAGACTATACCACTGAGACCCACAGGACACCTACAACATAAGGCTACTCTACTAGTACTAGTAGCAGCCCTACTTAATACATAGAAACAAACATAGGGAGGCAGCCAAAATCGGGAGACAAAGAAACGTGTCCCAAATAAGAACAGAACACAGCTCCAGAAAAAGAACTAAACAAAATGGAGAGAAGCAATCTACCAGACACAGAGTTCAAAACACTGGTTATAAGGATGCTCAATGATCTCATAGAGAACTTCAACAAAGAGATAGGAAACAATAATAGAGATAGAAAACATAACATATGGGGGAGATGGAAACATTCCATATAATGATTGTGATGGTAATTACATGACTGTGCATTTATCAAAATACATAGAACTGTACACAAAAGAGTATGAATTTTACTGAATCTCAAGTATATTTTAATAAATCTGACTTTAAAAAATAAAAATAAAGTAAAAATAATGCAACACTTAAGAAAGGTTTCTCTTCTTTATTGGGAATTTATGTGTTGTATCTGGAGAATTAGTTTTTGCCTTTATTAGGTATGCGTTTGTGTGGGTGCAATCAGAAATAAAGAAGGAAGAGTAGGTTTGGAAACTCAGTACACTAAGGAAAACCCTGTGAAAAGTTACTTCTCTCAGATCAGTGCTAAAACTGACTCCTATTAGTTGGCCAAAACCCACTGCCTTGTGAGTGTCTCTTCCCAACTCCCATTCAGGGATAGCCTGGTGGTAGGTTAAAATAGGCTATAGTAGGAGGATTTACACCACAGACAGGGGCCAATCCAATAAGCTGATTTTGGAAATGTGGTGGTTAAATACTAGCCATCATAACACTGTTTCTTGGGTACTTTTCCTTTGGACCAGGCAGGGGAAAGTCCATTTTTAGTGAGTACATGTAAAACCATTGTCCTGCATATTGTAATTCCAGCATTTTCCTTATCATTTTCATAATATTTGATAGTGCCAAACAACTTGAAGGCTGTGCTATGGATACCAATGAGAAGAGGGACAATGAGATGAGCCTAGGATAACCAATATTAAAAGAATGAAAAACATTCTTGTAGTATATTCATTCTGGTATATCATCCAGGTGCCTCAATGCTGGCATGATTAAATAAACCCTTAGGCAAGCAACAGATAGTTCTTTCCTCATATGCTTCTTCTCCCACCAGCTGTCAGTGTCTGTTGTTTGCTTCAGGGTACAGAAGGAAAGAGACACATATGGAAAAGAAATATAACATGCTTTTTGTGCTCCTCGGAGCATGAGGCAGTCACCCCTGCGGTTCACTCACTATTTCTGGCTCTTCGCCATCCAATCTCATGTTAGGACTGCATTTTCCTGTCCCTTTGTGATTAGGAGTAGGCAAGGCATCCCTTGTATGACTAGTTCTGGCCAATGAGTTGTGAACATAAGTGGCATGTTGTACTTTCATGTTAGCACACATAATTGTCCGTGTGAGATTCTCTAGAGATTTTTTTCCCCTCTGAAAATGTTCAGGGTTGTTGATGCTTTATTGCCATGTATCTCTGAGGAGCTGTGACAGGTGAAGTCCCTCTGCTGACTTACGGTAATAGACATGGAGTTTGAATAAGAAATAAAACTTTGTTGTATTATTGAGATTTCATGATAGTTTGCCACTGTCTGATAATCTAGAATATTCTAATTGGAACTCTTGCCTGGAGATCTGTTACATGTATAAAGATACCAAGTTCAACACTCTCTGTGTACTTTCTCTGGGTACTCGTGCAAGAGGAAAATGTTCAGTCCAGGAAGAAAAGAGCAATTAGCAAATATAAGCTTGTGACAGATACAATGATGGTTCCCACTCACTCATGTATGCAACTTTAAAATTACCTTTTATAGAAAGTTGGTATTCTATTGTGAAAAGTCTCTATTTCTAGTATTTAATAGTTACAAACAAGTACAATTTGTTTACAGATAAAATGTAATACATTTGAATTTAGAAAGTTAAAATTACAGGAATAGCTATGAGATAAATAACTGGAACAAACAGTATCACCTCCAACCCCCAAATAAAACCATAGAGTGAAAATTTCATTTCAACTTTACTCCCAGTACTTTCACCATTCTGTTTCATGAAGGTAAGTATGAAAAAATATACAATAAGTGGAAATTTATGAGGAAATTAACAATTATATTCACAATAAAAAGAGTAGAGGGAAATGGTTATTCACAATAGCAGATGAAACATCACCATATATTTATGCATTTTATGGTAATATAGATTTCCTCTGTTGATTGGTGATAGATAATCTTAAGCTCCAAACTGGGAAATGTCCTGATAAAACATTGGTGCCTCTTTAAAATATACCCTCAGGAGGTAAATGACAATTTCAATTATATATAAAAAATATTTGGACCAGGCAAATTTTCCTAAAGTCAAAATATTTGGTCTCCTGCAGCTCTGCTGGAGACACAAAGAACAAGACTATTCTGATTGCATTTAAAAGAAATGAGGGTTTAGAGATTTCAGCAAGCATAGTACATAAAAAAGAAAGGGAATTCTTTTCCAAGTGATTTATAAAAACTCAAATCTGTTCAGTTGTCTTAAATTTTGCAGTGTATAGCTGATATTTGAGACATCATATAAGCTTTTATGCTAAAATTTGTATTGTCAGCCTCAAACAACGTAGCTTAAAAAAATTCACAGCTTAATAGTCAACAGAATCCCTTGAGTAAAAAAGGCATACAAAGTATATACATGGGTAAAAGAGTTTAAGGACCCTTGGCTATGACTCTCACATTTGATAAAAACTTAATTAAGAAAATGACAAATTATTAAATAATAGCTCCTGCTTCTTTTAGGCTTCTGACTTCAGGGAGTTCCCAGAATTTGAGAGATTTTTGAGTCAAAAAACTACTGTGAATGATATAAAGGGTAAAAATTACTTTGTTTAGGTTAGATAAATTGATGTACTTGATCGAACTACCAATATATTGTGTGTAAACATATATTATTCTAACAAGTGTATATAGATAGATGATAAATTGATCTCCCCACAATGACTTAATTATCTACACATAGCAGATTTTTGTTTGTTTATTTATTTGTTTGTTTGTTTTTAGGGTAGATACTTTTATTCTCATATTATATGAAAGAAAACAGAAACAAATAAACAGTATTTGATTAAGACCAAACACTGAAGCAAATGGTAGCGTTTGGAATTAAATTAAAATCTTCTGACTCCAAAGTAGAATGGCGATCGCTGGGGGCCAGGAAGACAGGGTAATGAGAAGTTATTGGTGAGTGGGTACAGAGTTTCAGTTTTACAAAATGAACAGAGCTTTAGAGATGGATGCCTGTGATGGTTGCACAATAATGTGAATGTACTTAATGCCACGCAACTGTACAATTAAAATGATTAAAATGATGAATTGTATGTTTTGTATATTTTACCACAATTTTTAAAAAACTACAAGAATAGACATATAACATGCAAATCTTCTCTTTCCAATTCCAGTGAATTTTCCACTATATTCTGCAGAGAAACACTAGCAATTGTAACTTACATCTGATTTCATGGCATCTAAATATAAAAGTAAGTGATTGCCAAAACCATGCCCTCTTATGAATGGGGATGACATTTTGCTCTTGTATTTGATGATAATAACCAGATCTAGAAATTCGCACAGCTTGATGGCATAGGCAATCTTAGAGGGCCCTGAGTTCCTATCTTCATGCTATCTCTACAATTCCTTTTATAACTCAGATATGGAATGGAAATACATGCACTTAGCATTGAAATTATTGCCAGGGTAATAAGAAGTGAAGGGGTAGGAGAAAGGCACAAATCTCTAATTTAACATGATGACATACCACCCCTCTCCTGCCGATGTAGATAGAAACCATTAAGCTGAAAGGGAATGTCGATATCCTTTAGTCCATTCCAAAGGAAACTATGAGTTCTGTAATCAAACACATTTGGAGAAATACTTGTATAATTTACCCACCTCTCATTCCTTGGAGATTCATATCAAAAATTAAATCATCTTTTTTTTATTATTATTATTATTTTTTAATGCTTTGAACATCAACAAAAGCAAAGTCAGGTTTAACTGGCAATTTCCAAGCTTTTTTTATCTTTTTATTTTTAACTTAAATGTTTATTAAGTTCCATGTAAACCAGTTGTAAAATGTTTTTCTACTACAATTCTCTCATTTTCCACACGAGATTGATTGACACAGATTATCAGTTATTCAAGGCAAAATGTTGTTACACTAGAATCTAAATGCCCAAGTTATTATTCTTGTTATTTTTACTGAAAAACGTGCAACCTTACAATTTAAACATGATGGCAGGAAACACGATGGCAGGAAAATCTAATTTTTAGCACACTTCAAAATAGACTCAAAGCACTTCTGTTTTCACTTTCCCGATGTTTTATAGGCTACAAATCAAATGGTAACTTGGTCAAATAGTTTCTCATTGATAAGATGTCTCCACATATTCAGTTTTATTTGCATTACAGGCATTACTAGAAGCATCATTAACCACTCAAGACCTTAAAGTACTCACTTTACAAAAGGTACCATTTTCATTAACTATCACAGGGGTGAAATTTAATTTTTATTAATTGTAAATAAAATTATTAATATTAATTATCAAATTATTGATTTTTTTAATTTAAATTTTGTGTATGGTACACTAGACAGTCATAAAAGTATGCAAGGAACCAGAAGGCTTTCTTTAAGCAAAGACTTTGCAAAATTGTTCAGGTCAACTGTACCCTCTGTGGAAAAGAAATATAAAATACTACTAAAATACAGCTATTTTGATCACTGGAAAACAATTTGCAAAGTAGAATCTACCTATTATTTTTAATTACAAAACAAATGCATTCTTGTGGTAAAAAAAAATAACAAACTAATGTACGTAGAGTAACAAATGCAAGCCCCATTGAATTATACAGCCCCACTGCCACTAAGGCAGTTATTTCTGTTAGCAGCTTGGTGTGGAGATTTCCACATGGTTTTCCTGCCTCTAGTGGAATATGTATAAAGACATATGTTTTTGTTTACATTCATGTTTTATACATACCGTGTTCCCCCGAAAATAAGACCTAGCCAGATAATCAGCTCTAATGCATCTTTTGAAGCAAAATTTAATATAAGACCCAGTCTTATAGTAAAATAAAACCAGGTATAATATAATACAATATAATATAATATAATATAACATAACATAACATAATACCGGGTCTTATATTAATTTTTGCTTCAAAAGACGCATTAGAGCTGATTGTCAAGCTAGGTCTTATTCTTAGGGTAACAGTATGTTTATGTTTTAATATACTTTATACATATTATACATATTTTATATATTTTCTGTAACCCATTTTTTAACTTATTTTGAAATAATTATAGATTCACTGGAAGTTGCCAACAGTCTATTTTTTAAACTAGGATTGGAGAGTTTTTATAAAAATATATACAATTTAACCACATCCTTATAAAAGCTGAACACTAGTTAATAGTGTAAATTGGTTATGATTTATTTGTTTTGACATTGTTCTCAATTCTTCACACGAAAGAGGCCTGAGAAATAACAATCCAAGTAGACTGAACCATCTATGCAAGTACCGTGTTTCCCTGAAAAAAAGACGTAGCCGGACAATCAGCTCTAAAGCGTCTTTTGGAGTAAACATTAATTGAAGACCCGGTCTTATTTTACTATAATATAAGACTGGGACTAATATAATATAATATAATATAATATAATATAATATAATATAATATAATATAATATAATATAACATAACATAACATAATATAGACCGGGTCTTACATTACTGTTTGCTCCAAAAGATGCATTACAGCTGATTGTCCGTCTAGGTCTTATTTTCGGGGAAACATAATATTTAGATACCTTGAGCTGGTGAAGGGAATGCAGCACCCTAGGAATTAACAGAGGGCCAGTGAGACAGGAGAGTAAAACGCAAGGGGCAGGATGGTATAAGATGAAAAAAGAAGTTGAGGTGGGGAACAGATCCTTCAGGTCTTTGAAGACTATTTTACAAATGGTCTTATTCTAAGAGCAATGGCAAACCATTGAAAGAGTTTAAGCAGTATCATAATACAATCATGTATATATATATATATATATGACATATATATATATATTTTATATATATTTTTACATAATATATATTTTAGTATATATATATATATATTTTACATAAATATAAATAAAATAAATATTTTATTTATTTATTTTTTTTAAACATAGGTATGGCTTGAGAATTGTGGAGAATGGACTAGGGGAAGCAAGAGTAACAGAGGAAACACTAGTGAAGAAGTTATTCTTGTGGTCTTAACAATAGATGATGACTTGGACTCAGGTGGTGGCAGTGGAGATAAGGCCAGATTCGACATATATGTTTTGAAGCCACAGCTGGCATAGATAGATTAAATATCAGGGGCGAGGAATGGGGTTGGTCAATAATTATTTCCATATTTCTAACATTAGAAACAGGTGGTGATGGTACCATTTATTTGAAATATGGAAAGAGTGGGAAAAATTAGATTGTGTGGAGTGTGAATAGAATGGATGTGTATGGTGTTCAGCATGCAAATTTGGAAATGCCTTTGACACATTCAAATAGGCCAGTCAGATATATAAATTTAGAGCTCAGAAAAAAAGTCTGGGTGAGAAATACAAATCTGTGAGTCACTAACATATAAATGACTTTGAAAGTCATAGAAATGAATGAGCTTACCTAGCCAGAGATACAGAAGGAAAAGAAAAGTCATCCTAGGACCGATTTTTAGGTAAAAGTTTAGAGGAGCTTTAACATGAATAATCAAGTAGAAAAGATAGCAAAGAAAACAGAAGGAGCGAGGTAGCAGGACTAACAATAAGAGAGCATGTTTTCATTAAAACATGGAGAGGGAAGGGTTTCAAGGAGGAAATTGTCATCAGTGTGGATGGAAATCGTCATCAGTCTGGATCATTGCTGAAAATGTCACTAGGTGATGTCAGAAAAACATCCATTGGTCATCAGTGATCTTAATAAGAATTTTAGTTGAGATATGGGTTTGGAAGCCAACACTGAGGTTAAGAGAAAATGAGAAACAAGTGGAAAAAGTGTGTGTGTGTGTGTGTGTGTATGTGTGTGTGTGATTTTAAAGAAAGAGTCTAGAAAAGAGATTGCACCCAGAGGAGATGAAGAGGAAGGGGGGAATTTTTAACAAGGAAAGTATTAGAACAGGTGTTCATGATAATAGGAATGGTATAGAGTGAGAGGAGGGATAAAAATTGATGTTGGAGGAGAGAAGGAGAATATCTGTAGATGTAAAGTCTTTTAGTGAGCGAGAAGGAATGACATCAAAATAAGATACCATTACTTTCTGGTTTCCTTGAAATCATTCCATTTTCTGCTTGCTGAACTGACGTTATTATTAATAACCCATCCCCCCAACTCAGTAGGAGAGATCAAGCTCCTCTTGTATACAAGGAGAAAATGGAGGGCATAGAGTTCATGGTGGGAAGATGAGAACATCCAAATCAAAAGGCATGTAACAACAGCTGTATTTCAAGTGTGATGGCTAAGGATCTTCCCTTCACAACTTCCTACACTGTGGAAATCCATGGATTCTACGGATTCGGTTTGAAAATCAGTGTTAGGTATGCAAAACGCAGTCCACAAAATTCACTGGTTAGGTTGACCAGAAAGAAATGATCACTTTCTATACGCTCTGGCCATGGTGAATTTTCTAAATGTTGTGGCAGGGAAAGCCAAGTGCTTCTATAGAAGTGCACACTCCAAGGATGCTATTTTTTTTTTAATACTCTTCCAGAAGTAAAGTCTCCAGTGCTGATTAAATCTATATTCTGAATCTTGAATACATTTTTCCAGCATATTATTAGTATTTCACAATGGTTCTTAGTAGTGAGTCATCATACGTTCTTGAATCTATAGTCAGAGCATACGTGTAGCCCATTTGAGCTTTTGTCAGTATGTCTCTATTGATGTATCAACAATGTAGAGGATATCCATCCTATATTTAGCTTACCTTATTAACAAGGCTTTCTCTTATATGATATAAGAATATGATTTTCTTAACCGCTGCTACTTTAATTTTGTAATATGTAGTGATATTGTTGCATTAAATAGAGCCTTTCCAATATATTACAAATAACAAATATGATTCGTGGTATACACTTTTGAGTCACTCCATGAGGAATTCTGTCTACAAAGCATTCCCTCAATATGTCATCCAAAAATTCTCCAAATTATAATATTAATAAATATGGTTCAGCTCAGTAGTATAAGCAGCAGGATCTTTTTCAGGCTGCTGTTTCCATTTTTGGAAAGCAAATCTCTAAACCACAACTGAGGAATTGGAAAAAGTAGAGTTTCAAAAATGCCAAGTCTATAAGTAAAATTTCAAAATTGCCAAGAATGGAAAGGAAAGATGAAAAGGGGGTTATTACAACACCCTGATAACCTATGTTCCAGTTATCTATTGTTGTGTAACAAAACATTCCCAGAACAGAGTGGGTTAAACTGACACTTTGTTATTATCTCTTACAGTTCTGGGGGTTGACTCAGGTGGTTCTCAGTTTTAGTTTCTAATGCAGTGGCTGTCAGATGGTAGCCAAATCTGGAGCTAACTGAAGGCTTGACTGGGCAGCATATCCAAGATGGCTCATTCACGTGGTGTGCCGGTTATCAATTTATTGACTCAGTTCAAAATTCTTCCTTTTTGCCTGCTCTGTGAAATTGGATCTGGGTCCTTTAAATTTTGTTTGCCAGCTGAAGCTTTGCATTGAAGCTTTATAAACAGAAGTCACTAGAGAGACATTGAGGGGGGAAAGGGTTTTACTTCCTGGTTCCATATGCTTGTTCAATAGCTTTCTGCAGTAGGTACAACTCCTCCAGCACCTGCCTCCCTCAGTGTGTGGTGTCAGTAGCACCCAACACTCCTCTTGGGCAGTTTTGTAGTAGAGTACATCTGGCAAGACAGCTCCCTATGAACAGTTTTCCCTGAATCTCTAGACGACAGATGTCTGGGAATTTCCAGAAAATTTCTGCCATTCAGCAGCTGTGCCATCTCCAACAAGTCTGGATCATAGTCCAGGCCAGAGGCAGGGTGTGGAAGGGGGACCTGGCTCTACTTTTGGCACGCTATCTCAACCCTAGTGGTAATGCCTATCATATGTCATACTATATATGTGCTATTATATTGTATGAGTATATTGTACTGCTGCAGTCCTCAATTCTTTATATTCTCTGTTTCTTACTAGCCAATCCCTTATTATTCCAGTCCTCTGTTAGAGTTAATAATTCTTTATATTAAACTTCCCCTCTTCAAATAGTTGTGTGGTTTCTTTCTCCTGGTTGAACCCATTCTGATATACATGGACTAGCTGATTTTCAGCTGGGGACTTAGCTGCGCTACTGATAAGAACCAGCATTTGGCATCTTCATATGGTTTTGGCTTCTCATGGCACAGTGACTGGGCTTGAAGAAAGAGTGTTCTAAGAGAATTAGGACAGACATGCAAGTCTTCTTATGACCTAGTCTGAGAAGTCCAAGAACATACCTTCAGGATTTTATTAAGTCAAGCAAATCACTAATGCCACAGAGTTTCAAAGGGAGGAAAGAACTCACCTTATTTGTGTCTATCACACCATATAAGATTATATATAATAGATATTGTTATATGGAAACATCAAGTTTATAGTAGTGCCTTCATGTGTTATTCTTCTATCATTCATTTTCCTCTGATTCATTTATCCATTCAGTAATCTTTATCAAGTGTCTTCTCTGGACCCAGATCTGGAAAGTTCCTTCCTAGAAAATATAAATATATTAAAAGACCTCGTCTACCCTCAGTGAACTTTCAATATTGTTGGGCAGGTAAAATTCTTGCACAATTAGACTAAAAACAATAAAGTGCACCACAAAGTGTTAAACTGAATGCAATGAAGTGCCCAATGCATAAAATTGTAGTGAGACCAAGAACAGATCCCAGGGGTCCTGACTTGTAGCCCCCTGTTTGATTGACCAAAACAAAGCAAAAACAAAACTACAGTATCTAATTGAAAACAAAAGGTCTGGTCCCTGAAATATTTCAGAATGGGCATCCATCATTTTTGCATGTCACAACCATGTCAAGAAGTCTCAAAGGAAATTATTTCTGTGAAAACATTGATTTTTCTTTTCTTTGTTAAAAGTGGTGCCACCATCTCAATCAACAAAACAAGAGAACTGTTGTGATTAGAAGCTTCTCTTATAAACAACTGGCATCCAAACCATGTCTATTTTTGGCAGAGCCATATTTTATTGACTTTATCATTTTAAACTCAAAAGCTTGAATGGACTAAAAATACTATAGTGGGCATCAGCAATTTTAGAGATGGAGGAAGAGCAAACCGCAATGTACACCCATAGATAGAATTCTAAGCATCAACCAACATATTATTTTTTAAGTAACAAAACTAGAACCAAAACTGATAAAAAAAAAAAAAAGCTATTCAGCTTTGCAAAGGCCATTATTTTCTTTAAATATATTCTTGAGGGTAATTAAATTCTAAGCAGCATTAGAATTCTTTCTCACATCAGCAATAAAAAGACTAGAAAAAAATCCGATCATATGATCTGCTTCTAAGAGAGGAGATAAAAGTAAATTGTAAAACGAGAGTCTCACCTGAGACTCCTGCTAGAACTAAGACTTCTCTGAATGAGGATCAGGAAATCATCTTCTACTAAGGAAGCAAACTGCATTCCACTCAGGGAATTTGCTGTAGGAAACAGTTGTAAGGAATTCACATTAGCATTTAAAGAAGACATTTTGAGTCAGAGTGCAGAATGTCACCAAAGAATGATTAAGTTTTTCTGGTACTTTTCTCCTGTGAGCCTCGGTGACAAAGAAAATAATTTCCCAATAAACTAGTATAACACATTTTGCTCCCTAAATATACCCTGAAACATTAGCCAACCTCAGATTGCTACAAAGACTCAGTGTTCTTTCCATCTCTCTTTCATCTCTACTCACTTCCTACCTCCTGAATGACTTACAATACCAAATTCATTTTGAAATATTACAACAATAATTTATTATGCATTTTCCTTCATCATTAAGGATGGCACTATTTTCAAAAATAAAGCCTGACTGTTGGCTTCAAATAAGCATTTATTGAAATTACAATTAAATTATTTTGCTGAAACCTATTTGAAACAATTAGTTATGGGGCCGGTAGTAATCAGAAATTACAAACACTAAATTTTCACACAGTCCAGAATTTTGAGCAGGTTGTACAATATAATAAAGAGGACTACTTAAGAGGCATTACAAAAAAGAGATTTTTTTCCCCCTTTAAACTGGTATTTAGAGTGAATGTAACTTCAAATGTGTCCAAATTTCATGTGTGTGTTGTGGGGCAGGGCGGGAGGCTTGTATAGATGAAAGAGGTTTGGATGGGCAGGAAAAAAATCAATAGAATACGTAGACAGGTTGTGTGATCTGCTTATGGGAGAATGCAATCAGCATGATAGTCTGAAAGCAATAATGTGAATCTTATATAATGACACTTGTCAAGCAGGAGTACCTCGAGGAAAGAAGTATGTCATGATCCCATCACAGTTTAACCAGGCAGCTTTTCAAGTATTTTGGAGTCATCCATGTTCCCAGGCATAGTGGTTGCAGAGTGGAATTGTTTCAGTTTTATTTAAATGATAGTGATGAAGAAAGTTATCAAATCTTTCCTTCCTTCATTCTTTGGGCTCTCCAATACTTGTCCAGCCCAATTTTCTTAACTGTTAATTAATCTAGGCCAATCTGGCTATATAAATATTAAGGGAATGAGAAGCCATTCTCTTAATGAGAATATAAATATGCAATTCTTCTTGGCAAGAGTGAATTTTGAACTACGCAATTGTAAGAGTTCAGGAGTGTAAATAAAAATTTAAGAGGACATTTTCATGCAGGACATTAAAAAATAGTGCATATTCAAAACGTAGATCTTTTGTCAAACTATTATGATGTAATTCACTTTTTTATTAAATATTTTATGGTTTTATTTTCAAATTCTTCCAAATCTAACCTATTTATTAGTGGAATAACTTACACAGAGTCAGCTTGCACCTCTAATGGATAAATCCTTAATAACCACATTTGAAAATAGTCCCTTTTCTTGCTCTTGCTTGTAACCACTGTTCTCATCTCCCATTGGATCATGTCCTAGAGTACTGTAACTCTCTAAAGTTACCTGGGAGGATGTCAGACTAATTGGGATAGGTTCAGTGTCACTTACAATGTCCTTCAATTATAGTCCATAATGATCAGGTGGTATTATAACATGAAATTTTGTTATCATGCAATTGTCCTCCACTGTCACATTTTTATAAAAATCTTATATGTTAGCTAATCTTGTATGTTACCTATTATCTCGCTCTCAAGATAGGTAAATGGAGAGGGAGAGGGTGGGAAGGATGAAAAGAAGGAGAGAAAGAGATAACCACTCTCTTACATATACTTTTATTCCTGGAGATATTTTTCTCTGAAATGCATCTCTATACATCTTCCTTCACGCTTGTTGTTACCTGTGTAATAATGTGAGTATCCTACCAAATGGTCAAGTACTTCTTTCTCCTAATAAGTTCTTTCCTGTAAGTACATTTTAGTAACATTTTGAATATAAATACAGCTCCCTGTAATGTATTTTGGGATTTTTCTATTTTATTCCTCTGAATCATTCTTCGGTTACAGAGAATTCTGGACTTTCTGAAAACTGCATTTCCTGAAAGGGACAGCTGTAAACTAAAGGCTCCAATGTATCAAATACAAAGGTCAAAAGTAGTGTACAATTACTACTTCAAAATTCATAGAGATTATGTAATAAGAGTGCTTTCTTTGAACCCCTCTAATAGGTAAATGTTTGTTGGAAGTCCAGAAAATATTGGAGACAGTGATTTCGGGAAAACCAAGACTTTCAGTATAGCTATTTTCACTCATACCATATCCACAAGCTTCACCATTTGTCTACTCATTCACTAGTTGTGGTTTTTCCTTCCCTTACGTTCACAAGCTAGAAAGGAAAGGCTCAATATCATGAAAATGCAGAGTAAGTGTTTAGTAAAGAGATTACGTAAATACAACTCCTGAACTGAGTGCTGACATTTAATACCAAAGCTTACCTAGCCTCCAGTTTTTCAATTAATTGCAGCAAACTGAAAGGTAGACTGCTAAAGCATTTGTTTTCAGAGTGTACCATAAGTTTATCCAGAGACTATATTAATTTTCTCATAAAAACATTTGTGTCACTCTCACGTTGCCAGGCCAAAAAAAAAAAAAAAAAATTAATGAAAGCAAAAGTAAAAAAGGAAAAGCCTTTCATTTACACATTAAAATTGGAGGCTCCCTGTAGGCACAGCATAACAGCAGTAGGCCTTTTAAAGGCAATTTAAAGGTGACCTGTTCTTAAAACACTTTCTTTGCACATTTCACACAGATTTCAACTTCTGCTTCCTCTGGAGTTACTTTTTTCTGGGGTTATAGTATTCAGCTGTGACTATGTGTCATTTGGAGCATGTGCAAATCTCTTTCCTTAAAATATTTTTGTCCAGGAGTAATTATAAATCATCCACCAGTTAGTACCCTGCACTGTAGAAAAGACATAGTTTTATTGAGTCCCCCCCCGCCTTTTTTCCCTAGAAGAGTCTATATTAATGATGGAAAACATATCCCTTAGCTGCAGAGGAAAGATCTATTTCTTAACAAATGATGATTTATCATTTTAGAACAGAAAGCTGCGTTAGCAAACTAGTGAAAATAGCTAAAAGTGTAACCATTTTGCCTGGCAATTATAAATGTGACAGATTCATTTATCTACCTGTACAGAGCCTTAATTTACACCAGCATTTAACGGTTAATTGTTGAAGTGCAATTTTCTGCAATAATAGTGGGATTTTTTTAAAGTATCCTGAAACAGAAAACACTTTTAAATAAACACCCATGCCATTAATTATCTGATCAAAACAACACTGAAAAATGCCAAAGAAAAGAGATAACAGAGCAAAAAAGGAAAAAATACCATCTGTGCAAAGAAATGAAAGCATAAATTATCAAATGATTAAATGATATCATCATGTTATTTCTGGACAAATGAATGATGAGTTTACAAACAGTCCTTGCAAGAAACTTCTTGAAAATATCTTCATAAAATAGTTATGATTTCTTACTTGTTTATACTACTTTAGAATGAAAACAGTACTAGAAATCTTCAAATATAACCAAAAGCCTATCAGCATTTGCAATATTCTTCTCTTCTTGAGTTTTCTGTCTTATGTACATTTATTGTCATAACTTTCTATATATTTTGTTTTTTCTTTAAACTATTACTCAGTGAAACTCAAATAAATGGATTAGTGATATGAAGGGTATTCCATCAATATTAGAAACTTTCATGCTTCTTGCTTAGAAAACAGAACACATGGGGAAGAGATTTTATAAATTCTAAAATTGTTTATATTTCAAGTCGGAAAAAAATCATAATCAGAACAATTTTAATAAAATGAATATTTAGAAGTTTCTCATCATACTCAGAACTTTTGCTATGCATCTTCAATGGCACATTACCTGGGTATTTAGTGTGTGCCTTGAGGAAGAGGAGGGATTCTCAAGGCAATATGGGGAGGGTCTGGGAAACCTGGGGTGAGACAACCTTGAACAAGAAGGAGAGAAAGAGATAACTACTCCCTTACATACACTTTTATTCCTGGAGATATTTTCTATGAAATGCATTCTATACATCTTCCTTCATGCTTGTTGTTACCTGTGTAATACTCTGATTTGTAATATTCTTCCATTTACTTTCTGAATAATCATAAGCATACAGCAAGCTCTACAAGCTGTAATTCTCTCGACTGTAAAAAAAGATAATAATGCTTTCTTCACACGTTATGTGTGTGCAGGTGTGTGTGTGTGCATGTGCGCATGAGAGAGAGAGAGAGAAAGAGAGAGAGAGAGAGAGAGAGAGAGAGAGAGAGAGAGAGAGAGAATGAACTATGATACTGCAAACCTCCCATTACAGTCCCTGATTTCCAGCTGCTGTTCAATACAGACAATTATCATGGCTTCCATGTATTGCGCACAGCCCTCAGATTCCCTTCCTTTAAGATTATCAGGGATTCAACCAACAAATAGAGAGTGGCTCTTAGGAGCCAGGAGTTTATTAAGTCTTGCAAAGATTAATAAACCATAGTTTCTGTATACAAAACACCCTCCAATTTCTTCTGCCTGTCTTCTTTCTTTCCTACCTCTTCTGAAGATATTTTCCTAGAGCTTTCCCCAAACTGCAAATCATCACCTATAGTTTTGCCTGTCAGTGTGTAAGAAGCGGGCTCACTGCTTCCTCAAACACTCGAGGTCCTCTTCCCTTGACCCAGTACTTTACAAGCACTGCCTCAGCTCTGCCATTCAGTCGTTGCCTTTTGTGAGTCATGCTTAACTCTGATCCCTCCTCCTCTAGGGACGGATGGATGTATCAGGTGCCCCAAGGATCAGAGATGCATTTTTCTTGCCCAGAGCCATTATGTCAAAAGCAGAATCCAAAGCCATATCGAAGAAAGAGTGGGAGAGGGAGGCGGTGAATGGTCCACTCAGGGAATTGAAACAGCACTAATTTTTTCTGCTATTTAATGTAACCTCTTCCCCTGAAGCAAGCTTTTAATATGGGTCCCAAGAAAGCAATAGATTTGTATATCCACACAGACCGAGATCTCTTATTGATTTTATTCTACCACCTCTTGATCTAGAATATGTATATATACTAAATTGTGCTTTATTTTTTAAATCAGGATATTCAGACTGGACAGAACCTCATATGTTATCTGGAATAAATGGTCATTTTAGTTTTGATTTTGAGCAAATTGAGCTCAAAGAGACAAGAGAGAAACTAATATTTCTTAAATACCTAATTTGTACACAGCATTAGAATTTTGGCCTATAGAAATCTTCATTTTACAGACGAGAAGACTGAGGGTCAGAATGCTTCTGAGATGTCTCTAAGGTCATACAACTTAAGCTAATAAGTGGAAGAACTGGAATTTGAACAATGTTGCACTAAAGTATTTTTGACATTGCTTTTTGACATAGGAGAGATCTTCAATTTAGAGAAGTCACATGACTTACCCTCAAATATTCCAACTGATTAGGATAGGAGTGGAATTTGTAAGTTCAGTCTGCTGTTCTCCATTTCAATGCTTATTTCACCACTCCAAAACGCCTTAAACTTTTAATTCTGAGGCAATTCAAACACCACAATCACTATATAATAAATTCCAATCAGTCTATTGATATTTTTTTTCTTTAGGGGATTTTCTTTACTTGATATTTTGACACAAATTTTAGAGGGCATGATTTTCAATGTTAATTGGTCTTTAAGATTTGTGAAAGGAATTACTTTAAAAGTACAATAATAATTGCCTTTTATTAGAGCTTAAGTTTTTGACATGGACAAAGCTAGACAGCATTTCAATATTAGGAATAGATGGTCATTATATATTCTTTTTTGAGTCTAGAAACATATTACAATTGTATAGAAAAAATGACTATTAATGAGATATTCACTTACCTTCCAGGATCTTACATTTTTAATTTAGATAGCTATAAGTAGCAAAAGGCTTTTAAAAATTCATTCCACTACAATGCAGAATTTTGAGGATTTTTACCTTTGATTTTCTGCTCTCATTCAGTGCCTCATAGATTCATTTGAGGAATAAATGAGAATACATACAGCTTCTAGCAGAGTGGCGTGTGTATGTACTAAATAAAGTTTAGCATCATTCATTGGCTTACAAAACATATTTTGTAAGCCAGGTTTGCTTAAATTGCTAATTATAATAGAACAATTTATTAAAGCTAATATAAATGTCAAAAATAAACCATATACAAAAGAATGACGCTAGACCATTACCTCACACCATATACAAAAATTAAGTCAAAACAGATCAAATACCGAAATATAACAGCTAAAACTATAAAACTCTTAGAAGAAAATATAGAAGCAAATCTTCATAGCCTTCGATTTGGCAATGTCACCATCAAGCACAAACCACAAAGAACAAATAGATAAATTAGATTTCATCAAATCAAAAACTGTGTGCATCAAAAAAGTAAGAAGAGAACCTACAGAATGACTGAAAATCACTTGCAAGTCAAATATCTGAGAAAATGATTTACAAATCATATATCTAATCAGAGTGTAGTATCCAGAATATACAAAGAACACTTACAACTCAACAATAAAAATATAAGCAATCCAATTTTAAAATGGACATAGGACTGGAATACATAGTTCTCCAAAAGAAATATTCAAATGGACAACAAGCCCATGAAAAGATGCTCAATGTCATTAGTCATTAGGTAAATGCAAATCAAAATCACAATGAAATAGCACATCACATCCACTAGGATCATTATAAACAAACAAACAAAAAGCAGAAAACACAAGTGTTGGCAAGGTTTTGGAAAAATTAGAATCTACCTAGTTTGTTGGTGGGAATATGCAATGGGGTAGCCATTGTGCCAAACAGTTTGCCGATTCCTCAATAAGTTAACACATGACCCAGCAATTCTACTCTTAGGTATACACCCATAACAACCGTAAACCAGTCTTGAAACAAGAGTATGAACACAAATATTTATACCACAACTATTCACAATAGCCAAAAGTTGGAAACAACTCAAATGTCCATCTACTGATGAATGGATGAAAAAAATCTGTATATCTGTACAGTGGAACATTACTCAGCCACCAAAATATGCAGTACTGACACATGCTGCAACATGGATGAACCTTGAAAACATTAAATAAGTGAAAGAAGTCAGGCACAAAAGGCTACATAGTGTATGATTTCATTTATATGAAACATCCAGAATAAGTAAATGCATAAAAGAAAAGCAGGTTAGAGTTTGGCAGGGGCTGGGGGAAAGGGGCATGTGGAATGACTGCTTAGTAGATATAAGGTTTCTTTTGGGGGTGATCAAAATGTTTTGGAAATAGATGGTTGCACAACCTTGTGTATGTACTAAAGACATAGAATTGTGCACTTGAGAACAGTTGAAATTATAAACTATATTTTGTATTTTACCACAATTTTAAAACATACACATACACCACTTTAGGTATGTAATATATACTGTATATAATATGTATACTCTCAATGTGTGTATATATAATAATACAAACTCAATCCCCATGATAGTTACTAATAATTTGATAAGAATATTTTATCATAATTGCAGTTCATTATTTCTCCATTTAATTGATAGCATGTTATGATTACTAATCTTCCTGGTATAACTGATGTTAGGATTCAGTTACAAGTTATAAAATGTCAAGTTAATATGCTTATTTACATTTAACTACATGATTCATGACAAGCACCAAAGACAATAGCAGATTTTTCAAAATTTTTCATATTTTAAGTGAATAATTATTCCTACCACTTTGTTAAGAAGAACGCATAATAAAGATGAAGTACTGATAAACTAAACTTCCTCAAATAAAATCTTGCTTTCATCTATTCCTTGTCTGATATTTTTCTCTGGTATTTTCATTTATGAATTATTAATTTGTACATTTATTTTTTTATAATTTATGTATTATCTGTTATTAATATCTATTATCTGTTAACACTCTGTTAGGAATAAAATATATGCAACATAGTTCCCTGCTTTAATATCTGAGTACAATTTATACTATAAAAGCACAACTCACAAGCATAGTAAAAACTCAATCTATAAAAGGTATATATGGAAAATCTATTAAGTATTGTGCCTCTGACACTTATCCAGCCTGACATTTTTATTACTGGATTATGAAAACAATAAAAGTCGTACATGTTCAAAAATATTTTAAATACAAAAGTGTATATAGTAAAAAGTGAAATGTACTTCCATAACATGTATCCATTGACACATATTTTTAAACAATCATAATAATAATGAATACATATCAGTCATTTACCATGTTCCAAGCAGAACTATATCTGATTTAACCTTAATGAAAATTCTATGAAGTATTTACCATTATCACATTATTTATAAGCAAAGAGTAAAAACAAATCATGATATAAATAAGTTTCTGAAAATTGCTCTGTTTTTAACCCAAATAGATTTCAAAATCAGTCTTTCAAGTAGTATACCAATAGCTCATTTATTTATGGTATGTCTGGAAGAAAGTGTTATTTTTTTTATCAGTATCAGTAATCCATTTGTTTTTATGTGGCATATAAAATTGAAAGCAACAAAAAAAAGACAAACCAAAAAAAAAAAAAAATCACAGGCACAGAAAACAGTTTAGTGGTTACCAGAGGGTAAAGGGGGTGAGGGGTGGTAGAAGAGGGTAAAGGAGATCAAATATATGGTGATGGAAGAAGAACTCACCAAATACATGGTGATGGAAAGAGAACACACAATGCAATATATAGATGATGTATTATAGAAACGTACATTTGAAACCTGTATAATTTTACTAACCAATGTCACCCTAGTAAATTTAATAAAGATAAAAAATAAATAAAGTAATACTATTTTTAGTTTGTCAAATGACCATCAGGAATACAGACTATACCATTTCTCTTAAATTTGACCAGGTGACTAAGTTTTGACCAATAAGATGTAAGCACATGCATTTTCCTGCAGCTTCAAGATCTTTTCTCAAGAAATGTCAAACCTCTATTCCTTACCCTTTTCCCCTTCAAACATTGCTATAATACATATTGAATATGGTTATTTCCAAGCTGCACCATGAGGATGGGGGCAGGGGTCACACCGTATGGTTAATGGGATGGTGAAATGGACAGTCTGGGTTGCTAAGGGCTTCATGAAATAGATATGGCATACAAACCCTACATTTATGTGAGACAAAAATCAATTATTAACTTGTGCTATTTTAATTTTATTTACCTTATTTTTGTTTTGTGTTTTTTCCTTTTCATTTCCTATTATTTGTAGCTGAATTCAATTTTAATTAAACAGTGTGAATGTACCAAACTATCTACACAGTCCCTATTTCCTTATTCCTGGACTGAAGATTATCTTCAGTCTTTTCTTTTTCTCTCTGCTGAAAAAAAATATGTTGCAGCAAATGATCTTATTTTTTTATACTAATATAATTGTATACTAGTCATCTACTATTACAATAACATTCCTAGAAGAGATTCTTTGAAGTAGAACTACTAGAATAAGCAGCATGCAACTTTTAAAAATTTGATAGTTCTGTTCTTCAAAGTTGGTACCAAGTTCTAATAGTATAACTTACTTCCACAGACTTTCTAACATTATATACGTACACTCGTGTGTGTGCGTGTGTGTGTGCATAAAATATTAGTTTTCATTTTTGTGACCCTTGACTGATAAAAATGCACCTCACTTATTATTTTAAAACATGTTTCTCTAATCACTTGTAAAATTTACAACTTTCCTATGTTTATAGATATTTTTATTTTTCAGTCTGTTAATTGCCTATTCAAATTTTGACTATTTTTATATGACATTGATGGTAAAAAGCTCCTTTGAGAAAAAGCTACTAACCCTTTTTTTTTTTTTACTTATATGGGAATTTTTCATCTATTTTTACATTTTGTTTACATATCTCTTATTATGTTAATGACCTGAATTAGTACTTTACATTTTTTGTTTTTAACTTTCTGTCAAGTATAGTAAGAAAAGAATTACAAATAATGTTCTCCTATATTATTTCTCAGTAAATTAAATTTATTTTCAAATGTAGCCTTTATAGGCATTAATCTTTTATATTATTATTATTATTACTATTATTATTATTTTGGTGTAAGGGAGAAGACAATGATCTAATATTTTTCCTTGACTACTAGGCACTTGCTCCAGCAAAATTTGTTGACCAGTACCGCTTTCCCTACAGATTTTTTTTAAAAATCTCACCTTTATCACATATATCGTGGTACAATGACTTATCACTCTGAACAATGGCATGTTTATGAAGCCTTGTAATACATTTTGATATCTAATAAAAAATTCATTCCCCATGAGTCTTCTCTTTCTATTTTTTCTTGGATATTCTGGAATAATAATAAAATTTAAATATATTAATTATTTTTTGTGATCAACTAAATATCTTGCTTTTCTCCATTTAAAAAAAGCACAGTCAAAATATCTGTATTAAAATCCATTAACTTTTATGCATAAGACATTGAAAAATGAAGCAAATGCTAATGCAATAAGTGGTGCATGTTAGTTGTTTTATAAAATACTAGGTGAAGTCAGGCATTGTTGGATCAGTTCCCAGAAATCCTCTTAACAAAACACCTACTTCATTGTACATTCAGAGTTCAGGTCTTACTCCTCATTATACTGTTGATCTTGTTTGTTCCCATCATATGTGTGTACATTTCCTAGATATGCCAAAACACATAGAAGGGAAGCCTTACCATTTACCTCGTGATCTAACCATGGTAGTTCTTGTAAGAAGGACCGTAAGTCTACTAAAGAAGAATTTGACCCAGTATTCTCTTCTACTGTGGCCTCTTTTCTACATGGAGCTCCACTACCCTTTTGGAGAGATTCCACCAGGAGCAAGGGTACTGGGCAACTTCTCTGAGAAAAAATTCAGCTTTACGTGAACACTGCATTTCAGCAGTGTATATCAGCCCAATATGCTAATGCTTTCTATCACTCAACAATAGGGTAGGTAGTTTTTTCATACTGTCATGAAAAGACTAATATATGGATTTGAATCCCAGTTCTGTCATTTGCTAGTTGAGTGAACTTGAAAACACTGATGACTCCTTAGAACTTCAGTTTAGTCATCTATGAGGATGATAATTTCAATCAGCCAGGCTGGTGAGTATATTAAATGAAACAATAAGCATAAATGCCTACTACAGTGCCTGGCATATATCACACTCTTAATATAGATATTTTTCAATTGTACATCTTCCCAATCATACATTTCATATTATAAGTTTGAACATAGAATCCCAGAACTAATCTCCAGGAAAAGTTAGTTAAACAATTCTATTATCACCATAAATAAAGTATACATATAATAGGTATGAGGTATAAGAAAAAAATCAACTTTCAGTAAATATATCATCAAATCAAAATTTTGTTAATTTCTAAAGAAGATTTCCAACTCTCAAGTTTTATGGAGATTTCAACATTTTAAGTTCAATATATCTAATATCAAAGAATAAAATTTATTTACTTGGATAACTGATAGTCCTGGTATTATACCAAATTTCACAGAAAAGAAGCCATATATATATATATATATATTATTTAGACATCATAGAGTAGATTTGCCTGAAACTGGTATTGATTTGGAAACAGCATGAGATCCTAAATTGAAAAATCTAGCTTCAAATAAAAATCTACAGGTTAGAAAATTTGGGGCAACTTAATCTTTCTGAGATTCATAAAGGTGCACTTAAATGATTTGTTTTTCATTATCCAAAAGAATTCAAGCATTACAAAAGAGTAAATTAGGGACTTCTAATCAAATAATATGTATATGAGTGACTAGTTATCTCATTCTATTGTGCATATTGGATAGAGAACACACACTGAATAGATTATGATAGTCTATGCCAGTTTTCAGAAACTAAATCAAGTACCTGATGAAGAGTTTCCAATAGTTCTTACAATGAAATATTATTCAGTGCTAAAAAGAAAGAAGTAATCAAGACATAAAAAGACATGGCATTAACTTAAATGAATATTACTAAATGAAAGAAGCCAATCTAAAAAGCATGCATGCTGCATGATTCCAACTATGTAACATTCTGGAATGGGCAAAACTATGGATACAATAAAAAGATCAGTGGTTATCAGAGGTCATACAAGTAGGACATGACTCCACTTAGGCAGAGCACAGAGGATTTCAAGAGTAGTGAAAATATGTGATATTATAACGATGGATACATGTTATTATAAATTTGACCAAAGCCATAGACTGAACAATAACAAAAGTGAATGAACCCTAAGGTAAACTAATGATTTGGGTGATTATGATTTGTCCATCTAGGTTTATACTCCGTAAACAAACGTACCATTTTGGTGAGAGAGATTGATAATGGGAGAAGTTATGCATGTGTGGGGTCAGGGGTTATATAGGAACCCTCTGTACCTTCTTCCCAATTTTGTTGTAAACCTAAAACTGCTCCCCAAAAGCAAGCTTTTTAAAAAATTAGAAAAATGCTATAGGAGTAGGACGGAAAGGAATAATGACATCTATTTCTTAAATACATCAGTGGAAGCTTTTTTTGTATGTAGAAAGTTCAAACAACTTGGGTTTTTAGATTTTCATAGAAAAATAAAAAAATATGCACAAACAAAACGACCTTGAGAGACAAACATTAAAGCTTCTATTTACATTGAAATATGGTATAACATAAATAATTAGTGTCTTCCTGAGGAAATGAGATTTTGTTTCTTACTTGTTTGGTCTTATTCAATTTCCTTAGTTGAACAAAAGCCTTTAAAAATCTTTTCAGTTTAGCTATTTGCAAAAATAATAATCACCTATAATTTTTGCCCCTTTTCTTCTCCATAATAAGGTTAAATTAAGTTCAAACTACTTACATAAACAAAGTTTATGTTTCATTGTCTAGCTTTTGCCCATAAAATCGACCTGTGTAAGTCCCTTTATAATGCATATCAGAAGAAAAATACTAACACTCTCTTGAAAGCATGACTAATTTTGTACTTTCAGTAAACAAACTTTTTTTTTTAATTAAAGTTTATTGGGGTGACAGTTGTTAGTAAAGTTACATAGATTTCAGGCGTACAATTCTGTATTACATTTTTCATAAATCCCATTGTGTGTTCACCACCCAGAGTCAGTTCTCCTTCCATCGCCATTTATTTGATCCCCCTTTTACCCTCATCTACCACACCTCTCCCCCTTACCCTCTGGTAACCACTAAACTATTGTCTGTGTCTATGAGTTTTTGTTTCTCATTTATTTGTCTTGTTCTTTTGTTGTTTTTGGTTTATATACCAAATATCAGTGAAATCATATGGTTCTCTGCTTTTTCTGACTTATTTCGCTTAGCATTATAATCTCAAGATCCATCCATGTTGTCACAAATGGTCCTATTTCATCTTTTCTTACCGCCGAATAGTATTCCATTGTGTATATATACCATAACTTCTTTATCCATTCATCAATCGTAGGACATTTTGGTTGTTTCCATGTCTTGGCCACCGTAAATAAAGCTGCAATGAACATTGGAGCACACGTGTCTTTAGGGGAAAATGTTTTCAGATTTTTTGGGTAGATACCTAGGAGAGGGATTGCTGGGTCATACGGTAATTCTATTCGTAATTTTTTGAGGAACCTCCACACTGCCTTCCATAGCGGCTGCACCAGTCTGTATTCCCACCAACAGTGTATGAGGGTTCCTTTTTCAACACAGCCTCTCCAACACTGGTTACTATTTGTCTTGTTGATGATAGCCATTCTAACTGGGGTGAGGTGATATCTCATTGTGGTTTTTATTTGCATTTCTCTGATGATTAGTGATGTTGAGCATTTTTTCATATGTCTATTTGCCATTTGTATATCCTCTTTGGAGAAATGTCTTTTCAGGTCCTCTGCCCATTTTTCAATTGGGTTGTTTGTTTTTTTGTTGTTGAGTTTCATGAGTGCCTTGTATATTTTGGATATTAGCCCCTTATCGGAGGCACTGTTTGCAAAAACCTTCTCCCATTCAGTTGGTTGCCTCTTTATTTTGTCAATGGTTTCTTTTGCTGTACAGAAGCTTTTAAGTTTCATATGGTCCCATTCATTTATTTTAGCTTTTACTTCCCTTGCCTTTGGAGTCAAATTCATAAAATGCTCTTTGAACCCAAGGTCCATAAGTTTAGCACCTATGTTTTCTTCTATGCAGTTTATTGTTTCAGGTCTTATGCTTAAGTCTTTGATCCATTTTGAATTAATTTGGGTACGTGGTGACAGATAGCAGTCCAGTTTCATTCTTTTACACATGGCTTTCCAATTCTCCCAGCACCATTTATTGAAGAGGCTGTCTTTTCTCCATTGTATGTTTTTCGCTTCTTCGTCAAAAATTATCTGTCCATATTTAGGTGGTTTTATTTCTGAATTATCAATTCTATTACATTAGTCTACGTGTCTGTTTTTCTGCCAATACCATGCTTTTTTGATTATTGTTGGCTGTAGTCCAATGAAAGTCAGGGAGTGTGATACCTCCAGCATTGTTATTTTATCTTAAGATTGCTTTGGCTATTTGGGGTCTTTTGTGGTTCCAAACAAATCTGATGATTTTTTGTTCTATTTCTTTAAAAAATGCCATTGGGATTTTGATGGGGATTGCATTAAATCTGTATATTGCTTTGGGTAATATGGCCATTTCAACTATGTTTATTCTTCCAATCCATGAGCATGGAATGTTTTTCCATTTCGTTGTGTCGTCTTCAGTTTCTTTCAAAAACATGTTTTCACATTTTCAGCATATAGGTCTTTCACATTCTTGGTTAGTTTTCAGCATATGGGTCTTTCACATCCTTGGTTAAGTTTATTCCTAGGCATTTTATTCTTTTTGCTGCAATTGCAAAAGGAATTTTTTTTTTCATTTCTTTTTCTGAGATTTCATTGTTAGTATATAGGAATGCAATGGACTTTTGTACATTGATTTTGTAGCCGACAACTTTACTGTATTCGTGGATTGTTTCTAATAGCTTTTTGGTGGAGTCTTTAGGGTTTTCTATATATAGCATCATGTCATCTGCAAAGAGTGACAATTTAACTTGTTCATTCCCAATTTGGATGCCTTTTATTTCTTTCTCTTGCCTGATTGCTCTGGCAAGGACTTCCGATACTATGTTGAAAAGCAGAGGTGATAGGGGAACAGCCCTGTCGTGTTCCTAAACATAGAGCAAAGGGCTTCAGTTTTTCACCATTAATTATGAGATTAGCTGAGGGTTTGTCATATATGGCCTTTATTATGTTAAGGTATTTTCCTTCTATACCTATTTTATTAAGTGTTTTAATCATAAATGGATGTTGTATCTTGTCAAATGCTTTTTCTGCATCAATTGATATAATCATATGATTTTTGTCCTTTATTTTGTTTATGTGATGTATCACATTGATGGATTTGCGGATGTTGAACCATCCTTATGCCCCGGGGATGAACCCCACTTGGTCGTGATGAATAATCTTTTTAATGCATTGTTTCATTTGATTTGCTAGAATTTTGTTTAGGATTTTTGCATCTGTATTTATCAGAGATATTGGTCTGTAGTTCTCTTTTCTTGTGTTGTCCTTACCAGGTTTTGGTATCAGGGTAATGTTGGCCTCATAAAATGAGTTAGGGAGTACTGTCTCTTCTTCAATTTTTTGGAAGAGTTTGAGCAGGATTGGTATTAAGTCCTCTTTGAAGGTTTGGTAGAATTCACTAGTGAAGCCATCTCATCCTGGACTTTTGCTTTTGGGAAAGCTTTGGATGACTGATTTAATTTCGTTACTGGTGATCGGTCTGTTTAGATTTTCCAGTTCTTCATGGTTCCGCCTAGTCAGGCTATATGTTTCTAAGAACTTGTCCATTTCTTCTAGGTTATTGAATTTGGTGGCATATAGTCCTTCATAGTATTCTTGGATGATCCTTTGTATTTCCTTTTCATTTCTGATTTTGTTTATTAGTGTTTTCTCTCTTTTTTTCTTAGTGAACCTAGCCAAGGGTTTGTCAATTTTGTTAATCTTTTGAAAGAACCAGCTCTTTGTCACATTAATTTCTTCTATTGTCATTTTGTCCTCTATTTCATTTAGTTCTGCTCTGATTTTTATTATTTCCTTTCTTCTGCTGACCTTGGGCTGCATTTGTTCTTCTTTTTCTAGTTCTTTAAGGTGTAACATGAGGTTATTTATTTGGGATTTTTCCTGTTCCTTGAGATAGGCCTGCAATGATATAAATTTCCCTCTTAAACCTGCTTTCGCTGCATCCCAAAAATTTTGGTAGGATGTATTTTCATTGTCATTTGTTTCTATGCATCTTTTGATCTCTCCTCTAATTTCTTCTTTGACCTGGTCATTCTTTAAGAGTATGTTGTTTAATCTCCATGTATTTGTGTTTTTTCCTGCTTTCTTTTTGCAGTTGATATCCAATTTCAAAGCCTTGTGATCAGAGAATATGCTTGGAATGATTTCAATCTTCTTAAATTTGCTGAGGTTAGTTTTATGTCCCAATATATGGTCTATCCTTGAGAATGTTCCATGTACACTAGAAAAAAATGTATAGTCTGATGTTTTAGGATGAAGTGCTCTATATATGTCAGTTATGTCCATTTCATCTAATGTGTCATTTAGGGCTGCTATTTCATTATTTATTTTCTGTTTGGATGATCTATCCATAGCTGTCAATGATGTATTTAGGTCTTCTAGTATAATTGTGTTTTGGTCAATTTCTCCCTTTAGTTCTGTTAGTAGTTGCTTGTTATATTTCAGTGATTTTATGCCCCCCTGATTGGGGGCATAAATATTGATGACTGTTACGTCTTCTTGTTGTATAGTCCCCTTTACCATTATGAAATGTCCATCTTTGTCTCTTGTTACCTTTTTCACCCTGAAGTCTGTTTCATCTGATATCAGTATAGCTACACCTGATTTTCTCTGGATACCATTTGCTTGGAGTGTCAATTTCCACCCTTTCACTTTGAGTCTATGCTTGTCCTTGTAGTTGAGATGTGTCTCTTGGAGACACCATATGGTTGGGTTTAGTTTTTTGATCCAATCTTCTACTTTGTGTCTTTTTATTGGTGAGTTCAGTCCATTTATATTTAGGGTGATTATTGATATGTGAGGATTTCCTATCATTCTATCTTTAGTTTTCTGGTAAGACTGTGTCTCCATTGTTTCTTTGCCTTTTTGTTGTTGTCTATTATTTCTGTGTGGTAGTATTCTATGATGTTTCCCTTTGTTTCTTCTTTTATTACAGTATATATTTCAGTACTGGATATTTTTTGAGTGGTTACCCTTAAGTTTATGTAAAAGAAAGTTTGAGATTTAGAGTATTCCATTTTCTTCAGCATGCCTACTTTCTCCATTCCCATATTCCAATTCAGGCCTTTACTCTCCCCCCTTTTTATGTTTTGGTTGCCACAAATTGTCCCTGTTGATGGTGGTCGAATAGCCTCATTTAGTATTTCTTGTAGTGCAGATCGTGTATTAGAAAATTCCCTCAGCTTCTGTATGTCTGGAAAGGTTTTTATTCCTCCTTCATACCTAAAGGATATCTTTGCTGGGTATATTATTTTTGGCTCATAATTTCTCTCTTTCAGTAGTTTGAATATTTGGTTCCATTCCCTCCTGGCTTGTAGAGTTTCTGCTGAGAAATCTGATGATAATCTAATGGGCTTTCCTTTGTAGGTTACTGTCTTCTTTTCCCTGGCTGCCTTGAGGATTCTTTCTTTGTCATTGATTTTAGACACCTTCAATACAATGTGCTTTGGAGAAGGCCTGTTGGGGTTGAGGTAATTAGGTATTCTATTTGCTTCTTGGATTCGAGGATCCAATTCTTTCTACAAGTTTGGGAAGTTCTCACTATTTGTTTGAATATACTCTCTGTTCCCTTCTCTCTTTCTTCTCCTTCTGGTATGCCCATTATTCTTATATTGCTCTTTCTGATGGATTCAGAAAGTTCCTGTAGAGTTCTTTCACTTCTTTTAAGTCTCAAGTCTCTTTCTTCTTCCATCCGTGTCATTTCCAGGTTTCTATCTTCGATGTCACTGATTCTTTCCTCCATCCGGTCAACTCTACTACCTAAGCTGGCTATTTCATTCTTAATTTCTTCTATTGAGTTCTTAATCTCCAGAAATTCTATTTGGTTCTTTTTAAAAATTTCAATCTCTTTGGTAAAATGTTCATGTTGTTCTTTGATTGTGTTTCTGAGTTCATTGAACTGCCTTTCTGTGTTTTCTTGTATCTCGTTGAGGTTTTTCAGAACTGCAATCTTGAATTCTCTGTCATTTAAGTCACATATTTCCATATCTTTAAGTTCTTTTTCTGGAGACTTTTTACTTTATTTCTGAGCTATCCTGTTGCCTTGGTTCTTCATGGCAATTAATGATTTATTATTTCTCTCCCTAGACATTTACAGGAATGGGTTCGGCAACAGGTTGATAGGAAGGGGTCTTTCTTTTGTTTTCCAGTACGTGTTTGTAGAATGTTTTATTTTCTCTCCCACTGCAACCTTTTTTTCCGCTCTCACACTGTAGAGCTATGTTTTCTCTGCACTATTCCAGCTTCTCACACAATGGGGGGATTCCTTGGAAGGGGGGGCTTCTCCTCTGTTAAGGGTTCGCCTGAGTCATAGGGCACTGCATCCCTGTCGGGATGCAGAGAGATTTTGAAGTTCCAAAGCTCTTCCTCCACCAGATTCAGAGCCTGTGTGTTTCAGCAGCTCTGTCCAGGGATCTGCCCAGATAGGTGAGGACAGGGGCGGGGTGAGTTGCGAGAGGTGGCCAAGAGCAATGGCGGCGACCACCACCACAGCCAGTCCTGCTTCCACAGCTCCCTCCCCTTTGCCAGAACTAGTTGGGCTGCAAATCTGTATCTGCGGACCACAGTTCTCAGAACTGCAAATATTCTATTCTTTTGATCTGACACTGCTACTGTTCCGCTTCTAGCACTGGGCAGGTGGGGCAGGGCAAGTTCTGGGAAGGTAGGGAGGGAGCGGCTAGTCTCAGTGCCTAAGGCTTCCCTTCTCTGTGGCAGTGAGGGCTTAAACCACCGTTTTCAGCCTTCTTCCCTCAGTCTTTGCTCTGAGGTTTCTGCCATGAGCGTTGGGTTCAGCCGTGTTATATGTTGTCCCCTCAGCCCTATGGGCCATAAACGGAGCCCTAGCAGTCCGAGTTCTTCCCTCTCCTGCAGCTGCGATAGTTCCGGGATACAGCGAGCTCGGATCACTGAGCCAGGTCTACGTCCTGTGCCCGCACGTCTCCGTCTCCACACTTCTCCCTTCCTTCCTCCCCTGCTCGCGCAATTTGCTCACCTTTAGGTGATTTCAGTAGTGAGACTCTTCGTCTTGCCTGTCTGCTGTGCAGGGAGTCCTTTGTGGAGTTATAGTTTTCAATTTGTTGTAAATTCCAGGAGAGATTTCCAGAGGCTCACTTCACGCCGCCATTTTGATGACCTCCAGAAAACTTTTTAATAAATATCTTCATTTTGCTTTGCAAAATTTTATTTTATATTTAGAGTATTTCTATTTAAAAGAATAACCCTATTAATACTTTCTTATTTAATTCTAAAACTCTCTTGAATATTCTCCATCTCTCCTCCTCTCCTGCATTTGTTTTATTTTTGGTTTGCATTAGCCATTATTTAGGTTTGCAATGAACTGCAGTGAGGACTTGTTGCCTTAGATATTGATTGTTCCTTTCTCTGTCCATCCCTCCCTTCCACTGTTGCCAGGTGATCTTTCTAAAACTTAATTTTTGTTGTGAAACTTAAAAATCCCTGATTCCTTTACCCCTCCTACACATACATGAACACACAGCCTAAAAGATATTGTGAAAAATTCTTAGCATGGCGGAAACTGCACTTTTAGCTACATATGTCTCATAGGTAAGTCTATGCTGTTAGGTTAGTGCAAAAGTAATTGTGGCTTAACTGGTTAAAAATAATTGCAAACACCTCAATTACTTTTGCACCAACCTAATACAATCAAGTTGATTTGCTAATTTTTCTCTAAATACAGCTGGCATGTTCATATCACTGTGTCTTTCTACCTGTTGTTCTTATTTTGTAGAAGTTTCCATTTTCCCTTGAACATATTCTATGAATGTTTCACTGATTCCAATAGGCAATATTGTGTGCCCCTTTCCTCCTTTCTCTTATTGCATTTGCTTATCTATTGTTGCATTTATCATATGCTATAGATGGCTTATATTAAAACATTTTTTGCCTCTCCCTGATGTGATGGCCCTTAAGGGACTCCCTATTCTAGTAATAGCAGGTTTGGCCATAAGGTCTGTTTGCTTTATCCAATTGAACAGTTGTTGTTGTTTGTTTGCTTGTTTGTTTTCTGCAGAGTTTTGACAGAAGGCAAATAACTTTCTCTAGTTCTCAATTTTCCCATTAGTAATATGAGATAAATAATGAAAAATAGTATAACTTAACTTCTTAAATTCTCAGAACATAGTAGTTGCCTAATAAATTCTTAAAATAGTATAAGAATTATACAATAATTGTCTTCCCAAGTTTATTAAACGGAAAAAAAAAACATAAAATCAGTATATTCAGACTCCAATAAAGTTATAATTATAAAAAAGTAATAATTGCCACTCATCATTTTCAATGCAAATTTTGTGCTTCTAATAGTTTTCAGTTAATGATATCTCATCAGACATTATGGATGGAATTACAGAAGCCTTAACTGGGCAAAAGGGATAGTAGACTGGGTCTATAGTAATTCTGTAAAATAGCAGCATAAAAAAAATATATATATCATATGATCCCCTAGCATGTACAGTAGTGTTGTACATGTGAGCATATATGGGAAGAACCACCTCCAGACAACAATGTAATCTAGTATTTACCTTTAAAATTAATGTCATCTTACTGAGTGCCAATATTTGGGTACAGTAGGGAATGGAAACCAATTTCAATGGGTCAGTTGTCTGATACAATGTTCAACATAATTTTCAGCTTTAAGATCTGACAGAACATTCACACAATGATGTGTCATTCAATATCTCCCATAGAGCATGCATCGTCTACCCTTCTCTGAGCAAAAGAGTGACAAAAAGAAGCTAAAAGCAGACTTGTTCAAGTTCTATAATGGAATTCATCTTCTGAACCAAGGTCATGCTTGGCAAGAATAATTGTAGTCCAGGAACAATAAAGCCAATTTATGAAAAATGTTCTTGAATTCCAGCATACACTGAACTGTAAATCACTATTTATGAAGTATCCAATTTACACCTGTATTCTATATGACCATCATAGTCAATAACAAAATAGTTTGAGAAACTAATTTAAGTTTTGCACACAAAGAGATGTGATTCTTATTTTTTAATGAAATAGTCACTGACAGTTTATATATGTAACTAATCAACAAGATGGATATACATATTTTTGTTTTGTCACATAATAAATTGAAATTTACTTCATGCTTTCAAACAGGTGTTTAGAACTGATTGGAATCTGGATTGAAAGATTAATTTTGGTTAAATTAGCTTTATTTTCCTCCATATAGAAAGAGTGTGCTCATTGATTATAACAATAAATTTATTGAAAATCTATTAATCTAGACTCCAAATTCAATAGGGCGTATTGAAATCTCGAAAGCATTCCCCTTTTTAGTTTTCCTTCATAGAGAAGCAATAAACTGCATTTTATTTGTGTATATTTTTATGTTAACTGTATCTTATCATATGTATTTGCTGGATCTTGATCTTCCAAGGTCATGGGTTAATCTAGGGAGAATCTCTCTCTCTTTCTGTTTCTTTCTCATCTCCCTTTCCCTCCTCTCTTTTTCTTTCTCTCTCTCTCTCTCATCTTAAAAGACATGGGTAGAAAAATCAGGCTATCTAACCAGAATAATTTAGGAGTAAATGAGGCTGTGGCAGTTGTGACTGTGATAAGAGAACCCTGTTAATGATATTTCTCTGAGGTTTAGGCCTAGAACACCAGTAGAATAAGATTATCCTGGACAAGATAACTCACATTAAATCACTAGCATTCACTGTCTGCCCTCTTGTGGTAGATATTGCCAGCTGACATATATGGGATTAAGGTTATGAATCAATCAGCAATATTGATAATGCATATGTTCCTAACACAGTGTTTTTTAAAACAAATGTGTATTTGCATTAAAGTATTTTTTTCATTTTCTTTTAGTGTTACTTTAATATAATTTTAAATAAAACTACTTTAATTTTGCAATTGTATTATTCAAAACACTGGCATAAAAATGCCTGATTGGAAATAAACCAGGAGATCTAATTACAACCCCCAGATGCTGAAACGGTCTTCCAATTTCTGTTCACTGCAATCAGATGGCTTTGTTGTGCTTATCAAGCAATACAAAGAATTTGAGAAAAATCAGCGTGTTACATAATTGCTGCATTTATCTACATTTATTGGTTGTATTTTGGACTACTTTAATGCTGGACAATTCTGCTGTGAGGCATAGATTTATTTTTCAGATGTTGCATTTGTTCAAACATTAATGAAATGTCTACATTTCTTTGTATACGACACATATAATTAGTAGCACTTTGTCACCCTTCCAGAAGGAAGGCCTCATCTTAGAGCTTTATGAAGGTGCCCATGTGGTACAATTACAGGACAGATGAGAACTGTATTTTATAAGCTCCTGTCAGAAAGTACCTTTCTTACTTGCTAGTTGATGAGTAAAATGCCACAATTGTAGGTGAATTTTCCTGATGTATCTCCACTATGTAAGTGGCTATATTCTGGTGAATGGCTGGGCAGAATATAGAAGAAATTACACTCTCTGGTCCTTCCTCTTGCTCTCACTCTTTCTCATGTTCTTTTGCTCTCATCCTCCTTTTGCTTTTTCCCTGCTGAACAATGTATGATTTGATTTGTACACACAATCTGTGTATGAAATGACTCCTCTTTACAGTAGACAGGACAGGCTGAGGGCCGTGAATGTGGTTGTCTGTGGTCTTTCCAGTAGCAAGAGAAGTAAAGAAAGTTCCTAGTGGGGCAAAGAATAGCTAATGTCGCTTGCCATTTATTAAATATGAATATAATTAAAATCAGATTTAAGCAGTCTATGAAAAATGTCGTTAAATTACATCATGTGTGTGTCTTTGTTCTCTTTTTCTTTGTCCTTTTTATGGTTTATCCCATGTTGTTTCTATTCACTTGGTTTCATTCGGGAGAATCCAGGTTAGAACAGGTTATGCTCTGCTGACAAACAGCTCCAAAATCTCAGCTTAAAAAAGCAATGATTTATTTCTGGCTCAGTGCACATGCCCATTGTGTGTCTGCTAATTACAGTTACTCAAGCTGATGGATGTAGTGGCCTCCTTCCCTATCATTGCCAATGCCAGAATGAGAAAGAGTTTGTGGATGCTCTCACTCCCACAATTAACTGCTCTGGCCTAGAAGTGACATAAATAACTTCTGTTCACAACTCATTGCCAAAACCACAAGGCCCCTAGCAAGTACAGTTTTATCACATGCCTGTGAGGGGAACAACCTCAAGATACTTAGTGAATAATCTTAATAACTGCCTCATATACATTCTCCAAAAGTACCTCCAGGTCTTGGAAGATAATTGCTATGGTTTGTTGCACCTACTAAAATCTTTTAGCATCCTACTCTGTGTTTGTTCTTCTCATTCTTCTTGAATTTGCCACTGAGTTCATGTCTTTTCTTCTATTTCCTTATACTTCTGTTAATCCTTACTTTCAAGGAGCTAACATTCTGGAGAATAATATGGACATTTAAATTAGAAATAGCATATCGAGATTCAAGTGCAATGAAGTACAAATGAAATATCTCTATCTCAGAGTGGTGGAATTACAAAAAATTCCAAAAAGGTGATTATTTGGGTTGCAGTACAGAGATGAGCGATTATTCCATTAGGAGTAAAAACATGCTCAAATGCAAGGATATACAAGGAACACAGGGACATGCTAATTGTTTAGCTACGACATCTAAAATTCAAATTTTCAGAGTCTGATGGAATCTATCCTAGGTCATGTGATTACCACTTGGCTAAAGAAGAGCAGAACATTTTGATTGACAATAATATCAAGACTACTTGCAATGAAGAGGGTTGGCGTCACCAAAGAGATGAGGTAGATGATAGGTAAGTAGGTAGATAGATAGATAGATAGATAGATAGATAGATAGACAGACAGATAGATAGATAGATAGATAGATGAAATTAATGTTGGTCAAGAAAATATGTATATATATATGTATATGTATATATATATATACATATGTGTGTGTATATATATATATATATATATATATACACACACACATATATGACTTCAACATATAAATTTAAGGGAGAAACATTCAGTGTATAGTACAAGTTAACATAAATCCTCAATGGAAAAGAATGAAAATACAAAACATAATTTAAGTGTTTTCATCTGGTCTTAATATGGAATACACAAAAGTCTGCTTTAGGAGTCAAGGGAGCTTTTTGGTCAAGTGAGATATAATTTATCATGTAACTCCATCTATATATCACAAAACATTTTTAAAATTTTAATTCTGATGTAATTTCAAACTTACAGAAAAATTTCAAGAATAATACAAGAATTCCAACAAACACTCCAACCAGATTTACCAATTGTTTAAATATCCAATTTGCTATCTATCTATCTATCTATCTATCTATCTATCTATCTATCTATCTATCTTCTATCTTTGTATTTCTCTCTACATATGTATCTATATACAGATACACACACGTACTTACTCTAACAGTTAGACAAAGCAGTCAAAAACAGACAACTTTGTGGTGGTTCAATTCAATTAGAAAAAATATTTATTGAGTGCCAGTCTGTGAGAGATATTACAGGTGATTAAAAGTTTCCTCAAACAAGATATAATTTAGTAGGGAGCAAAACAGATTCACGAATAACTACTCTGCCTCATGTGAGTACTAAGTTACACAGGCAAACATTATAAATATTGAAAAAGAGCTATTTAATCAGGTTAGGACAGAGTCAGGTCATTAAAAATATGGCATATAGGAGGTAAATATTACCAATGGAGTAAACTGCAAAAGTGACAAAAAAGAAACAAATGCATAGATAGAAAAACCGACAAATAGCTAAAACAAGGTCTTGAAGAAAATATTTAGGAAAGAGGTAATTCAGTCAGAGAAGCATTCATGGTGTATATTTCTTAATAATTCTGGAAAGGTAGGTTGAGTAGAGATAGGTAGAGAACCTTGGCTCATAAAAATAGGAACCTATACATTTTCATGAGGTAATAAAGAATCATTGAGAGCATTCGACCAGAACAGAGCTGTGATTAGTATTGAGTCAGAACTAGAAATGGGTTGAAAAGAAATTGGCTAGTGGACTATGACACAAGCCCAGGTGATAAGGTATGGGGGTCATCACTATGGTAGTAGCAGTGGGAACGGCAACTGAGGAAGGACGTGTGTATGTAGATTTGGTAGACACTCTGGTGATCCCCCACCTCTTGGATACATGGCCAGTACATCCACCCATCAGCTGCTATGAGTACTATCTCCTAAAGTCTTAAAGCGGCCTCAGTCTCAGGAGGCTCTCCTTCCATTGAATGGGAGTAAGCTTGTATGGGAAATTACCCATCCCAGCTCTGGAGGTGCTTTTAGTCAATTACTGATTGATATTGGGGTACAAAAGGCCACCTCTTCAGCTCAAGGAAAACCAATTCTATAGTTTGGTTTATGCTCCAGAGACTCACCCCTGCTCACCCACCCTTTAACTAAAGAAGACCACATTCTTTCTACACTCCTTTCCCCTCTCTACCCTGCTTCTCTCACTTCTTTACTGGTATTTCTTGAAGATTCCCGCCCCCCCCCCCCCAATAAATCAGCATCAAATCCCTGTGTTAGGCTCTGTTTCTCAGGATCCCAATCCAATACAGTGGATGTGTGTTTTCTTTGGGGATGAGAGACTAAAATGCTGAGCATGAGATACCAGAATAATATTGCTGTCTATAATATAAATAGAAGGAAGAGAGCCTAGTTTTAAAGAGAAAAATATAATTAGTTGAGTGAGGAGATTTTGTTTTCAAAGCACCCATTTTGAGATTTAAAACTGATACTTAGAAAATGAAGACCTAGATCTTGTACAAAGAGGAAGTATTGATTGATTGATTGATTGATTGATTGATTAATAGAAGGATCTCCAGAGAGAGATTACTAAGAAAAAGAGAGTGGGTCCACAAGCAGAATCTGGGAATAAACTACACTAAAGAAATGTCAAGAGGGAAAGCTTATGGTATTAATTCAGAAGAGTCTGTCTCCAATGGCAGTGGGATTTTCACAAGGGAATAACAATATATGTATTTTTTGAAGAGTCAAAAAGGATGAAACTGGAGAAAAGGTGAATGCTTTGAGCACTGAAGAGAATGTTGAGGTGGTCAGTTGAATGACTTCCAAGTGTTGATGGAGGAAGAAACCAAATCTGTAAGGGATTACATGTATTTGAGAGATGTAAGGCAACCATAGTGATTGTTTTTGCCAAAATTTTACATATCGCATGGCTCAGAAATCTTGACTGTGTGTCTCCAGAGTTCTCAAGACAAGAGAACTTGAAGTTAAGCAGCAAATGGGGTGTTTATAGAAGTACACGTGTTGGAAGGCTCATACTGATTTATTCTCTAGGACTTCCGAGAGAACACTTCAGAAAGTCTTTTAGTCCTGAAAGTTTGCCTTCCTGATTTAGTTGTACCATTTTGACGCCCACTGTCTACTCCTAATTTTCTCTTCCTTTGAACAGAATCAAAAGGAGACACCATCTAATCTTTCCTTGTTAGTGTCATTTCCTATATACTTCATGTATTAGAAATTCAAATCCTCTATTTTTTTTTACTTAAAACTCTATAATACTGTGTAATTTAACTGAGCAAAAAAAGGTACATTTTAAAGCAGCCTATAACATGAACTTGAAACATTAAAATATTGTCTCCGTAAAGCATTACTCCATCTTTTAACCAGTATAGTTTCAAAAGGTCAAAGAAATGAACGGAAAGTTTTAAATTCTACCGGCAACACAAAGACTTTCCCAGATGAACACTGATAAAAAATGTCCAAAATATTTTCACATAGTACAAAAGTACATTTCTTAAAAATCTTATTATTATACTATCTGGACACTATCTGTTTCCTCTTCCCTAATATTAACAGCTTTCAAGTTTCTGTGGATTACTTTAGTATTAGTATTGCCTTTAAATAATGGCTAAACACATTTCAAATTGTGCAAATATTCAGACAAAACAAGTTTTGTGTATAATTATAGTAGTAATATAAACAAAATACCGTTCTCCTTTTTTGAAAATAAACGATGAATTACCAGGGTGCACTAGAACGGCAGATCACATAACAGAACCTTACCTAGACCAAAGTTTCACTCAACATTTCCACCTAGAAGGTGTAATGGAGAAAAATTACAATGTGAATCCGAAGACCTGGATTTGTTCACCTTTAAAAACTGATAGTTATATTAAATTTCTTTTTGTTCTCTTTGGCTCTACAAACAAAAGCACTGTTAGTTTTATCCCCCAGGATCAATACTAACCATGCAATAAAACCAATTCAGAGCACTTGGTAACAAGGAAGAGATAGTGAATTCAATTCCATTTTTGTGAGAGGGCTGCAAGTCAGTACATTCTGAAGATGAATTTTAAAAATCTAATTTTTAGGTAGGGCTATAATGGGAACACATTTATAATATATCACTTTTGATATTTATACAAAGACATTGCATGGCTCTAGTTAATGTTAAAATATTATACTCATCATTGTCAAATGTAACTTCTCTCTCACTGTTGAGCGTTATCACTCTATCTGGCATATTATTTCAAAGCATGTTTCCACTGCCTTCGTACGTGTGGGAGAATATTTGAGTTTTGAAAGGTTAAAGGGCTGCAAGATATCTGAGTAGAAACAACGAGGTCACATGCAGTTTGGCAAATGCAATAGAGAAAATAATAGGGAAGTGGAAGAGGTGGAAGGAAATAAAATGCACCTTGGAAAGACAAACCCAGTGGAGGAGAGCAGAGGGTGAATGCCAAACTGATTTTACAAAGGAGCAGAGGTCTGTTCCCAATACACACTCGCAGTCTCAGTGGAGTCAGTGTTTACTGCTTTCCTTTCCACGTAGAATAATGTAAGAAGACACACTCATTAAACTGCATGAGCTTTTAGAGGAATTTCAGTCACATTACCCCAGCCAGCAAACAAAATGTACTGTGCGACTTGATACAGAATTAATTTTCATTCTGTTTGATGTTCAATAGGTACATTTATTTTTTTCACTCCTCTTATATACAAACTGTACTTAAACTTATTATATTGACCTAAGGAGTCTCTCTTCTTCAAGACCATAAATAAAACTAAGAATAAATTATCTATTGGCCCCACTGTCTTCAGAGGAAGCAATAACTAAAAATCTTTCTAGTTTTTCTTCTAGATTTTAATAGTCTACCTCCCTTCTTAGTTCTAATCTCCTCTGGTATTACCACTTAGTTATTTAAAAGTTCTTACCTTTTACTTTACTTCACCAGGTTTAATTGGTTTCAACTCTCTCTTGTGTAGGTATCTCCTCTGTGAGTCTTTTTAAAATCATTCAAACTGACTTTTGGTTTATTTTGCATTCAAAGACTCTAGTGGATGGCTTGGGAAAAAAAATACTATACATTTTAATATTTCTTGGTGTGTTTAAGACACCGATTCTGGATTTTGCAAGGTATACGAGTGTAGGAAGAAGACGAAGAGGGTCAATCTGTCTCAACTGATCAGTTGAAAGCAATCATGGAAAGGGTTCTCTGAAGCATTCAGAACAGATCACAACGGTTATCTCCTGCCGGAAGTCACTTCAGCACCTTCGATACCACCTTTAAAGTCCACTCTAAGATGAGCTCCTGCAACTTATCTGAAACTAGCACTATCATATAATTTAGAGCAAAACTATAAGCAAGGGCTTCCCTTCGATTCATTTAAAAGAAAAAAGAAAGAAAAGAAAAATTGCTTGTGAAGAGAAAGATATTGCATAGTCTTCTTTAAAGATTGGCATCATTCACAAATATTGGAAAAATATGCCAATCTGATTCGCTTTAGAAAATAATGTTACATTGTTTTGTATGAATTAAGAACTCGTTTATTTGTATGTGCTCCAGAGCTTTAAAGAAAGTGAAAATTATCTTTTATCTATATTGTATAAAAAAAATAATAGCCACAACACAACTCAGCAGATCAATTTTCAGAAACTTTGACCCCACTATTTTTCAGAACAACCTCAAAAATTACAGTTATTGGATCTATTCAATCTGAATGATGATCTAAGTTGCATTCACATTCTACCCAAATGACTATCCCACCTGTGTACCTTATCACATCAAATGGAAAGAAAAATTATGTTCATTCTCCTCCATTCACAAGAAAGTAAATATACACATTTTATGACGATTGCCAACAATAAGGAATGAAATTAAAAAAAGGCTTCTGATTTAACTAAAAACAAACTTAATCAGAGCACCTGTTTTACAAGCTGTCTAGTTAATTGATGTTTTACTATATTACCTGAGATTTCAGTAGCTGCTTAGTAGATTGAGCTACTGAAGACAGGTACTTCTAAAAGCAAAGCAAAGCTTGTAGATTTTGTACTTGTTTTCAGAGAGCAGTACAAGGTCTTTCTCAGAAAATGCAGTTTGCTTTTTCTCTTGTAAACCTATACAAAGCTCAAAAAAATAGACTGAAATGTTCCTTACAAAGATCACCAATGACCAGTAATCATGTCTTAAAAAACTGAATGGTATCTCCTTATACTTTTTTCTGTTCCTGAATGATACTACTGACTACCCTCTCCTTAAAACTGGATTCGGTAACAATACATTAACCTAAAACTTCCTTGGTAAGTGACGCTGGTGCTCTTTTAGACTCAGTATTTTGGTTCGTCCACACAGGGCCTATTTTCCTCATTGTCACTCTTACCATCTCAGTTCAAGGCTTGATTGTTTATTCCTGGATTACTAGAATGTCTTCTGTTTATTCTTTATATTCTTTCCTTCTCCAACTCCAGTTCACCCTCTGTTGGGTTTGCAACTCTCTCTGGCCAAATGAATGCTGACAGAAATGCTGGTGTACTAGTTCTTAGGTCTTAGATGTCATGTTTCTCTGCTGATCCCTTGAAGAGTTTCTGTGCTCCAACATAAAAATAAATGCCCCAAGTAACTAATGTCCTTCAACACTGTATCCCAGAATGAGAGACACAGAAGAGTCCTGAACTTAACCCACAGCTGAAAGTGAACGTCCCCAGGTGACCTGCAGATTTATAAGTGAGAAATGTATGCTTATTGTTGTAAGCCACTGAAATTTGGATTTTTTTTTTTTTTGAAGACTCACTATTGCAATAAACAACCACCTAATGCAGTGCCATTCCCATTGTACAACTGAAGACTCACAGAAAGTAAATCACTCAGGCAAGGGAGGCCTAGAGACTCTGACTCAGGTCTCTGACTCAAAACTCTATGGTCATTTCACCATCCAACATGGCAAATATTTCTAAAATGGTTTTTCATGTCTTCCAAACATGATGTTTTTCTCATCCATTGAAATTTCAAGCTAAAATTTGCAATCATATAGTTTTTCTCACTTTTGTTTATGAAACACTTATTGATTTATTACTATGTTCTATACAGAGTGATGGGAGCTACTTTTACAAAATTTCATCCTATATAAACTAAATATCTCTCAGGCTCCTACACAGTTTCTCTGAAGAGAGTCATATCCAAAAAAGCAGTCTCCATGGAAGAAATTACTTTACAAGCATTCAATGGCTCCCGATTTCACTACAATAAATTCCTTTCAATGGCCTATAAAGCTTTATGAGACCTAGCCCTTGGTCATCTCTTGGATCGTATCTTCTACTCTTTCACCCCCCTCACTCTGCTCCAGCCACAAGACTGTTAAGTTGTTCTTTGCATACACCAGCGGATGCCTGTCTTAGGGCGTTTGTCACTTGCTGGAGGTTTGTCAGTATTAGCATTTTCAAAGAAAAAATGTTTAATTTTGATAATCATCTCTATTAATTTTTATATTACTTTTTTCACTTTTCTTTATCTCATTCTATTAGATTCTATACATTATTACTTGTCTAATTTCTGACATCGGATGCTTAGCTCACCTGCTTTCATTTTTTTTTTTTTTTTGCTTCCTTTCTAATTTATGGATGTAAGGCTATAAAGTCTTCCTAAGAACGACTTTTTGCATGCTACAGTTTGGCTGTCTTTTCATTATTGTTCAGTTCTAAATAGAATTTTCATTGAATTTTTTTTTTTGCTTTGGTCCATTAGATATTTAGAAGTATACTTTTAACATAAAGTACATGATTTTAAAAATATTTTGACATTTGATCCCCTTTACCTTCATCTACCAGCACAATGTGATATACAGATGATGTATTAGAGAATTGTACACCTGAAATCTATGTAACTTTACTAACAATTGTCACCCCAATAAACTTTATATATATGTGTGTGTATATATATATGTATATATATGTGTGTGTGTATATATATATATATATATATATTTGATATTGACTTGTCACTTAATGTCATTGTGCTCAGATAATGTAGCTTGCATTGTACTGAGTCTTGGAAAATTGTTTTGAAATTTGTTTTATGCCTAGAATGTGATCAAATTGTATAAATATATTCCATAAGTGCTTGAAAAGTTTTGGGGTTGCAGTGTTCTTTAGAACACTCTATTTGACTCACCTTGTTAATTTCACTGATCAAATCTATATTCTCATTGATTTTTGTTTGTTTCCTTGATCTACCAATAAGTAAGAGAGGTGTTCTAAAATCAATTTTTTTAAGTTTCTCCTTTTAATTCCTTCAGTTTTACTTGATATGTTTTAAAGCTTTTATTATTAGGTGCATAGAACATTAGGATGGAAATACCATCTGATAAATTGAATCTTTATCAGAACAAGTGGACCTCTTTATCTCAATTAACACTATTTTGGATTCAGATCTCAGCTTTGCTACTTACTAGTTCTACGACTCTGAACACATAACTTAACAGCACCCCTCTCTTAAGGTTGTTGGGAGGATGAAATACTTTAAACCATGTAAATTATTTAGAACAGCATTTTCTGTCATATTATAACCCCTCCCTACACTAAATAGGAAGTTATACAATTTGTACACTTTAAACTTTCCTGTTTAACCCTACAAAGTCTGAATTAATGTCAGAGGCTTGTGAAACACTGATCACCACTTCCCAATATATCTCCAGTTTAGTGCAACAGTATAATTCTAGCTTAATTTTTTTAACCCTTACATTAGACATAACTGTTACTGATTTGTGCTATCACTGCTTATTTGAATATGAACTTCCTTTGATTTTTAAGGCATTATTTTTCTCCCTTCTCCTCTCTCTCTCTCTCTCTCTCTCTCTCTCTCTCTCTCTCTCTCTCTGACATCCTTAACATGTTCCTCAATTTTTCAGTGTTTTAACTTTTTAATCTTTATTTGATGTAACTAAGTATGAACTTCTTTATGGTTTATTTACTTATTTTTTAGTGATTTTTTTAAATTTATTTATTTTTGGCTTTCATTGTACTTCTTTGAAAATAAAGATCCATTTATTCTATCTGTTCTGGAAAATTCTAAGTCACTTTCTTTTAAAATATTACCCGTCTTCCTTCTCTTTATCCTCGTCTTTTAGGACTCTACTTAAATGCATGTTTTACTTTTTATTCAATTTTCCAACTATATATATATATTTTATATCTAGGAATTCTGTTTCGTTTTGCTCTTTTTTTTTTTTTTTTTGTTTTGCTTTTGAGTCATGTTTGTTGTACATCTGTTTCTTGTTCCTTCTTAACACTTGTTTGGTAAATTGTCTTTTACTTTAGTAATAAAGTAGGCAAGTGTCCTCACATCTCCCACTGCAAGGTAGAGCTTCCTCCACTAACCCTAGTTTATAGAATGCTTAGTCTGAAACGTGTCTCTGATTTAGCTACTCAGTAGCTCCCAAGGTTTTTCTTGTGTCTTAAGGTTGTCATTCAAATCTATATTCTAGGGATTAGCAGATACCCTCAAGGAACTGACAGCTTCACAGCTTGCTTACTGCTCTAGATCTGACTCAGTTTACAAAAAGATTTTTAACATACATTTATTCAGAATTTTAGGTGCTCTATATGGAAATAGTCTCCCTACATTTTTTGTTCACGTATTTCCAAAAACCAGATACTGTATCCAGTAAGTCTCCTATGACTTTCGGTTTCACACTGCATGTCCTTGGCTCTGTTGCCCTTCATAGTGCTTATAAGGGCAGGACTCCCTTCACCCTCTGGCCAAATGGATCTGCCAGCCTCTGTCTCTGAACCCATGGTTCACACCTCTGCCTCTGGGCTTATGACGCTGGCCTCTGCACAGGAGGCTCTACCTCAGAGTCGTTTTTCTTTTATCTTGAAGGATAACAAATGTTTTTAGCTGAGTATCTCTATCAGCCTGTTTCCTGCCTATAGGAATTCTTGGAGTCTGACAACCTTCTTTGTTTCAACCAGACTCTGTTCCTTTTAGTCCAAGCTGGCAATGTTTCTGCTGATACAGCATTCTCAAAAACCTTGCAAGCTTCCCATGTATGTCATGAAAATCCACACTGCTACACAAAAAGGTCTCCACAGATCTTACCTGGATAACCCAATCTCTATTCCTGGCTTCTGTCAGATGGATAATTGGATCTATTAGTCACATATCTCATCCCTTTATTAAAGTTTGTCCAGCCACAATGTTGGTTCTCTCTCTAGGGTACACTTTTTTTAACAGTGAGTTTCCTAATTTTAGCATCCTTTGCAATCTGGATAGACTAAGAGTCTTCCAAATCATCCAATTATGGTTCTTTTTTGCTTAACAATTTCTTTTTCAATTTATCTCTTTCCTCTCTCTTATTTTATGATAAGCAGCAAGAAGAAACCAGGCTCTACCTTCAACACTTGACTTGGAAAACTCTTCAGAGAAATATCTAGGCTTATTACTTACAAGCACTGCTTTCAACCCAATAGTCGAAGCAAATTTTCTGTCACTATATCACAAGGGCTGCCTTACCTCCAGTTTGCAATAACATGTTCCTCATTTCCTGCTAAGATCTCCTGGAAAGCAATTTTAACAGTCATATTTCTACCAACATTCTGTTCATGAGTGTGTGTGTGTGAGATAGGTTTCTCTGCTATGTCCTTCACTTCCTTCTAAGCCCTTACCAGAATATTCTTTAATTACTGTTTATCAATAATCACTTCAAGTCAATGTAGATTTTTTCTACTACATGCCTCAAATTCTTCCAGCATTTATCCAATTCTAGGGTATTTTTATATTTTTATGTATTGTTACAGTAGCATTCTACTTCCAGTAACAAAATCTATATTCGTTTCACAGGGATATCATAACAAGTAACCACAATGTGATGTTTGAAAACAATAGAAATGTATTCTCTCACAGTTTTAGAACCAGAGTCTAAAATCAAGGTGTTGGCAGGGCCCCATTCCCTCTGAAAGTTCTGGAGGAGAATCTTTCCTCACTTCTTCTAGCTTCTGATGACTCTAGATGTTGATTGGCTTATGGCAGCACAGCTCAGTCTATGTCTCCGTATTTACATGGCCTTCTCTCAGTGTCTGCATATTCTCTTTTCTGGTCTCTCATAAAGGCACTTGTCATTGGATTTCAGGCGCACTTTAATCAAGAGTGATCTCATCTTGAGAGCCCTATCATAATTATATCTTCAGATGGCCTTATTTCAACCCTCACATTCTGAGGTTCTAGGGAAAGATATTTTTGGGGGACACCACTACACATATTTTCAAGTAATGCACTTCCAAAATATATTTTAGGTAGATAGAAGCTCACTGTTATTGAAAGTATCAAAGTCAAATCTATCTGTAACATTTACTTCTTTTTCCTTTAACATTACAACAGAAAGATCAAGGATTAAAATTTAATAACAACCAGTACATGAAAATTCAGCTTTGAAAATTGAAGCTAAATAAAACAAAATATGAAGGGTTTTTATGATTTTTGTTTTCTTTCTAATGTCGCAATAACATTTTTAATTACATTCCTAGGGGCACAGGTAGAAAAAATATCGTCACATATGACAAGACACAATAAACACAAATGATTAAGGTCTACCAGTGTGAATGCTTGAGGACAAGGAAAAAAACAAACCTCATGTCACCTATTCACACTGAGATACAACAGTCTTGAAAATAACGTTTTTATTTATTTATTTATTTTATAACAAGCTGCTACGGCTTCAAGTCGCTCAAATAGGTTTTGCCAGCATAAAAAGAATGTTTTGGTTGTCTTTCCCTTGAGATAATGAGAAGATAAGTGGAACTCCCTTGTATTCCAACTTCAGTGCCTATTATGTAAGTATAAAATGCCTATTAATATGGCCTTCAATATTACAAAATCTTGAAGCTTACCTGGCATGTGTCTATTAAATTTTTGCATTGTTGATAGACAGAGAATCCCTAATGGAAATGAACTATGTCGTGGTTGATTTTAAAAGAGCACAAAAGCTAAGAGAGCAGAAAAACTTGGTCATGAAGTGATTATTTTCATCCTCATTAGTAACTCTAAAACACAGCAAGTGAACCGCATGGAAAATAAACCATGACAGATGTTTCTTAATGGTGATAACTGTCAGTAATAATGAGCTAAAGGCACATGTCTAATTTTGACCACAACAAAGGAGAGAATGCTATAGGCGGAGCCAGTCCTAGGGAAGTTAGGAGTTTGTCTTTGATACTCAGTATTAGGTGATAGCCTCCTTTTCCCACCTCACGTTCATTTTACAGAACCTGTCTTCTGTAACCCAGTCGTCATGTTATTCCCCAACAATCCATGGTCCTGGTATAATATGTAAATATTCTTCAGATTTGATTCCTACCATTATTCTTTCTTTCTATTATAGATTTCTCTTATTTCTCCATGAAGAAGAGAAACCTTACAGCAACTCTCAATGCCACTGATGAATTTACTTTAAAAATAAATAAATCCTTGCTAATTTCATAATTTTGTAGTCAAAAGAATTGTTGTTTTCTATCCTGGAGAGGAACAGGAGGGAAGAATTACCATGGAGCATAAGAAAACTTTTGGGGGATGATGGATATATTCATTATCTTTGTTGTGGTGATTGTTTTACTGATGTAGGCATACATCCAAAATTATCAAAGTGTATACATTAAGTATGTGGAGTTTACCATATGTCAAATAAACCCCAATAAAATGAAAAAAATAAATTTATATATGAATTAATGTTATCAAAACACAGTAAATATTTAAAACTTGATCTTTTTAATCACATTAGCCATCCTTTAAGTGTTCAAATGTATAACTCTGATTTACTATGTTGTACAAGTAGATAATGAACTACTTGTACAAGAGAGAACATTAGTGGAATTACAGAAAGTTTCATTGGACCACACTGGTTTAAACAGGATATGACCCCACTCACCCCCAGATAAGGTATCAGCTTAGCAGGGGACTGTCAGCCAGAAATGATGTGATGTCATTTATGAACATAGTATAATGAAGTGAGTGACCGTGGGGGATTGTCAGAAGACTGAACTAGAAGTCTAAAGAGAGACAGGAAAAGAGAAGATGACATTATAAAAAGAACTCAAATTATAGTTAGTCTCACTTTCCTTACCTTAAAGCTCCCAGATATGATTATATTAAGCTTTAGTGAATACTGAAAAAGGTGTTTTCCAAAGGGACTATACTATGTTAACCATTTACTTTGTTGCAAATGATTCTATTTGGGATTCTAATTGATCTACATGCCAGTGACACTTATCTTTTTTGTCATTTTAGCTTTTTCGGTGATGTATAGTAGTAAAATTGGGATTTATTTTTTTATTTCCCTGATGAAAAATCATATTGAGTTTATTTTCCTTTGTGTTTGGCCATTTGGATATGCTCCTTCGTGAAGTTTCAAGTATTTCATCCATTTCTTATAACAGGCATTCTGTCATTTTTGTTATTGATTTAGATTTTTTAAATAAGTTTGTAATATCAGTCTTTTGTTAATTACATGCACTGCTAATACTTTCTCCCACTCTCTTGATGGAGACATTTGAAGAACAGAATTTTAAATTTTAATGCACTCTAATATGTTTTTTCTTTATGGTAGTACTTTTCATGTTGTATTTTAAAATCTCTTTCTATTTAAAGTACACTGGAAGCTTTATTGTTTCCAGTTAAAACTTTTACATTTAGATCCATCTGGCAATTTTTGTGAATTGTGTAAAGAAGAATTTATTTATTTTTCATATACATATCAAATTTACCCAGAAATATTTATTGAGAAGATCATAAAATAAGTTACCATATGAAGAAGACAATAATAATTTTTTCCCCACATATGAAGTACAAGATATTATTATGTCATCCTGGGGTATAGGTTCAATTGTAGCTAGAGTTGTGGAATAGGAAAAGAGGCAAGGCCGTGGTTATTGGAATGAGTGTTGAATTCATAAAAGCCCAATAGAATACAGATATAATGCAGACCAGTAAGAGAATGGAAACAAATAGAAATTTTTGGAACTCTATACGTTAGGGGTGAGAGGAAGAAGCAAAGGAGAAAAAGAACATAAGCTCATATAAGAATAAATGAAACGATTTATCTAAGAATTTCTGAAGTAATTTTAAAGAGAGGAGTAGCCCTTATCTTCCAGTAATATTTCAGTAGAGTGAAGTGCTTGTGAGATAGGTTTCAGAGATTACTGAGGAAGTGTATAGAAATGGAGTTGAAAGTACAGATCTCTTTATTTTAATAACTTTGGCTGGAGTTTGAGAAAATATCAAGTCAAATCAAAGTATTTTGTTTAGCTAAGGTAGGACTGAGTGTATTTGTTATCACAAAAGAAATACTGTTTCAACAAATGGTGTTGGGACAATAGGACATCTATATGAACACACACACACACACACACACACACACACACACACACACACACCTTATACTCTTCAAAAACAACCCAAAATAGATCATAGGCCTAAATGTTGCATGCAAAATTATAAAACTCTTAGAAAATATAGGAGAAAATCTAAATGACCTTGAATTTAGTGATGATTTTTTAGATACAACACCAAAAGCACAATTCAAATAATAATTATAGTAACAATAATAATAATAGATGAACGGGGCTTCTTTAAAATGAAAAACTCCTGCTCTATAAAAGACAGTCAATATAATGAGATAACAAGCCACTGACTGGAAGAAAATATTTGCAACAGACATATCTGGTGAAGGACCATTATCCAAAAAAATACAAAGAACTCTTAAAACTCAACATAAGAAAATGAACAACCTGATTTAAAAAATAGGTGAAATATCTGAAAAGATACCTCATCAAGATATATACAGAAGGCAAAAAGTATATGAAAAGGTATCCTAATATGTCATTGGGGAATTGCCAATTAAAACAATGAGATACCACTACACATCTATTACAGTGGTCAAAATCTGGAACCCTGACACCACCAAATGCTGTTGAGGACATGGAGCAACAGGAACTCTCATTCATTGCTGGTAGGAATTACAACATGGCAACTTTGGAAGACATTCTGGCAACTTCCTACAAAACTAAACATCCTCCTACCTACAATGCAGCAATTGTTCTCCTTCGTATTTACCCAGAATTGAAAACTTACATCCACAAAAAAATCCTGCACATGGATGGTGATAGCAGCTTTATTCAACTGCCAAAACCTAGAAGCAACTAAGCTGTCTTTCAGTAGGTGTATGGATAAATATACTGTGATACATCCAGATAATGGAATATTACTCAGGACTAAGCTATCAAGCTATGAAAAGACATGGAGGAACCCTAAATGCATATTACTAAGTGAAAGAAGACAATCTGAAAAGGTGACATACCTAATGATTTCACCTATATGACATTCTGGAAAAGGTGAAACTATGCAAACAGTAAAAAGATCAGTATTTAACAGGGGTTGTTGATAAAGAGGGGTGAATTGATGGAGCAGAGGAATTTTAGGGCAGTTAAAGTACTCTATAAGATAGTATAATGATAAACAAATATCATTATACATTTGTCAAAACTCATAGAATGTATAATAACGAGAGTGAACCCTTATGTAAACTATAGACTTTAGGTGATGTGTCAATGTAGGTTCATGATTTGCAAAAATGTGGTATTCTGCTGTATAAGTTAATAGTGGTAAGGTGTGGGGATAGGGATATTTAGGAATTTTCTGTACTTTCTGCTCAATTTTGCTGTGAATGTAAAACTGTTCAAAAAATAAAGTCTGTTTTAAAAATAAATAGGAAAAGAAGAAGACAGGGAAAATACAGTTGAAAAAGAATTCAAGGAAGTAAGAGAGTAACTGATGAAACAAGAGATAATGTGTATGTGTGAAAATAACTAGAATCAGATTTGATGCATAGTAGGTATTCAGCTACTTTTTGAAAATCTCACAAAATATAGATATAATATACATCCTCCTAAATTTAGGCAGAAACATCTGAAAAGTTTTATAACAATACTTGTCTTAGAGAATTATTTTGGATACATATACGAGGTGTGATCAAAAGATACAGTGAATGTTTAAATAAAAATAAATTTATAACAGTAAAAGACACATTGCCATTATCCCCCTCAAAATACTCCCCTTTGCTTCAAACACACTTATCCCATCATTCTTGCCACTTTCTGAAGTAGTTCTGGAAGTCCTCTTTCTTGAGTGTCTTTATTTTATCCTCCATCACAACAACGCTCTGTTTCTCACGTTGCTTCTGGTAGAGCAATTTCTGTCAAATAAAAACATTATGGTGTGTCCTTATCCACCTTAGTCACCGGATTTGGCACCATAAAACTTCTGACTCTTCCCCAAAGTCAAAATGACCACGAAATGTAAACGTTTTGAATCAGCGCTGGATATTGAGGTAGCCATGACAGCTCAACTAAAGACACTCACCAAAGGGGACTCCCAGAACTGCTTCAGAGAATGGCAAGAACAATGGGATAAGTGTGTTCAAAGTGAGGGGATTAATGGTAATGTGTCTTTTACTGTATTGTTATTATTTTTAATTTAAACATTCACTGTATTTTTTATCACACCTCATATGTCTTGTCATAAGACAACCAAATATTACCATATCACTTATATGTCCAATATATAGCATAATATTTTAAAATACTAGCAATTTTTAGACATTCATTTCAAGCAAGTAACTCCTCACCCCCACACTCCACCCCCAGCCCTCTACTATACCTTAATGTGTGAGGCTAAAGAAAGCTAATCAAACCAAAGCCTGTATCTTAGTTAGGGCAATTGCATTTCACTGCTACAAAATCTTTTTACAACAGAATAAACATTAAAGTCACCTGATTTTCTAAATGTATCAAGTAGACTGAAAAATTACCTTATAAAAAATAAACCCAAGTTCCAAGATTGAATATATAATGGAAAGACATAGGAAGCTGGCAGACTAATGTCATAAAAGATAGCAATATACTGAAATAATCCTTTGTGAGGAAGGTTTTAGAAATTCTTATCATAGCATTTAGCCATTTAGGATTAAAAATCAGAACTGTTATAGTGGGTATGTAATAGGCACTGGGATCACAAGTATCAATTTTAAAAGCACTGAGTTAATCAAATCCTCCCAGGATCATCCCCCAGTTACTTAGAAACCATTCAACTGGGATTCAGTATTCACTATACTATAATTTTAACTATGTTCAAAATGCGGGTAACTGTGGGTAAAATAATAATAGCTTAGATTTGCACAAAATTTATAATATGAAATTTGCTTTCACATATGATTTCTTACATGCTTATGATCTTAATAAAAGAAAATTGCCTTTTGTCCAGTCTATTTTTCTGTTTTCTGCTCTCCCCTACTTCCCGCAATCCCTGTCCATCTCTGTCTCTGTCTGTTTGTCTCTGTCTCTCTCTCTCCCTCTTTCTCTCTCTCTCTCTCTTTCTGTCACTACATACACACACTTATGTAGACAAATATATGAGGTTTGATAATTACATACGTCTGCAAACTCATCCTAGAAAAAGCAGTACATTACTGAATATCACTATGGTCACCTTCTAAGTACTCCCCTTGGGAAGCTATGCATCAATGCCAGTGCCTAGTCCACCCTTCAAAGCAATTTTGGAACTTTTTTCTGGAATCACCATCAGAACTATTGTCATATTACACTTGACATCCTGAATGTCATCAAAATGTCTTCCTTGCAATATTTCCTTTATCTTCGGGTAAAGAAAGAAATCACTGGAGTCCCGATCAGGTGAGTAAGGAGGGTGTTCCAATACAGTTATTTGTTTACTGGCCAAAAACTCCCTTACAGACAGTGCCGTGTGAGCTGGTGCATTGTCGTGATGCATGAGCTCCTTCGGGACCATTTTTGCACACATCTTTCTCATGCCAAGATTTTCAGTTAATATTTTCCTAACTGTTTCTCTATCGATGTTTACTTGGTCTGCTATGCTTTTTACAGTCAACCGACAATTTTGATGCACAATTCCACAAATTTTTGCCATGTTTTCATCAGTTTTGCTCATTACTGGCCGCCCTGATCTCTCTTCATCAGTGACGCGTTCTTTCCCCTCAGAAAAACGTTTAATCCATTTGTACACTGCCATTTTCTTCATGGCATTATCCCCATAAACTTGAATTAACATGTCCTTGATTTCACTTCCACTCTTGCCAAGTTTAACAAGAAATTTAATGTTTGTTCATTGCTCTAATTTAAACTCAGACATTCTCGCCATGGCATACAAAAACACACAATAATAATGAACACCACTCAGCAAGACACTGCCACACGTCGACATGAACACAGCTGTGAGACACTGATGTACCAAGGTTATGAAACCTTACCGAGCTGTTTGCACAGTGCTGCCAACGTGAGCGCACGATGGCAAGTTGGTGAACATAATTGCCATACCTCTTGTGAGTATGTGTGTGCGTGCGTGTGTGAATTGAAATGAAACCACAATTAAATTACTTCCCTTTCATTTTAAAATAATCGAAATGAATTGTGACATAGGGTTTCTGAGAGGAAACATGTTAGATTTCCTGACTCACTGACTTTTCTGTAATCCTACTCACTGATAAATACCTGAACAGAGGGAACCAGAACATTGCCAGCTAATACTGTCTCATAAATCCAATCCTGTATGGGCTCCAATACCAGACTAGACTATTTCCTGCTGGTGGCTTCTTTCAGCCAGTAGCCATTGCCAACAACTTCAAAAAAATACCATACTTGCCTGTTCTGGACTAAATTGCCCCACACTTCGACACTCCAAAAAGGATCTCTGTTTCTAGAATGTGGCAAATGCCCACAAGACTCAGTACCCCTGTTTATGAACATTTTAGCATTATAGGATTTTTTAAAAAATCTGAGATGTAGCAAAAACATATTTTTGTCATTAATACATATCAAACTCAAATAATTTTTGAGTTTTTAAAATGTATTTCCTTAATGCTGAAATTTTCAGTAAATCAAAGTAAAATTTGTATATGAAAGGAAAAAGTAATGGAATCAAAGAAAGCATGGAAAAATTTAAGTCAATTCTCAATTTTTTTCTTTAGATCATTAATATAAGAACAGCCCTTGTTTCTAAGTACTCACTGCATCTCAGCACTGGGTTAAACACTTTATATGTAATATTTTACTTACTATTCAGACAGTATTCCATTGAAGAAGTTCTTAATCTCATTTTGCTTGTAAGAAATTTGAGGTTTAATAAGGTTAAGTCGGTGCCCAAGGTTGCACAGCAAATAAGTGATGGAGCTGGGAAGCAAATTCAATCTGTCTCCAAAAGCATCATTTTGACTCTTAACCACCAGACTGTGTTGTCTCTTGAGAAGACATCTAACCCAAGAACATCAAGCATTAAAGTACAAATACAGATGCAAAACAGATCAACATGTCTGAGGACACACAAGACTATAAATGACTACAATTAAATTGATCTTCACCAATGAGTAACTTATATTGTTTTCTAATCATTAATCAGCACTCCAAGTAAGTTGTATATAATTTATAAAATGACATTACACAATACTTATGTTCTTTTTATATGACTTATGCACTATTCACTACCCATTATGTGATTTCTTCTATATAGACATTTCTATTAAATTTTCTCAAATATTACTTAATTTATTCACCTAAAAATTTAATATCACTTCAGAGCCTATCAAACTTTGCACGTAACTTAGAAATTTCTACTGAGCATCACCACACACTTTTCTGCTTCAAAATTTAGCCATCCTGTTTCCTACATTTTTGCTGTATTATATCTCATTTTTAAGTACTTCTGTGTGGGTTTGTGTGTGTTATTTAGAGATCCTATTATTAATACAAACAACTCAGTAATGAGCACTTTTTAAAACTCTGTTCCATGCTGAAGATATGTAAAAATGATTTATTTTACTGCAACCCTATTAGATATAAAAGAAATATTAGTATTGCATCTAACAGGATTTCTGTTTGGCTGTAATCAACAGATTTCTGAGTAAGGGACATAAGTAAATGAGTATTTCTTTATCTCCAGGAGCAAGAAGTCTAGGGGTTCAGGCAATTTCCATTGAGAAAACAAGCTTTTCTATCTTCCTACTCTAGTACCTCTAGCCCCGCATTCTGCATTTCAGAGTACTGCATTTGTTCTAGGCAAAAAGGAATAAGCTGAAGAAACAGCACCAAGTGCTTCCATATCATTGACCAAAATTAAGTAATGGAGCCATGCCCACACCCAGCTGCAATAGAGACTGAAATATGTAGTTTAGATTTTGTTTCACTTAGCTCACCAACGTGTAAATAGAGAAACACCAAGAAGAAGGGAGAAGAAATGAATGTTGTATAAACAAATCTACATAATTTGCTTGTTTTTAATAACACTACAACTGCAGATATCCCTGCTGGATAACAAGTCCTGCCTGTTCAAGTTTTTCAGGCAGTAGCTGCCGGGTCAGAATGCTAGTTTCTCTCAAATTATCTTCATAAAAGGATATAAAATGTAAACACCAGTGACAAATAAGTTATTTTTGGTGCCATTCTGTACTCTGATTAGTGACTGTATTGCAAAAAAAAAAAAAAAAAAAAAAAAGAATGCACTTTGTCTCATCACTCTCCTGATTTCACACCTTAACTATACAAATATATGTATCTTTTTTTTTTTTAATTTATTGGGGTGACAATTGTTAGTAAAATTACATAGATTTCAGGTGTGCAATTCTGTATTACATCATCTATAAATCCCATTGTGTGTTCACCACCCAGAGTCAGTTCTCCTTCCATCACCATATATTTGATCCCCCTTACCCTCATCTCCCACCCCCTAACCCCCTTACCCTCTGGTAACCACTAAACTATTGTCTGCGTCTATGAGGTTTTTTTTTTTTCTTAGACGTTTATCATTTATATCCCTCACACTGTGGACCCCCCTCCCCCCATCCACTATCTCTCTGACATCGCACCGAGCCATCCCATTTCCACTATCTCCACTCCCAATTCTGTACTCTGCCTCTTGTAAATATATACATACCTATATATACATATACATATATATATAGATATATATATATATATAAAATATTATAGTTGGCATTCATTATTGTTCAGCTTCAGGTGTACAGTGCAGTGATCAGGCATCTACATCTTCCCTGAGATGGGACACATGTCTATCAAACACCCTACAAAATCTTTACAACATTATTGATTACGTTCCCCATATTAATTTTCAAAACCCTGTGGCCATCTTGTGGTTACTGATTGTTTTCTAATCCCCTCACCTTCCCTCTTACCCCCACCCACCCTGCCCATCTAGCAATCCTCAGTTTTTCCTCTTTTTCTCCAAAACCGTTTCTGATTAGTTCATTCACTTATTCTATTCTTTAGATTCCACATATAAGTGAGATCATATGGTATTTGTCTTTCTCTGTCTGACTTATTTCACTTAACGTAATGTTCTCTAGGTACATCCATGTTGTTGCAAATGGTAAGATTTCTTTCTTCTTTATGGCTGCGTAGTACTCCATTGTATAAATGTACCACAGTTTCTTAATCCAGTCATCTACCAATGGGCATTTCAGTTGTTTCCATGTCTTAGCTATTGTGTATAGTGCTGCAATAAACACAGGGGTGCATAAAGATTTTTGAATTGGAGTTTTGGATTTCTCCGGATAGATACCTAGGAGTGGAATTACTGGATCATAGGATAGTTCCATTTTCAGATTTTTGAGATACCTCCATACTGTTTTCCATAGTGGCTGCACCAATCTGCAATCCTACCAACAGTGCACAAGCGTTCCCTTTTCTCCACATCCGCGCCAGCACTTGTTGTTTGTTGATTTATTGATGATAGGCATTTTGACTGGGGTGAGGTGGTATCTCATTTTGGTTTTTATTTGCATTTCTCTGAGGGTTAGTGAAGTTGAGCATTTCTTCATATGTCTGTTTGCCATCTGTATGTCCTTTTTAGAAAAATGTCTCTTCATGTCCTCTGCCCATTTTTTAATTGGGTCGTTTGTTTTTTTGGAGTTGAGTTGAGTGAGTTTTTTATAGATTTGTGATATTAATCCCTTAACAGATATATCATTGGCAAATATCTTTTCCCATTCAGTAGGATCCCTTTTTGTTTTATTGATGGTTTCCTTTGCTGTGAAAAAACTTTTTAGTTTGATATAATCCCACATGTTTATTTTTTCTCTTACTTCCCTCGCGCGAGAGGATATATCAGTAAAAATCTTACTCCGGGTAATGTCTGTGATGTTTCTTCCTATATTTTCTTCTAGGTATTTTATGGTTTCAGATCTTACATTTAAGTCTTTAAGCCATTTTTGAATTTATTTTTTTATGGTGTAAGGAGGTGGTCCAGCTTCATTTTTTTGCATGTGTCTGTCCAGGTTTCCCAGCACCAATTATTGAATAGACTGTCTTTACCCCATCGTACATTCTTGCTTCCATTGTCATAGATTAAATGGCCATAGAGGCATGGATTTATTTCTGGACTCTCTATTCTGTTCCATTGATCTATGCGTCTGTTTTTATGACAGTACCATGCTGTTTTGATTACTGTAGCCTTGTAGTATAATTTGAAGTCAGGTATTGTTATACCTCTCACTTTGTTCTTATTTCTCAAGATGGCTGAGGCTATACGGGGTCTTTTATGGTTCCATATAAATTTTAGGATTATATGTTCTATTTCTGTGAAAAACGTCGTTGGTAGTTTGATAGGAATTGCGTTGAATATGTATATTGCCTTAAGCAGTATGGACATTTTAACTGTATTAATTCTTCCTATCCATGAACATGATATGTGTTTCCATCTATTTATATCTTCTTTCATTCCTTTCTTCAGTGTCTTATAATTTTCTGAGTACAGATCTTTTACTTCTTTGGTTAAATTTATTCCCAGGTATTTTATAGTCTTTGGAGCAATTGTAAATGGGATTGTTCTTTTAATTTCTCCTTCTGATGTTTTATTATTGGTATATACAAATGCAACTGATTTCTGAATATTAATTTTGTATCCTGCTACTTTACTAAATTCATCTATCAGCTCTAATAGCTTCTTGGTGGAGTCTTTAGGGTTCTCTATATATAGTATCATATCATCTGCATATAATGATAATTTTACTTCCTCCTTACCAATTTGGATGCCTTTTATTTCTTTTTCTTGTCTGATTGCTGTGGCTAGAACTTCCAGCAGTATATTGAATAGAAGCGGGGATAATGGGCAACCTTGCCTTGTTCCTGATCTTAGGGGGAATGGTTTTAGCTTTTCCCCATTGAGTATGATGTTAGCTGTGGGTTTGTCATATATGGCCTTTATTATTTTGAGATATGATCCCTCTATTCCCACTTTCTTAAGGGTTTTTATCATAAATGGCTGTTGGATTTTATCAAATGCTTTTTCTGCATCTATTGATATGATCATGTGATTTTTATTTTTCATTTTGTTAATGTGGTGTATCACATTAATTGATTTGCGGATGTTGAACCACCCCTGCATACCAGGGATGAATCCCACTTGATCATGGTGTATGATCTTTTTAATGTATTGCTGAATTCTGTTCGCTAATATTTTGTTGAGGATTTTTGCATCTATGTTCATTAGAGATATCAGCCTGTAGTTTTCTTTTTTTGTGGTGTCTTTGTCTGATTTTGGGATCAGGGTGATAGTGGCTTCGTAAAAAGTGTTTGGGAGTCTTCCCTCCTTCTGGATTTTTTGGAAGAGCTTGAGAAGAATAGGTGATAATTCTTTTTTGAACGTTTTGTAAAATTCACCTGTAAAGCCATCTGGTCCAGGGCTTTTGTTTGTTGGGAGACTGTTGATTACTGATTCAATTTCTCTGGTGGTAATCAGTCTATTCAGGTTTTCTGTTTCTTCTCGAGTTAGCCTTGGAAGGTTGTATGCCTCTAGAAATTTGTCCATTTCTTCCAGATTGTCAAATTTGTTGGCATATAGTTTCTCATAGTAATTTCTTAAAACTTTTTGTATTTCTGCGGTGTCCATTGTCACTTCTCCTCTTTCATTTCTGATTTTATTAATTTGGGTCCTCTCTCTCATTTTTTTAATGAGTCTGGCTAAAGGTTTGTCAATTTTGTTTATCTTCTCTTAGAACCAACTCTTGGATTCATTGATCTTTTGTATTGTTTTTCTGGTTTCTATTTCATTTATTTCTGCTCTGATCTTTATTATCTCCTTCCTTGTGCTCCCTTTGGGCTTATTTTGCTGTTCTTTTTCCATATCCCTTAAGTGTGAAGATAAATTGTTGATTAGTGATGTTTCTTGTTTCTTTAGGTAGGCCTGCAATGCTATGAATTTCCCTCTTAGGACTGCTTTTGCGGCATCCCATAGATTTTGGGTCATCGTGTTTTCATTTTCGTTTGTCTCAAGATATCTTTTGATTTCTTCCTTGATCTCCTGCTTGACCCATTCATTATTCAGTAATAAGTTATTCAGCCTCCATGAATTGGTGTGTCTTCCAGTTTTTTTCCTGTAGTTCATTTCTAATTTCATAGCATTGTGATCAGAGAAGACAACTGGTATGATTTCAATTTCCTTAAATTTATCAAGACTTGTTTTGTGGCCTAACGTATGGTCTATCTTGGAAAACGTTCCATGTGCGCTGGAGAAAAACGTGTATTTTGCAGCACTGGGGTGAAATGTTCTGAAAATATCGCCTAAATCCAAGTGGTCCAATGTATCATTTAAGGCTGTTGTTTCCATATTGATTTTCTGTCTGGAAGACCTGCCCCTTGTTGTCAGAGGTGTGTTGAAGTCCCCTACTATAATAGTGTTACTGTTGATCTCTGTCCTTATGTCAGTCAGTACCTGTTTTATATATTTAGTGCTCCTATGTTCGGTGCATAGATGTTTACTAGGGTTATGTCCTCTTGTCGGATCGATCCCTTTATTATTATATAGTGCCCATCTTTATCTTTTAATATGTTCTTCATTTTAAAGTCTATTTTGTCAGATAGAAGTATTGCAACTCCAGCTTTTTTCTCATTTCCATTTGCATGAAATATCTCACTCCAACCCTTCACTTTCAGCCTGTGTGTGTCTTTTGTTCTGAGGTGAGTCTCTTGTATACAGCATATACAAGGGTCTTGCTTTCTTATCCACTCAGCCACCCTATGTCTCTTGATTGGAGCATTTAATCCATTTACATTTAAAGTGATTATTGATAGGTACATAGTTATTGCCATTTTTAAATTTGTAGTTAGGTTGTTTTGATCTTTCTTCTATTTACAGAAGTCCTTTTAGTATTCCTTGCAATGCTGGCTTGGTGGTAATAAATTCCTTTAGCTTATTTTTTTCTGGAAAGCTCTTTATCTCTCCATCAACTTTAAATGATAGCCTTGCTGGATAAAGCAATCTAGGTTGTACGCCTTTGTTTTCCATCACTTTGAGTATCTCCTGTCACTCCCTCCTGGCCTTCAATGTTTCTGTAGAAAAGTCATTTGATAGTCTTATGGGGGTTCCCTTGTATGTAACCCTCTGCTTTTCTCTTGCTGCTTTTAGGATTCTCTCTTTGTCTTTAAGCTTTGCCATTTTAACTATAATGTGTCTTGGTGTGGACCTGTTTGGGTTTATCCTGGTTGGAACTCTCTGCACTTCCTGGGCTTGTATGGTGGTTTCTTTCATCAGGTTGGGGAAGTTTTCAGACATTATTACTTCAAATATGTTCTCAATCCCTTGCTTCCTCTCTTCACCTTCTGGTATTCCTATGATGCACATGTTGTTGCGCTTGATGTTATCCCAGAGGTCTCTTAAGCCATCCTCATTGTTTTTTATTCTTTTTTCTTTTTGTTGTTCCGTTTGGGTGATCTCTGCTACCTTGTCGTCTAAGTAGCTGATTCGATCCTCTGCTTCATCTAACCTGCTGGTAATTCCTTCAAGTGAGTTCTTAATTTCGGTAATTGTGTTCTTTAGTTCTAACTGGTTGTTCGTTATGATTTCTACATCCTTTTTTATGTCTTCTCTAAGCTCCTTAAACATTCTTATCACCAGTGTTCTGAACTCTGTCATGAAAGGTTGGTTACCTCTGCTTCATTTGGTTCCAGTTGTGGAGGTTTCTTCTGTTCTTTTATTTGGGACGTGTATCTTTGTTTCCCCATTCTGGCTGACTCTCTGTGTTTGCTTTGATGTATTAGGAAGATCCCCGAGAGTTCTTAGTTCTTGCTAGGTTATCTTATGTTGTATGTGTCCTTTATATTTGACTTGCACTACTTCGTTCTTCTCCTCTACGTGTGCTCCAAAGTTGACTCTTGTGTTATGTATATTGTCCTGTTCAAGAAGATCTTTAATTGCTTTTTGCTTGTGAGTAGGTGGGGTTAACTCCTAGGCTGACTCGTTGTGAGACTTGGCTCTGCCCACCGCAGGGTGTTCTGCTGCGTGAGGGTTGACCACTTAAATGTGGTTTGGCCTCTGTGGGCTCTAGTGCCTGTACAGAATTCCCTCTGGGTGTGTGACTTGTAGGTCAAACCCAGTAGTACTCTGGTTTGGTGTGGAGTTGGCCTCTGGATATGTTGAATCTTGTGCCTCTTAAGCTGGGCCCTCCTGGTTTCTGTGCTCTCCGTTCCGCCCTGGGATCCAGTGCGTGCCTGGAACTGCGGGTGCCACCGCGGTTTTCGCCGCTGCCGCTGCCGCTGCCGCTGCCGCCGGGACCCCACCACGGGCCCGCACGTTTTCACTCCGCTCCCTTCCTTCCTTCCCCTGCTCGCCCAATTAGCACACCTTCAAGTAATCCTTCCACGAGTCTCTTAGCTGTTCTGCGTGATGAGCAAAGAGTTCTTTGATGGGTTATAGGTCCCGTTTGTAATAAGATCCGGAGGAGAACTCAGAAAGTGCGCCCCACTGCCGCCATTCCTATGACGTCATCCTTGACATATCTTCTTATTTTCTGATTGATGCTCTGGCATTTGGGGCCCTAAATGTGGAGAAACAGCCCCTCCCTGGGCTAGAAGCCAATATGTATCTTTATATGACTTATATTGTGTGCTTTTCTTGATATATCTTAAAATCATTCTTATCCTTATGTTTTTCAAAGATCTAGTCTAGGCTGCACATGTTTTCCAAAGAAATAGTTTTTTGAAATATTTAAAGTGTCATTACTTTTAACGGAACTGAAATTATACTGTCCATGTTTATTTTGTATCCTTGAAACATTATAAACTTGTAACCTTGAAACGTTCCAGAGTGACTGGAATGTAATGAGTTATAAACGTATCTTACTTCATCAATTGAAGTAGAGCATTCAGTTTCTTCCATAGATCTTCCTTATCTCATTATTCTTCTCAAATGTTCGTGCTAGTTTGATTATGAGTCATGAACAGAAGAGACCTAAGGACTGAGCCTTAGAAAACTCTAATTTTGGAAGGTTGGAAAATAAGGAAACATAAAAGAATAATGAAGAAATGACCAGAAGTAGACCACGGATGTCAGCTGTCTGGAAGCCAAGTGAAGAAAGTATGCCAAAAGGAAGAGGGATCAAACTACATCAAATGCAACTGACAGATTAAGTTAGATGATGACAGAAAAGTGACCAGAGGATTTAGCATCACAGACATTGTTGATGACTTTGATAAGATCATTTTTAGTAAAGTAGTTGGGATGAAAGCTTGTGTGCAACAGAGAATGAAATGAAGAGGATTAGAGAGTGTAAATATTAAAGCTCGTTGAATTTTGCTGTAACAAGGAGCAGAAAACTGGGATGGTGCCTGCCAGAAAATGTGGGCTCAAGTAGGGTTACCAACCATCCCTGTTTACTTGGGACAGATGACTTACCTTAAACACATAACTTTCGATGTGGTTGATAGCTGGTAGCTCTAAGAAACATATTGTTTAATTTTTTTATGAAATTGGTTATATTACAGGTTGTTTGCACTTTGATAAGAAAGAGTCAGTAGAGAGGGGGAAATTGTTGTTGCTGGAGTGATAACACTGAGAAGGGGAAAAGAGATGAAATTTGGTACACAATGAATATTAGGAACCGTTAAAACAGGAAAGAAGACTACATAAGTGTGACTGCAGATGCAGATATGTTGGTGCAAATGTAAAAAAAAAAACCTTCGGATGGTTTCTATATTCACAGTGGCATGGAAAGCATAACATCAGAGGAAAGTAAGGAAAGGCTAAGGCTGTTGAATGCTGAGGAGAGAGGACAAAAATGAAATAGTGGTTTAGGAGAATTAACGAGTAAATGGAAAAGGCAAATTAGTATGACTGTGGCTCATCATTAAGAGCCTCATGACTGAGGTCATGATTTGAAAGTGAGTTACTTCATTTTGTTCATTTGTTTATTGTTTATCTCTTCCACTCAAATGTAGATATCATTAGGAAAGAGAACTTTATGAGTGTGTTTGTCCTCTAATTATAACCTTGTTGCCTACAAGAGTATGTGGCAAAGTAGAAACTCAATAAATATGTGATACATTTTCTGACTAATATAATTTTTAATTTTATAATTTTAATTTAAAAATAATCCATCCTCCATCCTGTACAAAATTCTCACAGGTGCATTCATTAAAAAGTGTGAAATTTAAAGAATAAGAGTCTGATAAAAATAAAATCCTTACATACTACTTCCTCTCTCATTTGTGTCCTGGGTTGATACTGGGGAAATCCTTTGTTTTTGTTGTTTTAAGGCCAATTACCCTGGAAAGAAATTTTGTAATGTTTCTCCAAGTGACTAATTTCATGAGAGGTCATTTTAGTACATTTATCAACTCCTAAATGATTATTTAATTGACATGTTGACACATGTAATGAGTTTGACTGGAAGAGGGGCATCTATTTAAATGGAGCAATGGCATAGTAGTTCTCAACCTTTGCTCCAATTAGAATTGCCTAGGATTCTTTAAGGAGATATGAAGTCCAAGGCTTCGCTTCATAGCAATTAAATCAGGCTTTCTAGGGCCGGGATCCAGATATCAGTATTTTAAAAGCATTCTATAATGTGTAGCCAGAGCTAAAAAAATTCATAATTACTGTTGTGATGTGCCCTGATTCAAATGGAAATAACATATTCTATATACAACTGGTTGTAGGAAATATCATTTCAAATGTAAAATTAGTTTACTCCTTCCATAAACCCTAGCTTAATCATCTGCCCTAAGAAATGAGAAAATTTAAATGCACTAATCCCTTAAAATTTACCCCTTTGCTCTGGTAAATAAAGAGCCGGGCTTGTGAACAAGTGGCCATCCAGCAACAATGTTATTTATCCTGAAGAGTTACCACAGATGAAGTTCAACTTTTCCCTAGTCTAAAAAAACCCTGTAAGCATTTTGGAGCCCAAACTGCCAAGAAACATGTCTCAGATTTCTCTACTTTGTACTGGCATCCTAACAGTAAGAATGAGTGGTGTTTTGTGATGTTATGTATTGTGTTAAAACCTGCCACCCTGTCTTTGAGGGTCTGAGCCTTAGATCTGGGGTGCTATCAACCAAAATATGCCTGGTTAAATTTCTATTTGATATAAATGATTACCTTACAATACCTCACAATTCTGTTTCACAGGAGACAGAATGGTTGGGTTTGATGTAAATGGAAAATTAAACCTTCATCCTCATGGCAGAGCTTCAAAACAATGTACTTTGCTTACTAGTTTTTTGAAGAATCAATTCTCCCTGGTAAAGCTGGAAAATCCTCACAGATGTCTTCTACTTCTTTAGTGTTATATATTCACCCAACTCCTTGTACATATGAACAAATAAATGAGAACTTGGTCATGAATGAAAGTGTGGGTATAGGACAATCTGATAGAATGTATTTTGTTTACAACGTCTTTACACATTGGCAGCCATGATGAAAATCATCTCACATCAACAGCTAACATCATACTAAAATGTAGAGTGGTAACAACCCATCCGCTTTTAAGTTTGTGGCACAAAATTTTAATTGAACAAAGTACGATTTGCATTGAACCCCAGTTTTCTCAATACAGAATACTGGAAAACCAGTATCTACTATTTGACTGAAGTTATCACATGAGATTCAACCTCTCTGCTATCTTAATATCGGAGGGACTTACACAAATAACCAGATATAGGAAAAACATGTCCAATATTGTCACGAGTAATTAATATTCTCCTGATATCCTAGCTGATTCAATATAAGAATAAGAAAAAGAGGAAAGAAAATTTAAACTAAATATTTCTGGACTAACATAAGGTGGTCTAAAAATAGAGGAGATTCAAATGTAAAACTATAGAATATACAAGTTTTTAATAGTGATAAGATATGTTCATATCTATAACATATATTTTTTCAATCTAACAGTTTTCCTAAAACTAAAAAGAACCAGTAAAAAATACAACGAAAAAAATACTATTCCACAGAAATAATATAAATATAAATATGCTAGTATTAAATTTAATAATAGGTATAGAGAAACTATGTAAACAATAGAACTCTTCCAAGAAAGATAATACTTGAGTAAGAACAGAGAACTAGCATAGACTGCATGGGAATAAATAGCATTATAAATAAACCCCTAAAATGTATTTCTAGATTTAATTCAATTCCACACAAAATCCTAATAATATTATTGAGATAATATAAAAGTATTTTCAAATATTACCTGGTAAAATCCACAAAACCAGGCAATACAATTTTTTTCAAAGACTAAGGGAGATTTGTCTTACTAAGTAAAATAAAATATTATAAAATCATTGACTATTAAACTGAGGTGTAGCGATAGACATCGGAGCATTAGGACAGAATAAAGCATGAGTGACAGAACCAAGTATATACAGTATATTTGCAATAGTCAAAGTGATCCCTTAACACCCTAACCAGAACATATCACTACTCTGCTCAGAACCTTCTAAGGCCTTCCTAAATCATTGAGTAAATACGAAAGTCTTCATAATGTCCTCACTGTCCTACATGACCTGGTCTCTTCCCTACCACACTGCCCTTCACTCATTATTCCAGCTGAGCATGCTTCTGCCTCAGGCCTTCGCACTTACTGTTGCTCTACCGAAAATGTTCTTCTCCCAGAAACCCCATGGCTAGTTTCCTTGTTTATTCTTTGCTCGAAAGTCCCCACAACAGCATATGCAGAGGGTGCCAAAAAAATGTATACACATTTTAAGAAAGGAAAAACTGTATTACAATTGTAATACTCAATACATACCGATCATAAAAGATCAATACAAGTCATGTGTATACATTTTTGGCACCCCGGTATTTCTCTACTAATCTCTTATAAGCTAGAACCACATATTCATCTCCCCTATTCTGTTTTATTTTTCATTGGCACTTACCACTGTTGGAAACATACGAATACATAAATTGTTTGTCTCTGCTCACTAGAATGTACACTCCATGAGACAGGAATTTTCTTTTCTTTCTTTCTTTCTTGTTTTTTTTTTTTCCTGATGCTCTATGCCAGCATGTATAATAGTCCCTGGAGGATATGAGTCACTTAATTCTTATTTGCGGAATAAGTGAATGAATGAATAAGTGAATGACCTGTGAAAGCTGACCGATAGCTAAAAGCAATTACTTCTTTATTTACAGCTTAATGCAAACTAAATTCCAGGTAAATGAGAATTGTAAATAAACAAGAAACAAAGATATTAAAGGAAAGTAATCAATATGCATGCAATATTGGATGTGATGAAGTCTTTTAAAGAAGAGATCCAAAGAAGAAACTTTATAGAAAAAAAACTCATAACATTGGTCATTTAAAATTTTAACCTGATCCTTAAAATATTATAAGCAAAATATAAAGACAAATCAAATAATAAACCTATAAAATTTTGTGTTAACTGTTGGACTAATATTTTAATCGTTTAAAAACTTAAGATAGAAATCAGGCATACAGGGCATTAAAAGACAATTTATAAGAGGAGTGAAATGTCCATAAATACATTACAAAGTTTATCTTCAGAGATAATGAAAAAAATTTTTAATTAAAAGAGAGAAATGCCATTTCTAGGTGCTAGACGATTCAAAAAAATCAGAAAACACATAATTAAGAAGTCAGGAAACAAATACTCACCTGGTGGGAGTGCAAAGTGACCCAACATTCCTATAATAGACGTCAATGTCTCCAAAAGTATTTAAATATCTCCATAGCTTTAGTCCAGTAACACTACCTGTGGTTTAATTTTCCTTTCCTTTTTAAATAAAATGGAAGGGAAAATTGCAGGAGACAAAAGACAGAGACCAGTCAAATTTTCACTCTCTCTTGAATTACATATGAAATATTCTGTCAGACATGGAATTCTTAGCTAACCCAAACACTCTTCAACACAAACTGTAGTAATTTGTCTTTAGCCCACAGACAAGATCCTTCAAGGACAACTGAGCCAAGGGTCATTCATTATTACTTTCCCTACTGAAGAAACTGTGTGCTATGTGACATCATCATAACTTTCCTTTAAGTTATTGGGACACAAAGTGACGAGGTTTAACCCAATTTACTTATAAAGACATATGAAAAAAAATAAGCAAAGAAGACTTCTAATCAAAGGACCATCAAGCAGATATTGCAAATTTTTGTCATCTCCATTATGCATCTTTATTGAAATGTGTAAAGAAACAACACTCAACGCTTAAGAAGAATATAATGGTTAAATACTATTAATTAAATCTATTTCTCATAAAAAGAAAGACAAAGATTGCATAGTGTTTTCAGGGAACATATTACAAATTACTTGGAAATATAGATTAGCCTTGACTATGTAATGTTTTGTGATGTGATAGCCATAATTTATTTTCCCGTTCCTTTATTCCAACTTTTTTTTATAGTTTTGCAGTAATAATAGTAACTAGAATTTATTTTGTGTTTACTATGTCCTAGGCCACGTAACAAGCATTTGTACTTTAATATTTACATATATTAACTCACTGAGTCTCTACAACAGTCTTATACGGTAAAATCTACTATTTACCCTAATTTTGTAAATGAAAACACTAAAGCACACAGGAATTGCTCAAGATCACATGGTAATAGTAAGGCATGGAGCCAGGGCTCGTATATACTAATGATTTTAGAAAAAATTAAAAGTTTAATAATATAACCTTCAAAGAGCTCCAGTTTTATTAACTAGTTCTTTGAAATGTTTATGCAAGCTTAGGCCCATATTAGGTTGGTGCAAATGTAATTGCGGTTTAAAAGGTAAAAAAAAAAAAAATTAAAAAAAAAATAATAAATAAATGCAAAAACCACAATTACATTTGCACCAACCTTTATATTATTTGCTCCAAAATATTGGATAAAGATGTAAGAAAATATTAAAATTTTATTCTATAAAGCCACTATACTTATATTTCCAAAGTCTAATAAAAGGAACAGAAGGGGAAACTATGGTTTAATATTCCTTATTATAAACATATAGGCAAAATTACTAAATATACAGATGGATTTCAACTCCTAATCAAGAAACATTTATCTGCTAATTTACAAGGATGACTTAGGTTGCTCTTAAAATAAACTAGAGGTTCATATGCAGATTGCATAATTTATTTGGACAGCGTAACACATGCAAGACAACCCGCCCTTAGTATATACCACGTCCAGGTTTGTCAGAGCTACATCTCTGTTTACAATTCTTTCGTTAGGGTAAGAGAAGCCAAAATACCGCCTTTGGTTATGCTCTCCTTCTTACCATGTTTACTGTAATAGATTTACAGAAAGAGAAAAAAAGGTGCCTAATTGATCTGAGACAGGAATTGAGATGTGGCATCAAACTCTAGTCTAGTAAGCATAAGACATTGTCCTTACCCAAGGAAATGATGGGTGTCATTTTGTTATTGTTGGGTTTCCTCATCTTTTATTTATCATAACAACAAAACTGATATTAGTGACTAATATAACTTTCACTAGTTCCTTTAGGTGGTTTCTTAGCATCAGATCCTCTCTGAAAAAGAACTGGAAACTAGGTGTCTGTGAAGATAATTTGGAGAATGACTGCAGGCACCAGTAGTGGGAGACTGGTAAGAGTAAAACAGAGAAGAAGGGAAAACCATTCTTTGATTAGTTTCCACTGGGGACAACTAAGGCACAATCTCACCACCAGGACACTTTAAGGAATGGTACAAATGTGCTTCAGACTAGTTTACCTGAAGAACAAAAGAAATAAATGTTTATCCACTAGTTTTAGTATCCCTTTGGTCAATGTTTACCTTATAGGAAATTAACACCTTTCACTTCCAGGCTGCACATGGTGAGTGCTAGGTACCGTCCCTTAGGTGTGCACTTGCAAAAGCTGTAAGGAAGAAAGATAGAGATGGAAGACTCTCCAGAGACACATCTGCACAAAGATGGCTACCTTATTCATGGCTGGAATAAAAGTTGTGTCAACATTGTGTGCCCATACTTGAAAGTGTGATCCCATTTGTAGAATAATACTTTTTACTTCTCCAATTTGTATACTTTCACACACAACATAATTATTTCAGTAAATATTTATTTAATCTATTATGTGCAAGACATTTTAATATGGAATATAAATGTGAACAAGATAGAGTTTCTGTCATTGAGTGGCTTACAGTATAATGCAGAACATAGACAAGTAAAAAATGAAATTAAAATACAGTGCAATGTTTGCTACGATAATTGTTAGATTCTAGATGCTCTTAGAGTACCTAAGAAGGGTAACTAATCCAGACTTGTGGGAGTTAGGAAAGGTTCTCCAGTTCACATTAAGTCCATATTAACTTCTTATATCATGTGTTATTTTGTTTGTATTTCTGAATCTTTGAAAATAGATAAAATGCAACTCATTTTATTCTATTTTTGAACTGCAGAAAACTCTGGTAGAATCACCTTCACGTAGCACATATCTTCCCTAATGTGTAGAAAATTATAGATTTTACAATTTGAACATGAAATACCTTTTTAAATGTAATTATCCCTCATTTTCTGATTCTATATATTTCAGATGAAAGAAAATGTTCTCATTCCTTTCACAGTCTAGTAATATTATCTGATTAATCTCATTTTCAAAATCTACTGATAAAAAATACCCATGATATTGATCCATAATTTTTAATGTATTCTTTAGGCTACAAAAATCTTTAATATAAAGGACCACAACCAGATTCAAAGTCAAACATGAAATTACCAAAAAAGTATTAAAATAATATATTAGGTATCAAAATTATCATCTGTAATTACACATTATGCTTTCTAAACACCTCAACATAATGAATATAAAAATTATTCAACAATGAAGCAATGTATATGTATTTAAGCTGTAAATATATATATATATTATATATTAAGCTGTAAATATATATAATATATACAATATAATATATATACATATATATGTGTATATATTTATGTATGTATGTATATGTGTATATATATATATACATCTCAGTGGCTGAAAACATTTTGTTCTTGCTTGCAAATACCTGTTTTATGTTAGAATACACTTAGATTACTTAAATCCCTACTATTACTGTTAATACACAAGAAAAATTACAAATTGTATATCTCCTTCAGAAAAACACCTATTATATAGAGAAAAGATTAGACAGCATCCCCTTTGAAATATGTTGTCTTTTTCTAACACTATAAAGGTCTTCATTCTATAAATTGGCACTGGAAAATACATTCTACAAATTAAAATTATGGTATAATTTGAAATTTCAAAATAGCTTTATTCTTTCTACGGTTGCATCCAGAAGGAAATTGTTTTCAACATTGCTGTAAATGAGAACATTTTGTTGACAATGAGGTAAATTTAGCATTTTACTTGGCAGAACTTTGGTAGCCCAAAGAGACAGCAAATTAAGTAATTTATAGAAAAGCTGAGGAATTAACAGATTTCATGGTTAAAAAAAATAGATTCTAGTCTTCTACCTGAACTTACTTCTGGAAGTTTGTGTGTGTCATTCTGGCTTGTCCTGTAATCTTCTGTGGGCATGTATGTGGCTTTCTACTATAACCCTCTATGCCAACACACAGAATAGGAAACTTGAAAGAAGAAAGGTGGAGTTCAGGCTGCAGGGATTGTCGGGTGCTCATGCTAAAGTACGTACAGAGATGTTTAAACACTAGTTATGGATACTCTCAGACCTTTGCATCTGCTCTTTTATTACTTAAAAGAGGATCTTCAAGGAAGGGAATGTCAAGGAGATAGTATTTTGGAGCTTGTTCCTCTCAGAGGTGGCAGAAGGCACTTAGAGAGTGAATACCTGCTCTCCCACTTATCGGTTCAGAAATACCTCCCAAGTGTTGGAAAATTTGAATTCACCCATCAGTCTGGTCCCTCTGATTTGTGCTTTGGCTCTATAAATTCTAGTACCCACACAGCAGAACCATCTTTTAAATGGATCACCTTTTGTGCTTATTTTCAAAATCACACTCAGATTCCTTCTCATTTCAAACAGGGAAACCCACAAATCTTTCTATAGAGTACATGGCCCTAAACTGCCTCTCCAAATCTCATTTCCTACAATTTCCCCCTCATTCTCAACCACACTTGAAAAAAAAATTGCACAAAGCAATTCAGATCGTGTATGCACTACTGTTCCCTCTTCTTAGTGTTCATTTCCCAGATATCTTCAAGGTTTCTCCCTTCATTCATTCACATCTCTCCTCCTACATCTCCTTACCAAAAGGAAATTCCCTGCCCATGCATATAAAATACCACCTCTCCACCACTATCTGCCTTTCTCTGCTTTATTCTTTATATCACTCAGCACCTAATAAACGTGCATGTATTTTGTTAGTGTCTTTTTTGTTTCATATAATTGGAGGTGACTTGAGGGTGTTAGGTTTATCTGTTTTGTTCAATGATATTTATACCTCTAGCATATACAACACTTACTGCTACATGGTTGACACTCAATAAATAGCAAAGCGTGGAAGGAAGAAAGGGAGCTAGGTAGGTCTAATGAAGATGCTCAGTTTGTCAGCATTATCAGCAAGCTTATAGCCTCATTGGTCACAGCAAATATCACAGTAATTATGAAAATTCCCTGCGGTGGCAAATGTGATCCACTAGAATTCTTTAAGTATGAATTTCATGTGCTAAAGGCATTATCTCCTTTCAGGAGATAGGAGATTTTATTGAAGGGTAATCAAGGAATTACATCCCATGTAAGTTTAGAAACATCCATATTATGATTTTAGCACACTCTTCATTTATTTCTTGGTCACTGGATATGTCTGATGCTAAGCATAACACAATAAAACTTGGCTTTATGGAATTTTCTAGAACTATGGACCTCTGTCAAACTGGAACAATGCTAATGATTAGAAATTACTCATCAGCAGACTGTATGGGGCACCGACTGGAAAATGTCATTGATTGTAAAATTTCCCAAGTTTCTCTCAAAGAATCTAGCAGCATAGATCTTTTGAGAGAAGAATCCGTGTTTCCACTTCAACAAATATTCTTTCAGGAATTCCTCATTCTAGACCCTGAACTTTATATTCTGGAAGACTAAGATTTATCTCTCAGTCCTGCCCATCTCCATAACACCAGGTTACAATCTGGGAAGAACGAAGCCCTTTTGGCCTCTGAAATAAATTAGATATCTACCTTGCAGGGTGGAAGAGAAGATCAAATTATTGATGTGCACATACAGGTTATACATGTGCCTGGCACGGTGCAAACGACTCCAATAATATCACCTATTTTTTTCTCATTATTTAACATCACATTCTAAATTATTGCATGGAGCCAAAAGGATTAAAAATTAGGTGGCATAAAGTAGAGCAAACCTTGATTTCCAATTATGTCCTCAGGTCAGCAAGGGAGCTTGCTTTCTCTGTACTGACGTTTTATGCACCTGAGTTTCACAGAGAACCTGGATTATTAATATGACCCATAATGAGGACAAATGCATTGTGAAATGAACTGTTCATAATACACAGCTATTCCGTGGCAGAGCTCTTCCTGAAACATATTTTTTATTTATTTGAAAAGGTCTGCAATGCAATTTATTATCTTTATTGCAAAAAAAATTAGTACTAGAAAATAATTCACTCTTACTCCCTCTAACCTCTTCTCATCTTCAAAAGTCATTAGGACAAAGTAAAATTGTACACTCTGGCAGCCTGTGGTTGATTTCTGAGGTGACCTGGCTTCCTTTCTTATTTTTCTTTGTGGTGATCTGGCAAGAAGTTTGAAATTATTTCCATGTTCACAAATATGCCTGAGGTGACATGGAGCTCTGAGAAATTTTTTCTGACTGCTCTTGTCTCAGAAGTCATCTTAGAAGTTTATTATTTAGGCTCATTGCACTGTAAAACCATGCCCTTTTCATGTTAGAACAAGTGATGGGAAATCATGATTATCAGTAAAATAGGAATCTGTTATTTCCACTAGATCTTTCTCAGGAAGGCATTTTTTTTTTCATTAAAATATGTCTTTGCTCTTCAAGGGAAAGTTGGATTAGGTATCACAGAAAACAATTTGTAAACTTGACTCTAATTTTATTGTTAGTAAATCCTAATGTAGAACTAAATTAAGGTAGCTTCCAGTGCCCTAACCACCACTCACCTTAACCTGAATCTATTTGCTATCTTATCTTTAGTCATATATTTCACCTCATAAAATAACCTATTAGATGTAAGATCCCTGCCCTTAACAGTGATACCTCACTACTATTGATGCTAATGGGTGCTCTTATTTCTATAAAACTCATGGTGTTAAACGTAATGCAATTGTAATGCAAATGTATTTATGTGTTACACACATACAAATGTACACACACACACATATACATTGAAATAAATTCAATAAATTACAAGTAAATTTCATTTATCATAAAGTATAATACAGGTAGAGAGGTAGAGAAAGGGTATCATGGCTAGAAGAACCCCAGAGGAGATATGATTATATAGCATCTTATAATATAAAGACACATAAATATATATTTATATGACTGTATTAAAATTGTAATACTCATTATATACCGATAACCAAAGATGAATACAAGTCACATTTGACTTCTGCAATTACAAGATGTTCAAAGTGGTTACGATCAGCGTAATTTTAATACGTTTTTTTTTCCATTCTTAAAATGTTTTTACATTTTTTGGCATCCTCTGTGTGTGTGTGTGTGTGTGTGTGTGTGTGTATATACACATCCTTAACAGGCTGCCACCAGCCCCTATATTCAGGTGTACATTACTGTACATTGTACTTTTCCCTGATAATTCTAGAGGTTTTGTTTACACATTCTTCAAAGTTCAGGCAGAGATCTGTTTCCATTGCTCAAAGAAAACCCCCTTAAAAGACAAGATTGTGCAGTGCGCATGGCTCGGCAACTTGGAAAATGCAGTTCTTGCAAAGATCTATTTGTTACATATGCCAGATCTGTAGAACAAAAAAGTCTCCACCCTGAGTCATCCAGATAAGATGAGGTAAATTGGTACCTGATATTTTTTTTTCCCCTGGATGACTCAGAATGGAGAATTTGGGAGAAAGGAGGGTTCATTTTTTTCCTAGTCAAAATTAACCCTCATTCTTAACCCTCATTCTTTTATCATCTCATATAATTTAATCTTTGTTAAGGTGCAAATCACTAAAAGGTGACTTAACAGTTACATCTCCTATATTCTCTAATACAATTTAGACTTAACTAAACCCTAAATAATCTATAAATGCTGAAATTTTAAATAGAATGGAAATCCAATGGAAAACATATTTCCCAGGAGTGCTTTTGTTTTAGCTTGATTTGTTCAGATGACTGTCTTGTATCCTCATATGGTGGAAAGGACAAAGGATCTCTCTTGGCCGTTTTTTACAGAGACATTAATCTCATTCATGAGGACTCGGCCCTCATGTTCTAATTACCACCCAAATTCTTCACTTCCTAATACCATCACATCGGGCATTAAGATTTCAATATAGAGACCTGGAAACGGTATACAAACATTCAGCCAGTAGCAAATTCTATCACTTACTATCACTATTTCTGTTTAATATTGAACTAGAGGTCATGGATAGTACAGTAAAAATTTAAATAAATAAACAATCATTTGAGACTCCATTTATAACAACATCCAAAATATGAACTACTTAGAAACATATCTACAAAAAATGTTAAGGATTTTTACTGACATAAATTATAAAGGTTTATTGAAAGTTGTAGTGAAGACATAAATACATGAAGAGACATATTTGTTCCCAGTTTGTAAAACTCAGAAGTCATTCCTCTCCAGAGTTATTTATAGATTCATTGCAATTCCAATCAAAATTCCAATGGGAGTTTTTGTGGACTTTGACAAGCTGCTTCTAAATATTTTATGAAACATCAAAGAGCAAAGTGTAGACAAAACTATTTAAAGAAGAGAAGCATTGTAGAGGGACTGGTTAAAGCAGCTAACAAAGCAATAATATTTCTAAAGCTATAATAATTAAGGTGTTGTCCTATTTGTGTACAGCTGGACATCTGTACACATGAAAAAAAGCTCAATATATATATACTATATCACCAATATATATGAAAGTTGACTATGGTCAAGTTGGTATTGCAGATAAAGAAGTAATGATAGATAATAAATGGTACTTACACAATTGGTTTTCTACTTAGGAATAAAAAATGAATCCATTCCTATACTATGCTTGAAAATTGATCCCAGGTCTACTTGAGACTTAAATGTGAAAAACAAAACTTTTAAAACATTAGAGCATTTAGAATATAGGAATAAATGATTTCTTAATCATGATACAAAAAGCACAAACCATAAAAAAAAAAAAAAAACACTTCTCTTCACTAAAAGTCACCACAAAGGTAGAAAAGATAAGTCACAAACCGACAGAAAATATTTGTAACATGTATAACCAAAAAGGCTTAGCATCTTTTGAATCAGCAACAACAAAAAGGTCTAATAACTCTATAAAAAATGGGCAAAATTATAAGCAAATATTTTATGAAAGAAATCCAAATGTCTAATAAACATAAAAAGATGTTCAAAGTCATAACCAATCACAGAAATACAAACTAAAACCACAAGGCACCATTTTACATACTCCAGATTGGCAGAATTAAAATGTTCGATGACCCCAAACATTGCAGAGAAATGGAGCAATAACACTTGTCACACATGGCCAGTAAAAATGCAAATTGGTACCATCAATTAGGCAATTTGGCATCATCAGGTAAAGCCAAGGTTGCCTATACTCTAGGATTCACATTAACACACTAAGGAAAATCACAAAGAGCAAACCGTGTACATATTTATGGAACATTTTTTTTCTATACAGAAAAGAATCATATCCATCTAAACATTATTAATATGAAAATGAAATAACAAAAAAGATTTATGTATACATATGTAAATAAAATATCCTATGCAATGAAAATAATACAACTATGCTATAAGAACCAACAAAGATGAATGTCACAAAGATCGTAATAAATGAGGAAATCAAATTAAAGAATACACAAAACATAATAACATTCAATTAGAAAGTTAAAAGAATGATAAGGAAATCACAAATTGTGACGTATCTGTACAAGTGTAGGAAAACTATAATGTCAATGAAGGTAATATGGAAGACAAAGATCAGAAGTATGAAAGTCTTGGCAGGAAGTGCGAGTAATGAAATTAGGAAGGGACACACAGGTACCCACATACAATAATTCTACTCTGTAAACTTAACAACTAAGTGCCACTACCTAGTTTACAGAGTAGAATTATTATATGTGGGTACCTGTGTGTCCCCTCCTAATTTCATCACTCGCACTTCCTCCCAAGACTTTCATATTTCTGATGTTTGTCTTCCATATTACCTTCATTGACATTATAGTTTTGCTAATTCATATATATATGAATTAAATATTTCACCATGATAAAAGCTTTAAAATTCTAAGACTCCAGGGGACTACTTCAAAACATTTTGACCATGGTATTAAACTATCTCACTAACAAACTGTCCTACATATTTTTACTTGGTCTCCTTTTCTTCCCTGATTTTTATAACATTACATCTGAATTGCATAACATATAACATATAACATTAACATTACATAACATATAACATGACATAACATATAACATTGAAATTTATAACATTACATCTGAAAGCAAACGTGGTTTTTATTCTACCGGGGGTGCCAAAAAAAAAACCCCATATACACATGACTTGCATTCATCTTTTGTTATCAGTATATATTGAGAATTACAATTTTAATACAGTTTTTTTTCTTTCTTAAAATGTGTATACATTGTATTGTCACCCTCGGTATTTTTGTTTTGCTGAGTGTTTTACCTTGTGGATTGCATGAATCTAAATTAATGAATACCTTCAAATCTGAAAGTATTTGTTCTTTTCAAAATTATATGTTAATAACAATATTCAATGATAATAATGTTCTTTTTCCATTTACACTTTTTTACCAGTGCCATAGTTTTCCATTTCCTTCAATAATTATTCTAAAGAAAGGGTTTTCATTTGTTCAATGTCAAGCATAAATTCAGACAATGCAGTATGTTTCCTTTGGCTAGATGGAAGCCTTTAATACTATGGCAGTAGATGACATTTATTGAGAGATTTCGAGAATAAAAAACAAACAACAAACAAACAAAAAACAGTCTTACAAGTGAACAGAGTAAAAACTCAATGGCAAAATATCCATAGTGCCTGTTTTTCACTGATACTTCAAATCACGATGCTGAAATTGTAACCACACTCATTTAGTCTGTCTTACACTAAGTTGGTCAATAACATAGAGCTTAAAAAGATTCTGTGATGAAATTCCATGGCATAGCAACTTTCTTTTAGAAAGGAAGATTCAAAGAAGAGGGATTAGTAAATAAATAAATAAATGATGAAAGGCTATGGTTGGCGTAATCCCAGGTACTGAAAACCTGAAGGATGGCAGGTCAAATCTACTTTGAACAACCAATCCGAGCATGACACAAACACCTTGCCAGGACTACTCTGGGTCCATATGGTTACTGACTCCAGAAATGCTTTTACTGCTTAGCCAAGCAACTCCTTAATGCTGCTGCAGAGGCAGTGGGTAATTTTCATGCAGAAAAGACCATTCCAACCGCAAGTTGCTGTTTTGTCTCTTTGAGATAAGGACTTAGATATACAGATATAAGCAGAAAGTTTTAAGTGCCAAAAATAAATATAGTCAAGGTGGTGTGGAAATTTATATGGGTGTGTTCACCTGTATGTTTGTAATCTAGAGGATTTTTGAAAATTATTTATTTTTGGGAGCTCGACGCAGAAGATACTCATGAGAGATTTATGTATGATCACTTTCAAAGTATCAAAAAATCTTTAATCTTTTATAACATAAAATCACAAATGTATCACAGAGCTATCTCTTCTATCACATTATTCTTGAAGGGAGAACTTAGAAGCTTATTATCTTTGTTCATTCTGTATGACTATGGATCTATATTCGTGAGATATTTTTTTTTAATTTATGATCCCCAAATTCCTATCATGCTCTGCATTATTTTAATAGGAATAAGTCCTTGGTTCTAGCTCTTTTCTATAATTAAGATTTTTATTCTACCCAAACATGTATATTTTTAATTATATTTTATTAATGAGAAAATATATTCATGATCTACTTGACTAGATTGGTCTTTGATTCTCCTTAGCCATGTAAAATAATTAATCTCTTCTATAACAGTTTTCTCCTCCTATGTTTTTCAAATAACACAGAGTGTTCTGATGTTAATTTGAGGAAACAGGAAAGTATTTAAACTTAAAAGAAACTATAATCTAAGAAATCTACTTAATACTTTAGATTCTGTTTCTGAGTGGTTTTCAAGTGTCTCCCCAACATATTTTTTTAATCTAGGCAGCATGTTAGACTAGTGTGAATACTTATTGAAACGGTTAAAACAGCAAGAGTAAAAATTCAGTTCAGAAATCAAGCATGTTTAACACTGCAGACATAAGAACAATACAGCCAGTTTAAAAGGCAGGGATTTTCTACCCTGTATTAACTATCCTTTATACTCCCATTTCATTCAACAAATGTTATACAGTAAACTGAGGATCTTGATTACAGCATTGCTCATTATCAGGCAGGAGTTTTTACTGTGAGCAATGAAATTTGAGAATAAAATGAAACAGCAGCAAAAACAACATAAGAGAGGCTTTCTGAAAGATTTTGCTTTCATAGATTTCTCAATGTCACTCCCTCCCGCACAAACAATTCACTTTTAAAATATGTTATGATTCTCATAATAATTTTAGATGCTTTTATGTCCTTAAGACAAAGTGTAATTCCCTGCAGTGGTATCTACTGAAGAAGAGGTTTTTGTTAGCACACATTTCCAATTCTGAATACCAAAAGATATATTTATATACAGAAGAGACTCTTTAGTGATTAGAGTGACTCAGCTGCCACCCTGCCTAAGAAAGAATTAGACTAGGTAGTGTTTCAAGGTCACTTTTTAGATTCAGATGTTGTATGTGGACAAAGGGAATTTCATTTTGAGAGGAAGGCAATAGTTATAATATAGTGAGCCATGAACTATGTGATGGAAGATCTATAGGTGACATCTGTCACTGCCCATGTTCTTGGAGAGTGACCTGAGGCAAGAAAGGCCTTCCCTGAGTCTCAATTTCCTCATCTGTGCAGTGTATCTCAGCTAGCAAATGAAATAATATTTGCACACAGTCTTTATAAGTGACTAAGTGCTCACTGGAAGTCAGAAGAGGCTAGGTTTTGGATTCGTAACAACCTCACAATATCAAGGGTATAAAGGTTTATTTCTTACATATGCAAAGATCTGTATGAACCTAGGTAACTTTCAAGGTAGCTTTTATCCAAGGTAATGACTCAGGAAATCAGATTGCTTTTGTTTTGTGTCTATACCATCCCAACACAAAGTTTCCTCCTTTTCAGGAACAGGAGAAAATAAAGAGCAAAAAGTCACCAAACTGTCACTTAAACCAATAGCCTAATAATCAGAACTAAATGCACCATCCAACCAACCTGAAAGAGGGCTGGGAAATAGGAGAAAGAAAAGGCAACTTTAGAAGTGTCACTGTCTTTGATCCAGTTCTAAAATTAACACAATATAGTATTACTACTAGGTTTTACTGTATCAGAAGTGAGATAGTATATCGAAAATACAAGGGAATTAAAAAAAAATCATTGCTATTCTTTAGAAATACATTTAAATTTAAATAGGTGTCCCTTGTATTTGGGGCAATGGACATACTTCAAAGCTAATAATGAAACTACAATAATTTGACTGAGCTGAAGAGCTGGCTGTCACCCAAAACCTATGTAGTCATTGAGAACTTTCTCTCTCTTTGGATTTTAGAGTAGTATGGAAAAAAGTACTGTCAGGAATGCAATATTATTTGGACTATGTTAGTACAGCCTTATACAATACTACTTTTATTAATGCTCCTATATCCAGGAATATTCTAGGCTTTCTTCTATAGTGGAAAGAGACAACATTTCATCTAAAAAGGAAGACAGAATTAGTATAAGCCAAAAGATAGATGATAGATAGATAATAGATATGTATTGTTAGATATGTTAGATACTCTCAAATATGAAGACAGTTTAGCAAATCCTCTTTACAAAACTGAAAAAAAAATTAATTGAAATAACAAAGCAAACAAAAAGAAAACAGCTGAATCATTCTAGACAAATCAACATTATGTTTCAAAATTTGTTTAGTTACCAATAGTTTGCTGTTGTTTGGGGGTTGCCAGGGAGAGTAAATATTTCAAAATAATCTAGCCAGAGGTCAAAGAAGTTAGAAGCCTCTGCGCTCTTGTTATATTGAGGGATAATATTCATTATTGACTCGTAGGCAATACAATGGAAATCCCACCTATGCTGGCATTGATCCTCATAAGTTTAGTATAGCTTTAGCTAATGGCTTATAGATTGTAGGATCATCAGGCCCTGCCAAAAGAGCCTATTAAGTCTGGCAATGGAAGCAAAAGGTCAACAGGCCAACGCCACCTGAATAGATTTCCTCAGTCAGGCAGAGAAATGAATCTTTAACAAGATGCCCTACTTCCTTAAATGCAGATAAATAGAAACACCCAAACATGAGGCCATAAAGAATCCATGATCATTTTGCACCATTGGGCCTCTGTGACTAAGAAAGTTTTACCTCTCAGGATGCTGTTGGTGTTACTTGGGACAAAAAAACAAGACCTGCCCCAGTGAGTCAAGCACAATCTCACATGGGTTCACATAGGAACCGAGCTGAAAAATGAGCCTTCTACTTGATACTTAACTCTCTATCTGTCATCTCTCTGCAAGGACTCAGATGAGAGAAATTGATATATATTTGTTCTGAATGGTTAAATGTAAAAGAATAAAGAAAATTAAAAATAGTAAAATTTATATGTTCTTGTAAATTATTCCCAACATTAACATTAAGAATACTAGATATCTTGGGGCAGTCGGATAGCTCGGTTGACTAGAGCAGGAGCTCTGAACAACAGGGCTGCCGGTTCGATTCCCACATGAGCGAGTGAGCTGCACCTTCCACAACTAGATTGAAGGACAATGACTTGAAGCTGATGGGCCCTGGAGAAACACACTGTTCCCCAATAAAATTTAAAAAAAAAAGAATACTAGATACCTAATTGTTATGACATGCATATGAAGAACTGGAATACCAATCTCTATAAATAAAGATTTTCCTTCAAGGACACCTTGGTAATTCCTATCAGAACTCTCAGTTGAGCATTCTATATATTATTCCATAAAAGGGTTCTAAACAAATTGCTATGATTTTAAGCTGTGGATTAAATAGTTAATCCAAACATAGCATCCAAAATGTTTCATCTTCATTCTGGGAATATCTGTAACCATTAAAGTATTGAAATACTATGAAATGCAAAATGGCTCCAGATTTTAAATGCTGCTGTTGGATCTCTATGTTTGAATTGTCCACACGATAAAGCGCCTAGCTTGGTGCAGTCTTACCTGTTTTACCTGTTTTAAGAAAGAAAATGTTTTTGATCACAAAACTACTATATACAGGGGTTGGAAAAAAAGGATACTACATCAACAACACACACAAGAATATGTATATATTCTTGTACATATATATATACATATATATATATATATATATACACACACACATATACACATGTCTTACTAAAAGAAACTTGATATCTAGATATTTATCACCTAAATACCTAAATATATACTTCACTTGGGAAGGCCCTGGTAATATTAGTTAAGCACTATTCTAAATTGATTCCTTTTATCCAAGGTAATGACATGGGTCATACACCCAAGATATTAAATACTCAGAGACAATGTATTTCTTGTAAGTTCTTACATATTTATATGGTATACAAAACGGTCCGCACAAAACAAAATAGAAGTCTATATAAAAGTGAGAGCATAATAAGCGATATTCTACCATATCACCTATTACTGCTTTGAGCTGATATCTTCATAATCTTATAGCTCATCATTCCTCTTTTCAAGACTCAGAAGAAATTACATACAGTCATATAAGAAGGCAAATACCATTTTGTTAAAATCTGGGTAAACACTTAATAACCCCCAGTGCAGAGATTCCATGGTCAATTGTGCTTCATCACACACACACACACACACACACACACACACACACACACAAAATGTAACTTTTTTTTTCCTTTCTCGGCAAAGGAGAAAAAAAGATGGTTGGTTTGTCTCAAGTAATCCAGTATTTAATAATAACAGAAAATATACTCTATAAAATACCATAAAATAGAGCAATTATTCTTGCCCAACATATCTGAGCCTGTAGATGAAACATATTGTTGTTTAAGGAAACGGATAATTCGTGGAAACATTGCTTAGACTTTGGTATGTGGCTCTCAAAGAGATGCTGAATAAATAGAGAGCAGAAGAAATATCAAGAGAAACCAGTTATAATCTTGGTAATTGGTGTGATCGCACTTTGTCAAACAATGCACAAGAGTGGCTGTCCTTCATACCTTGGCACCAAATCAAAAGGTGGTACTTCTATGAGACACTTCAAGATTTATAACTCAATGACAATTTTTTGTGTTTTATAGTAGGGCTTATTCTGTTATATTAAGAATTATAAACATATACAAGTTATATAAAAATATTGAACAAAATATTGAAAAATATATTATCAATGATAGCAGGATATTCCTGCACTTTCTTTGCCTAAGTAGGTCAACCAGATAAAAGATAGGTCCTATCCTATCGATGTCTGTACATAAAGTTGTATGTACATAACGTTGTATACAAAACACTGATTATTTATTTACAATTTTGTAGAAGAGTTTAGTGAATCTAAGTTGAAACTGAGTTGAGTTGACACTCTTTAAAATTCCTTTTCTCAGTTAGGCTTACTATTTATTAGTTATGATTTAATAAGTAGAAAATATCTTATATACTACTTACTTTCACTTGGGAGATGTGCCAGATACATATATATATATATATATAAAACATACACACACACAAGTTCTGAAAATTAGATTTGCGAATTTGCCACTGTGCACTTACATTGGCAGCACTGTACAAACTGCTCGATAAGGTCTCATAACCTTGGTATATCAGTGTCTCACAGCTGTGTTAGTGTCGACATGTGGCGATGTCTTGCTGAGTGGTGTTCATTATTGTTGTTGCATGTTTTTGTGTGCTATTGTGATAATGTCTGAGTTCAAATTAGAACAACCAAACATTAAATTTCTTGTTAAACTTGGCAAGAGTGGAAGTAAAGTCAGAAGCATATTAGTCCAAGTTTGTGGGGATAATGCCATGAAGAAAATGGCAGTTAAATGGATTAAACATTTTTCTGAGGGGAAAGAATATCCCTGAGGCGAGAGAATGTCACTGATAAAGAGAGGTCAGGGTGGCCAGTAACAAGCAGAACTGATGAAAACATTGCAAAAATGCATCGAATTATGTGTCAAAATCATTGGCTGTGAGAAGCACAGCAAACCAAGTAAACATCGATAAAGAAACAGGAAAATCTTAACTGAAAATCTTGGCATGAGAAAGGTGCGTGCAAAAATGGTCCCAATGGAGCACACCAATGAACAAAAGCAAAGGAGAGTCGAAGTTTGCCAAGACCTTTTGGAGAGGCAAGATGTTATCACTGGTGATGAAACATGGGTGCACCAATAAGACCCTGAAACAAAGCGTCAAAGTGCACAAAGGAAATCAGCCAATTCTCCATGACCAAAAATGTTCCATCAGTCCAAATCAAGAGTCAAAATGATGTATGTTGCTAACCTTTTTTGATATCAAAGGGATTATTCATTATGAATTTGTAACAATTGGACAAACAGTTAACCAAGCTTACTGTTGGATCTGCTGAAAAGGCTGTGTGAAACAGTTAGATGACCTGGACTTTTTGCCAACAATTCATGGCTCTTGCATCACAACAATGCAACAGCTTACAGGGCACTGTGGGAATTTTCAACCAGTAAACAAATAACTGTATTGGAACACTCTTCCTACTCACCTGATCTGGCCCCCAAAGACTTCTTTCTTTACCTGAAAATAAAGAAAATATTGAAAGGAAGACATTTTGATGACATTCAGGACATCAAGGGTAATATCATGTCCACTCTGGTGGCCATTCCAGAAAGAGTTCCAAAATTGATTTGAAGGGTGGACTAGGCACTGTTGTTGGTGCATAGCTTCCCAACGGGAGTACTGCAAAGATGACTGTAGTGATATTCAGCAATGAGGTATGTCGCACTTTTTCTAGAATGAGTTCGTGAACTTAATTGTCAGACCTTGCATGTGTGTTTGTGTGTTTGTGTGTGTGTGTGTACACAAAGAAGTGAAAAAACTCTGTATGACATTATAATTATGGATACATGCCATTATACATTTGTACAAAAATAGAATGTACAACACCAAGAGTCAACCCTAAGTTATGAACATTAGACAATTATAATATGTCAGTATGGGTTCATCGATTATAACAAATGTACAACTCTGATGGAGATGTTGATGATGGAGAAAGCTATGACTGTGGGCGGTCAAGTAATATATGGGAAATCTCTGTACCTTACTCTCCATTTTGTGAATTTAAACTGTTCTAAAAAAATAAACTCTTGAAAAGAATTTAGGAAGCAGGCAATAGAGAGGTATTACATATCCTGGAGTGATGAAGGAGGGGTTTTAAGACAAAACTCAAAAAGTGATAGAGATTGGAGCAAGCAAAAAAGTACAGTAACTCAGAGAAAGGAAGTGTGGGTCAGAGTAAGATTTATGTAGAAATAGAAGGCTGAGAATAAGAGAAGAGAGTGAATCCTAGTGCATTTCCTAAGGATTGACAAGACCTATAAGAGTACTGGATATAGGAAATGAGAGTAAAGAATTACAAACATGGTTCCCGTGAATGGATGTTAAAATAACTCCAAAATTTCCTACAAAAATTTGAAATATTGCCATAGTCACAGAAAATCGATTTGAAGAGAAGAAAGAGGCAGTTGATTTTGATCTTGGGTGTGTTAAATTTGAGTTAACAAAAGATACCCAAGTTTTTAAAATTTTTCAACTAAGGGTAAGAGTTGAAGTTCTAAAAGTGGATGAATTCAGATTCAACTCAGGGAGAAACTGGAAAAAGATAAATTATAATTCTTTTTCTTAATGTTTTTGGTCATTCCACCATTAATTGTCAATTAAATCAGGTTTACTTAGAACAGATATTAAAGAGGCAGTATTTTCAGTGAAGTCTAGTTCACATTTATATTAATGAAAACATCAACATATTTTAGGCCATTATCCCTGAAAATGAATTCAAATATACAATTTTGCACCTGCCTCATGTTATTTTTTGTAACAGAACCAAAGGTTTTTAAATTCCCCAAACAACAACACAATGCAAAATAAATGCATAACACCCAGAACCTCATGCTTTGAATTAGAATTCAATATACAGTTCTTCTAGTTATAATTTTCTTGTCTATCATTCCCAATATCCAAAATTAGATGTATTTGGCAGCATGCCAGGGGATCAGTCTTTAAGTCATAATGGGACTCAGCTTTTACATACAGCACTGTTGATGATATGAACAGCAAAGCTAGGCAATGCTAGAATGCAATGGGCAACAGATGTAGTTTCAATTCTGGCAGAGTGACTTAAAAACAAAACCTCAATTTTAAATACTGTTTAAAGAAATTAGATACACATTAACCATCAGTGGGGGGAGGGAGCGAGTGTGAGACCAATAATACCAAATTAAAACATTTTGAAAAGCAAACATTAAATGGTATGCTTTTTTAAAAAAAATTCATAAAATCAGTTCTATGTAGTTAAATAACCCAAACACTTTTCAGAAGGGAACTAAGAGTTCACCTCATGAATTTGGATGTATTATATCAAATTGCCGGTTAAGATAGTACATGGGCTTAGTAGTAAAAATCTCACAGAACAACTTCATATTAGGAAAAAAAATCATCCCCTCTGTTCAGATTAAACCAGATATCAAGATAAAATAAAGTACCTTTAAACAAAACATCAATATGTGTATGTACTTGAGGTATCAGTTTGCAACTATAAAAAAGGAATATGAGAGACTGGTATCAGTCTCACTTTTCAAAAAAAATTTTTTTTTAAATAACTTATTTAATGATTTCACCAAAAAGGACTTCAGTTTTCAGAACAGCTTTATAACTGCAAGGTATTTAAATAGCATCCATACTTTAGATTAATCTACTTGCAATTAAGATTTTATTTGACATTAAAATCATATCAACCTAAAAGATAGTATATGCAAGTATGCATGTTGATGGTGATATAAATCCTCCCCAAAATAAATTTAGTGCGACAGATTTTCTATGGCATTGATAAACATATTTGAATTATATAGACATTTACCATGAAAACAAATAGGGAAAGGGGATCTTCAACCATGAGTATTTGAAAATTACAATATGCTTAATGACAACTAAGATAGACTTTTAAAAATTATGTGTATGTATATATATATTATTTTTAAATACATATACATGTGTATATATGTATTTAAAATTATATTATGTGTATATATATACATATATACGTGTATATATGTATATATATACACATACATATATAGATATACATATATTATAATGTATTTCTAAGAGCATCCCAGGAATGTTTAACATTTTAAACAAAAACGTTCATGACCATAAACTTTTCTGAAAGAAAGTGTTTATTGAGTCATGTGCTAGCCAGAAAAAAGACCAGGTCCTGGGGCATGCAGTTTGAACCACCAGCAGAAATGCTGGGTGGGAAAAGAAAACATGCCTACCATCCTGGGCTTGGCAGGGCTCTTTTATAGAATGAGTTTGAGAAAAAAAGATGTAAGCTGTTTTGAAAGAATTTACATTGGCTATCGACAAAGGGGGTGTGAGAAGGTGAAGAGGGGCTAGTTCTGGGATAAGTGCATCTCCTTAATGGAGAAGTGATTGTTTGTGGGCCACAGTGCAGAAAGTTCATGCATCAGCAAAATGCTGAGGTGCCTGGTCGGTCGTAGGCTATTCAGCTATTCTCTCTAGATTACCTCGGAAATAGCCACCTGAAAGTTAACTCAAGGTTTCAACATATGTTCAGGAATGTAAGCAATCTTTTGTTGGTTTTGGCTCACAGCTGTAAACTGATTAACCTCTCTGTCTCTCCCTTCCACCTCCTGGCCTGCTATAATTTAATTTAGGACATCTCATAATTTTCTCCTGTCAACCATGATGATAAAAAGGTTTGTATGGGTATCTCCAAGAAACCCAGTATTAAGAAAGAAGAGTTTTGTTTTGTTTTGTTTTTTCCTTATTTTAGGGAGTGTTTTTGTCAATATAAATATGTATAAGTCACTCTAGTGCTTTCAGAAATTAAGTGATTGATGATAAGTATAACAAAAGAGGATCTATCAACAATTGACTTTTCTAACACAGAGGCATGTAGAAACATTCACCCATTTGGGCTTCAAGTTAGAAAAGGAGAAAATATAAATGATTTACTGTCCATTTATTTGCTGAGCAGTTGACTTATGTGTTCTAGGAATTAAAAAAAAAAAAAAAAACAGAAGTGTGTCACACATAGGAATAGAGATAGTCGTGGGCTTACCATGTTAGAGGTTGCCAGCAGTTCAATTGTGCGGGCAGTTAAACTGTAGGTGATCAAAACTTACTACCATTAAATAAAACAATGCAGCTGCTTCAATAAAATATAAAGGTGAAATGAAGTATATAAGATACTAGCTGTGATGAGTGGGCAGAAAAAATATATGAAAATTAAGAAAGGTATTCACAAAGAAAACCAAATTGGTTAGGAACCAAACATGTCATTTACTTAGGAATCCAATTAGTCTAGAATCAACCATTTTCTACAGTCTAGGAGCCTATAAATTAATATCTTCTTAAAAATCCCACCTATTTCCCAATTGGATTTGTCCCTAATGGAGTTATTAATTTTATTATATAAACTACAGAGAATATTAAGTACAATTTCTATAACATAAAGATTCCTGAAACTCATTCTTATTTAGGGTTTACCGTACCGTTAATTATAAGGCTACCAGAAGTCAAATTTCATTGATCATTGATTTAAAAAAAATTATAATCTAACCATCTACCTAAGAAAAAATTAGTAGAAATCTTTTAAAGACAACACAGTCTCAGAAATGGACTCTCCACTCATTATTATTTTTGAAGTATATTTGTAGAGAAACCCCTATACTCTTCCATCTATCGAAAGCTTGATGCTGGCAAGAGTGCTTAATGAAATCACAAAACACTCAATCCTTATAAACCAGACACATTGGGTCCACAATGGAATTCCACTGATATTTCAAAGTTTCTTTCAGAAAGGCCAATACGCACAAAGCTTTAATTACAGTGCTTTGCTTTCACTCCATGCCAATTTAGATTCCAAGCAACAGTGATGTCATTAACATAAATCTGCATACAAGTAAGGATTACATAAATATCACTGCAAAGCTGGTAGAGTAAACAGAAAGAAATAGATGAGCTCTGGATTGAAACTCCTGAAAACATCCTCTTAAACAGTAACAGGTTTTAACCTGGCATTGAATTCTGTTAATGAGAATTTTCAACTAATGTGTTATTTATTTGGACATGGAATGTGCTTATAAACTTGGAGCACTTCTAAGCACCCTCCCTGCATTTTGGGATCCCACATGCCTTTTCCCCACCTCCATTCTCCATTAACTATTAATAATAAAGGAAATGCAATACTATGAATTCTGTGGTATTGTCCTAATTGTACAAATAACTCACAGGCTTACAGTAATGCAATTTTGCTTGACATATCAACATATCCAAGATGTATATTTATTAATATTGCCATCAATATTAGTGCTGTCTTAGATTTTTCACTTTTGGCTTCTTCCTGAAGCTCTTATTATTCTAGTCTTTGTTCCCATTTAGATAGAGAAGACTCCCAACTATAATATAGCAAAACTCTTTACTATATTTTCTATTACTTAAAACTATCCTAGGAGATGTATTAGTGAAATTTAATCCACTAAAATTTTAAAGAACTTTTTCCTATATGATGTAATCCTCAAGAGGATTTCACCACCCATTTTGGATTTTCATAGTACTATTAAATTTTAAATTATCCTAGGGAAATCATTCAGCTTCCATCCCACCTAGGAAAGTCTTTCCTGTGCCTTCCCCAGGGTTACACAGTTGGCTTCTACTTTCCTGTAGAATCAAAAGGTTTTCTACTCCTCTCCAGAGGCAGTTGGGTTTTGTTTCTACTCAACCAAAAGTAGTGTCTCTTTGCCTGGGCCCTGGGTTTCCTGCCCATCCCCAGAAGATTAAGGTTTTGCATCATATGAGGTTAGAATTTTGAATCTGACCTCAGTGTCAACAATTGACAATACAATTTATTTAAAAAAAAACAAAAAACAGTAGTCCAGAGTTAACCTGTGTGCCATAACTTGTAAACCTGTCTTAGAGAATGTGAGATAAAATGCAGAGGAAGAGATGTAAAGAGAAAAGATGCCTCATGCTCTTTCTTATGTGCTTTCTACTCTATGCAAAAGCCTATGCCCACTCTTCCCAAAATCCATCCCACAAAATTCTAATAAATTATCAATTGTGTGTTGTGAAGCTTCCCCTTTCTTAATCATGGATCCCTTTATTGACATTTACTTCACTCTATTATAATGATGAGACTACCAAATCCATCACTCCTAATCAATTTCCAGGTCCTTGACAAAAGCTAATATGACTTATTCATCTTTGTATAGACATTTTCAGGAATATAATCATGAGTCTGGAAAGAAACCTGGAATAAAACACATGAACAACAAAAGTGACTTTCCATACTCATTCAGCTGTGACCAAATCAGACTCCTTTGATTATTTTCTTGAGCAATTCTTGTCTGAGAAAAGGGAAGGAATGTTCAAGAGGCAAATAATAGGGAAACAAATCTGCAAGTGAGTAACATGGAGTTCAAAAAAGTAGACTTTCAAGTGGTGGGTTTTGAGTGACAGCAAAGGAAGTATGGACAGAAGAATAAGAGTAAATTTTAGATAATGTATAAGAAGGAAAGAAAATAAGATAAAAAATTCAAGGGCTATTCATGAAAATTTAGGATTATTTTTATACATGAACGCAGTCGATTAATTTTGAGTATTTTAATTGGAAAATGCAAATATGGTTAAAGTTCATGGTGAAATGACTAGATTACTAACTCCACAGGGGTAAAGAAAGTTTTATCTACTTGGCAGAGTGCAGTGTATTTAGATGTTGAATAAATATGTTGATTGATGGGCAAAAAGTCTCCTCCCTCAGGTATTTCTAATTGTTTCACCGCATTGTGTCAATTGAATGACTAAAAACGGAGGAAAAGCAAGACAGGCTGTCTTTGCTACAGTAACAATTGACAACACTGTTGCCACTGACAAGAAAAGAATATGGATAAAACTTGTCAAGTTCTTCAAATTTAGAAAATGTGTTCAATATAAAGTGGGATACATATTTCACAAGATGCTTTTATATTTCCTTTGAACAATTCACGGTAAATAGATTCAAGCTCTTTCAGTCTGTGTCTCAAAACTCCAATTCCAATGTGCTTTTTATATTCCCAAGTGTTGCCATGATTCTAAATCTTTCATTTTTCTTCCATCTTATCTCAAGACTGAAAGAAGTTTATCATATTATTAGACAACAGAGCAGAACAAAACAATACATCAAGCTCCAGCACATGATATTGTTTTATAAGGAAAATCAGGTAAATTCTCTTGATATGTGGTTAGAAAAATAGAGAGGATGTCCCAGGTACCGTATTTCAGAAATTGGAAATAGTTGATGTACCTAATTAATGATAATGGAACAAAAGTATAACAAATGGATTAGAACACAAGTACTAATTAAAACAAATACTGAAAGCCTAAATACTGAGAGAGGAGATTTACGTATTAAACCAACCTCAGGAATATGTAGGGGAGAAAGAAATTCTGATGTAACATGAATTAGACACTTAATAGAAAATTGTATTCAGTGATTTAAAAATGGGGCTTTCAGTCCAATTGTCATTATTTTACATGTAAAATGCTGTCATTTTTATTAACATAAAAACATGTTATAATTTAATCTCAGGAGGTCACATATATTGATTATTAAATAATATTAATACCATCAATGTATAAGGTTGGGTCTTCTCTGACAATAGATATCTGAAATATCCATAACCACATGTTTTTAAAGAGTGGTCAAAAAATGTTAACCTTTGTCATCTTAAAATTTCTTCATTATAAACTAACACAGAGAAAATTATTTTTTGTTACCACACAGATAAGTTTCAAGAAATATTAGGAGCAGTATCATTCAATCTTGGGGAGTGAATATAGGGCTTGTTTTATCATCAATGTTGGAAATAAATGCATTTCAGCTATGATTTGTGAGACTATTCTGGACTCAATTTGCCACTTTGAGCTTAAAATGTGTAAGAAAAATTGACCTGTGGTATTTATACTTATAAAACACAGTTGATGTGATCATTCAGATACATACATGTTCTAGAAGATTATTGCATGCCCCAAAGGGGGTAATACAAGGGACAAGAGGCATAGCGCCCGTGAGATATGTAGTCATTTTTTCTACATGCAGGACCTAAAGCACTGTTTAATTATGAAATACAATGTGCAGATGATAGGGAAAGCGGCTGGCCACAGCTGTAAGTCGGGCTCTGCACACTAGCCAACCACCACAGTAAGTGGCCCTGCTAAACAGAGCTAGGCTTGGGAACAACCCAACTTTTACATTTAACCCTATATTTTTGGTCTGCTAACAATAAATTTCTACTTCTTATGCTCTTCATAAGAATTTTCAAAGCATCATAATTCTTTAAAGCATGCTTCTTTTTCTTTTTTAGCTTAACTTTTTTTTTTTTTGTATATGCTATTACGAGGCAATTCAAAGAGGAATATGAAAACAAATTTCCTTTAACTGGGCTCAGTTAATTAAATTTTTGTGGATCAATGAAGTTAAACTGTGGAAAGTTACTCTCATGGAGCTTATTATCTAACAGGGGAAATGGAATGAATCTTGATATTCACAGTAAAGTGAAATTCAGATTAGCTATTGAAAAACTTTTCATTAATAAAATGATAAAATTTAATTTATTAAAAGGTAACATGGTACCATTATTCTGGAACACAGGCATTATCAAGAGGAAAGTAAACTTTTATTATTCTATGGGTGTTTTGGTTAATGAATAGAGATTAGTACACTATATTTAGATCACTATTTTTAAATTTAGAAATGAACATTTCTGAGACATGTAAAGCATTTAATAAATTTATTCTGCTTTTATTACTGACATTAAACATTTAGTAAGTTGAAACCATTTGAGAAAGAATGTTTGCATTACTAATCTACTTAGCCATTCTTTTCTATTTCTTTAATGCTTTTTCCAGATTGGAAAAAGGAAGGAAGCTGGCATGCAGAAATGGGGAAATATTTAATATTTTCTGAGACCAATGGGTTCTCAATTTGCCTGATGTAAAGAACTCCTGAAATAGCGAGCTGAAAGCGATGAGTGGACTACCTAGAAATCTCATCATAGTATAAAGATGTAAGGCATGGGCACTGAGAATAAAGGAGGAGATTTCAGTGACTGGAAAATTAGGAGTACTTCATGTAACACTCTAAGCAAAAGATTTTTCCCCCAGAGGCACAAAGTTTTGTCCCAGTTTGTTTGACAAAAAGCTTACAGAGTCAAAGCTTACAGAGTCAAGCCAAACTGCTCGAGACAAGAAGAAAAGCTTTGTGATACTGAAAGAAGCCAAAGTCCTTTAAAATCCTTTCAGTGTGTAGAATAAATTTCAGGGCTGCTTCTCTTAGAGTCAGCCAGCCTAGGCGTGCTAAAATTGTCCAGTCTTATTTTCCACACCAAAATGCATTAGAAATCCTTGGCCACACTATATAGAGTATTAAAGTAGAATAGGACTCTCAAAGTGGTCTTATATTTTGTTCATATTGTCCTTGAAGTTTAAATATCAAAAGTAAACAGAAAGTTTAAATCAATTTTTCATATGAGAATTTTCAAAGCCACAAAGTTTTGTTGTGTGGTGTGGTCCCTATGTTCAGACTAGAGCTTTTAATATATTGGTCAGCTAGAAGACCATAGAATAGCAGTCATATTTTACTTTCTTTCTCAACTTTAAATTGTTTATTCCTGTGTTGCCTCCAGTTAACTACACTTACTATAGGAAATAAATCATGCTTATTGCTCATCTTACATTCTTGCTGAGTATCACATAGAAATTTCAGTTTCTATGAAAAGTATGATGCTACTAAACTCAGGATTCTCACTGTAGTTAAATCAAACTTTACCACATAATCAGGGTTGAAATACTAGCATCCATGTTCCATTTAATCCTATCATATATTTAATTACTACATCCTTTGAAATTGATGTAGCAGAATATATGTCCAAAAGGAATGTGTTATTATCTCAAATGTTGGAATTAAGATTGTGAGTTAGAGTTTTATATTATTCATTCCTCCACAAATTTTCACAGTAAAAATATCTCCTGTGGCAAATTTGAACTTTAGTAAGATGTAGAAACCAGACCACATTGCTGGAAATTTTTAATGCCTAAGATTACTATAGGGAAAAGTTGGTCTCTTTCATCAGGCTTAAGAGTAGGATTTTCAACACTTTCAGAAAGTGGCACTTACACAAGCTAAAAGGCACTAACTTTCAGTAAAGACTTCCTTCCATTGAAGACACAAATGTAGAGTGCAGTCATTTCCATAAAAAAATCTTCTATCTCTCTGACCAGTGAGTAAAATAAAAGACATTTACAAAGTAAAAAGCTATGGTTTCATCTCCTCTAGCAAAATATTCCTGCATACCAATTTCTGGTTTCAGGGAAAGAAGATGGATTTGAGAAATCCCTTCCCCTCATAACTACCAGTGGACTAAAGGTAGGAAGACTATATACTTCATACAAATAATATTTACTACCTCGAAAAGAGATAAGAGATTGGGCAAAGGACAGAGCATCATGCAACATGAATTATAAAGTCACTTGAAGGCCATTTTCAAATATTACACATACTTAGGTATCTTAATAGAGTCATTGTTTTTCTTTGATTAGATGGTCTGAGAGATACTCTATGGATTTTGAAGAGATGAATTTGAATTGCTAAAATTTTGTTCAGAATTTTTCCATCTATGTTCATAAGGCATATTGGTTTGTAGTTTTCTTACAATACCTTTGTCTGGTGTTGGTATTGAAAGGGTTCATTCAAAACATACTTCCACAAGACGTTCCACTTTGGCATATGGATTATTTCGAGCTGAAGGCAAACAAAACCCTGCAGGCTCAAGAGAAACTTTTACCACGCCCTTAAAGAATTTAAATGGGGGGCCTTGACCTTAATAGAGTTATTAACAGAAATAACTTTTTATGACCTATCTATATGGCAGGGCAAACATCTAATTGCTAAAAATCTGTTCTTTTCATTGTCTTGAGAATTAACTCCTCCCCTCAGAAGCCCTAAGGTGCCTTACCTCATCCCGAGCTCAGAATGCCATACATATCTCATTTTACCTTTCTGTCTCTGAACCTCTCATGCATGTGGGGTTCCCACACATATGTATGTAATCAAATTTGGTGATTTTCTTTTTCTCTTGTTAATCTTTCTCATGCAATTTAATTCTTAGACCAGCCAAGAGAACCTGGAAGGGTAGATTAAAATGCTTTCCTCATTTTAATGTGTAGTAGCACAGTAATACTAGCCTCATAAAATATGTTGGGAGGTATCCACTCTCTTTTCTATTTTCTGAAAGACGTTGTATATAATCAATGTTATTCCTTTTGTTTTGGCAGAATTCAACAGCAAAGCCAATTAGAACCTGCTGATTTTGTGTGTGGGCGAAGGGGGAGGAGAAGGTTTTTAAGTATGAATTCAATTTCTTTAGTAGATATTAGGCCATCCAGCTATATATTTCATCTTAAGCAAAACTGTATAATGTGTATCTTTAAGGAATTTTCTGTTATAAAGTTATTTATAATAATCCCTTATTTTCCTTTTAATACCTGTAGAATCTATATTGTGTCACCTCTCTCATTCCTGATATGGATAATTTATATTATTCATGATCAGTCTAGAAAGAGGTTTATCAATTTTTCTTGATAGTCTCAAAGAACCAACATTTGGATTCATGGATTTTGTGATTATTTTTCTCTTTTCTATTTTACTTCCTCTTGATCTTATTTCTTTCCCTGTGTTAATTTGTTCTTAATTTTTAAAAAATGTTCTTTGCTTACGTTTTTAATTTGATCTTATTTTCCTAGTACATCAAAACTGAGAAATTGATTTTAGACTTTTTTCTTTTCTAATATAAGATATAAGTGCTATCAATTTCCCTGTAAATACCAGTTTAGTTAGCTCCATCACACAAATTTAGATATGATTCCATTTTCATATTCGTTCAAAATACTTTCACATTTCCTCTCTGCTGTTTTATTTGATTCATAATACAAAAGAGTTATTAAGTTGCCAAAAATTTTGGGATTTTTCCAGATATCTTTTGGCTATTGATTTAATCATTCCACTGTGGTCAGAAAACATACCTTGTAATAGTTAAATTATTTTAAATTTATTGAGGCTTATTTTATGGCTCAAATTAAAGTCTATCTTGGTAAATGTTCTGTGTGTACTAGAAAAGAATACATATTTTCTTATTATTAGATGGAGTGTTCTATAAATGTAAATTAATTAATTTGGGATGACAGTTTATCTTGGTATTTTTACTGATTTTCTGTTTACTTGTATTGTCAATTATTGAGATAAGCATATTAAAATATATAATTGTGGTTTTGTCTATTTTTTTATTTCAGTTTTGTCAATTTTGTTAAACTACAACATATAGCATGTTTCCATTCTTGCAATATTATCAGTCTTCTCTCTCTCTCTTGAATATTTATTTACTCTTCTATCTGTTGATTTCCAAAATCATATACCCAAATGCTTATGTCTGGACAGTAAATTTGGGGTTACATTTTATTTCTTCCTTCTTTTCTAGTGAAAGGGAGCAGAATACGTGACTCCAAAATATGTCACTGTAGCATATGGATTATTTTGAGTTTAAGGCAATCAAGGCATAACTGACTCATGAAGCGGGTTTTGTTGTTGTTGTTGTTGTTGTTGTTGTTTTGTTGGTTAGTTTTTTACCTCCCTCTTAACTGCCTAAAATAATTTAGATATGGGAACTGTACCAGGAAGACAGCCAATAGCAGACGTAATTTCTTACATCAGAAAGACTAATCTGCATGGCATTGCAAACACTTTTTAATTTTTCATTTATTTAGTTAGTTTTTTTTACTGAACATTTGCTCTTCCCATCTTCCTGTGAGTTGTCTTTCTTCCCTTTGAGGTCTCAGACCCCTTCTCCTAATTTTAGCATGATATATAAACCTCAATTTTCAAGGAGGCTCAGCTCTTTGGGGTTCCAATATGTGCAAAATTAAATATTATGTTTTCCTGATAATCTGTCTTATGTCAATTTAATTATTAGACCAGCCAAAGAACCTAGAAGGGAAGAAGGGAAAACTTTTTCTGCCCTACACTAGGCTATTTAAATTTGTATATTGAACATACATTATACATATTGATTGAAACTCATTGGAGTTATTGAAAAAATACAAAGACCTTTTTCCAGATGAAGAACAATACCTATGTTCATGTGTTACCAGCCCTGCATTCATACTTAATCTTTCCAATCTGGTCATGTAAGATCAACCACAGGGCTGTGTTAGAATTGTGTAGCGGGTATAGGGTTACCTATCAGAGTCATACTGCTGAAGTTCAGAGCACAAGCAATGGAGGACAAAAATTAAAATCTGTTTCTTACAGTATAAACAAACAGGATGACTACATCCCGTATGGTAATAATAATAGTTTATATCCAAATAATATGTTCATTAGTCACTGAAAACAGAAATAAAATCATAGATTTACAAAAAAGTCTTGATATAAAAGATATACTTTGGTATCCATATTTTATATAATAAACCTCAGCAGTAAAAGTCTAATGACAAAACACTAATAAATGCACAAAGCAAACAGACATTTATCATTTCTGAACCAATAGCTTCTGCTAAGATTAATAAGAGCAATGCAAAATCGTTTCTAACTTTCCAATGTGTGTGAAAAGCAAGGGACTGCGGAAGGGGTAGATATTTGTATGGATTTGTTACTATTCTAGATAATGTCTAATTACATGAAAGAATATTTGCAAATTTATGAATTAAAAAGCAGTGTTCTATGATACTAGGAGAAATAGCCATCAATTAAAGAGACTGTGCCTTTTATTTATAAAACTCATTACGGAAAACTTTAACTAAAACTGACCCTCATTATAGGAAAAATCCTGTCACCAAAATAGTTTTAGGGACCCAAACACTTTAATGTTAACTGAGAGGCACTGATTACTTTAATGAAGGGAGAGGACTTGAATTCTAATGATTACAGTTGAAAAGGAAAGTTCAACAATCTTAATCAACTCACTTGTCACTGTTAACAATAGCCCATGAATTAGTCCTAACATATTTAAAAATAAGTTACAAAGAGTTAGCTCAAGTGGCTTAGTTATTTTTGTATGGGTTCTGTGTGTTTGAAAAACATACCTTATTATTATTATTTTTTTTTTACTTTTATTTATTTAAGTGTGTTTTTCCAGGACCCAGCAGCTCCAAGTCAAGTAGTTGTTTCAATCTAGTTGTGGAGGGCGCAGCTCACAGTGGCCCATGTGGGGGTCAAACCAGCAATCTGGTTGTTAACAACACCGTGGTCTAATCAACTGAGCTAACTGGCTGCCCCAACCTACCTTATTTTGAGCAACTGAAGTGTATTAAACAGTCAAGGTCTATGCTTAATTCTTTAATTTGAATGTACAGGTCAATAGACTCAGACCTTTTGTTTATTAAAGTAATTAAAATTGACATATCACAATACCTTAGTTGTCCAGTAATCTCCATGTTATTCTAGAACTCATGCATCAAAAAAGGGGACTTCTCTACAATTCAATGCACTCAGACCATTGCCTTGTGCAGATTTGTACTTACACCCTCCAAGTACATCAGCTTTGATTCTTGCTTTATGTATCTCTAGGGATATGTGCTCATGCTTTCTCTGTTTTAAATAGAGAGGATATTTTTGCAATTATAATTTATAAGATGAACAATGCCCTGGGTATTTGAAACAACCTTTATCTTTTCTCTTTTCATTTGGCTTCTAATCTTTTAAATTTTTAAGCCAATAATCGGTGCCATTTTCTTCTCTCTGTCACAGGGGTGACATTTTCTTTGATCACCATTTTCATAAGTGGAGAATATTCTTTATAGGTTTTAGTATATATTGGGTGCTTTATCTTTGTTACATACTTCAACCTCCCCAATTATTTTTGTACATAGCTGAGTTACTTTTTTGTTGTTATTTTATCAACTCTGGAAAATAATGTTTCTAACATACATTCTTTAAAATCATTTAAAAAATATTGCTGTCTAGAAAAAAATGCAAGGAAAAAAGGAAAAGAGTTAATCTCCATTTCATCCATTAAATGACCACAGTTTACATGTGGTTTAATGAGACTACCTGTGCATGACGGGTGTTGCTAAATTATGTAAATCTTATAATAAGTTTATCTGGTAATATGATCAGAATCACAGACAATGGTTTGTTTGAAACCACATGACAAAAAATACAAAATGTTGCAAGGAGCATAACTTCAAGTCTTTTTTGTGGTAAGAAATTAAAAAGAATATTTTACGCAATACATATACCCACAACTCTTCCGTTCAGCTTTATTCTTTCTCCTCTAAAGGAGTTGTTGGCTGCATATTCTGAAGGACTGGAAAGCTAAGAACATTTACATCTCAAGAGCAAAGCTTATATGTAGGAAGGAGGGAACAAAGACTGGCCCAGGAACTTTGAACAGCCTGCATCCAAATTTTATGGTTCTCTGGAGAATAGAAAACTCATGCTTTTTGCATAAGCATTTGAAAGGTTAAAGCTTAAAGTCCATTGAGATTCTATTGTCTGGGTCAAGCATTCATGGGCAGTTACTGAAATGATGTCATTCAAAAGATCCTAAAAGTCCCCACCTTGAAAGAAAATATATTTCCCCAACACCCCACCACGATGCCTTGAAATACTGAAATACCTATATTATCCTCAAGACTGGGATCTGCAAACGTTAACTTACATGAGAAAATCGACTTTACAGATGTGATTAAATTCATGATCTTGATATGGAGAGATTATCCTGGGCTACCCAGGCGAGTCCTACATGTAATCACAAGGGTCCTTATAAAAAGGAGGCAGATGGAGGTAGGAATACAGACAAAAGAATAGTCAATGTGATTGAAACAAGATGCTACCCTGCTGGCTTTGAAGATGGAGGAAAAGGCCAGGAGCCAAAGAATGCAAGGAATGGCAGCTCTATCCTAATTTTGGACTTCTGTTCCCCAGAACTGTGAGATAATAAATCTGTGTGTGTGTGTGTGTGTGTGTGTGTGTGTGTGTGTGTGTTTAAAACCACCAGGTTTGTGGTAATTTGTTATAGAAGCAATAGGAACTTAATATAGTTAGTAATCATATGGATGATTTAGTCACTTAATTCCCATCCATATATGTGCATTCTAATGAGGAATGGTGTTAAGAAAGCAGAGTAGAAATATAGATGACATTAGGTAGAACTTTATCCTGGAGTCTATAAAAAGAAGGCTATTTAAAAGAAGATGGGGGCTTCGGCAGGGCACCACTGAGAGCAGCATCAATTTTATCTCACTTCTTGGTATTGTATATCTTATTTAATTCTGTCCTAATATATATTACCAGACTTGGTCACATAATCTTAATAAAGTAAGCAACTCTGACTTGACAATGGGATGGCGTTTCGCTTGTTTCACCTAGAGCATACATAGAGGAGTCTCATAATAAGAATGGAAATACATACATACATAAATAAATAAATAAATAAATAAATAAATAAATAAATAAATAAAAATGTTGCAAACCTTTTTTCAAAGCAGTGGAAAAATGACTCACCACTTAAGATGTTTAGATGTTTTTCCTTTTCTTTTCATGAGTGTCATAAATAAATACCTCGTACTGAATCCATGGGGCTTGTCACCTGACTTCATAAACTATTCAGGACGGCATAATACTTAGGGAGGTATACAAAAGAAATAAAAGAATTCTAGCTTGACCAGGGCTAATGATCTAGTTATGAAGGTAATTATATTTTTATTGTAATCTAAATATACATTATAATACTATCCACATTGGTTTGAAGTTTTAAGATACACACACACACACACACACACACACACATATATACTTTTATTTTTAGTTTTTTTAAATCTTACAAACCAACACATCAGAATAATTTAAGGCAGTGTTTATGAAGGGAAGATGTTGAAAGGAAGTAATTGAATGCAATTAATCAGGAAAGCATCTTGAAAGAGGTAAATTTTAAGATGCGATCGGCAAAGAAAAAACAGAAATTTCTGCAACTGTTGAATCCAGAGCCAAGAGGAAAAGCAGTTAGTTCCATCACAAAAAACTAGGGATTTCCCCACAAGTCAATGTGAAATAATAATGTAAGTGACACCTCTATGGTTAAAGCTAGATATAGCAAGTAGAATCTGAGTACATTTTAAACCCCATTATGCCACTTTGTTTAATGGCAAGTGTGAAACACCTCTGCTAAATCATTCCGGCATAATCAATGTAGTCACTGCCGTGTCTAACTGCATTTTCATAGGTTTGCTGCCTTAGCACATTTCCAGAGTTATTCCTTCCTCTCCTTCACCAGCTCTCTACTAAAATGCTCTGGTAATCATCCTTTACTGAACTTGAAGACTGTGTCCTCTTCAGAATCTTCACCTACACCGATGGCCTTCTGAGTTTAATGGCTTGTAATTACTGTTCCCTTCTTAAACTGTGCAACTCCTATAACTATAAAAGTAAGCAGTTTTCTGCCAAAATCCCTTCCCTCTAAGAGAAACAAGAAAGTGAAGCAAGGTTATTGGTATCTATGCCAAACAGAAAGAAACTGACAAAGCCGATTCATCCTCTTGTCTGCAGGATCAAATTAAAGGCACAAACCAAGGCTTTCCCTGAGCCTTGACCCGGCTGGCGCAATGTGAAATAACCGTATTCCTCATCTGTGTCAGTTGAACAGGGTCGTTTTGAGAGTGAGCCAAATTTGGGCTATTTATTTCTGTTAATAGAATCAATTATTATGACAGTTCATCAGCGTTGGGACTGACTGAAATATCTTAAGGATGCTGGGTCTATAAGAATTCATTTATAGCAGTTCTGTAGAGTAGTGTCAGCACACGAATATTAATGCGTTCTTGACCTCATCACATATAACCACATCCAAGTGTAATTATCAGTCAATCAGTCAATATATATAATATGCCAAGCTCCCACACAACTTTTATAACATTTATTTAGCTTCTATCCTGGCAAATAAAATAAAATAATAGAATAAAATAAAACAAAAGTAAAATATTTGTGAAAACATTGACAAATATTGTTAAGGCTGTTTTTGGTAGATGTTAACCGTCAATAAAAAATAAAAATGCTAAAAAATATCCCCAGAGAAAATATTACTAAACTATTTTTAAAGAGGATAAAATATCTATAGAAGAATAAAATTTTATTATAAATATTTGCATTTGAATATTAATTTTGATAATAAAATACTTTACACAAAGAGAGTATAGCTATTAACAAAGATAACTTTAGCCCCTCAGGTTATCTCACACATTTTTATGTCTCTGGCATAAAGAAGACATTAATACATTTTGCTTGCCAAGTAGACATCAAAGTACAACCTTTACAATGGAGTAGGGATTAAACCTGAAGCTTAAGTAGAATAATATTGTTATGTCAACTATAATTAAATTTATATATATATATATATATATATATATATATATATGTACTTTGATATGTGTATATATATATATATAAAATTGGCTTGGGGGCGGGGAGTTATCACTTTGTGAGGGGTGTAAATGTCCATTACCCTTCTACAGAAATGTCCATAGAAATGTCCATACATCCTTCTACACCTGAAACAAATAATAAAAAAAACTTTCCAAGTTTAGAACCTTTCATACGATGTGAATGTATCTCAAGTTGTCCCCTTCCCTCTGTCTGTCAAATTGTACACATTTATGACCATTTTCCCCTCTCCTGGATTAACCTAGAACTTTCTGTAGCAGTCACTGAGGTATACTTTTCAGATATACCTTAAGAGAAACTGTCTGGGAGGCACAGGTGGATTGAGAGCCTCTAAGTGTTGCAACTTTGAACGCATCACAGTGTTCATGCCAGAACAGTCTGCTGCTCCCAGTCTATGACTGAGCACAGAAGGAGATGGGGAGAATGGTAGAATCCTCGCTCCCCAGAGTCTTACCATAAGGGATTCGTCTCACCTACTCCTTTAGCAATCAGCCTGGCTGAAACTGTCAGGACGACACTGCCATCTGGGGCTCTTCTTATCCAATCCTTCCTTTACTCACTTACAATTGAGATGTGAAGTCTCTCTCTGCCTACTCCTCCGCTGTTCTTTTCATCCTCCATAGGCATTTACATCATAAATCTCCTGCAAATCCAGTTCAATCTTGGTATTTACTTTCTAAAGTGTCCAAACTGAAACAGATAGTTTCAGGATTGGGGTGAAAGAAGGAATGACCTTACTCAGCGCTGCCAATGATCTGCTGGAGGACTTTGAGCTTCCCATCCCCATAACACCAAGATTTGCAGAGTTAGAAATCTTGGTCCTCTAGAGGAATACAGTCTTTCCAGGGGACATAGCAAGACTTTCATTAACTTGCAAGCTACAACTTCTACCAGGGCACTTCGGACTTCTTATGCTCAGGGTCCAATAGGTAAGAAAGAGTTAACATGTTGACAGGCTAAACAGTCTAGGCAGCAAGAGAAGACAGGAATGGTTTTACATACTGGGGTAAGGGAAAAATACATGTGAAACCCAGGCAATTCACACAGGTGCCTCTAGGTACTCCTTTGCTCAAAAGTAACTGGGAATAGACACATGAGGCCCCTGATACTGAGAAATGTATGATTACCAAAGGCTCAGACTTCTTAGGTGTGAAGGTTTGGATCATATCTCCAAATAAGCTATTGAAACCTGCCCAAGTAATAAGCAAGGGTGAAGGAAACTGACAATTGGGAGGGTGACAATCTCACTAGCTAATAATATCCCTTTTTGACATTTCCTCCCAAGAATAATGGCCCATGAAAACCATGGAATAATTGCCCACATCTAAGTGGAGAACTGGATCTCTTCATCTCAAGGGGACAGGTATAGATATGGAGGTGCCCTGCTCAGGTCTCCATTCATGAACAACTGCTGTAGGTGCATAGCTGGTCAAGAGCCTTCTCCTGCCACAGCTTTGAATGCACCACAGCATTCATGCCAGCCCACATTTCCCCTGGGTGGTCCCAGCCACTGACTCAGTCCTGCAGAATGTACTAGAACCTAGTCAACCCTGCCCTACACAGATTACTCTAACAGGCAACTTTTATCTGGGCACTTCTGATCCGTTTGGACACAACTTTCTCAGAACCATGTTTCACTACACAACTTTTTCTACCCAATGCTTTCTTAGCTTCCCTCTTTTCAAAGATGTCAGCCCTGCATCATGGTCTGGAGGTTTTCTTGCCTGCTCCAGCTCCCTCCTCCTTTATGTTTCACAAGCATTTCCCCAGTAAATATCTTGCATATCTAACTCAATCTCGGCATCTGCTTCTCAGAAGACATAAACTGACATAATTTCTTAATAAAAAAGTCTTCTGCTTTAATTGATTCAGCATTCCATGAGGAAATACATTGTGCCACATCTTTCTCACTATTTTTCAATCAGAAGCAGTCCCAATTGCACTGTGTTCCAAAGTCCTTACGTGGTCTATTAAAAAAAAAAAAAATGAGTACTCTTTTCCAAATCTTGTTGCTTAAATATGACCAGTCTTCTTTGTGACCCTAAGTGGGGATGAACACGGGTCTACTTATTTCTTCCATAAATGTCCTCCTTTGTTTAAGTCTTAGTGTAAATCTTAATCTCTTCCATGAAATATTTACTTATAATACAAAAACAAAATTGATTTTCCTTCTCTAGATTTTTATGCTATAAAATCTGAGACTAGCATGCAACTTTTCAGTTTGTGCATTAATCCTTTACTTTATTTACAAAATTGATTAGAGCCAAAATTGATTCCAAGTTTTAACACTATGCCCAAAATTCCTCTTCAAAAAATTTGGGTTTTTAAAATATATATGTAAAAGATCTGTATTAATTTAAAAACGAATTTACTTTACCATAGAAACTGGAAAATCCATAAAAGGCCAAAGTAGAATATAAGTAACTCATAATCACACTGGACATGGTTCATTATTATTGATATTTACTACGTAAACGTCTAGTAGTTTTCTATCCATACATAAACCCAAAGTACATACATGCATAACTATAAAAATACAGTATTTACACACAGATATTTGGCTGTTTTTCACATACTATATAGGCTGTTTGTTAACTGATATTTTTACTAAACAACATTTTATCAACATGTGTTAAAAAGTAATAACTAAAAGTATTAGAAGTACTATGATTCATTTAAACAATTCTGAAGTATTGTAAGTTTAGTTTTCTTCATTTATCTGAATAATAAATAATTCTAAAATATATTCTCATACAAACTTCTTCAATGTTTCTCTCAGGATGAATTTTTAGAATTCTGGATCAAATTTCTTTATACATTTTTAAGTTTCTCAATGTATACCAGAAACTTATATTGCTAGAAAAGTTGTGCCAATTTAAATTATTTTAGTATTGTCCCAATCTTTAGTAATATTTAACTTTTTTCCAATTTTATAGATAATATGGTTTTGTGTTTTAATTTTTATTTATTCATTTTCTTAGTAAATTGACTTTTCCTCAGTTTTGCTGCTTTGAATATGGGGGAAGGGTGGGAATAGACTTTGGAGTTATTCAAACATAAGTTTGAGTGCTAGTTACATTTATTCATGTGTGATTCAGAGCCAGTCACTTAAACTCTTTAAGACTCAGTGATGTTTGTTTCTGTAATATTGGGATAATAAGTGACATGTATATCATTGAGTGCTGGTGAGGATGATATGAGATAATGAAAAAATTTTAATTCATTGACTGACAGTAAGTGCTCAAAAATGCTATTTATTATTGGTATGTAAATCTTGAATCTTTTTGGTTGCTGATAAATTCCTATTCATGTTCTTCATCATTATTCTCTGTGAGGTGTGTGACTGTCAACTCAGACACACATCAGTGATTCTATCCAGTCTCAAGTTTCATTAATAATATGAAAGATACAGTAATCGAAGGCACAGGCAAAGCATAAAGAATTCTGGAACTACCAATGCCATTCCTCAGGTCCTTCTTTGCTGTATTACACTCTGTCCTGACCCAGATTTAACATATGAAGTTTCTAAGTTACACAAGAGGAACATTCCTTACACATTAGGAAGCTACTTTGGCTCTGAAACACTCCCAATGTATACTCAGTTATATAACTTATGTGATATTTTCCAGAGAGTTATGTCTCATAAATGCATAGATTCCAGATTTGATGCCCTTAAGTATTCTTAGACTACGTACATCCTGATAAAAACATCCCACCAATGAAAATCTAAAGTTTATCAGGAGTCATGGCATTAGTATGTTTACAAAGAGATTAGATAGGAATTAAATGTTATTATTGCTACTTTGATGTGTACAAATTCTTGGCATAATAGAAAAAAATCCAACCCTTTGCCATATATATCACATATAATTTCCCTCAGGATTTTATTTGCCTTTGAATATTATTAGTGGCATTTTCTGGTCAGTGGAATTACTGGTTTCTGTAGAGTTATTTTTTCTTTAGTCAATTCTATGATTTCTTTTTTTTAAGAATTAAGCCTTGTGGGTTATAATTAAATAGTCCTAACCCCTTTTAAGACCAGATGAACATTAAACTTATATTTTAGAACTGATAACATTGCAGTATTTGGAAACAGTTTGGTTATAAGAAGTAAAATTTGGATCCTTCCTTCAAAAAAATTATTTCCCAAAACTTAACCAATTATCTCAGCATTATCTAACATAATATTATTTGTTCTCATTTATGTGAAATAATAGGACTATCAGATCATAAACACAATATATGTAATTAATCTCTTTCTTGACTTTCTATTCTGTTTCCATGACCCTCTTTTCTCACACCAGTTTTCTTATGATCTCTTTATTCTAGAAATCTGTAATTTCATTTAATATCTAGCAAAGTAACCACTCTTCTCCCTGCCCCTTCATTATTTTTAAGATGCATGCTATTCTTTCTTGTTCATGCTTATAGATGACATTTTAGTTCATGTTCAGTAACCCCTGAAATCCTACTGGTATTTTTATTAGAATTGTATTGCTTGAATATGTTTTTTAGAGAAAGTAATTTTCTACTTCTCAGTTTTAATATCCAGGATATGGTATACATCTCTCCATTTATTCAACTATTTTATGTCATTCAGAAAATTTTTGAATTTTTCTTACACATGTCCTATCTCTATCTTGTCCAATTTCCCCTTGTATCTTTTGTGTTTTTGTACTTATTAAGAATAGTATATTTTTCCATTATATTTCCTAAGTGGTTATTGGTGATCATCTTTGCTAGAATTTTATTTAGCATATCTGCGTCTATTTTTGATATGTGTCTTCTTAGATGCACTCTTTGTCATATTTTCATTCCAAAATAACGACAATTTTGTAGAAGGAATAATAAGTTTCCATCTCTTTTCTATGCCCCAGGATAGCTTTAACAGATGAAAAGTGTCTTGACTTGACTCGAACATTTTCAATACATTAATTCATAAAGTTAAATAAAAGTACTACATTTTAAAAATAGTTATTTGAGAGCTTTTTTCAACATTTACTATGATAATCTTCTATATCAGCTAACTTTTATTATTTTAAAATTATTTCCTACTATTACAAAAGACTGCATTATAAAATGGGCATTCATTAACATTATAACCAACCCTCACTAAATTTTACTAATAATTGGTAAAAGATACAAGAAAGAATCAACAGCTACCAGTACAGCATCTGTATCTGTACCAACCAATACAGCATCCTAAAAGTCTCCTTTTCCACACTGAAACACATTTTGGCTTCAAAGTGACAGATGATCCCTAAATATGTGTGTGTACAAGTTACCCTATGGAGGATCAGGTAGTACTTATTATTGTGGTATGTCAGTTTCCAAACTTCACTTGTAACATAACTAAGGAAACTATATGAATAATGTGCAAGTGTAGCCCATAAATTACATTTATTTACGGTAAATCCAGGAACAGCTGACATATCCTGCAGAAATTTTTCTTAGAAAAAAATTTGACATGGCAGACCATAGTAGTCCCTCTATTATCATCCAACTATTAAATCCATCAGCATGCTCAGAAGAAAGCATGGTCCAAGTGGAATGGGTATCTCCAATGAGGTAGGGATCAAGATAACTTCTACTGCTGCAATTAAGACAAAATATAGTATTAGATGATAAGGATTATAGATTCCTCTATATTATTGGTTATGTCATCACCCACATTCTTATTTTTCTCTGTATTCATTTTGTTTCTTATTTCTTGCTTAGACTAGAGATTATGTTTAATCTCTTATTTTGGGTTCAAGAATCAGAATTTTTCATATAGTAAGTCTATTATAATTTAAGTCTTTATTTTCTATGTGGATATAATTACTAACAAATGTTTATTCAGTGACTCTTAAAAAAATGGAATACATAAATTTCTATAAATATATTAACGAACAAGGCAGATATTTTAAATTTGTTAAAGATTGTTTTATGGCCCAGAATATGGTCGATTTTGGTGAATCTTCCATGTGCACTTGAAAATAGCATGTACTCTGTTGATTTTTGGTGGAGTGTTGTATAAATTTCAATTAAGTCAATTTGGTTGTAGTATTGTTCAGGTCATCTACATCCTTCCTGACTTTCTTCCTATTTTTTCTATCAAATACTTGGAGAAATGTCTTGAAATCCTCAAGTCAAAGTATAGATTTATTTATTTCTAATTTTAATTCTCTCAGACTTGCTTCATGAGTTTATAGTGTTTTATATTAGGTGCCCACACATTAAGGGTTATTATGCATTTTTAAGTAAGTGGCCCCTTTGTCACTATGTAATATCTTCTTTATTCTTGATGTTATTTCTTATTTAAAGTTTACTTTATGTGATTTTAAAATAGTTACTCCAAATTTATTTTGTTTAATGTTGTCATGGTATATCTTTTTTCATATGTCCACTTGTAGTTATCTATGTTTCTATGTTTAAAGCACACTTTTTGTAGACAGCTCCCACCATTGGCCAAACTGTAAAATTTGAGGGCACAGTCCTCCATAAGACAGCCCTCACTTCTGACACCAACTGCAAGTACAGGGTATTCCCAAAACCTCCTTCAAGTTTAATAATTTACCAGAAGAATTCACAGAACTCACTGATAGTTACTATATTCATGGTTACATTTTATTACAGGGAAAAATGTAGATGAAAATTAGCCAAAGAGATTGCCGCATAGAGCAGAGACTGGGAGGTTTCCAGATGCAAAGTATTTATTGCCTCCCCCATGAAGTTAGCTTTTGTTACCTTCCTGGAATCAGTGGGTAAGAATACTCATGGAGTATCACCAACCAATGAAGCTCACCCAAGCTTCAGTATCCAGGGGCTTCATTACATAGACATGATTGTTTTATTGATTGACAATGTGATTGAACTCAGTCTCTAGGTTAACTAGTGCATTACCCAAAGCCCCTACCATCAAAACACTGGCTGATCTTTCTGTTGTGGCCATCCTTCACCATGAGCAAAGACACTCTTATCAGGTATAACAGAGATTGCCTCTCAGAAGATGAGGGAAAGTCTAGACCTTTATTTTGGGAAGGCCAAATTCTTTACTTAACAGCAGCCTATAGTTGTTTTTTCACTTGTTTTAATCAAATCTAACAATCTTTATATTTTAACTGGCATGTTTAGACCAGTCATAATCATTGTGATTATTTATATGGTAAGATTAAAATTTGCAGCTTTGTTAAGCCTTTTCTCTTTGTTCCATCTGCTTTTCTTTTTCTTTTCTTTCTTTTCTTTTTTTTTTTTTTTTTAACTTTTTCTTGCTACCTTTCTTGGGTTAAAAGAGCATTTTATATCCTCTACTGACTTCATATTTGTACCTCTTTTTAAAAATTTTAAGTAGATATTCCAGTTCACTATACATCTTTAATTAATCAGAGTATACCTGTAAATAATATTGCACTGCTTTATGTATAAGAATCATACAGCAGTACATTCCCAATTCTTCTCTCCCATCATTGTGCTATTTTTGCAGTGTATCTGATTTTTACATATGCTATAATCACATATTTCATTTCTATTATTTTTCAGTCATTCAGTTTATTGAGCAATTAGAAATAGGAAAAATTTGTTTAGTACATTCATTTCATTTACACTACTCTTCATTTCTTTTTATATAGTTAAATTTCTTCCTGGTAGCATACTTTAATTTTTGAAAATTTTCTTTAACATATGTTGTAGAGTAGATCTTTAGACAACTTTTGCTTGTCTGAGAAAACAGTTCTACTTTATTATGGCAAGAAATTTTTGATGAATATAAAAGTCTGGATTTACTTTTTTTCTTTAGCACTTTAAAGACTTCACTCCATTGTCTTCCAACTTACAATATTTCTAAAGAGAAGTTTGTTGTAATTCTCATCTGTGTTCTGTATGTAAGGTGTCTTTTTTTCTCTGGCTGCCATCAGAATTTTTCACTATGTTCTTTTTTTCCAGATGTGGTGTTGCCTCTTTTATCTTCTATTTACTTTATTTTTATTTAATTTTAAAATTAAAGTTAATTTTATCTTATTTTATTATAGTAGTTATCCTTTGTAGTATACTTTAATCTGTGGTTTGGGCTTTATTCTTAATCTTAGAAAATTCTTAACCAATAGTTCCTCAAATATTCCCTCTGTCCCATTCTCTTATAACATCTTATAATTCTATTTATATGTATTTTTGATTATTTGATATTGTTCCAGGGTTCTTGGATGCTCTGTTGCTGATTTTCCCCCGACTCTGTTGTCTCATTGTGTTTCAGTCAGTGTCATTTCTATAGACTTGTCTTCCTACTCAATGATTCTATTTTCAGCTCTGTTGAGTCTATTGATGAAATCTTCAAAGGCACTCTTCACCACTGGTGTATTTCTCATTTATGGTATTTCCACCTAATTTTTTTCTTATACTTTCCATCTATCTTGTCTTGCTTGTTGCTCATCCTCTTCATTAGGAACTTCAACATATTAATTATAATGAATCACAGTTATTTCCTATGCCTTTTCAGATAATTCGAATATCTTTCATATCTGAATCTACTTCTAATGATTGTTTTGTCTCTTAAAGTGTGTTGTTTCCTTATTGCCATATTGTGTGTTCATGTTGATGATTATTGTTATTTTTATTATTATTATTGTTATTATTTATAGCTAGACATCTATATAAGAAAACAAAGACTGAGGCAAGAATTTTTTTTTTTTCTTTCTGAATAAGGTCTCACATTTATTTCAGATAGGCATTTGTAACAGATGTGTGATGTGATCTCAGTATGAGGTAGGCTGCCTTCCCCATTCTTTCTGACTGTGTTTACACTCTGCAAATCAGAAACTTCAAATTTCTCTTAGCAATACCTTGTGTTTGGGTGGGTGACTTCTTTTTTGTTTTGTTGTTGTTGTTGTTTTGTTTTGTTTTCATTTGTCAAGTTTAAAATATCTGCTCCACATTCAGCTTTAACCTATCCTTTGCTCTGTGCCTCAGGGAGGGTCTGTTAATTCTAAGTTACTTGTTATTTGATATTAGCCTGGCAGTGGGAAATGGGAGAGCATTCTGTGTGATTCTGATAATACCTCCGGCAGATTCATGGTGTGTTGGTCTTGAGTGTTTAGCTTTCTCAGTGATCCTTTCCTTCGTTGGCGTAGCAGATACTCTTAGCTGTCTTCTAGTGATGGGAAGTTTTTCCTCTGTTCCCTTTTTTTGAATTGCAACAGATTTTCTCCACTGCTCTTAGGACAACAGTATTTGTTTACTTTTTCCTTCACAGATAATAATTTTTTTCCTAAGGGCAACAAAGGTGCAAGTATCCCAGTGGAGTTCTGTGACTTTCTCATAGTTGTACCTCCTCTCAGGTTTTCACTATAAGGGAAACTTCCTCAAGACATTTCCTTTTTCTTTTTTTTTCCGTGTGTGTGTGTGTGTGTGTGTGTGTGTGTGTGTGTGTGTGTGTGATCACCTAGTGGATTTCATACAGGAAAAGTCTGTAAGAGAATGTGCACACTTTTTTATTTCGTTTTTTGCAGCAACCTTTCCAAAGCATGTTTGACTGCCCTCCATCAACTTGCCAGTCATCCTAGCTGAGCTCTGTGTACCAGTATCTGGCAGCATTTTGCCCAGATAAACAAGAATTTATGCTTCATTTCTCCCTTCAGGTGCTTGTCTCTCCTTATATTTTGAGATATTTCATTGCCTTGTGACTTCAACACTTCATGGGTTCAAGAAAAGTCATGAAACTGATGTTTGTCAGGTTATTTTTCTGTTGTATGGTTGGGACCAATGCCCTTTTTAACCCTCACCATCCCTAAATGAAAACCCGAAGTCAATACCTAATTTTGGGAGTAATGCCCTTTACAACCCTCACCATCCCTAAATGGAAACCAGAAGTTTTCTGTTTATTATTTGTAATTGTCACATCAAACACTATAAAGGAAAGGTTATAAAACTATAAATGAATAGGCTTTCTTATTATAAGATTATTCTTACGTTTGAAAACCTGAGAGGAGGTACAACTATGAGAAAGTCATAGAACTCCACTGGGATACTTGCACCTTATAATCTTATTATAAGATTATTCTTACGTCTTATGTTTGTTTTTTTGTTAAGTCAGTTGTTAACCAAATATTTATTTAGTTCCTATTCTGAACAAGGTTTGTTCTCAAAAACTCACTAGGTCATATAAATAATATTTTGTAGATCTGGGATGGGTATGAAAATATTATAAGACCTATAATAAAGGAAAATAAGAATCTCAACATTATTTCTAGTATTAAAATATGGATTTATATGTCCAAAATGGTTCATGTGACTTAAATTGATGTTTGATATACAAAATCGTGGGAATTAAGTGTGAATTAAATTTTGTATATAATTTATTATGAAGTGTGAAGAAGGAAAACTTTGAGTTCGACTATTATCTAAATGATATTTTGAGGAAAGTAACAATAAGAGCTTCTGAATAATGTGAGAATTATTAAAATAATAGTTTACATTTACATTTGTAATTAGATTTGATACTGGACAACAAAAGTAAAGTTTGCTCAAGGTTATCTGTTGGATGATTTTTTTTTCCCCTGTTTCAATCATCGAACACCTTTGCTCTGTCATTGCCAATGTCATTGGACAAAGATTAAACATCCTGTGAGTCAGGACATAAAGTCAAACGTCCAAGAAATATGTGTAGTACATGGAAGAAGGGAAAAAAGAAGAGTAAAATACAAAATCTTTGACAGTATTTAATCCAGAAAAATTATGAGTAAATTGGAAACATCTACCCCAAACACATATGTGTGTTTTATCTTCCAGTTTGTTGGAAAACAAAAAGCTTTCCAAAAGCTGCCAGGGCACTTCAAAAGAAGAAAATTTTATCGAACTCAGACTACACGCTGAGAAAAAGCAGACATGAGTAATTTTATCATGCTATTTTGTACTAAGTAAATATCTAACCTTATTGCTTAAAGGTAACCAAAATGTTCTCTACTTTACAAGCAAACCCAGTCTTAGCGTATAATCAACTGTCATTTGGTGTAACCAAGAACAGAATGTGGCTTTATGTCTGAGCAGTGTATTTAATTTTGACAGTCCGACTTCTTAGGGCTTTACTCATCCAAAGCTCAGCACATAAACACACTGCCTGCAGCCTCGCATTGATTGTCAGCACAATTAATTGCCAGGAAAACTGCAGCTTTATTAAGTGTACGGTACTAACAATAAAAACATCACTATTTATAGCACAGAGCATGGCGGGATATCTATACAAATAAAATATAACAATAATAAACAAAAGGCCAGCCGGTAGTCCCACAGAAAAACACCAATAAATTTGTTTTAATGCCAAGCCACAACAGGATACTCAAGTGTCCCTGGGCATAAGATACTGCAACCTCTACTAAAAAACAAGAGCCTTTTGTGTGGTGTGAGAAGTGGATGTCAACCAGTCCCTTCAGGATTATTTCATACAGTTTCAAATCTCCATTTCCCCAATGCCCAGCTACAGAAATGCTGCCTGGGTGGAAGAGAGAAGAGAAACACCATAAGGTTCAATTATAGTCAGTTGTGAATTTAATCAGTGATAACAATTTAAAAATAAATACATCTTGAGGAATATAAAAGGCATATTGGTAGTGCTGAGAAAACTTTGCTCTCGTAGTGAAGACTGACTAGTGTGCATTACAACCTCAGATTAGGGTTTGGAAATCAAGAAAGTAGTGTTTTCCTAAATCCTCTCCTTTATATTGATACTTATTATGCAAATTTGCACTATGGAATTACATAAATTTCAGAGAGGCTAATGCATTTGAGAAAGGAAAGAACGAGAAGGAAGAGTGTACAGAATTACATATATCCAACATGGTATGAAACATTTAGGGACCAATGGTTACCTCCGACATAAACTTGGTTTATTTCATCATACAGAAATGTGGTGATTGCTGTGGCCAAAAGGTTTATGCAATAAAAGATGTCTGCACTAGGAAGCCTTTAAAAATAATATGTTCAGAGCTTTAAATTAAAAGAAAAACATAATCAGTTTTATTAAACAACCGTGTTTTTATCATCGTTCTTCATATAGGTAGTAGTAATATGTGGTTCACAGAAGTAATATGTGGAAGGCCATTGATCTTAGCAGTGGTGATGTTGAAAATCAAACCCCATTCTGGTATAGTGGGTCCAATATACCACAGTACCTTATGCAACACACAGAGACAGAGGGATAGCTAAGACCACTTAATTGTGAAGAAAGTTAACTGAGTTGAAACATAAGCAGATGTTTCCTTTATTGCATATACCAGGGGTGCCAAAAAATGTATACACATTTTAAGAGATGCTAACACTTTGGTCAATATTGCTCAAGCAGTAGTTCACCCTCATAAGAAGTATCTGGACACTGATGGTAACCACTTTGAGCACCTCTTGTAAATGCAGAAGTCAAACATGACTTGTATTCATCTTTTACTAGCAGTATATATTAATACAGTTTTTTCCTTTCTTAAAATTTGTATACATTTTTTTGGCAACCTCTATATACCAGGTACATTATGTGCTTTATATATTTTAATGCAGACCTTCTGGTTCACACTCAGAAGCAGTTTCAAATATTGCAAAACAAACCCTTAATTTAATGTGAGAAACCTGAGAATCAGTGAGCTTAAAATGACCTGTCCAAGCCCCTTTGGCTGGTTGGTGACAGAAGCAGAACAGAACTATCTTTACCCGTTTTCCCTTAAGCTGTATAGCATAAAATAAGCCAAAATTGAATAAGTAACTATTATACTTGATTTCCTTACAAACTGTAACAGTAAGGATATTTTAGAGAGAGAAAAACATAGGATTTCTAAAATACAGAACTGAATTGAGTTTCAAGTTTTTAAAATCGCTTTAACTTATCACATCACAATAAAACAAAACTCCTTCAGTACAGAAAGCTGTATCTTACTCATTGCAGCAGATGACATCTGCAAGTATCAGATATTTGTGGTTCTTTCTGGTATCCTGGATCATTCATTTATATTTGTCCTTTCAAATTGAGAAATTTTCAGTCTCACTTCTGGATGAAGGAAGATATCATCTTACTTGTTGGGAAGGTAGAGGAGGTGAGAAGTAGCAGAAATCATCCATAGCTTCTATGACAGATAGTTTATAACTCATTTTGTGTAATCTTAAACTACTCTGTCATATACAAAGTAAACAAACAAAATAAAATAAAACACAACTTCACCAAAAGAAAAAGAAATTGAGACAGAACACAATACACACACACACACACACACACACACACACACACACTCTATTACATTACTTTGACTTTGAAAATATGCATCAAGTTATCTGTATTCTCAGTATCTGATCTAGTTCCCTAGTTTGGACAACAGCAAACTCCTGTGATGAAAGTGAAAACAGAGTAGGTAGAGGTTGAGCCAAATTCTGAATATATTTGTATTTCTTCCTTAAAAATCCACATCTAAATTTAGGCAAAGACCTTGTGAGATATGTCTTAAAATGTGTAGTCTCTAGCAAATCTTAACAAAACTGCCTTCTTTGGTTGAAGATAAGGAAAATGTTAAACTATGAGAAACTTTATTTCCAAGTATTTTTCACTTAGTCAATCAATGACTATAACTGAGGATCACTAATTTCTAGGCACTGGGCTAGGTGGAATAATGACAAATAAGGCAGGATTCATGCCCTTAAGGAATTTAGATCTTCAGACTAGAAAAATTTTTCCTTGGGTTCAATTTGAAAGCTAGAATGGCCTGTTTTCATATACATATGTGATGAATATATATATATATATATATATATATATATATATATATATATATGTATATATATATGAATATATATACACATATGTATATTACACACATATACATATATGTATACATATATGTGTATATATACATATATGTGTAATATACATATATGTATATGTATGTATGTGCGTACCGTGTTTCCCTGAAAATAAGACCTAGCCAGACAATCAGCTCAAATGCGTCATTTGGAGCAAAAATTAATGTCAGACCTGGTATTATATATTGTATTATATATATTATATTATATTTTATTATATTATATTATACCCAGTCTTATGTTATAGTAAAATAAGACAGGGTCTTATATTAATTTTTGTTCCAAAAGACGCATTAGAGCTGATGGTCTGGCTAGGTCTCATTTTCAGGGAAACAGTATATATGTGTATGTATATATAATATATGTATTATATTATGTATATATATGTGTATGTATATATAATATACGTACATACATATGTGTATGTATATATAATATATGTATTATATTATACACATATATAATGTATATGTATATATGTGTGTATGTATATATAATATACGTACATACATATGTGTATGTATATATAATATATGTATTATATTATACACATATATAATGTATATGAATATGTACATATTTTAATTAATTTCTGGTTTTGTGGTCTTGAGAAGATTCCAATTACTCTTGGTCTCAGTTTTCTTATTTGTAAATTATAACTAAGACTACTTCATAAAGCTTTCATGAGAACTAAGTGAAACAACATTTTTAACATGCTAGTCACATAGAGAATACTCAATACATTCTGGTACTTTTCTTGAAAATTGGAGTTTTGCATGAGTTAAGATTTTCAGAAGCAGCATGACCCCCCAGAAAGCTGTTGATTCAATTGATGAAATTTAAAACCATTTTCTGAAATGACCCAGCTGATGTTAAGAAAGTTATATCAATTAATTTTACAACATAAAATAAATTTCTTAAGACAAAATATTGTAGTATATTTTAAGACTCCACGAACTGTTAAGAGAGCCACACATTTTATGGCTCTCTAATGTTTTTGGTTTTGGTTTTGGTTTTTTTCTTCAGACAGAACCAAAAACTCACAGAATATACATCCTAGGAAGCCATATGCCTCCAGTAGCCATTTTAACAAAACTACTCAAAAAATTCTAAGTACAAGACCATCTCCATTAACATGAAGTAAGTGACTTTTCTCTGACTATTGTGTTCAGCTCATTCAACAGCCTCATTCTGGTTGCTGAAAGGTCTTGTACTGAGAAAGAAGAAGCAAGGAGTAAATTGACCTTCCACAAGGTGGCCTTTACTGCTGCAAAATTACCTCACTAATCTTTCTTCAATTGTTATGGCAGGCCAACTACGGAACCAAAACAGAATAAAATGCTGTTATTATACAACTATAACATTGGGCAGAAATCATCATAACAGCTTTTTAAAAAACAGATAAACATTCTTTTTGTGGGTGCTATTTTTTATTTCAGAAAAAGAAAACAGCACTTTTTACACGCAAATATCATCATCTATAGCTCTGACTCCCTTATTAGGGACAATCCATACAAATTTACAGGACCTGTGAAGTTCAAAATATATACAACAGAGAGATGGGTAATATTATAATCCCATTAAAGAAAAGACAGGACTTATCTGTGATTACACTAACCTACAAAAGATGGAATTTTCATTCTGTTGGTTTGAGCTTTGCAATGGCTTTCCTTCATCTTATATTAACCCCTTTTGTTGTGTGTTGAGGTGAGTGCGTCGTTTTTAGACTGTCCCTGGTGGATGTTTTTGGCAGACTGGAGGAAATGCTTTCTGGAATCTGTGTTGAGTGCCACACTCTCCTTAAAACTGGAAGACATCCAAGAGGCACATCTGTTACTCTTTTAGGCCACTGAACCAGAAACAGGGTGCAAAGCATGGTATTAGGAAAACCAGGTTGCTAAACCTTTTTTCCTTCTCTTTTCACCTCATCTTTTCATCTTCCCAATAAGCAGGCTTTTGACTACCAGATGATAGAAAATGTGTTAGCTGTCACCACTGCTGAAATTATGTTGGGCAAACAATTTCTCTAACTCTTTAAACAATATTGCTTTCTACTTTTTAAAACTTTGTTTTGAAAAATAACCTTTTTTATTTTATAACAGCTGTAGATTTACCAAAAAATTATGAAGTTAGTACTGAGAATCCCCCATATACCCTACACTCAAGTTTTCACTTTCATTAACATCTTATGTTAGTATGGTGTATTTGTTACAGTTAATGCACCAATGTTGATAGATGATTTTAATTTACAATTCCATAATGACAAATGATGTTAAGCACCTTTTCATATGTTTATTTATTCTCTTTGGTGAGATTATTATTCAGATGTTTAGCCACTTTTTAGTTGGATTGTTTGTTTGTTTTCTGATTTTTGAGTTTTAAGAGTTCTTTGTATATTTGGACACAAGTCCCTTATCAGATATATGTTTGCAAATACTTTCTCCCAGTGTGTGACCTATTTTTCTTTTTTTTCTTTTTTTTTTCTCATTTAACAATGTCTTTTGCAGAGCAGAAGGTTTTAAACTTGATGTACAATTTAGATATCTTCTTATTTCATGGATTGTGGTTTAGATCTAAAAACTCATCAATAAATTCTAGGTCACAGACTTTCCTTCTCAAAGTTTTATAGTTCTGCAATTTACATTGAGGTCTATGATCCATTTTTGAATTAATTTTTGTGAAAAATATAAGGTCTATGTCTAGATTCATCTTTTTGCATATGAACATACAATTATTCAAACAATATTTGTTGAAAAGCTTCTTATTCTTCATTAAGTTGCATTTGCTCCTTTGTGAAATATCAGTTAACTGTGTGAATCTACTTTTGGGTTCTATATCTTGTTTCATTGATTTATGGATATATTTTTTTCAACAATACTACACTGTCTTATTTACTGTAGCTTTAAAGTAAGTCTTGAAATAAGGTAGTGTGAGTCCTTCAACTTTATTCTTTCCTTCAGTATTGTATTGGTTTGTCTAAGTCTTTTGCCTTTCCATATATACTTTGCAATTTACTTTTTGATATCCACAAAATAGCTTATGGGATTTTGATTAGGATTTCATTGATTCCATAGATCAAGTGGAAAGAATTAACATCGTAACACTAAATATTCCAATTATAAAAACAAACATGTCTCCATTTATTTAGATCTTCTTGGTTTATTGAATCAAAATTCATAGTTTTCTGCATATATATTATATATATAATATAATACACTTTATTACTTATACTTAAGTATTTCATTTTTTGTTGCTATTGTAAATGATTTATCAATGTATATCATTTTTAAGTTATCAAGTCCAAATTTTTATTGTTGTTATATAGAAAAGCAATTGACTTTTGAATATTAATCTTGCATTCTGTAACCTTGCTATACATACCTATTATTTCCAGGACTTTTTTCTATTATTATTATTTATTCTTTGGTATTTTCTACATAGATAACCATGTCATTTATAGAGTTTTCTTCCCAATCTGTAAACACTGTATTTCCTTTTTATTGAGTACCCTAAAACTTCCTCTACAATGTTGAATAGACTGGTGAGAAAGAACATTTTCGCCTTATTCCCAGTCTTAAAAAGAAAGTGTTCAGATCTTTATCAATAATCAGGATGTTAGCTCTAGGTTTTTTTTTTTGCAGATTTACTTCATTAAGTTAAGAAAATTACTCGCAATCCCTGAGAGGTTTTAGTCATGACTGGGTGTTAGATTTTGTCAAATGCTTTTTCTGCATCAATTGATGTGATATTTTTTTTTCTTCTTTATCCTGTTGAAGTGTATTACATTGATTTTTTTAGTAGAGTTTATTTTTTAGAGCAGTTTTAGGTTCTCAGCAAAATTGATAATGCAATGTATCCCACATATGCAGAGTCTCATTCACTATCAATATTCTGCACAAGTGGTATGTTTGTTATAGTTGATTAACCTACATTGACACATCATTATCACCTTAAATCCATAGTTTACATTAAAGTTAACTCTTGCTTTTGTAAACTCCCTAGGTTTTGACAAATGTATAATGACATGTGTGTACCATTATAGTATCATGCAGAATAGTTTTATTGACTTAAAAATCCTTTGTGCTGTCTATTCATCCTTCCCTCTCCCCAGTCTCTGACAACCACTGGTACTTCTACTCTATCCATAGTTTTGGCTTTTCAGAATGTCATATATTTGAATCATAAAGAATGTAACCCTTTCATATTGGTGTCTTTCACTTAGAAATATGTATCTAAGTTTCCTCTATGTCTTTTCATGGCGTGAGAGCTCATTTGTTTTTCGTGTTGAATAATATTCCATTGTTTGGATTTACCAGAGTTTATCACCTATTGAAGGACATCCTGCTTACTTCCAACTTCGGGCAATTATGGAAAAAGCTGCTATAAACATCCTCACGCAGGTTTTTGTGTAAACATAAGTTTTGAATTCCTTTGGGTAAATACCAAGGAGCACAATTGATGGATCATATGGTAAGAGGATGTTTAGTTTTTGTAAAAACTGCCAGACTGTCTAGAAAATGGCTGCATCATTTTGCATTCCCACCTGCAGTGAATAAGAGTTCTTGTTGCTCCACATTATTGCCAGCATTTGTGATTGTTTGTGTTTTAGATTTTAGTGATTGATTCTAATAGATTTATAGTGATATCTCACTGTTGTTTTAGTGTGCCATTCCCCAGTGACATTCCCTAATGAGTACATTTTCATATGTTTATTTGCTATTTGTATATTTTCTCTACTTTTAAAATTGTTTTGGATACTTCCTCTATCCAAAGTTTTCCTACTCTAAACTATGTTCTACTCTCTCCACTTTGTTTAAACTCAGAAAATAGAAACTTCTAATCCTAATATTAAAAATATTTAGTAATACAAAGAGATATTCTACGTTCATGACAAAAATATGAAGAGTGCAATGGGATGCATATTGCTTAATCCTGATGGAGAAACCAGCCATGCTGAGGGGTGCGGGGTGGCACTAAGTTGGCTCTCAGGGCCTTTACATATCTTTAGGATGTTACTGAATGGATTTTGTGTACCTGTACCAAAGCACCACGTGGCTTTCTGACATGGCACTGCTAACTTTGTTAGTGGTGACAGACGAAAACATCTATCTCAGTTCCCATAGCTCATCACACACTTTGAAGAACCCAACACCACCACAAACATTAAAATATGTGAGACTTTGTGGTGTAATTACCTCTTTGACAAATACATAGTATTTTTTATCAAGGGTGCCTACTGGGCATAAGACAGAGATATAGCTAAAGATGTAGTCTAATACACAACAATGAAACTTTTGCCTTCCCAGGGCCTGGTTTATCGCTACTCATTTTTACTTTTGAAATAAAATTCCTAAAAACCAGGAAGTAATGTTAATTCCCTCTTGTGTACCTACAACTTGGTCCCCTCTCCTCTCTTTTTCTTTTCTTCTCACTCTCCACTTTCTCCCAGACAGCCTTTAGAAATGTAAACGTAAGAGGAATTATGCTGCAAGCTTGTTCTTCATAAAAGAACAGCTTTTAATTAAATTAGAAAAAATACTGCCACAGGCCACACTTAAACTGACAAGAAATGCATTCTATTAATCTTTGCAGAGAGGAACTGTACACTGCATTTAATTTAATTAGGTAGAGGAAAGGCCGGTTCGGTCCTAGGGGGGTACCAATGTCCTTTTAAATTGAGGACACAGCATTTATATAAAGTCATTTTAATATCAGGCAATACGTTTCTAAACAGTAATTTAAAAACATTACTTGCTATTATTAAACGATACCTTGTTGCAACTTCTCATTTTATGAGAGGACTTTCATTTCTCAGAGAAATTTCATACACCAACAGGCCTTTTGTTCTCCTCCAATAATTTATTGACTTTGAAAGTGTTAAATAATTAGGACTAGGATCCCTGGAAAACAACCGCACTAGGGAAATTCACATCAAAGCTATATTACAATGGAGAATGTATTTGGATTATGTTTTACTTCTGGGCCATGGTAGTGAGTGATAACAACTAACTTTTATATTAAAAATTATATTACAGTTGAGAAGTAGGTTATATTCTGATGTCACTCCTGGCACTACAGAAACAGAAAGAAAAACTTTAGGATGTTTTAGTCATCTTTTTAAATTTCCAGTCTGACTCTCCAATACTTCAAAAACTTTCATTGACTATTTCGACCTCTTTTGACCACCTCAAGAAACTACACAGGTTCTAATCTATCACACTCATAAATTATAATAGAAAAACCATCTAGGGATCATATTGAGCAACCAAATACAAGCAACTTCAGTTCAAAAAGCAAGTTATATATTAAGACATGTTCCATTTCACGCAGACTCTCTTCCCCCCACCCCCAGATTGTAAGAGAAGACTATTGCAGTGTCCATAGGAGCAGCACGAATCAAAGTAAAAAAAAAAAATATATATATATATATGAATATATATATATTCATATATATATATATGAATATATATATATATATATCCATTCCTTGGATTTTATTCATTAATTTATCTAGTCATGAGAGTACTTGAGGGAAGATGCTAGCCTAGGGGATAGTGATCTGAAGTAGTTAAACATGGTTCCTGCGAACATAAATCTTCAAATCCAACAGTCCTGAGGGTTGTTTATATCTGTGGTTTCAGGTTTAGGTGGAGGTTGGAGCAATTTTCAACCAATAAAGGGCTAGTGAATAAGGGATTAATAGGTAATGTACTAATCTCTCTTTTGATTATCTATCAGTTCAAGAAAAAATCTTTCCAAGTACAAGAATAATATGTTTACGAAATTAGTCCACAACTAGCAGTGCTAATTCACTTTCAGCAATAGCTAGTAAGTATCCAATTTTCAGTTTTGATATGAAAACCCAAGCAGATCTCTAATTTACAATTACTGTTTGGGGACAAATTAAAAAGTTCATGTTCCCTGTCATTCATTTTGCACAGAGATTTGTATAACTGGAACAAATTCTCCCCCTGTTTATGTAAGGATAATTTATTGCTAAATGCTTGGTACAGAGTCAGGACCAAAGGAAGCCACAGTAAAGGTTAGGCATTATAACTACTTGCGTGATGCTCTATAAGGATTTGGAACATGAGCTTTGTTGTCAGGTAGACATGTATTTGAATCCTAATTCTGTCACTTATTAGCTGAATTATCTTAGGCTTATTACTTAACCTCTAGAGTTTCAGAATCTTTTTTTAAAAAATATTAATAACAACTATGCAGGGCTTTTGCATAAGGATTCAATTTTTAAAAGTATCCAAAATGTTTATAATATTACTAACCTTGAATATAGTAAGTATTAATAAGTGTTGGATGTTATTGTATTTAGTGGCATTAAAAAGATCTTCAAAACTGTTTGCATTCCTTGATGATTTAGATTAATTGCTTTTGCCACAGTTAATAGGAAACCTGACTCAAGTGATTTTATAAAAAGAAGCAATGTATGATCTCAATTAAAATGAATCTAGAAGTAGAACAATCCCAAAGTTATCACAGACTTAATATCTTCAATAACCTAGGTTCTCCATATATATATATATATATATATATATATATATATATATATATCACACACGCAGACATACAGAGAGAGAGAGAGAGAGAGAGAGAGAGAGAGAGAGAGAGAGACAAAAAAATGTATACATATTATAAGAAAGGAAAAACTTGCATTAAAATTGTAATAATATATAATGATAACTCAAATCGTTATATTCTACAAAATAACTAGTCAGAATTCATCAAGTGTCAAGGTCCATTCAACTTCAAAAAGTAATACTTAGATAACATCCCTTAAAATGTCGTCCCCAGTATATTTTGTTTCCCCTAGTATATTTTGCTCTACTATGCATAGCTTTGAATTTTGTCCTCAGCCGTATATCCTCATGATTATAAGATGGCTTCCAGAGGTCTGCTCTCACATTTTCAAGGGGCATTGTGTAATGGCCAGAAGTGGGAAACCGAGTGTCAGGAACTGTATAAGGTCTGTGATTTAACACTACATGCAGGCTAGCAAATTAGCCTGCCATATTTCCATGGATGTGACAGAAGACATGAGACTTTTGAGTAAGTGAGAGATTGACAGTTTGTTACTCATAACAAAAACAATAGCCGCAGTATCACCCCCTTTTTGAGCTATTTTCCAGCCTCAATTCCCACAGGGCAACATGTCAATGGTCTGATGATGCCTGCATGCTTGCTCGATTATTTTACAGGAAAGGAGCTCTGATATTGGGGAAACTTACTCTTTTATAATAGACTTTAAGCAAACTTACTTGACTTTGGTGCTGGAGGGAGACATTATCTTTATTATGCTTGACAATAAGTAATTCTGTCCTTTGCTCCAAAATCATTTCTGTCTTTGAAAGCTATTCACTATACGATTTCCTCAAAAGATAACTTGGAATAAAGGGCACTGAGTAGAGAACACAAGAACTCCCGTGCAGAGAACATACCTCATCCTCATGCTCCTTTTTAAAAGTAACAGAATATTTCTCAAAATTTGTCTAAAACTCTTTGCTTCATTCACTGTATTCTTAGTTCCAATACCAGCAAGAGAAATAGGTGTACCATAATAGACTTTTATTAAGTAAGATTTAGTTTCTAGAACTAAGGAGGGGACATCCTCCCTTGTAGGACATGGCTCTCCCACATCTGATAGAAAAAAGAAAATTTTCTCAAGAAGGGAAAGTGAAGGATTATTATTAGGGCAGGTAACCAATCAACAGGGGCTGCCACACCTGTGTGTGTGTGTGTGTGTGTGTGTGTGTGTGTGTGTGTGTGCATCCACATTAGTCGGGATAAATTATTGTTTAAACAAAATTAAAAAAACCGGTCATAATTATAGCAGTTACAATAGGCATAAAATGGGCTGTCTTCACTTTGGGATTTTGAGAAATATGTGTGTGGGGGGAGGGAGATCGTACTATTAATAGCGATTATCTATGACCAATGATAGTTTTGCTGTTGATATTTTAACTGCATTCTCTCATTTTTCCACACTGAATACATAATATAACGCCTGATTCATAGTAGATGCTCATTAAAGTTATTAAATTAAGTAATGTGTAATTTTTTAGCTTTATAATAAAGGATATCTGTGTTGGGTACTCTCTTAAGAAAAGTCTTCGAGTGTTAATTATGCTGACATTTCATTTTGTTTTTTATTTTTTAATTCAACATTAATTATTTTCTAAAAGCATATATTATTGCAAAAAGTCTATGAAAACAAAATCTACTATAGCTACTTTATATCATATGTTTCTTTCATCATATACTTTGGTGCTTCATTCATTTTCTTAAGTGTCTTTTGGCAAGATCAAATGAACAGTACCTTAGATAAGCCCACATCTTAATATGGGTGCCACTAAGAAAACTGCCCATTTACAAGCCATAAATCTTTGTTACCTGTGCATCTGTTAGATGCTTTTTTCTTGTTATTTGCAATAACAGAAATACTTCTGGTATTGTCCAGAAAGTGTTGAACACATTATCGTGGCTATTCTATATGTAGAAAATAAAGAATTATTCACACGAAACAATCAGCTAGAAGCTACCCTTATGGCCTGGACAATTGTGCTATTGAAAAGTTGTGCAAGAATTATATAGTACCTATCAAGTTAATGGACTCTTTGATATTTTTCTATTCTGTGAACTCACCAAGAAGCCATGGTCAAGAAGCCACCATGATTTGGGAAATGTTACTTCTGGATCATGGAGACTCCTTAGAATGGTTTAAACCTCAGTTCAACCTCAAAGTCATGCTCAGAGAATCATAGGCCTGTGCCGATTCATTACTGATATTTCTTCTTACAATGCACATAATCAGTCATTCCACAAACACGCAATGAGTGCTTATTATGTCTTGTGGATACAAAGATGAATAAGACATAGTTTCTGACTTCAAGGGCATTCATACAGAAAACTAAATTAAATGGGATGTTCGTATAATAAAAGTATACCCTTGATGCAAAAAGAGGATTTAACTGCCTGATAGTCAAAGAACATTTCCTAAAGTTGTCTTCATCCTATGAGTTTAAGTCAGTGAAGTGGAAGAGTGATAAAGAACCTCCTAGTATGGAATATCATGAGTGAAAACATGGAGGCTTAAGAAAATATAGTGGAGGCCTAACTACTTAGAAACTGCTATTGTGATGCCCTCAGGAATTTAGAAAGAGAGGAAATAAATTTGCCCTTTAAAAGTCAATCTATAAAATTAAAACTTAAAGGGCTATATACAGGCAAACTCTTCAAGAAAACTGAATGATTCTCAAGGAAAATGTCCTGTACTTTCCTTGAAATTAATATACCTAAGAAGGAAGGCAGGTGTGGGGACAGAGCCCCAAAAAGCAGTTTCCAGGCTCTCGGCCTCACATAGAAAGGTGCTGGCTCAGGTAGTAAATGGCCATCGACTGTGATCAAATGGCCAGCAGCTGTGGCTAGTTGGCCGTCAGCTGTAACCAGTGAGCCATTAGCCATGAATATAACTGCCGTGGCTAGGCTAGCAGGAGAGAAAGGGGGGGAGCTAGCAAGAAGATGGTGGCTGAGTCTGCAAGCGGCACAGTGAGGGTTGAGAATTGTGTGGCTCCTGGTTCCTGTGTCTCCAACCCAGCCGCCAGTGAGAGTATAGTGGTGTGACTCCCCTACCTATGGCTCCGTGGGTGTTCCTTTTTGGCCTCACCATGTCCTGCATTCTTATGTGGGGAGTGGGAGCTGAGACCCCGCCGGACACCCCGCATGACCACCATGTAGTGGAACTGGGGGATGTTTGCTTTTGTGTCTTGACCGGCCACCATTGAGAATCCAGTACGGTACCCTGAGAGGCCCTCGTGTGCCCAGAGAGAGTGGCAGTGCCCTGAGAGGCCCTGGCTGTGTCCAGGAAGCCGGGCTGTGCCCAGAGAGAGTGGCGGTGCCCTGAGAGGCCCTGGCTGTGTCCAGGAAGCCGGGCTGTGCCCAGAGAGAGTGGCGGTGCCCTGAGAGGCCCTGGCTGTGTCCAGGAAGCCGGGCTGTGCCCAGAGGGAGTGGCGGTGCCCTGAGAGGCCCTGGCTGTGTCCAGGAAGCCGGGCTGTGCCCAGAGAGAGTGGCGGTGCCCTGAGAGGCCCTGGCTGTGTCCAGGAAGCCGGGCTGCGCCCAGAGGGAGTGGCAGTGCCCTGACAGGCCCTGGCTGTGTCCAGGAAGTCTGGCTGTGCCCAGAGGGAGTGGCGGTGCCCTGAGAGGCCCTGGCTGTGTCCAGGAAGCCGGGCTGTGCCCAGAGAGAGTGGCGGTGCCCTGAGAGGCCCTGGCTGTGTCCAGGAAGCCGGGCTGTGCCCAGAGAGAGTGGCAGTGCCCTGAGAGGCCCTCGTGTGCCCGGGGAGACTAGTGGTACCCTAAGAAGTCCAGGAAGTCTGGCTGTGCCCAGAAGTACTGGTGGTGCCCTGAGAAACCCTGGCTGTGACCAGAGAGCTTGGCTGTGTCCAGAAAATAGCATTCACCTCCTCGCACAGGGCCCCTCGCGGAAGACGCTTGTCACGTAGATTGTGAGGCGAGAGCCTGTAGGGGTGGAGTGTGGGGACAGAGCCCCAAAAAGCAGTTTCCAGGCTCTCGGCCTCACATAGAAAGGTGCTGGCTCAGGTAGTAAATGGCCATCGACTGTGATCAAATGGCCAGCAGCTGTGGCTAGTTGGCCGTCAGCTGTAACCAGTGAGCCACTGGCCATGAATATAACTGCTGTGGCTAGGCTAGCAGAAAAAAAGGGGGGAGCTAGCAAGAAGATGGTGGCTGAGCCTGCAAGCGGCACAGTGAGGGTTGAGAATTGTGTGGCTCCTGGTTCCTGTTTCTCCAACCCAGCCGCCAGCGAGAGTATAGTGGTGTGACTCCCCTACCTATGGCTCCGTGGGTGTTCCTTTTTGGCCTCACCATGTCCTGCATTCTTATGTGGGGAGTGGGAGCTGAGACCCCGCAGGCCGCCCTGCATGACACATGGCGAAGTCGGCAGGATCCCCTGCACTACAGCAGGTTTGGGTCTTCCCTGGAAATGCAGGCCAAAGGAGAAGCAGAGGAGAAAAATTTGACAGGTACAGTACTTGTTAGTACACAAAATCAGGATTTTATTCTTAAAAAGCTAAGGGAGAGAATTTTTACCATAGTGAAGTCAGCAGAATAATAGCTATCTCCCTGTGCATTCCCTTAAGGGAAAGCCCAAGAAGATTTTACTCTGGTGGTCATACTTCTCAACAAGCACCTGGGCATTTTGAATATAAAGTTGATGTAGTGAGACCTTCACTACCTCAGTTTGTGCCCCCCAAAATCAAACCCTGAGGTAAGAATTTGGGAAGCACAAATGAGCAATGGGGGAAATGTGGTGGGAGAGAGAGAAAAAAGAATGTGTTAAGGAGCAATTCACTATTTTCGGTTATCGATATATTTGGTATATCGATATACCAAATAAGAAAGAGGTATAATAGGTATTAATATTTTCTCTGAAAGATGGGAGACTGAGTTATTTACCAAAGACTCTCGTCTCCCATTATTGATCATTGCCCCAGGGTGGTGAACTCACCTCACCACACACACACACACACACACACACACACACACACACACACACACACACACATATTCTGGCTTACCTAAGTGCAGAGAAGCCAGCTACTGAAAAGTGTGAGAAAGCCCTCCAACAGAGAAATGAGAATCAAGTATTTAAAGCAGAAGCTGTCAGTTTGCCGCTACCAGAGCGGCAGGTAAACTTGGGTAAGGCAAGGGGATACGGGGTAGCATCAGCTTCAGAATGTCTCTTGTATCTCTCAGTTTTCTCATGCCCCACATGGAATCCTCTCTGTTGCATTTGCTCAGAATTGTGGCCAGTCAAAAATCTGTGGACAAAATAAAACTTAAAACAAAAGGGGAAATGAAACTGGTTATATCTCTTATCACTGCAACTTAACCCGTGAGTATAACTGGACCTGATATAACTAAATTCCCCTCACCTTGTGTAGTACATCCATTTGCCCACTGGGATGAAGAGAACTTTATTTACGAGGGAGTGAAGTCCCAGGTCACTTGCTCTCATCAGTTAGGTATTAGAGTGATCTAATAATTAAACAAGCAGTTAGTCTATACTTCCTGTTTGTAAAAACACTTAAATAAGATAACCTATGTGCAAGTGGGGTGTGTGTATGTGTGTGTTGAGATTGGTGGGGTAGGAGGTGTGTAAGAGAAGTAGAAATTAAATAAGATGAATTCCCCAGGACATCCCTAACTCTATATATACATACATAAAACAAATGCAATGTTTAAACAGGATACAATACTGTCACATGGCACCTCTGGTTATACAGCTTCAAGAGCCTCATGTATTAGATTGAGGAAGATATATAACAGTATACTTATGGGTTAAAAAATAGATGTGATTCTTAATTATCCACTTAAATATTGACATTTATTTTATGTGGCTACCCATTGCCTTATGAAATCTTGGACCTAGCCACATTCTGAGAACCTACTTCAGGCAAGCCAAAGACTTCCTTGAGAAAAATGTATTTCTATTGCCATAAACTGTCCTTCTGTCTGGATGGCACATTGCTAATATTACTTTTTCTCCTTGATCTAAACTTACCCTCCCTCCTTCTAGAAACACATCTTTATAATTTTATCAACATATTTTAATATTACTCTAATTGTTTTTTCCAACTTGGCAAAACCTCTCACATTGTATTATAAAGAAACTTTTCCTTGAGGCTCAGTTTTAATATATGAGCCACAGAGTGAATACTTACTGTTAACCACATGGCATATGGAAAAATATTAAAATATATCATAAAATACAGCTAGGCAAATATGCTGATATTCAGACAAGGAAGCTGAAGTATAAGGGAAAGCATATATTACAAAACAAAAAGTTAGCAAAATAATCACGAATCATCCTACCAAAGAAACCCTTTGAAGTCTTCTGTTGCTAATTCTCTACTGAAATGGCTTTGCTATCTTCTTCCATTAGAGGCTCATTTACAACAAAATAATGCAAAAAAAAATTTTTAGATATTTATAATTTTAGGTAGGAAAATTTACTTGGGTACCTAGACTATAGTCGGTAATATTTCAGTCAGGAAAGAAAATAGGGACTTTTTATTCCACCTAAAAGGTGTTTCTATCTCTGAATACATTTTAGGAAAGCACTAGAAACAAATTATCACAATGCTACATACTGAGAAACAGTAAACAGGTGTGTATGAGATCCATCCTTGATGAAAATCACTAGAAAATAATATCCATATTTAACTGATAACTTACCAGTAGAGTTTTAAAATTTCAATAGCTTTGCTACAGAGGAAATGAAGGAGAATTTCAGAGAATGATTTAGGGAAACACAGAGAGTATGCTTTCCCATACTGTTTTGATTACAGTCATAAAAGAATAATTTATTGGGCTATTGATCTGTCGTATGTTTCTGGTGTAATCTTTTCTTCTTTTCTCCAATAACAGTCAGGGCCCTCTCAGAAAAGTTTGTGTGCATTAGCTCATTGAAGAGATTATGCTTGGTTGGCATGTCAGGGGTAGGTGGAGAGAACAGACCCTGGTCCCAGGGTGCTGGACTCCTGCAAAGATGCTCGTGCAAGAGTATGGCATAATAGAAGCAGAGTTGCTGGCTTTTTGTGGGACCACAAGGGCTTAGAGAATAAAGATGTTATCAGTAGGATACACTGCATATGAAAAAGCTCTTGCTTATTAGTAATCAAATTATCCTCACGATTCCTATGCAATTTAAAGGCAACAGAGTGCCTCAGCCCCCATCCCTGACTGCTAAGGTCCGTGGCATTAGTTAAGCACTTGAGTTTGGCAAATACAATTCATGATGTCTTCCAATGTGTTTATGATCATAAATTAAGTTTCCAGATTTTTTCCTATTTCTTATTCCTCATTGATTGGTGTATAAACAACTCAGATAGTCATCATGTTTCTGTTGAACTCCAGATTTCTTCTTATTGACCATAATTTATCAACTTGTTTTCTAAAATTTTAAGAGTTCCAACTTTCACACAAACACACACACACACACACACACACACACACACACAGACTCTATAGCTTTTCTTTCTCATTGATCCTGTACAAGGTCTATGTGGATGAACTTTCCTTTAAAGTAAGGAAAGCTGACAATTTACAGGCAGGTTTATGTCTTTGCAGTGGTATTTTCCCATCCATTTTAGTTAGTGCTGTGACTACAAAGGATCTCTTCCTTGAAATCTTCCTGGTTTTCATTTTTTGTAAAATTAAAGTGTTGTCGCTTTCAAGAAGAAATCTCTCAGTAGAAGATATACAGTAGGTACACAAAAGACAAAGAGAAGGGAATCAAAGCCTACCACTATGGAAAATTATCAATTCATACAGAAAGACATCAAAAGAGCAAGGAAGGAACAAGAGAACTAAAAGAACAGCCAGAAAACAAGAGGATATCATTAAGAAGTCCTTACCTATCATAACTACTTTACCTGCAAATGAATTAAATTCTCTAAACAAAAGCGATAGAGTGACTGAATGGATTAAAAAACCCAAAACAAAAAACAGGCCCCCAACTATATGCTGCCTACCAAAGACTTCCTTCGTTTTTAAGGACATACATAGGATCAAAGTGAAGGGATAGTAAAAGATATTCCAAATGGACTTTAAGTCAAAAACTGTAGCAAGAGACAAAGAAATTCATCAAATAATGACAAAAAGATCAATTCATCAATATAATATAAAAATTATCAATGTATATGTACCCAGCTTGAGAGCATCTAAATACAGTAAGCAAATACTAACAAATCTGAAGGGTTAAATAGACAACAATATAATAAAAATATGATTGGGAGACAGAGTATATAGATCATATCTAAGCCATTAAGAGGAATGCAATCACTAAAGAGTGACTGCAATAGGCAAGAAAACAAAAAAAAACAAACAACGGCTCTTAGTTCTGAGCTTGAGTGCTCTAACATTAGAGGTAAGAAAACACGAAGAGAACTAGCAAATGAAACTAACAGAGTCGACAATGAGATAGGAGGAAGACTTAGGGGAGTGTAGTGTTTAATAAGTCACATTCAACATAGTTTTAAGGAGAAGAAAGTACTCATCTATGTCAAATGCTGCAGCAAAGTCAACTCAAAGACTGAAAAATGACAATTAAATCAACCTGGAGTTCACAGATGACCATGAAAAGAATAATTTTAGTGGTCTGTATGGCAAAGTTGGGATGTGAAGGTATTAAAGAGAGAAGACAAGAAAAATGTGAGTCTTTGCTTAAAGTATTGAGAAGGACTCGTATAGCCTAAACTTAGGATTTGACATTTTCTAAAATATCTGCACATGGGAAAATGTGAAGAGAACATTCACCACTTGTGACAATGTCACATTGATTAGTAACACATTATTTAATAAGCCCTCCTTTATATGTGTGTACAATCAAGATCCCCCCTGCCTTTCCAAAAACTGTTAGGATTCATTGGACAGTGGTTCCGTGTATTCACACGCAAATGTACACATAATATATATGTTACATTTATAAAATATATTTATATATTATATATGCCATAAATTATATATTTTTACATAACATATTTTTATATTTATACATTTATATATTGTGTGTATATAAATATTATAAATTAATTTGAGGAGTATGATTTCATATACATTGAAAATTTATTCAGAGTTGTGTAGCAAAGAATGGGCAGAAAAATGGGATGGTAACTGGAAGAGAATAGAGGGCATGTAGAAGACATTAGGTCATATTAATATTAAAAGTATTAGTAGAGAGTGAAAAAACGGAAACTTCGAGGGAGAATTGCAAGCTTTTTACAAAATTTCTACTTAAAAAATCTCTTTTGAATAAATAAATGCCTAAAGACTCCTAGATAAGGACAGATCTATTGCTATGTGCTTCCATGCATCTTACATTTTCCTTATCTTAGTTTGTATTAAAGTTAGCGGTTAATGTTTATATAAATGACCTTCACACTAGATTTTAAGTTTGCAAAAGCAGAAACAAAATCGATCTTGCTTACCAAAGTAGTCTCAATAATGGTGCAAGTAGGTCCCTAATAAATACTTATCAATGAATAAATAATATGACAATTGCAGAAACATAGTAAATCTGCATTATACACAGCTGGAAATATTTTGATAACTAAAATGTTTCATATTTCAAAGTTCCAAGTGTTATGTAGAATTAAAAATTACTGCACAAAATAAAAGAAAAAAATCATAAAACGAACTCAAAGTGTTTACCAACAGTACAAAGGACAAATGATAAAATTAAAATTGTATTTACCTTAGAAGAGTAAGTAAAATTCATAGTTGGAAGAATTATTGGCAAAGTTTTTATAGAGAAATAACTGTGCTTTTGCAAATTATTTTTGGATAGAGAAGTAACTATTATTTGCCTACTAGCCTATTTTCAGTATTGAGAATTCCCCCTCTAATATAGCAATATGTAATATAAAAATATAATCTATGTAATTAATATGTAATATAAGAGAGAGATTAAGGACACAGGCTCCAAAGTCAGATCACCTAGAGATGAATTCCAGCATAGCCACTTACTAGCCCTATGCAAGTGGACGGGGTGCTGTATATGTAATCCTCTTTCTTCATCTGTAAGGTGGAGTAACAATAGCATCTGCCTCATAATGGCATGAAGTGACTTAACACATGTAATGGAGAATTGGGCACATAGGAAAACCACAACAAACATTAGCTGTTATTATCTTAAATGATTGTTGGCACTACATTTCTTCCCTGCTTATTTAAATTGCAAAATAGATGAAACAAATACTAGGCACTCTCACGCCTATGATGGTGGACTGCTGTTCCCCAAAATCTGACATCCCCTTCTTCGATAGCAATAGAATTATTTGTTCCCATAGTTCCCAAACACTCCCAATTTTCAGCTTCCTGGCTTCCATGCAACTACATTCTTTTCATTTTGTATGAGTGAAAGTGATACAAGGTATTTCCAGGAAGATGCCTTAGAAAAGAAGGATCCCTGTCCCACTGTCCCTGTCTCATGGATCCCTTTCACCTCTGCACACTAATGGGAATGGAAATGACCGTGGCAACCTTGGAAATCCCCAATTAAGCCAATGTATAAATTTTCTGTTGCTTCTGTAAGGGATTACCACAATTCAGTGGCTTAAAACAGCACAAATTTATCATCTTACAGTTCTTGAGGTCAGAAATCTAAAATCAGTCTTAGTGAGCTACAGTAAAGGTGTTCACAGAGCTAGTTTCTTCTGGATGAAGAGTACCTTGATGCTATTCTAGAGGAATCTGTTTCCTTTGCCTTTTCTAGGTTCCAGAGGCAAACGTGTTTCCCTGGTTTTGTGGTTCCTTGCTCCATCTTTAAAGCCAGCAGTGTGCCATCTTCAAACATCTCTCTAAATCTCTGACCTCTGCTTCCATTTGTCATTTCTTGCTCTGCCTCTGCTTCTGTTGTCACCTTGCCTTTTGTGACTTTGACCTTCCTGTCTCCCTCTTATAAAGACCCTGGAAATGGTATTAGGCCCACCTGGATAAATCAGAGGAATACCATCTCAAGATCCTTAATTACATCTGCAAAGTTCTTTGTGCCATATCAGGTAACATATTCACAAGTTTCAGGGATTAGAATGTGGACATATTGGCGGGCAGTGGGGAGCAGTGCATTATTTGGCCTACCACAGCAGCCATCAACCTAAACTCATGAAAGCCCTGGGGCAGCAGAGCCACCCACCAATCTAAGAACATGGATCCTGTGTGGTTACCAAAAGCTGAATGTCTCTGGTATACATTATCAAACCACTGAGCTGGATACTTGCGGTTAGTGGTGCTCACTTTGGGATCACTATCGTTCTAACCTACCCTAATCCATCCATTTGTAGTTCTGTATACCTTAGCATAGAGTATTTAGAACTGTTAATGTAATGAACAGCAGTAGTTAATAATATGTTATATAACATTATTTTTTATTATAATATATAATATTTTATGTGTAAGCCATTATTCTACAAGAATGTAGCATTTAGTCTGGTCATTTGTAACTTACTCTTCCTATTTATTTTCTAATTTTCTTTTTAATAATGAAGACTACATTTTAACGAAAGTAACCTTAGAAATTAAACGTAAAGTGAGGCTGGGATCCTGTGCAAGTGTCAGAATTGATGATCTTGACCCCTGGGTTCCAGATGGATCATTAAAAAAAAAAAATCCTGCCAGTTATTCTCTAATTTCATACTGTGCACTCCATCTGCTAGCCCACTTGCTTTGGTTAGGGGCTGCTTGTCTGGCTTATTCTCCACTACTCCACAGAGACAAAATTCACGTAACAGATACACAATATTATGTATAAGGGTATGTATTTAGAATGTATATTAGAAGAATTTAAGGACAGAGTATAAACAAAGAAAAGAAGACATTTGAAAATAAAAAATAAATAAATAAATAAAACATAAAACCAACCTTATCAAGTCTAAGAAACATAAACAATGAACCCAAATAACCAACCAGTCCAATATTTTGGGATCAGACATCGAATGTTTGTTTATTAATTTTACATTTAGGTTAGAATTCAGATCCAGAGCACTTATGAATTTTAGCTTGGGAGCTACTGAGTTTATAATTAAAGCTCTTAAGAGGCATATAGTCACAAGACACTAGAAATGGTACCTGGAGTTACTAAGTCAATCCATAAAAGGCAATCAAATTTGGGTTTAAAACTATCTTATTTGATGGGTCAGCTCAGTGTTTCATTCAAAATTATGAGTTATGTGACAAGATAATTGTTTCAAGAGCTTAACGTAAATTTCCAAAAATATGTATGCTCTCATTTTAACTGACAAGGACAAGTATTAGGACCATAAAACAAAGGAAATATGCTTCTATGCTAGACAGTGATACCTTGAATTTTCTACATCCCGCACATTACTTAGCACATCGAAAGTTCTCCTTTAACGTATGCTGAACTAGTGATCTTAACTAAAAACCCTATAGTTAAATCCATGATGTTCACTATAACAATGAATAAATTACAGGGTAGCAAATTAAAGGACATATTTATTCATGTTCGTTACTATTTATTTTAGCAATGTCTACAGGGTTCTGAGCCCACTTTATGTTGTGCTATTTTATGTCGGATATGTGGTTAAAATACAGATGGTAATTATCAGAACAGTTAAATTATGAACACAAATTAAAAGCAGAACTTGAACATTTTTATGTTTTCATTCTAGAATATGCTTTTTACCTTTAAAGGACTACCCAAAAACATCAAGCACAGAACTATCGTTTTTGCCATTTTCTTTTTCTCCATTCTCCTACAATATTCCTTGTCCAATGTCAGTCTTCAGTTCACAGATGCTTGGTAAGTCATTCAAAGTACAAAACTGATTTCATTGAAGAAAGGAAATCTTTTCACGTAAAATATAACCATACCAAGACAATGATAGGTATAGTGGGGATGCAGACACTAGTATGGGCTTTGTTCATGACTGAAATCCAGCAGTGACATTTACAACAGTCAGAGGCTAATGATGGGAGGGAAAGACAACCAGGAAGATCAAGTGTTTAACTGGGAGCTTTATGTTGGCTCAGGTCCAAGGATTCCCATCTGAACTCCAGGAAGCTGCAAGCAGAGGTCTCTCTTTAGAATACATTGTTTTGCTACCCAGATAGAAATGTGCCCTGAGGGTTGATGAGCTACAGGGCTTTGGTGCCTAGAGGATCTGTCAGGAAGCAACACCCTTGACAAAAATTTCAGTGACTCCTGGGAGAATACAGCTGCAATGATAATTATCAGCAGACTCCTAGTGATGTTGTCAGCTGTGGTCAGGAATTGAAACTGGCATGGAGGAAACAGGGTGGGTTCCACAATCATAGAAAGATTCTTCATGCTTCATGAACCCAAAAGAGATTATGCCCAAGACTTCCCAGAAATTAGAGTAAGAGTTCGAGGACTTTCCATCAAAGAGAGGTAGATTGAGGTAAGAATCGGTGACACATTGGTTAATGTTAACTGTAATTTTGGGGATCAGTGATTCAGCAGGGGAATAAGCTAGAAAACTGGTGGGTAAACTGTATTTGATAAAGAACATTTCAGATAGTGGCTTGAGAAAGAAAATAGCCAAAGGAAAAGAAGTGAACTTGGATATCGGCAGATGGCAACAATCTAGTCACAAAGACCAGAGAACTTAAACCATTAAAATACTGAAAAGACAACCACCTGTCTGATTCAAATATTACTAGAAACTTCAAATTTAATACACACACACACACACATATGTGTGTGTGTGTATATATATATATATATATATACACACACACACACAGAGGATGCCAAAAAATGTATATACTTTTTAAGAAAAGAAAACTGTATTAAAATGGTAATACTCAATATATACCAAAAACAAAAGATGAAGTCACGTTTCACTTCTGCAATTACAAGAGGTGCTCAAAGTTTTACCATCAACATCCAGACACTTCTGATTACAGCAAACTACTGCTTGAGCAACGTTGACCAAAGTGTCTACTCGTATACACTTTTTTGTGTGTATATATATATATATTTTTTGGGGGGTGAATATAGATATATGCACACACATATATATGTGTACATATATATATACACATATATACATATATCTACACATATACATATATATATATATATGTGTATATATATATATATATATATGAAGGAAACAATTTTCTTAATACCCAGACAAGTTTAAATCAGCGTAAAGGGATTATACCTAGGGAACTCCATCTGTGATTTATCTAGCATATAATGCAGGAAATAAAGAATTTGAACACACGAAATGCTTTTATTATTATTATTATTATTATTATTATTATAGCAGGGACTGCTTTCTCTGCCAATAATTCTGTATTTTTTAGCATATTCCCTTATGCTATTCCCTTTAGCATATTCCCTTTAGCATATTCTTCTGTACTAACTGGATCAGAATGAATCATTCCTCTCTGGATAGTCTGGCTTCAGGTATACTAGACAGTACTGGTTTGCATGGTAATAAAAGGAATGAGTCTTCATGTACTATTACAACGTACAGTCAGAACTTCTGCCATGATATTTATTAAGCAAAGTGTGGGATCCAGGAGTCTTGACTTAAAATTCCCTGTATTTCCTTCAGACCTCATACAGATTCTAAAATATATTATTACTGTCCACTCCTGGCCACATATTGGGTTGCTGAGTGTAACATTTAGCAACCATCATCCCACATAATCTGATATTCCCCATACCACATTTTTTAAAAATAAAATTAAAAAAAAAGTTATTAAGACAAAGCTCATTTTTAAAGCAGTTTTCGATTCACAGCAAAATTGAGAAGGTACAGAGGTTTTCCATATACCTGGTGACCTGACACATGCATAGCTTCCCCCACTATCAACATCTTACTCCAGAGCAATACCTTTGTTACAATTGATGAAATTACATTGGCACATCATTATCACCCAAGTCCATAGTTTACATTAGAGTTCATTCTTGGTGTTGTTCATTCTATGAGTTTTGACAAATATATAATGGCATGTATCCATCACTGTAGTGTCATACAGAATAGTTTCACTATCCTAAACATCCTCTGAGCTTTGCCCATTCATCCCTCATTTCCTCCCAACACCTGGCGACCACCAATCTTTTTACTGTCTCCATATATTTGCCTTTTCCAGGATGTCACATAATTGGAATTGTACAATATGCAGCCTTTTCAGATTGGCTTCTTTTACTTAGCAATATGCATTTAAGTTTCCTTCATGTCTTTTTCATGGCTTGGTAGCTCATTTTTTTCTAGCACTGAATAATATTCCATTGTCTGGATGTAATACAATTTATTTATTGTACCTACTAGAGGAAATCTTGGTTTCTTCAAAATGTTGGCAATTATGGAAAAAGGTATCATCAGTATCCACATACAGGTTTCCTGTGAACTTAAGTTTTCAACTCCTTTGGGTAAATATCAAGGAGCTCAATTACCAATCATATGGTGCGAGCATGTTTAGTTTTGCAATAAACTGCCAAATTATACTTCAAAGTGGCTATATATTTTTGCATTCCCACAGCAAATGAATGAGAGTCCCTGTTGCTCCACATCCTCATCAGTGTTTGGTGTTGCTAGTGTATTGGATTTCAATGATTCTAATAGGTGCGTGGTGGCATCTCTTTGCCATTTTAGTTTGAAATTTCTAATGGCAAATGATATTGAGCACTTTTTCACATACTTATTTGCCATCTGTATATCTTCTTTGTTGAGGTATCTGTTCCAATCTTTTGTCAATTTTTTTTAACTGGGTTGATTATTTCCTTATTATTGAGTTTTAGAATTTCTTTCACATATTTTGAATAACAGTCCATTATCCAATAATGTATTTTACAAATACTTTCTCCCAGTCTGTACTTGTCTTCTCATTCTCTTGACTCACCCACTTCTAATAATCAAGTTTGTTTTGGAAATAGAGCCAACAAAATCAAAAATAATAAGAACCAAAAAGATCTCCTAACACATCACTTTTCTCATCTTATTCACAGAGATAGTGACTTCCCACACTTTCTCAAATATTCCACGATTGACAACAAATATTCCAGCTTCTGTAAGGCAACTTATTAAACTGCCATTTCTTTGCATTTTGGGTTATCCTAGTATTCCTCTGAGAAAATTTTAGATTCTGCAAACCAATCTTTTCACAAAGAAGGGTGTTGTCTGGAAGGGAACTGCGTAAATTATCTGCTTGCTGTTAAACTTAAGTGAGACCATGCAGAATGGCAGAAGGAACACAGACTACGAAGTTAGGACCCTGGGCCTCATTCTCAAGTGGTCCCTCACTAGCAGCAGGATTCTTGAGCAAATCACTCAACATCTTCATACCCCTATATCCTTACTCAAAAAAGAATTCAAATAACTGCTAGGCCCACTTCAGATTTCAAGGCACAACTATGTGCCTATCTTAGAAGCTGTAAAATGCCATAAAATCTTAATTATGATTAAAATACATAATAACGTGTCCTTAAAAACATTTTCTAGGTCAGCAGCCTTTGCATTATAACATCTCTTCCCAATATGTAAGATTTCTTCTCTCATGTTTGTTGGCCTGTGACTGGCAAGCAATTACAGTGAGTAATTCCATTTTAGGAGAAGATAATAAAACCTGATATCATAACTAACCACAGAGTCTCACAAGTATTTATGTTTCCTCTAATAACCTGGTGTGATGCTGTGAATCTTGACAAAGGCTGCCTGGCAGGTGCTGGAGAGCTGAATCTTCATATTCTCTCACTATTTGCTGACTCTTCCACAGGGAAGAATACAAGCTATTAAAATGCAATGGCCCTGCTCTATTTTTAATTACATTTAGTTTATTAAAGGAACAATTAGATGTATAACAAATACTGGGAACAGATTTTACCCCATTATCTCAATGAAGGCCTGGAACATTTCATCATTTACAAAATGGGTCACGGGGAGCCATTCCTTTACTTCTCTTCACCAAGAGAAGTTAAAACACAATTGAAAGGAGTAAGAGAAATGTATCACTTCCAGAGGGACTCAGTTCTTCATTGATGACTTCCTCTTTCAATCCAGTTAACCTTTTTGTTCTAAAGCTCATTATCATAAACTTCGTGTAAATAAGTAAGGACCCACCATGGTGGTAAGTATCAGGATGGAAACTCCAAACTTAGCTCTTTCATATCAAGCACCCAGTCACCATAAAATAAAGCACAGGAGTGTAATATATAATATATCCTTTAAAAAAAACTCTGCAGGTTGTAAGGTATCAAAATACATAATTTTCACAGTTCTGCAAAAAATAGGCTGTGTGCCTTGGTTGACCAATCAAACCAGTTTCTTTCAATACACAGCATTATAAAAGCTGTAATTTCATGCATTATTATGTGCAAATAGAATTTAAGAATGCTTCCATTTTATATATAAAGAAGGGTATATATCACAGAAGAAGAATATATTTCCCACATTTATCATAAAGTTATTTTCCAATCCTGTTTGTAAACAGAGTCTATGTTTTGGGCAAATGGCCATCATCATTAATCACCTAGAGCAGCCGGAACATGGCAGGGTGTAAAATGTAGATAGCCTTATTTTTCTCCTTCCTTTCTCTTTTGAGGGTGGGATTGTGTTATAGTTTCCAAACACCGTGTAGGACTATTACAACACTGGGAGCACAGATGCAAACAGGGCAAATGACTAAAGAAAATATTAGAGAACCAGCCATGTAGAGGTGCTTGATTTGAAAGTGTCAAATATCAAGGTTATATGCTTATTTTTGTTATTAGTAAATGCTACTATGATAATATTTTGGTCCCCAGGAATTCCTATTTAAAAAATAGTCAATGACCCCTCCCCCCACAATAAGTTGAGTTGCACTTGAAAAGGAAAACAAAAACATTACTTATGAAGACTTTAGTTCTATTCCCAACTTTAGAAAAAATTGAAAAAGAAAGTTATGAAATATGCTCAAATTTTTGGTTAGCATAAATGCTTTTCTCTAGAATTTGTAGAAATGTTCTGGTTTTGTTCACTTTATCTTCAAAAAATAGAATGATAACAAATGACAGGACATGGAAATATGTTAAAAAAAAAAAAAACCCACACATTTACCGTGTATTTCAATCACTCAAAATCAATTTAAAATATTCCTTAAAAACAATGAATATGTGCAATAAATATGTGTAATGCATCTACTATGCACAAGGCATTGTGTTAGCTACTGGAGATAAAGTAGGGAAGAAAAGTCCCATTCCCTGTGGAGCTTAAAGTCATGGAAAAGAAACTAATTAATTACATTCTGATGAGTGTTGCAAAGGATAAATAAAAGAAACTATTGACATTGTAACAGTTTGGGCCGGCCCTGTGGCTCAGGCAGTTAGAGCTCCATGCTCCTAACTCCGAAGGCTGCCAGTTCGATTCCCACATGGGCCAGTGGCTCTCAACCACAAGGTTGCCAGTTCAATTCCTCAACTCCCGCAAGGGATGGTGGGCAGCGTCCCCTACAACTAAGATTGAACACAGCACATTGAGCTGAGCTGCCGCTGAGCAACCAGATGGCTCAGTTGGTTGGAGGGCATCCTCTTAACCACAAGGTTGCCGGTTCGACTCCCGCAAGGGATGGTGTGTTGCGCCCCCTGCAACTAGTAACGGCAACTGGACCTGGAGCCGAGCTGCGCCCTCCACAACTAAGACTGAAAGGACAACAACTTGAAGCTGAACGGCACCCTCCACAACTAAGATTGGAAGGACAACAACTTGACTTGGAAAAAAGTCCTGGAAGTACACACTGTTCCCCAATAAAGTGCTGTTTCCCTTCCCCAATAAAAAAAAAAAAAAAAAAAAAAAAATCTTAAAAAAAAAAAGAAATTATAACAGTTTGAGTGAGATAGGTAAGTGGAGAGTTAAAGAATGATTCACCAAGAAAGTTGTAATTAAGACCTGAAGAAGTAGAGATTGTCCAGGTGGAGAGAGATGGTGGAGATGAGTTCTAGAAAGACCAACTGGCCTGTGCCAACTGGCCTGTGTACAAGCTCTATGGGGATAAAGCACACAGCATCTTGAGGAATGGGAAGAAGGCAATGTGTCGACAGCTTAGGGGTACGTGGCATTAGGTGAAGTTGGAGATACAGGCAGTGACAGATCACGCAAGGCTGTGGGTCACATTAAGTATTTAGGACTTTATAAGGACAATGGAAAGCCATTAAAGGGCTTTAAGCAAACAGGTGACTAAATGAGATTTTATAGTTTATCTTCATTATAGGATATAGAGGGAGGCCAGAGTTGTGACATAGATTCCTGTTAACGAAGAACAGCAAAATTCCCCCACTGTAGAAGGATCAGGTGATAACTTTATAAAGATATATAAACTTCAATATTATAATTTTCCAAGTATTCTGCTACTTATATAGAGTAACACTGGCTTTGACAAGGAAGTTCAGTGAAATCAGAGATAAAGGCACAGAAGGAAATATATTAATGAAACTGAAAATAAGACTTAGTGTTTGTTTGAAAGGGGATAAAATGGTGGAAAAATCAAGAATAGTCCAGATTTCACACTGAGGGACTAAGAGCCATTGGATCACCCTGGATGATGATCCTGAAATAAGAGTTGGGGCAATTAGCGGTTTTAGCCCTGTGATAAATATGAAAGAAAATAAAACATTTCCTGACCCTCACAGAATTAAATATCTGAATCCAAATTCCACAAGCAAAATAGAGACTATTTAAGAAGTGAATGGTACCATACTGATTTTAGATGCTACAAACCCTGAATGAGCTGAAGCAACCAGAAAAGAAACACAGAAGTTATGTCATTTGAGCAGTGCCTTCATGAAATGCCTTTGGAACTGAATGAAAGAACAGTAGGTAGTTATGCTTAATAGAAGTTCAGGGTTAATGTGGAAGAGAAGGGGTTGAAAGAATGAGCAGTCTTGACAGAGTCTGGATGGGCTTGAAAGCCGGAAATAAAGGCTAGTACTTGTATAGTAGATATTACGGAATGATTGTAGCAGGAAGTTTTATATTCCTGTGGATAGTAAGTGACAGACTGGAACTGCCTGACAGAAGATCAGATTGAAGACAGAGTGTGCAGACAACATGGCTGCAACACTCAGGCATAAATCAACACAGCTTTAATCATATTGCGAATTATTTCAAATAAACACATAAAAATACAAAATTAAGATAACTAGCACCTGTGCATCCATAACCCAGCTTTATCAATCTTACAAGTATGCTTATTTGCTTCTGATCTTTCTTATCTGAAGAATTTTCAAAGAACATACATATACAACCAACGTTCATTGTTTGCCTCTCTCAAGGGACAAATACAAGTGTAAATTGATTTTTATCAATTCCACAGATCTATATTTTCACTGCGTATTTAAATATAAGTGCTATAATTTATCATTTTGTTGATTTCTATACTTTAGGTAAATGGCAGAAAAACAGCACATATTATTCTGAAAATTACTCTTTTCACTCAACACTATATATCTGACATTTAGCCATGTTAATAGATAATGTTTGTTCTTTCTAAACACTGCACGGTTTTATGTTGCAACTATAATATGATTTATTCATTGATAGGCATTTCAAATGTTGTCAGTTTTGGCTATTTAAAGCAATGCCTCAACATTCTTGTATTCACATGTTCTTACTAACTTCCTCTATGTATATATCAAGAAGTAGAATTTGACAGTTGTAAGGTAAGAGTTGTAAGGTAATCTTCACATTTTTTAGCTATTGTTAACTTATTCATTTTCTCTTTTTCACCATTTGCATTACATATGTGTTAGTGTATTACTATATCTTTGTCAATGGTTTGCCAATTAAATAGATATTAAATGGTCTAATTTCCATTTTAAGTTTCATTTCCATGATTACAAGGGTATATGCCTATTTTTCCTATTGGTTATCCTCCTTTGGAAATTGTTTATATATTTTTGCATATTTTTTCTATTGTGTCATTTGTCTTCTTATTGAATTATAGGAATGTTTTATAACTAATATTTTGTTAGTTCTGTATATTGCAAAAAATCTACTCTATTTCAAAAGTTTTTCCTTTCAACCTTTATGGTATCTTTTGTTGAGTAGATTAAAAAATTGATTAAATGTATTTTTTTTTTTTATTTTTGTTTGCAGAAAGTGTGTGAACTTTTCTTTAGCTCATTTAGGAAATTCTGTCTTAGTTAGAAGTCTTAAATTATATTTACCTGTTCACAGTTAGGAACTTAGTCTACGTGAAAATCATGTCGGTGTGTGGTGTGAAAAAGACACCTGAATTTATTTTATTTTTCTATTTTCTGTCACTATGTACAAAGCAATTTATCATTTTCCCTTTCATTTGTAATGCTAACTCTGTTATACATGAAATCATCATATGTGTGGATCTGTTTTCAGATTCTTTATTTTGTATTATCAGTGTGTTTTTGTTCATTCCACAATTCTAATTATTATAGTTTTATAGTAAATCTAGGTATCTTGTAGACCAACACTTCTTGTCTAACTCGTCAAAATTGCTGTGTCTGCTCTGCCTATTTTTTCTTACATTTGAATTTCAGGGATGGCATTTTTAATCCTGCCAAAAAAACTTGTTGGTAACTGTAATTTTATTAAATTTAAATTAATTTGAAAAGAACTGGTATTTTGATGTTTTCCAGCCCATAGACAGGTATGGGTTTCTCTATTTATGTGTGTCTTTTTTGTCTTCCATCATTATTTTTAATTTTATCCCCAGAGGTGTGAACACTTTGGGTCAGGCTTATTTCTGGAAAACATTGCTTTAATTGCTATCATGAACTTACATCATCTTCTATATTTTCTAATTAATTTTATCTCTGGTATATAGTCTTTTTTTTTTTTTTAAGATTTTATTGGGGAAGTGGAACAGGACTTTATTGGGGATGGAGGGTGCCGTTCAGCTTCAAGTTGTTGTCTTTTCAGTCTTAGTTGTGGAGGGCGCAGCTCAGCTCCAGGTCCAGTTGCAGGGGCACAGCCCACCATCACTTGCGGGAGTTGAACCAGCATTGAGAGGACGTACTTCAACCAACTGAGCCATCCGGGAGCTCAGTGGCAGCTTAGCTCAAGGTGCCATGTTCAATCTTAGTTGCAGGGAGCGGAGCCCACCATCCCTTGCGGGACTTGAGGAATTGAACTGGCATCCTTGTGGTTGAGAGCCCACTGGCCCATGTGGGAATCGAACTGGCAGCCTTCGGAGTTAAGAGCATGGAGCTCTACCTCCCTGAGCCACCGGGCTGGCCCCTGGTATATAGTCTTTTTATTTGTTGAGTGTGTATCCTGAAACCTAAATCCTAAAAACTTATTAGAGAATATCAACTCACTAATAAATTCTAAGTGTGTGAAGAATATTTTGAATTCTATGAAAATAATCATATTATCTGCAAATAAGAACTGTTCGAGCTCTTCTTTTCTAACTCTTTTTCCCCTCGTATATCTATTTTATATTTTGAATATATTATGATCATTTCTGTATTTAACAGTTAACTTTTATATGTTTATTTTATTGTGGTTACTGACAAATTATGCTTATTTCTACTATCTCATTTTTTGTTTTATTTTTATTTTCCTTTGTCCTTGTTTTTTTTTTTTTTTTTTTTTGGATGGGTTAATTTTTTAATATCCTTGTATTTTTCCCTCTGTGGTAGGTAAACTAAGATGTCCTCTAATGATTTGACTTTCTGTATTCATGCCTTTATGTAATCACTTCCCTTTGATTCTTTTCTAAGGAATAAAACACAGCAGTAATAATGTATGTCACTTCCAAGAACAGACTATGTAAAAAGACTATGGTTTCTGTCTTAGGAGTACTCTCTTACTCATTTTTGGAACCCTCAATTTGGAGAAGCCAGCTGCAACGTCATGAGGCAGCCCTGTGGAGAGACCCAGGTAAGTAAGCTTGAAAGTACCTTCTGAGGCCTAATAACAGTCATGTGAGTGAGTTTAGAAGCAAATAAAATTCATCAAACATATGGACTGACAAAGAGTGGCATGAAAATAGCAGAAATAATAATGACCTTTGAGTTTGACCTGCGTAGGAAGGAAAATGATGACAGAATGTTTCAGATGGATGTGGAACTGGAATCTAATAGGCTCTTTGAGGAGAATTGGAGGTACCAAGCGAGAAAGAACAGGGAAGGCAATCACACAAGATAGAAGATTTAAAGATGGAAAAACAGATAAAATGCAGAGATGTAACATGAAAAGTTTTTTAAAAAACTTTAACATGAAGAGGAAAGTTATGTGATGTGAAATGCAATACTGGGAATTATGAATCAAAAAGCTAACATAGTGAATGTTACTAAACTCTTTAAACTAAAGACTTGATGCAAATGAAGAAGACCTATTGGGATATCTGCTTGAATTTTCAGTTTTGTGATAACTGAAAAAGCAACAAAGTGTTTTGCTTACTTTTTACTTCCTTTTTAAACCCAAATCACTTCTACAAGATTCTGAAGTAGTTTAAGGAAGTTTATCGTGAATACTGTACTTGTTCTTAATGAAAATAATTACATTTTAATGTTTGTTAGAAAAGTGTTCATAAAGAATTAGGAAATATATATATATGTATACGCACACACACATATAGAGAGAAAGAGAGAGAGATTTGTGTACTGTTTTAAAGGGATGATAATAAACCAAATAATTATTTCTCAAAACATACTACTGTACAATCTAATTAGATGTTTCATTGCTGCTAAAGTCAGCTTATCAAAGAATGGTGGTAACTGAGAAAAACAGTAAATTTATACATTAGAATCTTGCATAAACCATTTTAAACCCATCAATTATTTTAATTAAATTTTTCCACTCTCATTTAAGTCATAAGTTTTTACAAATGAATGCAATGTTTTGCTTTAGTGGCATTCTTTTTTAATTTAACCCATCCTCTGTTTCCCTGATAGGCTTAAATTCAGTCAATAGTTGTTGTTTATAATAGCACAAATTCTCATAGCCTAACTCCTTTCCTACACTGAAAACAATTATTATTCTCCAAAATAGAAAACTAGCATTCTAGTTCATAAATTTCATCATCTTATATTCCAATTAACCATATGTTGGTGTTTGTGTGTATGTGTGTGTGTGTGTGTGTTTGAACATTTTGATCATTTCCATTCCCCAAGAAGATGTCATTGTACAATCTAAACAAAGCAGACTAATGCTGTCACATTAACAGTAATAGTCTTCAGTTTAGTAGTAACAGAAAAAATAATAGGACAGCATGAAAATCACCTGATAATTCCCTTGTAGCAAAAGTAATTGTGTTGAGTCTGAAACACTGGAATGGAATACTTCTAACATTCCACATGTCCTTTGGCAAGTCAAATGTCCTTCTGTATTCACAAAATATTAACAATTTCTTAATACAGCACAAATATCATAACAGTAATAATAGGTTTGTTATTTTTACAATTTCTATTTTTCAATGGATATGTCTAATCTGGTGGATTATGTGATATGCTGTGTTCTTTTATCCCAAAATATTTCTTTCCCTGTAACTCATTCATTTTGTAATCTTTGTGACAGGACCCAGCATCATGTGTACAAATAGGAGTAACAGATCATCTATTCCATTAATTGGATAACATTTGCTAAAATTGGTTTTTAATATTATAGTTCCATAAACACAAGAATATTTGCTTGTTTTATTTATTGATGTGTCCCAAAAAACTAAAATAAGTAGTAGATGCTCAAGACATAATTATAGAATGAATTGTTGAATGCAAGACAGTTGGACTAGTCGCTGGTATTGTTATTATTCCTCTCAGATCGACAGTTATCACTCAAAGACAATACTGACAAAGGTGTTTAAGTGGTATCTCAAAAATACATTAAAATTCTCTAAAACTTCAGCTATTCAACACTAGACATGTGTGTCTAACACTATGAAAGTTTATGTTTATGTTGTGAGGGTGAGGGTATCATAATTTGTTATGCAGGGAAAACAGTGTCCTTTCATACCCCAAAGACTATGTTCAACCCCTTAGTTTAGCAAACTGGTAAGAATTATTCATTGTTAGCCTCCATCAGACTCCTAGAGTAGGCAGGGCATATTTTTAATTGTGCATATATAATCATTTAGCCAAAGGCAAGTATAGAGAATGTGTTAATTTACTATGAAATTTGACCTAGATTGTTAGTGCTTAAATTTATAAAATGAAGATACTTACATGGAGTTTTGCAACCTATAAAAATTCTCACTTAACCATTTTAGAGATAATGCCATTTTAGGATTTTTAATTTAAGTATCTAAACAAAGCAAAAATTGACATTACTAAATTAAAATGTAAAAATTTTGGAATACAGAAAGAACTCATGCATGCTTAACATTTACCATGTGTATGGCACTCTATATCTAATACCTATGATATCTATATCCATTTATCTATGTGGGTATATATAATATATTATGCATTTTGAGAGACGGACAGAGATGTAGATAGAGACCACACTTAAGTGTGTTTTCCAAAGGTCTAAATAGTTTTCCTCTGATCACTCCAGCTAATCTAATGAAGAAGTAAGTATTCAGAGATGAAATGAAAATCATACCTGTTCACTTACAAAGAATAAACTGACTGGTGACAGATAGAGAGTGACTATACAATTATATGCATTTCTGAATGTGTATGTAGTCAATCAAAGTTCCAAACATTTTAGAAAAGGTAAAGATAGCTGAACCTTGGAAAAAGAATTCAAAGAAATCGAAATTTTAATGAAACTTTAGAGAAGCCATTAATTTGACTACAGATGAAAATGAAATTCAATGACAACAAAGACAGAGAAGATTGAGGAAATGGGAAAAAGAGCAAACCTAGTGAGCCTAATCAAATCCAAGTCCCAGATGTGAGTAATCAACACACCGTAATCAGCATGGAACGATATTGCATAAGAAATGTGTTACAACTGCCAACACAGTGGCGCTGGATTCTCTTCTTACAGAGCACAGACCTCATTTTATCTGATGATAATACGCCTTTCAGAGTCAAAAGAAGATGGTTTTTGGAGGCTCAGTCCTTTCAATAACTATCCATAAGCAGTGGACACACACCTCTGGCAGAATGTGCTTATACATTCAGAGACTGTATTTAGTCACAATTATTTGTTTGTTACCCTTTAGAGTCTGCTGTTCAGACTGACTTTTCATTATGCCTGAAAACTGAGAATTTTCACTGTGAGTACACTGAATAAATGTGTGTAACCATTAAGTTAAGTAATATGTTATCAGTGAATACCAGTTGTATAAAGTAAATAACTCTTTCATAAAGGGAGACTTTAAGAAGATAATTTAAGATATTACCGAGTGGCTCTTTCTGAAGCTATGGAAAAGGCACAGTTGCTTTAACAAACTGCTCAACAACGATTGTAAGTTATTAGCCTCATCAAATCTGCAGTAAAGGACATATTGTTATTATGTAGCTGGGTCAGAGGAAAAGGGACCCATTTTCCTGAGGTTCAACTGTAAGTTCCCATGACACAACAATTGCATTAATAAGAATATATCTTAAGGAAATAATCAATGAAGCAAGCAAATATATATGATAACTATTCCAATGTTCACAGAAGAAAATAAAACAAAATAGATTTGTGCTGAACAAAATAAATGTGATAAAATAAGTTATTGCATATCCACGTTATGAATGCAGCCAATAAAAGGAAGTTTTCAAAAATAATGACTGGAAAATACTCACACATAAGAGTAAGTGAAAAGTTCATTATACAAAACTTAATATAGGATATAACATTGATTTGTAAAAAGTTTGAATATGTAGTAAAAAGTAATGTATATGCAATAAAAATCTTAATAGTTTTTGAGAAGGTGATATTTTTTTTTCCCTAGGAAATCCACTTAAGTGAGCTCTTTAGTTTCATGAATGTAAAACAGGTTCCCAGTCATTACCTTTGAGAAATGTGTGAAGACAATATTTACCTGACTGTGAATGGTAATATTTAGACTGAGAATGAAATGTAAATTATGTACATTTTTTAGCAGCTTTGTCTCTAAATGCTTTTTGCTTCTTTGGTAAAAGTGTTGTTTAAATACTTAAAGATTTAGAATATTCAATGCCTGGATATTCCGCTTATTCTTCTGAAGATAAATATGTGTGTGTGTGCATATGCACACATACATATGCACATATCTCTGTTTAAACAGTTGCTCACAGAAAATCTAGAATTGAGATTTTGAAAACAAGAGGAAGTACATAAGGATATGCAGGAATACCACCTCATTTAGGAATAAGACTGACTAAAGTAACACACCAGGGTGCTGGCTTCTACAAATATGCAGTTTTGTATAAGACTGGGAATCCCAAAATATACTGGTGTTAGATGGAATGTTTTGATTGTCCTGTCTGGTCAGAGATTTGAGACCCAAGTATGTCTATAACAGGAGTTCCTCTTAAAGAGGTTTTTATTTACACTACATATCATCTTAGGATATGGCAAATCCTGGTGTAGAAAATAGTGTGATGAAGGTAAATCTTAGGCATTGAGAAAGGGATTTCCTTTGCTTTTTGAGAGATTTTCTAGACTTTGGACAGACGCGAACAAGGACATCCCACTAAAAGAAGGAGAATTACACTTTGGTATAGCATGGCAAACAAAAGTTAAGCAGAAAGCATCTGACCAGGATGTCCTTGGTCTTAAGTCTGTAAAGTAACCAAATGTAATAGAATTTTATAAATCATTTTCTATGTTTTACTTCCTGAACCTAATAGAGTTTTGTTATGTCTCAAATCAGTACAGTGCTATAGAAAATTAAGAAAAGGGTCTGTCCCACCCTTGGGCTGGAGAGGCAAAGAATAAATATTATCCCCTCTCTAAAGACCAGTGATGGTAGCAGAAGAGCTCAATTAGGGATGGAATATTTAGGCAGCTGCCCAGGGTTCTAATCTAACAGAGCACCAAAAATATCACCTAAATTGTAATGAGATAGAGAAAACGTAATTAATCAGCACTTTTCAACTAGAGTCCTGTCGATTCTTGACAGCAATATTTTGACAATTCACTCCTGTGAGTTTAAAACCCACAAGAAGAGCATCTGTGAAACGCTAAGGTAACTTTGAAGGTGATATTCCTGCTGACTTCAAGACTTTGTAGTACAGAGGTATGTCATTCTGGGTCCAGAGCTAAATCACTTGGAATGACATGTACAATCACCTCCCCCAGCCATAGTCAGCCTCTTCTCTACATACTAAAAAATATTTAGAAATCATCACTTGGCACCAAACCACTGGCCTTCCCAGAGTGTCTAATCCCCAATCGTCCCAGGAAGCCATGTGCTGAGTTTGGCTCTGGAGAGCTGTGGTGGGCCCTGAGCATGGCTGGGTCTTGAGCCCATGCCCAAAGGCCAAAGTTGGCACTAGCAGAAGTGTGGTAGGATGAGGAGGCTGGAGCTGAGGAAGTATAATGGACATACCCCTGAGCATAGGACAGAACTTTGGAAAAATTTGTGGGTCCTCTGAAGAAAGACGAAAATCAGCGCCTAAATCATTGTAATTCCTGGCATAGAAAGTTATTGTCTCTCTTCCCAGATCAACTTTGAGACAGATATTTTTGGCTGTTGTTCACTAAAACAATGCTTCTTACATATTGGGCATCGATTATTACTTATAGAATATGTGAAAGTGACCTCATTTTACACTTAGCTAGAAGAAGCTAAGACATTTGGGTTTAATATATAAGTGAATACATAGATATTTACGTACATATGTGAGTATGTGCTACACATATCTCTGCACAGCTATTACAAGAAAATTTGCTAAAATATCAAGTTTATGCTTGGTTGAAATTATTAAAGGTCATATATTTGCTTTCCTTTTTCATATTTTTCTGTATTTGTAAAATCGCTACCTAATGTGAATTAATCAGAGAATGATACTGAAAGATATACAATTCAAGATCCATAGAAATATGTCCTGATGATATAAATTAAACAAACAAAAATTCAATAGATTGCAGATTATAATCACAAATGTTTTATGTCTAAAATCACCCTATATCTCAAACCCTGTTCTATGTTTCATAAACACAGTTCTTTTACATGTGTGACACCAAGTTCCATATCAGAAAGGAGCATTGGAAAAGGCAGAGACTTAAAAACAGATGGGGGAAAAGAGCATCTACTATTTCCCTTACCCTGCAGAATGGAAGTTAAAAACAAATAATAGCCAAAGTATCCTAGTTGGGGTTTAAACCCCTATAAATGATGCATTTTCCTCCAGACAGCAATTGTATGGGTACTGAAAAGCTACGCCTTTGTTTTTCCTATGTTTCAAAATAACCAACCACACCACCGATGGACACATTGCTTTTGTAACCTTGATAATATTTTTGGCTAGAGATAATTTTATAATTTTGACTTGAAACTAATTTTATCTTTCTAAATAAAACCTGTGTATTTTTGCTCTGATGTTTTATCTCTTCATGTAAAATTTTCCTAACTTTCATTCTTTATATATTCTCCTCTGATCAAAGAAGTCTACAGGGAAGAACAAAGAGATCTATGCAGATTGGCCATTTTAATAAAAAGGCATTTTATTCCCTAGTCTGATTCTGGTTTGATATCTCTCACAAATGAGTGAAAGGGCAATGAAATGTCAAAAGAAAGGAGGACAAATACCTTCCAGGATTAATGGTTGTTTCACTTCCCTCCAGACATGCATCTTTTTTTTTTTTTTTTTGAAGGCAGGAGGAGTATGCTTGCTGAGGAGTACAAAGGAACTCAGCAAACATCAGGTTTGCTTTTATGTGTCCTCATTATAAATTATAAATTAAAGTACTGGAAAAGGCTCTCATTCCATTGATTTGTATAGCTCTAGATTCTGAATTCTGTAACTGGAAGCATTTCCAGAGACTCCTGAAGACTAGTACTCTAAGAGTGATTTCTGAAAGATGCCAAGACTTTCCCCTAATATTAAAGTAAACTTAACATACAGCATATTTCCAGTTAAAAACATCATCAATTCAAAAAGAAAGTGGACAGTGGACAGATACATCTCCCAATCCTCAATAGATGTCCATTTCTCTGTATTCATACAACAAATATATATATCATTGCCTACTCCAAGGAGGCACTGGATTGACAAAGGAGATGAGGTTTATATACAAGTGTTGAATACATTGCAATGAGATAAATAGAAAACAAAAGTAGATCTCCCCTTTCTAAACCAGTGTTACAACTGGATGGACCTCTGTAGTTCTTTTAGCATTGCAACATGCCCTTTAGTGATAACCATTAGGACACTTTGAAGAAAAAAAGAGTTTATTACAGACCTTGGAACATACAAGGCACACGAGTGCCCCACAGCAAGAGGGGGAGAGCTGTATAGGAGCCCAGTCTGTCCAGACTATCCCTTGACCAAGAAAACAAAAACAAAACAAAGCTAAAATATGATTAAAAAGAAAAATAACAGAGTCCTTAGGGGGATCCAAGATGGCAGAGTAGATATACTGTGCTTGCCTCTTCCTGTGACCACATTAAAATTACAACTAAATTATAGAACAATCAACCTGGAGAACCATCTGCAGTCTAGCTGAATAGAAGTCCTATAACGAAAGATATAAAGAAGAAGCCACGTTAAGAATAGTAGGAGGGGTGAATTGAGCCAGCCCTATACCTGCATGTGGTGGCTGAGAATTGGGAGGGATATCTCAGATGCATAGGTCTCTCCCAGAGAAGCAAGGGACCCTAGCCCCACACCAGGCTCCCCAGCTTAAAATATTGGGGCAGGGAAGAGGATCCCCCACAACATCTGGCTGTGAAAAGCAGTGGGGATTCCAACCATCAAGGTGAAATGGAAGACTGGGAAAAACCCAGACATCCTCTTAAAGGGCTAGTGAACAGACTTACTCACATACACTCACCCAGGGCTCCGGCGGAGGAACAGTAGCTTGGTGGGTTACGGAGGCATATAAGGGTCAGACTGGGGTGTGTGGATCCAGGGCAAGGGCAGAAGGACAGTCGCCATTTTCCCTATGTGGGATCCTTTTCCTGTGCAGCCAGCAGGTGGGCTCCATTTTTCCCATATTAAGTTTTCCCCCATATTCCTCCATATTGTCAAATCTGAATTTCCCTTGGTTTAGTAAATTCCACTTGTCCCACCCTGGTGAGTCCCTATGACCTTGTCCCACCCAACTTGTGCAATGCCAAAAGGCAATTTCTCAGCCAGCAGCCAGCCCCACCCATGTTACACTCTTTCGTGGATAATTATTGGGGGTTCGTGGGCCCTAGGCAGGCAGTGGCTGGCCTTGGAGTGCTCTGAGACTTTTGCTGAATAGTTCCAGGCTCAGCACTAGTATCAAACCATAATCTACATTAACCAGGTGAACACCACTCATTCTACCCTGATGACTCCCTGAGATCCTGTTTTACCCAACTCACATACCACAGGAGGCTCTATCAGTGGCTCAGCCTTATGGTAGCTGGCAGGTGGCAACAGGACTCAGGCTTCCCTGGGTTTTTTACAGAGCTACCCTAGGCCCAGAATTGGTGGCAGCCATCCTCAGTTCACAGTGTGATCTCTCACATACACCTCCAGGTCCAACACAGGGAGTGACCAACTATGGATCACTTTGTAGTTCCTATCAGGTAGCCGCCAGCCAGTCACAGGCAGTAGCTGACCAGGACCTACACCAGAGGCCCTCCTTGGAGACCACAGAACCAACATACCCGAAGACAGCTTCAGACCACTGCAAAGCACCACCAAATTAGCCCCATAACTGACATACCCAAAGGCTTGTCTTAACAGTCACCAGGACCCACTGGATGAATCCAATCCTGTAGGGTAAGGCCCCCACAGAGTAGTCTGTAAGCTAAAGATGTGGTGAAACCCCACAGACAATCAGGATGGGGTTCAATCCTAAACAATCACATCCCAATAGCAATTAAGGCTCAACTATAACTGGAAGGCACACATAACAAATATACAAGACAATCCTGCAGCACCCAACACAGGTTACCAGGGAGCCTATGCCACTATGCCCCACAGGGCACCTACTATATAAGTCCACTGTCCAAGATTGGGGACATAACAGATATACCTAATACATAGAAACAAAAACAGAGAAACAGCCAAAATGAAGAAACAAAGAAATGTATCCCAAATGAAAGAACAGGAAAAAACTCTAGAAAAGGAACTAAATGAAATGGAGGTGAGTGACATCATCAAAATGGCAGCATGAGGTGAGCCTCTGTAAAGCTCCCCTGGAATTTACAACTAATCGAACAACAATAACTCCACAAAGAAATGGAGGCAAGCAACCTACCAGATACAGAGTTCAAAACAATTGTTATAAGTATGCTCAAGGAATTTAGTGAGAACTTCAACAAAGAGATAGCAAGCATAAAAAGAGACATATAAACCAAAGAAAAAAGAAAGTCAGAATTAAAGAATACAACAACTGAAATGAAGAATGTTCTAGAAGGAATCACCAGCAGACTAGATGAAGCAGAGACTCAAATCAGCAATTTAGAAGACAAGGTAGCATAAAACACCAAAAACAGCAAAAAGTAAAACAACAAAAAGAAAAAAGAATACAAAATAATTAGGATAGTTTAAGAGACCTCTGGGACAATATCAAGTATAGCAATATTCATATCATAGGCATACCAGAAAGAGAAGAAAGGAAGCAAGGAAGCAAGAAAGGAGAATGTAGTTGAAGAAACAATGACTGAAATCTTTCCTAACCTGGAGAAGGGAATAGACATACAAGTCCAGGAAGTGCACATAGTCCTAAACAAGATGAACCCAAACAAGCCCACACCAAGACATAATTAAAATGGCAAAGGTTAAAAACAAAGAGAGTATCCTAAAAGCAGCAAGAGAAAGGCAACTAATTACTTACAAGGGAGCTCCCATAGATTTTTGGCTGATTTCTCAACAAAACGTTTGCAGTCCAGAAGGGATTGGCACGAAATTTATTCCCAAATAAATAAAATCAGAAATGAAAGAGAAGTGATAATTGACACCACAAAAATATCAAGGATTATAGGATAATATTATGAACAATTTTATGCCAACAAATTGGACAATATGTAAGAAATGCATGTATTCCTTGAAACATACAATCTTTCAAGACTGAATCAAGAAGAAACAGAAATTCTGAACCGACCAATTACTACTAATGAAATAGAATCAATAATCAAAAATCTTCCAACAAACAAAAGTCCTGGACCAGATGGTTTCACCGGTGAATTTTTCCAAATATTCAAAGAAGAATTAACACCAATCCTTCTCAAAATATTTCAAAAAATTCACGAGGAAGGAAAGCTCCCAAGCTCATTTTATGAGGTGATCTTTACCCTAATTCCAAAACTAGACAAAGACATTACAAATAAAGAAAATTATAGGCCACTATACCCAATGAACATACATGCAAAAATCCTCAACAAAATATTAACAAACTGAATTCAGCAATACATTATAAAAATCATACACCATGATCAAGTGGGATTTACACCTAAGAGCAAGGTTGGTTTGATATCCACAAACCAAATAACATGACACACCACATAAATAAAATGAAAGATGAAAATCATATCATATCAATAGATGCAGAAAAAGTATTTGACAAAATCCAGCATCCATTTATATAAAAACTCTAAGCAAAGTGGGAAGAGAGAGAACATACCTCAACATAATAAAGGCCATATACAACAAACCCACAACTAACATCATACTCAATGTAGAAAAGCTAACAGTGTTCTCCTTAAGATCAGGAACAAGACAATGATGCCCACTTTCACCATTTCTATTCAACATGGTATTGGAAGTCCTAGCCACAGCAATAAAACAAAAAAAGGGAAATAAAAGCCATCTAACTTGAAAAGGAAGAAGTAAAATTAATTTGCAGATGACATAATGCTATATATAGAAAACCCTAAAGATTCCACCAAAATACTATTAAAGCTGATAAATGAATTCAGTAAGTAGCAGGATACAAAATGAATATTCAGAAATTGGTTAAATTTTTATACACCAATAATAAAATGTCAAAAAGAGAAATTAAGAAAACATCCCACTTACAATTGCATCAAAAAATACATAAATAAATAAAATACCAAGGAATAAATTCTAACCAAGGAGGTAAAAGATCTGTACTTGGAAAAGTATAAGACATTGAAGAAAGAAACTAAAGAAGGTACAAATAAATGGAAGCATATACCATGCTCATGGATAGAAAGAATTAACATAATTAAAATGTCCATATTACTCAAAGCAATCTATAGGTTTAATGCAATCCCTGTCAAAATACCAATGGCATTTTTCACAGAACTAAAGCAAATAATCTTAAAATATACACGGAACCATGAAAGTCGCCAAAAAGCTACAGCAATCTTGAGACAGAAGAACAAAATTGGAGTTATCATGTTACCGATATCAAACTACACTACAAAGCTATAGTAATCAAAACAGCACAGTACTGGCATAAAAACAGACACATAGATCAATGGAAAGGACAGCCCATAAGTAAACCTCTTGCTGTATGGTCATTTAATCTATGCCAAAGAAGGCAAGAATATACAGTGGGTTAAAGACAGTTTATTCAATAAATGGTGTTGGGAAAACTAGACAGATACATGCAAAACAAGTGAAACTGAATCACCTTCTTACACCATATACAAGAATAAACTCAAAATGGATTAAAGATTTAAATGTAAGACCCTAAACCATAAAATTCGTAGAAGAAAATACACTTACGTAAACTCTCTGACATTGCTCCAGCAATATTTTTTTCTGATATGTTGCCTCAGGAAAGGGAATCAAAAGAAAAAAAATAAACAAATGGGACTACATCAATCTAAAAGGTTTTCTCACAGCAAAGGAAACCACCAAGAAAATGGAAAGACAGCCTACTGAATTGGAGAAGATATTTGCCAATGATACATGTGATAAGGGGTTAATATCAAAAATTTATTAAAAAAAAAAAAAAAAAAAACCTCATACAACTCAGTACCAAACAAAACAAAACAAAACAAAAAAATCTAACTAAAAAATGGGCAGAGGACCTGAATAGAGATTTCTCCAAAGAGAAATGGCCAATGGATATATGAAATGATGCTCAATGTCACTAGTCACAGAGAAATGCAAATTAAAACCACAATGAGATATCAGGTCACACCTGTCAGAAGGACTATCATCAGTAAATCAATAAATAACAAGTGTTGGCAAGGATGTGGAGAAACAAAACAAAAAAATGCATCCCTATGCTCATTGCAGCACTATTTACAGTAACCAAGATATTGAAGCAACACAAGTGATATATATATATATATATATATACATATATATATATATATGTATATATATATATCTTCTTTAATCAATTGTCTATGATGTAATATATGTGGAATATTACTCAGCCATAAAAAAGAATGAATTCTTACCATTTGCAATAACATGGATAGACCTAGAGGATATTATGCTAAATGAAATAAATTCAGACAGAGAAAGAGACAAATACCATATGATCTAATGTATATGTAGAATCTGAAGAACAAAATAAATGAACAAACAAAACAGAAACAGACTCATAGACACAGAGAACAAACTGACAGTTGCTAGATGGGAGCGGGGGCCTTGGGGAGCTTGGTGAAAAGGTGAAGGGATTAAGAAATACAAATTGGTAGTTACAAAATAGTCCAGGGGATGTAAAGTACAGCATAGAGAATACAGTTACTAATGTTGTCACTGCTAATGCACAAATACCTTTGTGTTTGTTAGAAAATTTTTCTCCATCTGCATAGGAGTTTACATAAAGGCACCTTTCCTCCAAGCAGAGACAGCTCTGAACCAGGATGCACAGTTTGTCCGGGGGATAATGTACTAATTTCAGCTACACTGACCTTCTGGACTGGACTGGGCCTTTCAACAGAGGCTGCCTAACTGCAGGCTATAGTTCTGCTATTATGCACATAAATAAAAATGTGCATCTAAACCAGAAGTGACAAATTATTTTATAGTTAAGATGGAAACACTTGCAAAAGGTTTGGCTTTGTTGTCTTTCTCTTATTTTTCATACTACAGCTCATTTTACTGATTTTATATTGCTAATCATGTATTGGTATTTCATTTGGCAGTATTAATATAATTTATATAATGTGAGAGGTACATGTTAGAGAAATTCTATATATTCTAGTTTTTTTACTAACCTGAATCCAGGAAATCCTCAGCTCTTTCTCGACGTCTTTTGCGGGTTCTTTCTCCACCAGCCAACCTCAAATCCTTTAAGATTCACGCCAAATTTCTCTTTTCTTATCTCTCTACATTTTTTCCTGGATAACTTATCCATTCCCGTGACTACAAGCACCATCACTACTTGCTGATCTAGAGATGTATAACTCAGAATTGCAGACCTTGTAGATGTTTGCATTTGAATGTATCAAGACCAGCATGTCCAAAAGTGAATACTGACCTCTCTTTCAAAACTGTACTTGCCCCAATCGATTGATGCTCAATCAATCAAAGTTGAAATATGGGTGACATTCTTGATTCTTTCCTTTCTATTACTTTGCATCCTTTAGGGTCTAATAAGTGTGTCTAGCAAAGGAAATCTAATGCAAAGAATTGGTTACCCAGGAGATAGAAGAGCTGAAAAGCTAAACAGAAATTTGTGATGCAACCCAAAAATTAGCAGCAGAGCCAAGGGTGGATATGGTGTTGCTGGGACTAGAGGCTAGGAGCAGAAACTGGGACCAAAGCTAACCAATCTGGTGTGAGATGGAACCATAGGTAAAAGGTTATACCGGCAGGAATGATCTCCTTCCTTCCAATCTCCAACTGGTGTCTTGTGCCAGCAGAGTCCACATACAGCAGGGGGAAAAACGCTCTGAAATGCAGAACAGAAAAGGGGGAGGATGAGCATTGGGTTTGAGGGCACAACCAACCACACAAGAAAATATTTCTAAAATCTACCTATTACCTTCATCCAAGCCATCAGTATTATTCCTGCAGGATTCTAAAGTGTCCCTGCATACAACAGACAGAGTAATTCTTTTTCAAATATAAATTGGACCTGTTTCAAATGTAATTGTCTACATTCATTTCTTTCCCACCTGCTTAAAGGTACATCGATGATATCCTGTTGCACTCAAGTTACAAACACTTAACCATGGGCGGTACGACTACTTAATCTAGGCCCTGCTTATCTTTCCAAACTCATCTCCAACCACTATCCATCTCACCCAATCCAGTCCAGAGATGCTAGCCTCCTTTTTAGCTTCTGGAACATGCCAAACTCTTCTCAACCTGAAAGCCTCAGAAGTCTTGCCACTACTCAGTTACTAAATGGCTGCCTTCGTCTCATCTTCCAAAGTTGATACAATGCCACTGATTTGGAGGGCATGTCCATATAATTGCATGTAAGTAGTGCCTGTCCTGGCTGTTACCTTCATGTTTGTTTGTTTTGTTTTGTTTTTCTCAGTTTATACGTTTGTATTTCTTTGTTTGTCCCCATCTTCTACCATTAAACTATAGGCACCATGAGATAAAGAATCCATACTATGCACATGTCAATTTCCAATATATATGCAGAATATAGTAGGGTATTTGGTATATTATCAACATTCAAAATGATTATTGAATAAAGAAATGAATGTATGAATCCGGAGAGGACTTGAAGGTGAATTGGAAACTGTATTGATTAAGGGAAAGAAAGTGAAAACATGAAATAAAGAAACAAAGCAGATGTTTAGTATTTTTGCTTTTCTAAATAATCGTAATTATAGAACATGGCAACTATAGTATTAAAGATATTAAGTATATCATAAGTATTATGGAAGAAAAACTTTCCTGGTTGTGTTATAGAATTCTAATAATGAATCACATTTACTTTTAATGGCATGAGTTATTTATTTATTTATTTATTTATTTATTTATTTATTTATTTATTTATGTATTTATGTATTTTAGTTTAGTTTACTTCCAAGGAGCAGTGTTCTGAAAATTCTGATTCAGTACGTCTGGGTGGATTTGAGATTCTATATTTTTAACAAACTTCCAGGTGATTGCCAAGCTACTGGACCAGAGACCACATTTTGAGTAGCAAATGAGCCATCAAATTGATGAATTGGATTTACATGGATGTTTTCCAATGTCTACACCTTTCAGTTTCTCTATATTCTGAGCTGGAGAGTAAGAAGAAACCACAAAATCAATGAGATGCAATGTTCAATTAGTCTCATCAATCTCATGGCCACATTTTGTTCCTCTGAAATTATGGTCTCAACCTGTATTTCTTTTATAACAGCATTTTCTAACAGATTTTGCAGTTCAAATTTTCATCAGTAAAGCATTAACTCATGTTTGAGGACTAACAATTAATGTACAGATCAATTCTGGTAACCTTCATTGGTATACTGCTTTACAGCTTACATAGAACTTTCAGGTACATCACTGCATTTAATCCTCATGGAGACCCAAGATGTAGCCAAGGCAAGAATCAATCATTAACCTGTACTATTGGAAAGGGAGTTGATGTAGAGACACATTAATAATCAGTAACATGTTCATAGCTTTAAGTTTATAAATCACTTTAATATGCATTAGCTAATTTGATTTGCATTATGACCCTCAAAATCAGATAAATATCGGTGCTTGGTAATTGGTCATATGCAGATGCAGTGTCCCAAAACATTTTCTCACATCAGTTTTGCTGTATCTGTCACCTTGGCTACCTGTAAAGAATATGGACTATGGAAATCTGAAAAGTTCGATTTAAATCCTTATTCTATCATTCACTCCCTATGAAATCTTGTGCAAGTGACTTAACTTCTCTGAGGCCCTGTGATCTTATCTATAAATTGGAAGAAATAATAACTTCTGTTAGAGGGAACCACATTTCTCTTTCCCCATGTTTCCAAAAAGGTGATAACTACTCTACTTCCTAGGAGAGAACAGTTTTGAAGCAACATCTTGGAATTATCTGTGTCTGTATCCCTTATGTTATACGCACCTCCTTGAAAGAGCTAGAGATTGATTTACCTGATTGAAGAGATAGAAAGAGTCTGACACATTGCTCATCTCTTGCTATTGGAAAGGGTTAAGCTAGTCCCATCTCTTGTCAATATCTTGTATACAGAATTATAGCAACTGCCTCCTGTATTCATGCATGAATACTCCTGATCAGCTCTGAAGGTTTTCTCCTAAAAGCAGGTCTGGAGCCCGAAATCTATCAAAATTTAGAATCTGGAGGTTCTCTGAGTTTAAAGTTATAGGAAACACTGATGCAGATAGCAAGGGACCTTTTCTGAATACCTTTATCTATCTGCAGTTGTGAAACATGATCTGAATTCACGAGGAAAAATGCTATACCAAGAGGCCTATTCACAGTTACATTATGAAATCCTGCCTTCGAACTGAAAAGCTGATATTTTCATCCCTCTCAGACACTTATGCCTACTTCTCAATTGGTTTAGTGCTTAGAAAATAGGTAGGGTGCAATCAATTATTATTTTTCAGAGAAAACCCAACTACTACTTGCAAAGTTGTATGAGAGTTAAAGATACATAGTTGAGTGCACACAGTTGAAAATCCACATGTAACTTTTAACTCCCCCAAAACTTAATTACTATAGCCTACTGTTGACCTGAAGCCTTACTTAAACAGCCTATCAACATACATTTTGTATGTTATATGTATTATATACTGTATTCTTACAATAAACTAAACTAGCAAAAAGAAAATGTTATTAAGAAAATTATAAGGAAGAGAAACTACACTTATAGTACTTACGTATTTATTGTAAAAAAAAATCCTCACATAAGTGGACCAGCACAGTTCAAACTCATTTTGTTCAAGGGTCAACTGTGTTGTGTTACATTATACAAAATACCCAATTAAAGGAGGTATTATTCTTAATTGTTCCATCTTAACTGGCTCATTGGAATGTGAATGATAAATTCGCACGCCAATAGAAACAAGTGAGAAGGGATCAAGTAAGAGTAAATGAGAATATCTGAGAGGTATTTGATCATTTATGAAGATGTGAGTACTGATTCTTAATTTTAGTTTAACAAATCAACTGGACAAATTCTTCAATATTATCTTTAGCTCTGTTGAACAGTTTAAGATTGAGCAGCTCAAACAAGTGATTTTCCCAAGGTCATTATTTTATTGTCAGAGCTAAGATTTATGTCAATGTGGGTTTTTTTGTTTTGTTTTTTATCTCTTTATATGTGAGTTTTTCCTATTTATGATTATTGACTCTTAATCTCAATAATCTCATTGTTTCCATTGATGTGAAAAATAACCAAATTATAATACACAAAACAAAAAGCTTTTAGATCTTTCTATTAATCAAATATCAATTGTGGGCACCATGACTATTTTCTTTATTATGTAAATAATTATGTTAAATTTCTCTTACCTTATAAATTACCCACAATTAAATTTTACTACTTAATACAACAATTACTACCTATATTTTCATTAATAAATTCATCTTGAGGCAGACATTAAATAAAAGGAAAAATAACAAACAAAAAATAATGGGATGATTTGGAGGTCATTAGCGCAGATGAATGTCTCTGGATTAGTGACCTAACATCCACCAGAATGGGATTGTTTCAGGGTTACATTATGGCAAGAAAGTTTGACTGAATCAGAAATATTGTCCATATCACCCACTGAAAAAATCCTGTTGTTAAAAAAGATATCTGAACACTTAAATAAAAAAAAGGTAAAATATCTTATTTCACTATAGTCTAGATCAAGAACAAAGGAAATTTGAATATGGGCCAAGAAGATTCACACAAAGAAAAGTAATTTGGAATAAAACTATCCAGGAACAAACAAGGTATGTATATCAAGTTTACATATTACCTTTAATTTCATTTGTGAATATTTCTACAAAAAGGTATAATGACTCTGTTAATATTAACCCAAAATATAGATTTCAACATTCGACCAGTTGAGTTCAATCTCAATAAATGCTCAGAATTTAGAGTATCTACTAAATTCCAGATGCATCCATCTGAGATGAGCCCAGAAGTGAATAAAGAGGAAAGGGACAAGAAGTCCCATGTAGTATTATGACTATTTTCTGAAGCAGTTTACTGAACTGCTCTATGATTAGGTTAATAAGCGTCCATTTACTTCCTTCTTTTAATTTATGGAATGCAATTTAGCAAATATACAAAAATGTTTAAAGGATAAATAAAAATGTGCAAGACACTGTGCTGATTCTCAAGAGCACTCATATTTTAAAATGAGAGCTGGACCGTGTAGCAATTTACTACAATCTAAAAAATAGAAGTATATTTCCTGGAATTCACCATGATAAGGCACAGAGAAGGGGGCATGGCATGGAAAGAAAGCATAAAAGATTAAATAACATGAAAATTAAGAGAATACAGTTCTCAAATACTAGATTTTCTTTCTCTGTATTACCCATTGACTCACATGATCTCATTCTCAAAATTCAAATCACAAAATCCATTGCTATGACCTAAATCTGGGTGGATGTTGGAGTGTTTCCTAAAGTACCTAACAAACAATATGTCTCACAATCAAAAGGTACTCAATGCTAGCTATCATTCACAATGACATCTCTGGTAGGTCATTTACATTTTAAATGTTTATAATTATAGATCACTGATTATCAAAAAATAATTAAGTGAATGTTTACAATAACTATAGAAAAGGTAGCACAAGAAGCTGAAAGAAGAGAAATCTGTTAATCATATGGGATGACCTAGGAAATAGAGCAGAAAAACATCAGTGTCGTGAAAGGCATGAAACAAGGTAACGTGCTAGCTTCTGAGCGAGCATTTTCATTAAAACATGCCACGTCTGGAAAACAGTGAGGAAATTGTTATTTTTAGGTTTCAGAGAGTATATTCTCAGGTCCTAGAAAATGGTGTGAATGCCGTGGGCTTCATTGGAAAAATCTATTACATTACACAGAAAGCAAATGACAAGAGTCAGAGAAAACCTTTTCATATTCAAAAAAGAAAAAAGAAATGAAAAGAAAGAAATCCTACTTCCCATGACTTAACTATGTTTATTCAATGAAATGTAATGCAGACATAAGGAATACTAGAAGGCCCCATATCTTTATTTTCAACATAAAAATCATAATGTATCACTAAAAAATTAATAGAACATGTTATTTTAAAATCCTACACTAAATTCAGAGAAAATGGGCTCTAATAAAATGTTGAACATGAGAAAAACTGTTTAACGTAAGAAAGAATATTAATTCAAGGAAATAGTGACTTTGAATTTTCATGATTCAGGTATACAAAATATGTTGCATTATTTGAGGTAGGATGAGCAGGCATTATTACTTTGTTGTTGTTTTTTTCTTTTAAACTTTAAAAAAAAATTTTAAGTGTGTTTTTCCAGGACCCATCAGCTCCAAGTCAAGTAGTTGTTTCCATCTAGTTGTGGTTGGCACAGCTCACAGTGGCCCATGCTGGGATCAAACCAGCAACCCTGGTGTTACGAGCATCATGCTAAGTGGCCGCCCCTATTACATTGTTTTACAAAAGGTAAGTGAGAGCTAGAAATTTAAACTTGAGTATCTACTCTTCCTTGTAATATTCCCATGAAAACAAGTTGAGAAGCGGCACGAATTAAACTTTAAAGAAAAAAAAAAATGTTGGAAGGCATCAACTACTACTAAAGTAGGACTTGAAGTTCCTGAATAAAGGACAGGACATTGAGATGAGTCCAATAGTTGATAGTGTGTTTTACCTCATGGCATTTGCTAATTGGCAGGTGGCATAAGACCAAGAGGATAAAAAGTGGAGCAGAGATTAGTGGCTGAAAGCCTAGGAACGTGAGCCAAGTCTTCTGCAGTCTTAAAGGGATATGGAGACAAACATTGAATTTGGAACTTCCAAAATAGCCCAGATTAGAGGCCAACACACTGGGCAGAAGAAAAGTGCAATAAAGCAAGCCCAGCATTCTGCAGCTATTTTATCCTTGAGGCACGTGACAATTTATAAACAGTACATAAAGAGAAGCTAACAACTGAACGGCTAAGAATCTGGGAAGACAGGAACAGCTTTCCATGATCTCACAGATCACGGGACACAGAAAAGGAATTCCAGGTCCCACAAAAAAAGAGCATCCTTAAAACACACTCTAGACATTGAGTCTGAATCCTGAAAGGAAGAGTACATCAATCAGGACCTTGCATTATTTGTATGATCTTCATACACACTGTCTGGCATTAGTAAAATTACTAGGCATGCCAGAAGACAAGAAGAAAAGACCAAAAACAATTAAAAAATAGGCAGAGTTGGTGATTTGGATATTGGGATTATCAGAACTGGACTTTAAAATGATTGTGATGAATAGTTTCAATAAAATAAAGAGTATTTTTCCAAAGAATGGGAATCTATAAAAGGTATGAAATACAAATTTGATGGCTGAAAAAAAATCGATAGATAGATAGATGATAGATAGATATAGAGAGACATAGCTATCTCTTTCTCTCTCTCTCACTCTCTCCCCCATATAGATAGATAGACAGACAGATAGATAGATGATAGATATAGATAGATAGATAGATAGATAGATAGATAGATAGATAGATAGATAGATAGACAGATATATCTATATATATAGCAGAAATTAAGAATTCAGTAGATGACTCTAACAGCAGACTATACACAGCAGAAATGACGACTGCACCAACTCCAGAATATACTTTCTCTTCAAGGGACTTTGGACATAAAAAGAAAAAAAGATCATATGCTGGGTTTTAAAACAGATTAAAACAGAATATGCTCTCTGACAGTTGTGAAAATAAAATAAAAATAAATAGCAAAAATAAAAACAGAAAATCCCCGATTCTTTGGAAAGCAAACAATAAACTTCTGAATAACCATAGATCAAACAAGACATTACAATGGCAATAATAAAGTATTTTTAATGGAGGAATTAGTATACAATTGTCCTAAATAAATAATTAATATAATTGCCCTAAATAAATATATTAGAAATAAGAGCCTAAGAATCAATAACCTTATTGATTCCAAATAGCCATCAAAAAATGTTTGAAAGAAGACCAAATTAAGCTCAAAGAAAGTTAAAGGAAGAAAATGGTAAATTGCATAAATTGATAAATCAGGTATACACTTGGAAAAAAAGAAAAAAACCTTAAAATTGAGCCAATCAATCAATCAATCAAGAAATTAAAAAAATTAAATAGTCTTATAACTGCTAAGAAAATACAATCCATAATGAGTAATCTTCCCCAAAAGAAAATTCTAGGTCAAAATGTCACAAAGCTTACACAAACTCTTCCAGAGATAGAAAAAAGAGGAACCCTTTCACATTTCGTTTAATGAAGTTAGTATAGCACTTATCCTCAAAAACAGACAAGAATATTATTAGATAGGGAAACTGTAGCCCAATCTCTTTCATGGGCATAGACATAATATTCCTAAACACAATTTCAGCAAACAAAATCCACTGATATGTAAAAATGAGAATACGTCACAACATATTTCACAAGTTCAAAGTTGATTGATCAGGATAAAGTCAGTCAATGAATATTATAGCACTAACTGAATAACAGTAAAATCACATGATCATCCCTGTAAATTCAGAAAATCATATGATAAAATCGATTATCTGTTAAAAAAAATAATAACTCCTAAAAATCTAAGAATAAAAGAGAGCTTCCTTAATCTGACAAAGGATATCTATAAAATGTCTATAGCAAATATCACACTTCATAAAATATTGAAAACTTTCCCTTAACAGGAAAGGGAAAGTAATGATGGAATTTCCTTGTATTTGACTTGAAAGTCTAGCCAGTGCAATAAATCAATTGAAAGAAAGAAAATATGTGATCAGAAAGAACAATGCAAAGCAATAAAACTCTTATTACGTGCACATTTACAAATAACATAATTTTATACATAATGAACCCAAAATAATATACAGAAAGCAATTAGAATTAATGAGTAAATTTGCTAAATTGTTGCATATGCATCCAACATAAAATATTAACATCAATTTTGTTTATATACACTAGAAAAAAATGAAGTTTAATAAATTGCATGATGTATAGTAGCATCAGGAAACATCAAATACTCAATAATAACTCTAACAAGTGACATAAGTTATATAAACAACTACAAATCATTACTGAGAAAATTAAAGACCTAATAAATGGTACTAAACAATACATGGTTTGGAAAACTTAATGTTAAAAAGATGCCTATTTTCGAGTGACGTCATAGGAATGGCGGCAGCAGGGCGCACTTTCTGAGTTCTCCTCCGGATCTTGTTGCAAACGGGAACTATAACCCATCGAGGAAATTTTCGCTCACCACACAATATAGTGGAGAGATTCGTGGATTGCTTGAAGCTAAGAAATTCTTGGGGGTAAGCTAACTGGACAGAGCAAGGAGAGGAGGAGGAGGGGCGGCGTGGGAGCGCTCGACCGGCAGCGGCGGGAGAGCCCAGCCCCCAGCGGAGCCTCAGCTGGCGGGGGCGAAAACCGAAAACCACGGAGCCGGGCAAGCACGGGATCCCAGGCGGAGCGGAGAGCGCAGAGACCGGGGGTAGGCCCTTTCCCTGCTCCCACGGCTGATTTCTCCAGCCGGGAAGGCGGCCCGCCCTGCGGCGGTCGGGGGGCGCAGTCTCCATACCTGGGCCCCTCCCCCCAGCCCTGCTCTCCCAATCCTACCCCGCCCTTCCAGAGACTTAAACCGGCCCCTGAACCGAGAAGTGGTATCAAAAGCTCACGCTTTGGGAAGCCTGACGGGCAGCCCTGACCCACGCAGACTGGGCAGTGTGCGTGATTTTGGCTGCGCTAGGAGAGAAGAGATGCCTCCACCCCCAGCCACCACCTTTTCTGGCCTGCGGGAAGAGGGCGACGCACGGCTGGGCTGGGAGAGTGAAGACCCCTCCATCTCCAGCCCCCACCCTTCCTGGCTTGCCTAGGGTGGGGTGGGTGCAGCGGCCGAGACACACCCAGAGATCAGCAGTGAGGCAGACGCAGCTCTGGGCTTTCAGCAGATCAGAAATCTCCTGCCCGCACTCACACACACACACTGAAGAGGTGCCTTAAGACTCAAGAGTTTTGGTCACATATCTGGTGGTGCCACTCTCAGTGTGCATTTGTGCAGGCAAGGGCAGAAACTGCACTGATATTGTAAAAACTATCATCCAGACCCCTCAGGCCCACGCTTTTAAGTCTGCAGTCCCAAAGTCTCTCTGGGCACCAGGTGACCGGCTCTGCCTGCGCAATAAGCAGGGGGCTCCTTGGTACAGCAGAGAACAACCTGGACATTGCTTGGTGGGCTTAGGCCGAGACTGTCGCTGCTTTTTGTATTGCTTTGTTTTGTCTTGTTTTGCTTTGTCTTTATATCTTTGATATCTTTGCCTCTGTCGAGTGGGGTTATCAGGTGGTTTTGCATGTGAACGTATTTGATATTTTTCTTTGTTGTTGTTGTTGTTGTTGTGCTTGGTGATTTGCTTTGTTCTGAAACTGCCCTGCCGGGGCCCAGCTTGTGAGGCACGGTCAGCAGATCAGAAATCTCCCGCCCGCACCCATACACACACACTGAAGGAGTGCCCTAGGACTCACGAGCTCTGGACAAAGGACTGGTGGTGCTCCTCTAGGTGTGCATACGTGCGGACAAGGGCAGAAGCTGCACTGACTTTGTGGAGACTATCATCCAGACCCCTCAGGCCCACGCTTTTAAGTCTGCAGTCCCAAAGTCTCTCTGACCACCAGGTGACCGGCTCTGCCTGCGCAATAAGCAGGGGGCTCTTTGGTACAGCAAAGGACAACCTGGTCATTGCTTGATGGGCTCAGGCCGAGACGGTCGCTGCTTTTTGTTTTGCTTTGTTTTGCTTTGCTTGGTTTTGTTTTGCTTTGTCTTGTATCTTTGATATCTTTGCCTGTGTCGAGCGGGGGTTATCGGCTGTTTTTTTGTTTTGTTTTTGTTTTTGTTTGTTTTTTGTTTTTTTTTTTTTTTTTTCTTTCCTCTTTGCTGTTGTCGTTGCTGCTGTGCTTGGTGATTTGCCTTGTTCTGGGACTTCCCTGCCGGGGCCCAGCTTGGGTGGCACGGGACTCGGCATATCTGGGGGCCAACTCCAGACCAAATCGGAGTGCAGCCGGGTTTGACCTGCAGGTCACACACCTAGAGGGGGTTCTCGGCAGGCTCTGGAGCCCATAGAGGCCAAATCACATTGGGGTGGTTAACCCTCACGCAGCAGAGTGCCCTGCGGGGGGCAGAGCCAAGTCTCACGGCAGGTCAGCCCAGGAGTTGACCCCACCTGCTCATTAGCGGGAAGCAATTAAAGATCTTCTTGAACAGGACAGTGTACACAACACAAGACTCACCTTTGGAGCACACGCGGAGGAGGACGGCGTGGTGCGAGTCAAATATAAAGGACACATACTACACAAGATAACTTAGCAAGAACTAAGAACTCTAGGGGATCTACCTAATATATCAAAATAAACACAGTCAGCCAGAATGGGGAAACAAAGATACACGTCCCAAATAAAAGAACAGAAGAAGCTTCCACAACTGGAACCAAATGAAGCAGACGTAACCAACCTCTCAGAGACAGAGTTCAGAACACTGGTGATAAGAATGTTTAAGGAGCTTAGAGAAGACATAAAGAAGGATGTAGAAATCATAACAAACGAGCTTAGAGAAAACATAAAGAAGGATGTAGAAATCATAACGAAAAACCAGTTGGAACTAAAGAACACAATTACCGAAATTAAGAACTCACTGGAAGGAATTACCAGCAGGCTAGATGAAGCAGAGGATCGAATCAGCGACTTAGAAGACAAGGTAGCAGAGATCACCCAAATGGAACAACAAAAAGAAAAAAGAATAAAAAACAATGAAGATGGCCTAAGAGACCTCTGGGATAACATCAAGCGCAACAACATGCGTATCATAGGAATACCAGAAGGTGAAGAGAGCAAGCAAGGGATTGAGAACATTTTTGAAGTAATAATGTCTGAAAACTTCCCCAACCTGATGAAGGAAACCAACATACAAGTCCAGGAAGTGCAGAGAGTTCCAACCAGGATTAACCCAAACAGGTCCACACCAAGACACATTATAGTTAAAATGGCAAAGCTTAAAGACAAAGAGAGAATCCTAAAAGCAGCAAGAGAAAGACGGAGGGTTACATACAAGGGAACTCCCATAAGACTATCAAATGATTTTTCTACAGAAACATTGAAGGCCAGGAGGGAGTGGCAGGAGATACTTAAAGTGATGGAAAACAAAGGCCTACAACCTAGATTGCTTTATCCAGCAAGGCTATCATTTAAAGTTGATGGAGAGATAAAGAGCTTTCCAGAAAAAAATAAGCTAAAGGAATTTATTACCACCAAGCCAGCATTGCAAGAAATACTAAAAGGTCTTCTGTAAATAGAAGAAAGATCAAAACAACCTAACTACAAATTTAAAAATGGCAATATCTATGTACCTATCAATAATCACTTTAAATGTAAATGGATTAAATGCTCCAATCAAAAGACATAGGGTGGCTGACTGGATAAGACAGCAAGATCCTTGTATATGCTGTATACAAGAGACTCACCTCAGAACAAAAGACACACACAGGCTGAAAGTGAAGGGTTGGAGTAAGATATTTCATGCAAATGGAAACGAGAAAAAAGCTGGAGTTGCAATACTTATTTCTGACAAAATAGACTTTAAAATGAAGAACATACTAAAAGATAAAGATGGGCACTATATAATAATAAAGGGATCGATCCAACAAGAGGACATAACCCTAGTAAACATCTATGCACCCAACATAGGAGCACCTAAATATATAAAACAGGTACTGACTGACATAAAGGCAGAGATCAACAGTAACACTATTATAGTCGGGGACTTCAACACACCTCTGACCACAAGGGACAGGTCTTCCAGACAGAAAATCAATATGGAAACAACAGCCTTAAATGATACATTGGACCACTTGGATTTAATCGATATTTTCAGAACATTTCACCCCAATGCTGCAAAATACACCTTCTTCTCAAGCGCACATGGAACATTTTCCAAGATAGATCATATGTTAGGCCACAAAACAAGTCTTGATAAATTTAAGAAAATTGAAATCATACCAATTGTCTTCTCTGATCACAATGCTATGAAATTAGAAATGAACTACAGGAAAAAAACAAGAAGACACACCAATTCATGGAGGCTGAATAAGTTATTACTAAATAATGAATGGGTCAAGCAGGAGATCAAGGAAGAAATCAAAAGATATTTCGAGATAAATGAAAATGAAAACACGACGACCCAAAATCTATGGGATGCCGCGAAAGCAGTCCTAAGAGGGAAATTCATAGCTTTGCAGGCCTACCTAAAGAAACAAGAAACATCACTAATCAACAGTTTATCTTCACATTTAAGGGATCTGGAAAAAGAACAGCAAAATAAGCCCAAAGGGAACACAAGGAAGGAGATAATAAAGATCAGAGCAGAAATAAATGAAATAGAAACCAGAAAAACAATACAAAAGATCAATGAATCCAAGAGTTGGTTCTTAGAGAAGATAAACAAAATCGACAAACCATTAGCCAGACTCATTAAAAAAAAGAGAGAGAGGACCCAAATTAATAAAATCAGAAACGAAAGAGGAGAAGTGACAACGGACACTGCAGAAATACAAAGAGTTTTAAGAAGTTACTGTGAGCAACTATATGCCAACAAATTTGACAATTTGGAAGAAATGGACAATTTTCTAGAGGCGTACAACCTTCCAAGGCTAACTCAAGAAGAAACAGAAAACCTGAATAGACTGATTACCACCACGGAAATTGAATCAGTAATCAACAGTCTCCCAACAAACAAAACCCCTGGACCAGATGGCTTTACAGGTGAATTTTACAAAGCGTTCAAAAAAGAATTATCACCAATTCTCCTCAAGCTCTTCCAAAAAATCCAGAAGGAGGGAAGACTCCCAAACACTTTTTACGAAGCCACTATCACCCTGATCCCAAAATCAGACAAAGACACCACAAAAAAAGAAAACTACAGGCCGATATCTTTAATGAACATAGATGCAAAAATCCTCAACAAAATATTAGCGAACAGAATTCAGCAATACATTAAAAAGATCATTCACCACGATCAAGTGGGATTCATCTCTGGTATGCAGGGGTGGTTCAACATCCGCAAATCTATTAATGTGATACACCACATTAACAAAATGAAAAATAAAAATCACATGATCATATCAATAGATGCAGAAAAAGCATTTGATAAAATCCAACAGCCATTTATGATAAAAACCCTTAAGAAAGTGGGAATAGAGGGATCTTATCTCAACATAATAAAGGCCATATATGACAAACCCACAGCTAACATCATACTCAATGGGGAAAAGCTAAAACCATTCCCCCTAAGATCAGGAACAAGGCAAGGATGCCCACTATCTCCGCTTCTATTCAACATAGTTCTGGAAGTTCTTGCCACAGCAATCAGACAAGAAAAAGAAATAAAAGGCATCCAGATTGGTAAGGAGGAAGTAAAGTTATCATTGTATGCAGATGATATGATACTATATATAGAGAACCCTAAAGACTCCACCAAGAAGCTATTAGAGCTGATAGATGAATTTAGTAAAGTGGCAGGATACAAAATTAATATTCAGAAATCAGTTGCATTTGTATATACCAATAATAAAACATCAGAAGGAGAAATTAAAAAAACAATCCCATTTACAATCGCTCCAAAGACTATAAAATACCTGGGAATAAATTTAACCAAAGAAGTAAAAGATCTATACTCAGAAAATTATAAGACACTGATGAAAGGAATGAAGGAAGATATAAATAGATGGAAACACATATCATGTTCATGGATAGGAAGAATTAATATAGTTAAAATGTCCATACTGCCTAAGGCAATATACATATTCAATGCAATTCCTATCAAACTGCCAACGTCGTTTTTCACAGAAATAGAACATATAATCCTAAAATTTATATGGGACCATAAAAGACCCCGAATAGCAAAGGCAATCTTGAGAAATAAGAACAAAGTGGGAGGTATAACAATACCTGACTTCAAATTATACTACAAGGCTACAGTAATCAAAACAGCATGGTACTGGCATAAAAACAGACACATAGATCAATGGAACAGAATAGAGAGTCCAGAAATAAATCCACGCCTATATGGCCATTTAATCTACGACAATGGAAGCAAGAATGTACGATGGAGTAATGACAGTCTATTCAATAAATGGTGCTGGGAAACCTGGACAGACACATGCAAAAAAATGAAGTTGGACCACCTCCTTACACCATATACAAAAATAAATTCAAAATGGCTTAAAGACTTAAATGTAAGGTCTGAAATCATAAAATACCTAGAAGAAAATATAGGAAGAAACTTCTCAGACATTACCCGGAGTAAGATTTTTACTGATATACACCCTCGCGCGAGGGAACTAAGAGAAAGAATAAACATGTGGGATTATATCAAACTAAAAAGTTTTTTCACAGCAAAGGAAACCATCAATAAAACAAGAAGGGATCCTACTGAATGGGAAAAGATATTTGCCAGTGATATATCTGATAAGGGATTAATATCACAAATCTATGGAAAACTTACTCAACCCAACTCCAAAAAAACAAACGATCCAATTAAAAAATGGGCAGAGGACTTGAAGAGACATTTTTCTGAAAAGGACATACAGATGGCAAACAGACATATGAAGAAATGCTCAACCTCGCTAACCATCAGAGAAATGCAAATAAAAACCACAATGAGATACCACCTCACCCCAGTCAGAATGGCTATCATCAATAAATCAACAAACAACAAGTGCTGGCGCGGATGTGGAGAAAAGGGAACGCTTGTGCACTGTTGGTGGGATTGCAGACTGGTGCAGCCGCTATGGAAAACAGTATGGAGGTATCTCAAAATTCTGAAAATGGAACTACCTTATGATCCAGTAATTCCACTCCTAGGTATCTATCCGGAGAAATCCAGAACTTCAATTCAAAAATCTCTATGCACTCCTATGTTTATTGCAGCACTATACACAATAGCTAAGACATGGAAACAACCAAAATGCCCATCGGTAGATGACTGGATTAAGAAACTGTGGTACATTTATACAATGGAGTATTATGCAGCCATAAGGAAGAAAGAAATCTTACCATTTGCAACAACATGGATGGATCTAGAGAACATTATGTTAAGTGAAATAAGTCAGACAGAGAAAGATAAGTTCCATATGATCTCACTTATTTGCGGATTCTAAAGAAAAGAATAAGTGAATGAACTAATCAGAAACTGTTTGGGAGACAATGAGGAAAAACTGAGGGTTGCTAGATGGGCGGGGGGAGTGGGGGGTGGGGGGGAGGGTGAGGGGATTGGAGGGCAGTCGGTGACCACAGGATGGCCACGGGGTTTGAAAATTAATCTGGGGAACGTAATTTGGTGGTTACCAGAGCGTAAGGGGATTGGGGGGTGGGGGATGAGGGTGAGGGGGATCAAATGTACGGTGATGGAAGGGGAGCTGACTCTGGGTGGTGAACACACAGTGTGATTTATGGATGATGTGATTCAGAATTGCACAACTGAAATCTATGTAATTCTACTAACAATTGTCACCCCAATAAATTAAAAAAAAAAAAAAAAAAAAAAAAAAAAAACAGATGAAGACAAAAAAAAAAAAAAAAAAAAAAAAAGATGCCTATTTTCCCCAAATGGATCAATTATTCATGCAATTTACAGAAAGGTTTTTTTCTTTTTTGGTGAAAATTGACACGTTAAATCTAAAATTTATATGGCAGTAAAATGAGTCAAAATAACCAATTTAATCTTAAAAATAAAAGTTGGATGTCTTATACAACTAGCTGTCAAGACTTATCAGATAACTAATAGTTATTCAGACAAAATGTTAATTATAGACAATTAGGCCAATGGAAGAATAAAGAATTCAGAAGCAAACTCACTTCTCTTTATACACTTGATATTTTATAAAAGTGGTCTTGCAGTGCAATGTGGATAGAATGATCTTTTTAGGGAATAGTGCTAGGTCAATTGATACACATATGGGAAAAAAATTTTATTTATATCTCATATTATTCACAAACCAATTCCTGATAGATTTTTGATCAAAACATAAAGGGAATACTATGAAGTTTCTTGAAAATAACACAAGATGATATTTTAATGACCATGGGATAGCCAAAGTTATCTTAAATAGGACACACACACACACACACATACAAAAGCACTAAATATAAAGGAAAACTGATAAATTGGAACACATTAAAATTAAAGACTTTTGATCATCAAGAAATATCATAGAGAATATGAAAATAAGCCACTAAGTGGAAGAAAATATTTGAATACATGCAAAAGGTAAATGACTCATTTAAGAATATTTAAGAAACAGACAGACAATCCAATTATTAAAAAATGGACAAAAGATTCAAACAGTAAATGACCAGTAAACATATGAAATGTTCTCATTCACAGTAATCATCTGGAAAATGTAAAGTAAAATTACAGTGAAATACCACCGCATGCCCACTAGAAAAATTAAAATGAATCTTTTATCTAACACTACATACCCACTAGAAGGACTGATAATATCAAGTGTTTGTATGTAAACAAATGTAAAGGAACTTGAATTCTCAAATATTGCTACGGCAATATAAACTGATACAATAACTTTGGAATATATCAATACATACTAATGCTAAACATAAACCTTATCACCTAGCAATTCAAATTTTAACAAATATATATATATATATATACCAAAATATAAACACAAAAATGTTTACAACAATATTTGTCTTGATAGCCACAAACTGGAAACAATTCAAACTCCCATCAACAGTAGAATAAATAAGTTAATTGTATTAGGTTGGTGCAAAAGCAATTGCAGTTTTCACAATTATTCTTGATCTTTTAAACCTCAATTACTTTTGCACAAACCTAATATTACTTCTACACAATTCAATATAGTATACAATGAAAATTTAAAAATTACATGCAAAAACATGACTAAATCTCATCAACAGTATGTTGAGCAAAACATATCAGGCACAAAAGAGTACTCACTTTATGATTCCATTTATATGAAATTCAATAACAAGGCAAAACTAATCTCTGGTATTAATGTATGAATAGTGGTTTCCTTTAAGGAGCATTGCCTGGGAGTATGTAAGAGTGGGTCTTCTGGGCTACTTGGGATCTTTAATATTTGATTTAGTGGTATGAGTGTGCTCATTTTATAAAATTCATTGAGCTACATAAAAATAATATGCACAGTTTTCTATGTGTGCTATCTATCCCTGAAAAAAAAAAATGCGTGTTTTTAAAAATATATTAAGCACTGTTATGTGTCAGATACTAGGCACATGTATCAGCATGGTATTTTTTCGGAATTTTTTATCCTTATTACCATAATCTGGAAAATATACCACGCTCCTTCCTCGGTCATGGTATATGTTGAAACCTAACTAATAAAAGGTGGCGTTTGTAAAGGCACTTTTAAGTGAGAGAAGACACAGCAGTTATTTTATCATAATCAACAATAGAGACATAGAGAGAAAAATCAAACTAGCATGGAAAAGGTCTGATTGAACCGTAGACATTCCACCTGCTATACCTGTAGGGTTGTCACCACTCAGCCCATCTAAAATAAAATTAGATAGAATTGGGTGATTGATAATGAATTTGGAAGGTTAAAAAGAAGAATTAGGTTCCATAGGAAAGGTATGGGAGAAGGGTTTAACAGAAAAGAAACTGTATCAACTCAAAGAGAGGGGTTTGTTTACAAGTGACTACAAACTCTGACTCCAAGACCTGAAAGAGAACTCATGCCAGCTGAGGATCTCCATGACATTGTAGAACGCAACACTTTCCGTGGATGTGCATGGTTGGTAGATACAACTTGAACACAGAGTAAAGGTTATCTTGGCCTCTTCGTAGGTGCCCATCTAGCAGACACGAGTGTTAAACAATGTACTGCACCAACCTTCCCATCTACTAGTTAAAGCATTGTACTAGAGCTGTACTCGTGTGGCTGGGGTCACAGAGGGTATAATTATAGCATAGGGTAAGGCTGTGCCTGGCTTAAGGCAAGCCACAGTACTGAGCCACACAACAAGCTGCTTATGGGCAAAAGTGGACACTGAATGAACAGCAATTGTGCTTGGAACATCCTCACAGGACATATTGGAGACAGTCACGTTCTTGGCACCAGAGCCACTGGGTAAGTATGCCTTGTGAAAATAGATGCTTCCACCACAGTGCTAGGACCATGCCTTGGTATGGAAGTGTGCAGTTTCTTCAGCTTTCTCAGGAAAGATGCCCAGAGCAGAGAGTCTAGGAGGGTGGTATATGTAGCCACATCATTTGTGACAAAGTTTTCTTAAAAGGAGAAAGATCCATAATCAAGATAAAAGAGCTGGTAAGAAGACCTAAGGAAACGGTGATCTGTATTGTAGTCCTGGTCGTAGGGTTTATAACAGAAGGTGGGAGAAAAAACGCTGCCCAGGTGGGATGCTGTTAGGTACTGTAGCTGACTTCCAGAAGGTCCATAGTGAGTATCAAAAGAGGAGGATTTTGAATTCTAAGCTCTCTCACTCAGAAAGGAAAGTGAGTTTTCCTCTTGCGCTACACTTAGGAAACACTTTGGAATGGTATTCAAACTATTCATAGCACAGGCATTTCCATATAAGGCACTGACCCTGACCAATATGCATGGACATCAGCCATAAATAACCACTATAGCCAGAGTGGTGTTCCAGCTGAATCTCGGCCCTGGGCATGTGTCTTACAAACATATGATTTCTGTTATTATATGGGAAAATAGAAATGTGTTCCAGTAAATATTTTATCATTTAAAATAAACTTTAATTCTCATCTGTATGTTCCATCTTACAGGTGAGTAAATCCTAGATTGATAATAATGTCTGGGGAAATAAGTCTCTGACTTATTTCATGCTACCTGTCTTCTAAAATAACATTCCATAAAAAGAAAAAAAGTTCCCAAAATGTCTAAGGCCCATAGAATTTTCAGAGTCCCCAACACAGTTTTTACCAGGAGAACGTAAATCAATTTTGTAGCATTGGCCAGCATCGTAGGGCTGCATGCTACTCATTCTGTGGTCCATGGACCAGTTGTGTCATCATGCAGAATATCAATCCTACTGTTCCTTTGCACTCCCACCCCAACACACACATTAAAGTTTGAGAAGAACTTCTCCCAACAATGACATGAGCTTGCCCTACTTAAAGGGGCAATTCAATTCAGTTTGAGAAGTTTACTTCAGTCCCTTCTAGGTAAGTGCATTGGAAAACCCTTTTTCCCACAGAAACAGCCCCAGACAAGATCTGGTTCACTGGGGTAGAGGACCACGAGACAAACTCATCACCACACAGCCTCAACGGCTGGAAGTGGGCATGAGCTTCAAGGTCACGGGCTACCAGTGACAAAGAATAGAGTGTATTTGGAGTTTGTATTAATAACATAAAGGTAGTTTTCTGTCCCCAAAATTGTCATTAATGCTTCCACAGAGGGTAACATTTTGGGATCAAACTAGGTGACTAGTACAAAGAATTCTTAGGAACTGCAAGCATGACCACTTAGGGCCTTTATTTCTATAAATTCTACCTGCTCCTTTCCACTCCCTCTCTTATTTCAACCGCTCTAGCACTTCTAGAAAAGGAAAGAAAACACATATCCATAAGTAATGCTACTAGTGAGACATTCTGATAAGAATTTTGGCAATTCTAATTTTGCAAAGGCTAACCGTATTAGCTGATATAATTCTGGGCTATTAATATATTGCTTTTTATCTTTTTATTTACTTATTGTGTGTGTGTGTGTGTTAGAATCAAAGAAAATTGCACTAATTACCCTAAAGAAGAGAAAAACAATGTCAAAAAAAGAGGAAAACAAACAAAAAAAGCAAATCAAAGAAGTGATTATATGTCTTAATCACTCGGGGGTATACAGGGAGCATTTCTAAGAAAGAAATTGAGAATTATTCTTTAATAAACAGAAGGAAATTAATACAAAATTACTTAAACTTGATTTCCACATAATCATCCACATATCAAATGTCTAAGTTATCTCCGATGGTACCTTCCCATTTTATTTTTTTGCCATCAAATCCAAATATTATCACAAGGTTATTTTGAAATTATAAAATACCTTCTTTGATTTTGCCAGTGATGAATGTGGATGCCAAACACATCTTTGAATTTGCTACATCTAGAATGATGTATCTGAGACTCTCAAAACCCTGAGAAAGTAGAATTTATTGACTCTGTCCTCTTTTCTTCTATCCCATCCTTCGGATCTCATCACTTCTTGCCTAGCCCATTACAACTGTCTTCTCATGGATTTGTCTGCCTACAATCATCACATCATCAGACGCCCAGCAGAACCATCTTACCTACATTTACCAGAATAATTTTTATGTCAGTTCTAATTGTCTCATTTTTCTGCTGAAAATAAACACATAAAATATTGTTTTGTGAGTTAAGAAGACTTGCGTTTCTTTAATTTCCCTTGAAGCCCTTTGGTTTCTAAGCCAAAAGTATGGCTAACATGAATAACCATTGACATTTATTGATTGCTTACTCTGTATCAGGCACTATGCTGAGTACTTAATATGCATTATACCATGCAGTGCTCCCTAGAACCAGTGAGGCTTTTTGGAGAACTATAACAGACAGATTGAGGAAGGCTTTCGTTGAAGATGGCAAAGCTGCTTTGAACCTGAGGCCCCACGTAATTGCATGGAGCAGAGCCTGCCCACTACCTCATTACATGAACAAGAAATGAACTATTTCATTTCATCCATCACATTTTTGCATCTATTCATGACAGCAGATTAGCATTCCTTAACTAACTCCCTTGTATTACAGATGAGGAAATGAGACTTAGGTTAGGGAATTCGCTCAGTGTTTCACAGCTAGTAAGTGGTAGACTGAGATTGAGTTCAAATTGTCTACATCGAGAGCAAATGTTCTTAACTACATCATCACAATGTCCCAAAGTTACAAGGCTTCCTCAAAAGGCAAAGCTCGAATCCCAGTCTCACTCTCCAGCATTATTGTCTTCATGCCTCTATGCCTTTAGTGTTTTCCACCTGGAATGCCCTTTCTGTCATTAAAATCCTACCAGTTGCTCAAGGATCTGCTCCTATGCTACTGCCTCAATGACTGACCTGATCCCCTAGCTGAACTAATCTCACCCCCTCATAGTCTGCTTTTGAACTTTCTTAGACTACATATTAAGTTGGTGCAAAGATAATGGTGGTTTAAAAAGTTAAAAATTGCAAAAATCGAATTACTTTTGTACAAAACTAGTATCTGTCTTGCTTACAATTTACCTCAAACTATCACCTCTGTTTGTTAAATTATGAAGTTTTCAGTCTTTTTTTTTCTTCTGTGAAAGGTAATCTTGTGTTCTCTCCACAGCCATTTTTCCTTCCTTTTTAATATCAGAGCTATAATTTGTTTCGAGGGTCAGTGAGATCAGCTCCAGAAGAAAAAAAAAAAGATGGTAAAGCAAGATAATTTTCTAAACCAGAGTTATCTTTCATCCCTTTTCAGATACTCATTTTGCCAGCTTTCCTTGTAGCTAAGTTTCCACTTAATATGATTCTGACTAATGAAAAATAAGGGCAAGTCTGCCAGGAAAGCAGACTAGATTAACCAAGGAAGATTATCCTCCTGACTGAAAAGAGAGAGAGAGAGATCAAGGAAGAAAATCTGTTCCCTCTTTCCTGATTTGGGAGCAGATATGTCAGAATGTGATTTTTCAAGCTGTAAAAACCTGAAATCACAAGGTAGGTAGGCTACGGACCAGAATCCATGATTTGGGAGATACTAGAAGAAAAATACAAAAAAGGCCCAATCTGTCCTAACATCTTGAGCTCCCACACCAACTCAGAGATTGCCTACCCACTCACTCTTACTATGTGAAATAACTGAATGTCTTTATGAGCTATTCTTAGCTATGGGTTAAAACGGAAGTTATTCCTGATACAGAATCACACCTGAAAGAGCACCTGACCGTCGTCGGTAAGACTGTTCACAAATATTCCTGTTTCCCTCCTTCCAGGTTCATAGTAAAATCATACCTTCTCTCCTACATTGCAGTTAGGCACATGGCCATGTAACTTGTGTTGGTTAACAAAATGTGAGCAGAAGTGGCGTGCTCACCCCTGGGTGAAAGCTTTAAGCAACAGCACATACAATTCACTTTAAGTGTCCTTTCTCCTGGCAGAGCAATCATAGCGCATGTATGCAAATCGAGTCTCGATTACCCTGGGTTATTAAATACGTATAATGCGAAGAGCTCCTTTACTGACCTATGTTGGAAGCATAGATACAAGAAACAAACCCTTAGTTTATAAAGCCACTGAGATTTTGTAGTTGTTTCGTGTGTAGTATAACCACCTGTTTCAGTATTTGCTGAATCAATGGCCACAAGGTGATTGCACAGGCTTCCTTTCTCCAGGATCTGCTGTACTGATTTCATTAAAACACATCAAATATTAGAAACATTGAAACACAGGACCAACAAGAACCGCTTAAAAAATTATCCAATAGAACATTGTTGTGCATAGTAGCATTTCACTCCTTACTCCATTAAAAATAGGAAGGTGATATTTATTGAATGCCTACCAGCCAGAAGACAATAAAATGTAAATTAAAGATTTAAGAACATAATGAATGTTGATTCAAACACACAAAAAATTATGGTAGTTTCATTAAAATAAATATCTAAATGAGAACATTTTAAATGAAAAAGCAGGTTAAAGTTCCTGGGAATGTTATTAAATATTAAGTAATTCTTAATAAAGACTATTTTTCTTATCACTGTGGAAAGATGTGAATCAAGTTTTGAACCTTGATATATACAATTGAGAATAGTACTAGCAAAAGTTAAAGTAAAGCTTTAATTACGTTATAGTGATCATTAACCCCAAATAATTTAAGTATAGACTTTACCAGTATAAAAATACATTTTATTTCAAAATCAAAAAGGGTAATTTTTATATTAAATTATGTTAACGTGTTTGCACAATAGAAGCTTTTGAAATTTTTATAGGTGGAATTAAATGACACCAATATTTTAGAGAAAATCAACATAAGAAGTTAGAACTTAGTTGTGATGGTTACTTGTGTCTACTTGGCTTGGCTAGGGTGTCCAGATATTTGGTCAAATATTAGTCTAGATGTTTATGTGAAAAAAATGTTTAAATGTAATTAACATTTAAATCAGTAGACTTTGAGCAAAACCGATTATCCTCTTTAATGTGGATAGGCCTCATCCAATCACTTGAAGGCCATAAGAAGAAGAGATTGAGGTCCCCCAGAGTTAGAAGGTATTCTGCCTCCTTGCCTTTGAACTGGACATGGCGATATCAACTCTTTCCTGTGTCTCCAGTCCTACAGATTTTGGATTTACCAGCCCCACAATAGATAGATAGATAGATAGATATTTTGTTCTATATACAAATATTTTGTGTGTGCGTGCGTGCGTGTGTGTGTGTGTGTGTGTGTGTGTGGGTGTGTGTAAACTGGTTCAGTTTCTCTGGAGATCTCTGACTAGTATACCAGTTATTTTAAATTTGTTATTGTAGGATTTCAAAACTCCTAGTGGTTAAAGATATGGCATCATAAATTAGTAGCTATATAAAGCATAATCTTGGTAAGACAGCCCACAAAGTCTGAATTAGTCCTATATCTGAAATCTCAGTTATAAAGGTACCAGGTTATCAGGTTTATATATACATGAAGACATACACAACTAGAACTCTTCAGCATGTAAAACTTGCATAAAATCTTTCAACCAGCTCCTAGATCATGCTACCAAATTTGATGACTAAGTAAGGTATTACTCACAAATCTGTTATAGGTAATTTATAAGCACTAAACTAAAAGTTGAAAGAAATGAATGAAAGAGACATCATGATGTATTAAAGCCTGCACTTTCTCTTCACAGCCAAGAAAGCATCACAGTGAAAAGATTGCTGTTATACCAGAGATTAGTTCCAGGAATGACACTGCTGAAAAATATTATTTTTAACATTACTGTCATTTAGAAGCCATATTGTTATGTGCCTGGGCATATAAAACGCATTCTCCCAGGACTCAGTGTCAGTGATAGGAGAGGCAGATGTTAATGGAAGTGTGTGTTCAAAGTCGAGCATTTCCTTTGAGACTTTGTAGACTTTAATTTCAGCAACATAAATGTCACTTTTATGACTTCAGTGTTTTCTATAAGAACAAGAAAAGGCTTTCCAATCTGTAGTCCTGAGTGTGAATCTCTGTTCTAAATATTTACTCAATCAAAGACCATGAAAAATAACTGTAATTCTCTGTTTCTCGATTTCTTCATCTATGAAATAAGGGGGGGCAGGCATTTCCTTGAAAGTTTAAGGGAATTAATTAGTTAATATTCAAGAAAGCATAACACATGAAAGATGCAGATATTGATGGTGTGGAATAAAATCCCAGGATAGTGTCATTTATAGAAAAGTATCAACTATTGTATTTCTTGAAACAATATTTCAACTTCCTTTAGAGATAAACTAAAATGAAACTTTAATTGAAAAATATTCCCCAGTGATATCATAAGGAAAAGAGTTTTATATTCCATGGCACAGAGAAAAGGGGAATCTAATGATATTTGTTATCCTGGATTTGGAAAATCACTGAATTGTCAAGAAAATTAGTTTTCTAGCTATAATTGATAGCATATTGAATTAGTGTGGTGATGTTATGAGAAAGGTATATGGAGAAATGTCAGAGTGAAAGGTAAATACCCTAAAAATAAACACAGAAGCTTATGACTTGGTATAACAGTTCAGAGAATGTTCTGATCTTAAAAATAAATTCTTTGAGAACCAGAAATGTTATGGTCATTTTATTGATCACTAAGTTTACATATACACACCCTACAGAGGTTATTAATCCTTGTGCTTTAAAAGTAGGCTTAAGATGGGTACCATCTTTGAAGCAAAAATTCTTAGAAAAGTTAGCCAGATAACTAGAATATAATTGAGAAAATTACCACATAATTCTATCCTTGGGGTATCTCTTTAGAGGGCTTTGATACAGGTGTCAATACACTGGGTAATAGAACAGTTTACTAAAAAGGAGGAGAAAAATAGCAGCCAGCTCTAATTCATGGCTGTAAGTATATCAAGAACACCACCATTGAGTCATCTGGTTGTCTTATGGTTCATCAGCAACCTATTCTGACAAGCATCTCTGGGAACTGGATACATTTCAGAGAGAATAGCAGAAGGAATTAAGGCTCAAGGTAAAATATGCCCTGCTAAGCAGGAAACTGTTTTAATTAACAATCCAAGCAAAGAAGGCAGTTACTAAAATAGTAGAGACTGCTCTAGACTTTGATGAGAGCATTCTAGTAAATAAGACTCCAAAGAAAAGAGAAGTAGCTGTTTTTAGTCTGTTCATAGAAATAGACAAGAAAATGACAATGTTTACTCTGAACCTTTTACAGAGGTAGGTTTAGAACATGGGGGTTAACCGTCCCTCACACCAAAGAGCTCCCACCCAGGTAACAGCTGTAGGTGAGAACTACCACTGAGGGGGCAATGTAGTAGCAGTGATAGTAGTGTGTGTTTACTGAGCATGTGTCATATGCCAGGCTCTCTGCAAAACACTTCACATGCATTATATCAGTTAGTTCCCAGCAACCCAATGAGGTAAGTCTGGTTATCATCCTTCCTCACAGGATTCTATTCTGAAGGGAATAAAGATCTCACAACAAATAAGTAGCAAAGCTGTGACTTTTACTTCTAGTTTTTGTTTTGTTTTGTTTTGTTTTAATTCCAAATCCTTTATTCTTACCACCGTGTAATCACTATGTCATATCTTGGTACAGAGGAATTATACAATGAGTGTGATGATAGAAAGAAAGCTTTAATATTCTTCTTTTTGTTGATGAAAACCTCTCACATTAAAGCAGGATGGTGACATTTTCCTTACATCATTAAATAACTGCCTGGCAAACAATAGCCTGGGACATTTCAGTTTAATTAGTTCACGGCAATCATTTGCATATTATCATCCCTCTTATGAATTAAGGATGTCTTCATCAAGCTATTTTTCACATCACAGTATAATTTACGTAGACAAGAGAGAACTAACTAGAACATTGACTATATTCATACACAGACCATAGATATGTGTGTGTATACATAATATACTAGAAGATTATGTGAGTATGTGCATATACACATATTTAGAGAATACAAACCATGAAAATTTAGCAAGCTCAATCTTAGCTCACTGGGACGTACAACTTTCCATTGGTGTTTCTATTGTAATGGAGCTATTTCTTCTTAATCATTGTCACCCAGGAAAATAGAGGCCCATTTCTCCCCACTGCTCCTAATAGTGATGTTTGGTTAACATTTTGTTCTATACTTAAATTATTATTTAAAGTGTACAGACAGGGATTCTGTGATCTCTTATTTAAAAGACAAAGAACCACACTTTGACCTGCCAGAATCAAAATGTTGTAGAGCATGTTAAAGGGGAGCAAGGTCTTCTGCAAAAATCCATTCTCAGTTGTCAAAGTCTATATTTTGTTCAAATTTATAAGCTAAATCTAAGAACTAGTAATAACTATGTGAAGCAAAAAGCCAAACTCCCAGTGAAATAAGATCACGTCAAAGGAGAACAAAGGATCCGAATTGTAGCAAAGTTTTCCCCTTTGCATAAGATTATGATTAGTTCCTTAGAAAAGGAGAATAGGAGATTACTTGGGTATGCTTTCTAATTTATTATATAACTAATTATGCTTAATAAATGCAGTGTTATTCTTATTGCATACAGTGGGTCTAGTATGCTCAACAATCCCTATTGTCTTCCTTATAATGTCCATAGATAAAGAACGTTTTTACGTAAAATTAAGTAAATGCAGAAAATACATCTATGTTACATCGTGGTCCAAATTCGGCCCACACTTCTTGCAGAAGGCAGGCTGTGTCACATGACAAAAGCTATTTGTGACATGTAAACATGTCAAGTATTTTTCACCTTAACATCAGAAACCTTTATTTTGCCTTTAGTGAATCTATAGACCTCTTGAAATAACTATATATTCAAAATTTATGTGCATGTGCATTTCTCTGTAAAAAGATTCTTCAGTTTTATTTTTTCAGAAAAATTTGTGACATCGTAAACTATAGTATTATACCTAAAAAAGCATTTATATGCCACCTTAAAATCAACATTGAATAGCAAAGAAGCAACCTCTCAGTATCTTGAGAAAAGAAAACAACATGATAAAACAAGTATTCTTTGAGGGAGAAAGCAAAAGAGGAGAAATACACCAATAACAAATAGTCATAGAGAAATGAATCTTTCCCTCAATAATGTCTGGAGTCCAAATTATATTATTGTCAGATTGTTTTCTGGATTGCGTTTAAAGGGAAAGCAGTCCCTAAAACACAAAGATAACAGACAAGCAGAAATAATGGTGGATTTGTATTTGCTGAACACGTGTTTACTTTAAATTTTTATTATGAATATATTTTTTTCTTTCAAAGTATATGGGTGAATAGATTCTCATCTTTTAGTTATTCAGGGAAGATAGAGAAATGATTGATAGATGATTAAAACATTTAGCAAACATAGCAGAAAAGTCAAAGAATAAAAATGAGAACAGTTCAGAAATTAAAAACAACAAAAACAAAAACAGAGATAAAGGAGGAAAAAAGAATGGAAAAATGTAGGCATTTAAATTGCAGTGTTAGATTAAATATAATTAGACCTAACTTGGCCAGTCTCCTAGAGTTTATAAACCCACACCACGGAGCTCTCCAGGGAATAATGCAGTCAAAATGTGTCTTCCTTTAATGATTCATTTAAATGGCCAGCCCTGTCATACCTGCTCTCATTTTTTTTGTTATTTATACCATTCATCTTTTCTTTTAAGCACTTGACTGTTTGTCTTTTTCCGAAGTATTTGTTAGAGCAACTTGAAACCAAAGCAAAATAAATTTCAGAATGTCTCAGGTTTTCAAATAAAAGAACCTTGACTGTGATTGTGAAGATCAGCCTCTATTTGTCTATTTCAGTCCAGTTACACTGATGTCTCCATTTTATTTCATGTAGCTATGGATGAACAGAGAGAAAAATACTAGAAATTGAGGAAATGCCATTTAAAAAAAATTAACTGAAAAAAACATATTAATAATGGATTATCTTCTTTTAAATAATTAGTACTGCATGAGAGAAAAATCTAAACTTCCAAGGTTTAAATCTCAGTCTAAACTTCTAGTTTTAGTTCCCTCACATAAAGAACTTGGAACTTTTGTTCACAGATTGGCTTCTGGAGGCAACTCCAAGCCCAGTGTAACTGGCAGTCATCTGCAGATTGCTTTGTGGCTTATACCACGTGGCCCCAGGCAGGGTACAGACAGCAGTTGAACTTGGCCTGCAGTGGATCCCCTCCTAAGAGGCCCCAGGGCTGGCACACCTGGTGGCCAGCTTTAGGCCAAATCAGAACATCACCTGGCCACCTCCCAGGATACACACCCAAAGGGAAAACAGGGCAGGCACAAGACCCCACTAAAGTGTACCCTGCTCTGTTGGGTCAGCCCCTGCACCATAGCTCCTCCACTGTAGTCACAGCCAGTCCTCATAATCCATCAGCCTGAGGGTCAATCCCTCTCACAAGAGGGCACATACAACCCACACAAGGGAAATAACTGGAACACCCAGCTCTGGTGACCAGGGAGACCACTGCATCCTACAGGACACCTACTACATAAGGCCACTCTCCTAAGACTGGGAGGCATAGAAGCCTTACCTAATACATAGAAACAAACACAGGGAGGCAGACAAAATGGGGAGACAAAGAAACAAGTCCCAAACAAAATAACAGAACAAAGCTCCAGAAAAAGAACTAAACAAAATAGAAATAATCAATCTACCAGATGCAGAGTTCTAAACACTGTTTAAAAGGATGTTCAATAATCTCAGGGAGAACTTCAACAAAGAGATAGGAAACATAAAAACAGAGATAGAAAACATAAAAAAGAACCAGTCAGAAATAAAGAACACAATAATGGAAATGAAGAATACATTAGAAGGAATCAATAGTAGATTAATGAAGCGGAGGATTGAATTAGTAGTTTACAAGATAAGGGAGCAGAAAACACCCATCAGAACAGCAAAAAGAAAAAAAAATCCAAAAAAATGAGGATAGTTTAAGAGGCGTCTGGGACAACATTAAGCATACCAACATTCGCATCATAGGGGTACCAGAAGGAAAAGAGTAAAAGCAAGGGATTGAGGATGTATTTGAAAAAATAATGACATAAAACTTTCCCAACCTGGTAAAGGAAATGGACATGCAAGTCCAGGAAGCACAGAGTCTTAAACAAGATGAACCCAAACTGGCCCACACCAGGACATATCATAATTAAAATGTCAAAGATTAAAGACAAAGAGGGAATCTTAAAAGCAGCAAGAGATAAGCAGATAGTTACTTACCAGGGAACCCCCATAAAACTGTCAACTGATTTCTAACCAGAACCTTTGTAGACCAGAACGGATTGCCACAAAATATTCAAAGTAATAAAAAGCAAGGACCTATAACCAAGATTACTCTACTCAGCTGAAGGACAGATAAGAACTTTCCCGACAAGAAAAAGCTAAAGGAGTTTCTCACCACCGAACCAGTATTACAAGAAATGTTAGATTTCTTTAAGACAAAAATTAAAAATCTGAATAAAATTTCAATAATTACATATCGATCAATAATTACTTTAAATAAATGGGTTAAGTGTTCCAATCCAAAAATAGGGTGGCTGAATGGTAATAAAACAAGACCCTTACATAAGCTGCCTAGAAGAGAGTCACTTCAGATCAAAAGACACACACAAATTATTGCATTGGGTAAGGGATTAGTGCTTAGATTATAAAATGTTACGACCAATAAATTATATACATTTTAAGTGTTTATAGTTGTGAGTTATTTTATAGTTATGCTCTGACATTTTACTTTGGAAAATTGGAGATAGGAGATATTTGAGACTGGATTAATATCACTTTGGGGATTCTTGAGTATCACTACAATTTCCAGGTGAAATGATTAAGGCTACATTTGCTGAAGAAACTGTGGTCCTTTATAGATAGAGAAACATAGGTCCCAGTTTTCAAAGGATAGTCCTAGCTTTGTTGCTCAATTATTAACAATACACTTTTTCACCCAGAAGTATCCCCATTTGGATGAGGTAAGAACCTCACAAGTTGAGTTACTGTATCAAGACAGGTATTGAACAATACTGGGTACTCCACAAAGCCCTGTCAAAACTGAAACTGTGTAAGCAAATAAGTGATTTTTGTTTTAGGATGGTTTAAACAAACCAATAACTGACTGAAACAAATACTACCTCAATGCCATCAAAACCTAATCTCTATACTTAATGTTAGCCAATTCTTTTCCCTGATGATTGCTGGGGAAAACTGCAGTCTTTGAAATCTCATTCAGCTGCTCAAGGATAGATCTTGAACCTGAAACATTTTCTTACTCAGAGTAAAGAACCCTCATATCTGGGCTGGATGTACCATCTTGTGTGGGACTATCTCTTTTGTTGTTTCATACTCAACATGTGCTCTTATGTTTATAGTGTGTGCATCAAATGGCACCTGGTCAACCCACTGCTCTATTTGCCTTCTGTGAGGAGGGGACAGTGTTCTTTCCACTGTGGCACAAGAAGAATGCATGTGGAAACACACTGAAAGCGGGGGATTGATCCCCACTATCGATGCTGATTTTCCTCTGTCTCTGTTGTGTCTGAGTAGGGTTGTTCTAGCCAGTGCTTGACTGTGTTCTGTTTCCTTTGGTGACTTGGTTACCAGGATGCAACGGTCTGAAGTACTTGGACTTCTGTTCCTGGTGGTTGGCATAGTGATGATCTTTGCTAATCTCCATGACTATTTTTTGTAGATACCAATGCCCCCCTGAGATCAGTAACCAGTGCATGGTACTCTGCTCAACAATGGTAGGTGGCTTGATCCACTTCTGTCATATGAGGCCTCTTTGACCCCAATTACTTTTATCCTGAGTGTTTGATGCCCAACGGAATTATAATTTCTTCTCTATGAATTTCCAACACTTTCTTTGCCCCAAAGATTGGATGAGAGACCAATTAATTTATAGTTTACTTCAGAAATAATAAGACTCTTTTAATTTACGTTAAATTTATGAATTTTCCTGGTTGTTAGTTAATAACAACACATTCCAGGCATCTTTGACTATCTTAATACAATAAGATGAAGTATAGGAATTAACCTTTTTAGTGTAGCACTTTGGCAATATTGAAAACACATTCAAAATTTTCTTTCCCCAGTAGCCAGGTAATTTTAGCATGAGTTATACAGATAATTTATCAGATCATTCTTCATAAGAATGATTTTTAATCTGATTTGGTGTAAATTAGAAAAAATTAAGTACTAATCAGGTAGCAAATATTAAATTTAGGTAGTAATTATAATCCCAAAGAATTAAAATGATATGAAAGAGGATTTATGAGGGTAGATTAAAGGAATAGTATATGCTATTTGGGAAAAGAGACCATACTCCAGGTAAATTAATAATAATTATTACATACATGATAGATGATGATATGCAAGATGTTGACCAGCTGTTCCTCATTTCCACTGAGTACTGACTATAAGGAAATATATTTTAAAACGCAGCAGATTTAAAAAAAAATAGCAGCAGAATTGTTTTAGAAAACCATTTTTAAGGTGGAGAGTGATTATTAACATTTAGAAATGTAACTACAAGGACTGTGAAGCATCCTTTATCAAGACATGAGTTATAAATTAGAATAGATACTAAATCTAATATTCGAACACATAATGGCCAGTCGTGTCCTTCCCAAGAAGTTCTTATCCTCTCATGTTAAAGCTTTTCCTATAAGACTAAACTTGCTGTGTGACTTACTTTAATATTTAGCTGCTTGAGATTCAGCTTTATTCTCCTTGAGAATTTCCTTGTTATCATATTACCACATTTTTTTTTTAATTTATGATCTACCTGCCTTTCTCGTAAATAGGTGGGGCAAATACCTTACAAAGTCACACCGAGCCCCCTACATCATTTGCCACCCTGCCCAGTTTACCTTTATAATCTCCTACTAGCCCCACCCCTGTCCATACCCGTTAGTCATACTGGCCTTTGCAATGCTGAGACTATGCCAGCTCTGGCTGTTCTTTGTGACTGGAACTCTCTTTCCCGTATATCTGTATATTTACATATCTTTCTTTCAGGAATTTGCTGAAATGTTACCTTCCACTGAAGTGATCCCTAACAACCCTACTTTATTCTGAAGACTGTCACCTCCACTGTTATCATTTATCATGTCTACTACCTATTGTCTGATTTTTTTTTTCCCCATTAGGATGTAACAAGTCTCCACACATTTAAGAAACTGTGTCTGTTTTGTTTATTGGAATATAGATACACCAAGTGCCTAAAATAGAGTTGGTATACATATCCCCATTGCATGAATAAATGAAAGAATGAAAAATAAATTCAACTGAGAGTTTGCCCAAATTGAATCCTGATTATATATAATACCTGATTATATATAACTCCAAAATGTCTTGTCTGCTATTAAACCGTGGGGATTCTGTGGTTCAAGCGCAATGACTTGCAGCATAAGAAATAGATGCACATACGCATATATAAAACACCCAAAATAGGTGTCCTAGCATCCAAAGATGATGGCAGGCATTGTTGATGTAGATTTTATAGAGCATTGTAACGCCAAACAATCACCTTAGCATTTTGTTAGCCTTGATATTCTGTGTTATATTGACTAGTGGGTCCTGGTACTATTAATCATAACTCAGATATTATGATTGCCAATTGTCAAGTTAAGGAGGGAAAATATTTTAAAATTTAAAACTATTCATTCAAAAGAAAACAAATGTATGTCACAGAGGAACGATGTTAAATTGGGTAAATCTACTTATCAGTTACTTCCCCTTTGCACCCATTCTTAAGCCACACAGCTTACTGCAATTTTCTATAAACCAAAAACTAAACTAGGTCTTTTTGTTTATTATCTCTGATCCTCTGGTAATTATTGTAAAATAGATATTGTTATTCTATTTTAGAGAAAGAAAAAAAAAGATTCAAAGAGAGTAGTTAAATCCTCCAAACTCAAACACTTAAAACCTAGAAAATTCTGGATTCTCGGCAAGGCTGTCTGGATTGTTTAAGACCCATGTTCTTTCTGTTACAGCAGGCTGCCTCCCTTATTTAAGATTGTTTCTGTCACTGAGAGGGTTTATTTGAAGTGTCATGAGTCATGTCCAGACCAGAACAATTAAAAAGTGGAGTTTTCCCTTTGGTGAAAATGAAGGCTTCGTCTTGGGATGGCAGAGCGATGAGATGGGAACATCTAAATCATTGAGTCACTGCATGGAAAATCTATAACAAAGTTTTCAAGTGAGAGAAATAAGTTCTCATTTGTTAAGCTATGGAGAATTTTAGTTTGTTTGTCACTAACATAAGTATAGCCTTTCTTGAAGAACAGAAATGGTCTGATACAGGGAGACACTGTGGACATGCAGTACATCTTTGCCTTAAAAAATTCCATGAACACTTCATTCCAATAGTCAGTTTGAAACTGGGTGCTAGATTGTATAGTAAATCCACAACTGGAAATTTAGCAGAGAAGGGACAGAAGAGGTGTGATTGATATTAGATGGGATATCATGAGATGGAGTAGGCAGGAGAGAGCTATTTATGCTGGTAAGGAAAATTACATGAGTAACGGCAAGATGGGTTGGGATCAGCATGGTAAGTTGTTGGTGGTGAGATCTGCCTGCTTAGAGCAGATGATGTGAGTTGTGGAATGTTACAAAATCATGAGAAAATGAACATGCTTGAAGACTGGGCTGAATTTAGACATCAGTCAAAAGCCAATACAAAAAAAAGCCAGAAAAGATTGGATTAGTAATAAAAGTAGTGACTGAGAAAAATTCCTGGCTTGAGCATTTATAAAATATTAGTCACGACAGTGGTTCTCAACTGTGGCTGCACATTGGAATCACATAGGGAACTAAAATATTGCAAAGGCCTCTCCTCTGATGCCGGATTTCATTGGTGAGTCTGGGCATCAGTGGGCTTTCAAAGCTGAGCAGGTGATTCTAATTATTCTAAACTGCCACAAGTATTAAGATAACTAGAAATCAATGGGTCTTATCCTCTAGAAATCCCAGTAAGAGGATAATACATGACACCCTTTTAGGCATGATGACACCAAGAAAATTCTACTTATTTTACTCGGGGTTTGAGGTGGAAGTGATTAAAGGGCAAGCAATACTGTGAATCTTGGTTTGCCATTTTTAATTCTTCCCCCAACATCGAAACAAGGACATACTGGTGGTAAGTTCGCGAACTTAATTGTCAGACCTTTTTTCCCCCCTACATGTAATGCAGGGACTCAGCTCCCACTCCCCACATAAGAACGCAGGATATGGTGAGACCAAAAAGGAACACCAACGGAGCCATAGATGGGGGAGTCATACCACTATATTCTCGCAGGCGGCTGGGTTAGAGACACAGGAAGTAGGTTCCTGTGGGGACAGAGCCCCAAAAAGCAGTTTCCAGGCTCTCGGCCTCACATAGAAAGGTGCTGGCTCAGGTAGTAAATGGCCATCGACTGTGATCAAATGGCCATCAGCTGTGGCTAGTTGGCCATCAGCTGTAACCAGTGAGCCATTAGCCATGAATATAACTGCCATGGCTACACTAGCAGAAAAAGGGGGAGCAAGCAAGAAGATGGTGGCTGAGCCTGCAAGCGGCGCAGTGAGGGTTGAGAATTGTGTGGCTCCTGTTTCCTGTGTCTCCAACCCAGCCGCCAGCGAGAGTATAGTGGTATGACTCCCCCATCTATGGCTCCGTGGGTGTTCCTTTTTGGCCTCACCATGTCCTGCGTTCTTATGTGGGAAGCGGGAGCTGAGACCTTGCGGGCCGCCCTGCGTGACACTTGGAGTAGTCGGCAGGATACCCCGCCTGACACCCCACATGGCACATGGCGAATTCGGCAGGATCCCCTGCACTACAGTTCCACATGATCCACAATCCACCATCCACGCTTGCTAACCCCGCTTGCTAGCCTCAATCCGCTGTCTGCTTCTCCGCCAACCAAGCAACAACAACCAACCCCCAACTCCCCCCTCCCCGCATAGCCAAGGCAGTTATATTAGTGGCTAATGGCTAACTGGTAACAGCTGATGGCCACCCAGCCATGCCAACATGGCCATCTGATTACAGCTGATGGCCATCTAATAACCGAGCCAGCACCTTTCCACGTGAGGCCGAGAGCCTGGAAACTGCTCTCTGCGACACTGTCCCCACACTACATACACATACTACATACCTTTTCACTTAGAGGAAGCACTTTATGGCTTCTCTTTGGCATGTGTAAATTGCCAGCATCACCACTTATGCAGTTTGGGGCCAGTATTAAGTAAAATAAGGGTGACTTGAACAACTGCAGTACCATGACAGTTGATCTGATAACTGAGATGGCTACTAAATGTCTAACAGTCAGGGAGCACATACAGTGTATATGCTGGACAAAGGGATGATTTACATCCCAGGTGGGACAGAGCAGGAGGGCACAAGATTTCATCACGCTACTCAGAAGAGGTAAAATATAAAACTTATCAATTGCTTATTTCTGGAATTGTCCATTATTTTTGTACCACACTCGACCAGCTAACTGAAACCATGGAAAGTGAAACTGAGGAAAAGGGGGGACTACTGTACAAATTATAATGTACCAATATAGTAGTATTTTCAACCATTTATTACACACATTTTTGTTCCTGACTCTTTCTAACACTCCCAATAGATGCACAAACACATATCTCAGATATATGCATACAATATTTGAGGCTAAATGAAAAAAAAAAAATCAACACCAATCAGCTTTTTCAAAACATACAGACTTCAGCAGAATGGAATATTTCCTCTCTAGAGACTTTTATGATGGTGGCGATCAATTTTTTAAAAGGTTAACAGAACTCCCTTTAGCTTTTTAACAAAATCATCCCAGTCATCAGAAGTTGTGAAGCCCAGAGACTCCTGCATGTTCTGCTTCATAATTTTGAAAAATACCCAGGTTTTAAAAAGAACTGAAAGTCGCTTACATAATGACATATATTTATTTGGCCTACACATTAACATGTTTGTGTGTTTATTGAGGAGAGCTTTTTGTTTTACTCTTTCTGGTTTGTTGGCTTTCGAACACTCTCTGCCCCCATAGGAAGCCATTTCGATCTAAAGAAGCCACTCTCCAAAGAGCATGGAACTGCTGTAATATTTATGAAATCTAAAACCTCTACTCTTGATCGTTTTAATAAAGGTCCCAAAGGAAGGTCTTAAGGCTAATAAAGAGGGATAGAAGAAGGGAAAGCAGCTTATAAGAGAGTCTAACAGTATGCTCTCAGCAGACTGCTAAAATGCAAACAGCAAGATGATCAATGACAGACTCTGTTTCTAAATTAAGTCTCAAAATGCACATTAATGAGTGCTTTTTGGAAAAGTATAATATATTGATAATAGCACTTAGGTAAATGTAAACTACCTTAATTTTAGATTCAGCTTGCCACTCAGCTGAGTTCCTGAGTAGAAAAGAAAATACTTGCCTAACTCATGGGCAGAGTTGTATGGTTCATTTTAAAGTAATCTGGAAAGAGGATTGGTGGGGGAAAAAAAAACTCCCCTAACATAAACAGGTCAAATGTGGCTCTCAACTCATACCCAAACGGTCTCTTAGAGAGACTCACAGCTGCTCAGTTTTATAGGGCCACCTGTCATACTGATGAAAAGGATGGGATCGCTTTGAATAGCAGGGGAAAAAAGCCAACCTCCTGGAAATGAGCATGAAAAACTGAAAAGATTATTATTCAGGATTTCGAGTCTATGAAATAACTGCGCAACGTAAAGCAGATTCATGAGTCCAAGAATCAACGAGATGAGAACTGGCCGAATTCAAACTGAATACTCTTCTTTGGGAAGTGGCACAGCAAACCCCATCTTTCCTTTATTAAGTGAATGGCTCAATGAACGTGATGGAGCATAAATTAAAGCACAAGAGAGTTTTAAGAGATGAGGCTGGCGTCCTCGTCAGAGGCTAGGTTATGCAGAGGGTTGTCAATTTTGAACATCAAACAAGCTGGTGGCTTTCAGACTTCATAAAGGCAGTCAGTTCCCCTCCTCCTTCCACCTCCTCCATCATTTTGCCCCAAATAAAATGCTACGTGGCAATACAATATACAAACAGATAAAAGTTGAACAATTCTGGTTAAGGAGGGAAGGACAGAGTAAGAGTGCAGTGAGAAGGCAGGAACTGTACTATCTCTGCCCGCTTAAATTTCCCCACCAAGCTTCGCTATCACCACATGGACCCTGAGTCATTTTCAATGGATCATAAAGCTTTCAGAGAACCATTTTTGAAAACTACTGATGTAGACAATGAAGAGTATTTGAAACTTCTAAGCAAAATATAGGCATGTCAAGATTAGGATTTTGGTGATAGGCATCATTCTGAGATGGGTAAAGAGGATGGATTTGGACTTGTGATCTTGAGGGTACGGAATGATTTGGAAGACTGTTGTATTGGGTGGATAAAGAAGGCTAGTAGGCCTAAGTAGGACAGAAGTCATCAGAATGAAGTAGAGACATATTGGGGAAGCCATATGAGAAGAGTTGGTGATTGATTGGACATGGGAAATTCAGGAATAAGGAGAATTCAAGAATGTATCCTAGGTTGGTTTCAAGCACCATGACTGGCTAGAGGTAAAGAGAATGTAAATGGAACAAGTATATATACGTGAGGGAAAATAAATTCAATTTAATTATTTTTAAGTTGTGGTGCTTAAGATGTTCAGTCAAAAGTAATATATATATATATGAGTCTGAGGCTTGAAAAACAATTTTAGTTTGGCCATTTATATCTAGCGTCACTAACATATAAATAGTAATTAAAATAATAGACAGAAAAGAATGTATTTAGATTTGAAATCTATGGACTAACAACATTTAAGGAATGGATAATGCAAAACAGGTGTATGACAGAGAAGATACAGTATGAGAAAATAAGAAAACAAGGAGAATATTCTATCAAGAAAAAGAAGACAGTTTTAAGAAAGAAGAAGAGATCAACATTGTGAAATGGAACAGAGAGGTCAGCAAAGATAAAGAAGCAAAATACATTGGTTGGGTTTAACATTTAGGAAGTCATTTGGGAACTATAACAAAAAAGTCAGAAGTCAGGTTACAGTTGGTTGACGTTGAATAGAAGGTTAATAGGAACTGATGACTACCACAAAGAATGAGGAGGGAGGTAAGAACAATTGAACAACAGAATAGTCTAGCATGCAAAATGCCTGGCAAACAGTGGTATTCAATTAATACTGAAGGAATAAATGGCTGAACGACTACCAGAATGAATAAATGAAATGAATGAGGAGAATAGTGTAACAGGTAGTGTGAGATGAGGGAAACACAACACGCTTATAACGATTATATTACTTTTATGTTCATCAAGCGGCCTCAACTCCTTCTGGGAATTGGTTGAGAAATTAATTATTTAATCAATCAGCAAACCTTACAGTATTCAAAATTTGCCGTGAGTCTTGCCACATTTTCTTATCTTGGGACTTGTAAGGGAAAGGATGGGAAAGGAAGGGAATTGAGCTAACATTTATTCATTGAGAGTACTTTGCTTGCATTATTGCATTTGATCTTTGAGAACAATCCTGTGAGGCAAGTATTATTATTTCATCATCTTACAAATGAGGAAACTGAAGTTCAAAGGGGTTAAGTGATTTGCCTGAGGTCTTACATCATTATTTATATGGTACTCTTCTCAGCTATCAAAATCGGCTACTATAAGTGCTGTATAAAAGAAGAAAATAGGTCTGTGAGTACAATTTAAAAGCCATTCTGACTGGATAAATTGAGTGGCAATAGAATATATTTAGAAAAACAACATGGGAAACAGGAAATTCTTCAAACACTGAAGAACACAGAGGATGAGAGTATAGAGTTTGGAATCAGATTGTCTGTATTCTATGACCTAAGCTAGTTATTTATCCTCTTTATGCTGCAATGTCCTCTTCTGATAAATGGGGATTAGAATCTTCGGCCCTGATATATGATATTACTTATGCAAAATACTTGACACAGTACCTGCCACATAGTAAATACTTAATTCACGACAGATATTCTTATCACTAGTATCATTATTATTGTCTTTTACTAGAGTGACATAAAAGGAAAATCATAACTGAGATATAGTCTTTTAAAAGTGTTTGGAGATCAGATGATTATAAAGTACAAAAGGTGATGCTACAAAACCTTGTCTCAGAGTATATTCCATCCAGAACAATGCCAGAGGTGTAATGGGTGAAAGATATATGTTGGCTGCCACGGGTATGAGAGTCAGGTCATATTTCTCCCAGATCTATGCCTGAAATTCGTGAAAGAACAAAAAATAATTTCCATATTTACATTATAGAGATTGTGCAATGAAAACACCCTTGAGCTCTGTAGCTGAATGATAAGGTGACTTGATCTGGAATGGTGGATATTCGTAATACACGACACGTAGCCAAGCTGACAGGCCAGTGCTTCTTCTAACAGGTCTGCCCTGCTGTGAAATGAATCAGCCCTATCATCTTAGAAAATGTTTCTCTTCCTATCTGAAAACTCCAAGGAAGAAAAGGCAATTCTATTTCTCTGGATGTTCTGGAGGATAACTATACTTGAAAAAGTGACATTAGCACCCTACCACTGTAAAGCACTGAATCCTCTATCCTGACTGACTGTGATGTGTGCCTCATGGATGCAGCCACCCATCTCAGGGTGAATCCAGCCCTCTGGGGAGCGGGTTTCAACAGTGAAGATAGTGCCATCTCCTTCATAACATTAATGGCACAAACTAAATGAATTGAAGGGAGAATATAATTCTAAAAAAAATCCACACGAAAACAAAAATGAGATTCTAGAGGAAATCAGGATGACAAAGTAAAGTTATTTATCACACATGGAAGCTTGACCTTCGAATGGCAAAGTTTGCAGAGACCATGTCCTGTAATGGAAAGAAATTCCTTAAAGGGTGCCTATGGGAGCCCAACAGCACATAAAAGTAAAATGTAGCCGAGAGCTAGAAATGATGAAAAGATGACCTGTGGTCTCTGGGCATAGCTTCAGTCTAAGGAAACATTTTAGTAGCTTGGGATAAAAAGAACAGCAAATGATTTTTCTCTCTCTCATTTCTGTTACTACCTCTGTGTTTAAATATCACCTATAGGCAGTGAACAGAAATACCACAGAGAGGCATAACTGATTGGAAGAATATGGATGAACAGAATAAAGATGGACATAAACGCAATGAGTCCCTAGACACAACTATAAGAGGAAATCACTGTGCTTAAGATGTTAGGCACTAGCATTAAACTAGTGCCTAAGACTAGTGTCTAAGTGTCTAAGACTAAATCCTAGCTCATGTTAACAGGGTGGCTTTTGGCAAGTCATTTCACTTCTCTCAGCCTCAGTTTTCTTATCTGTAAAATGGAGATTACATCGGTACCTATGTCATGGTCATACGATGAAGAAAATTGTTTTTCCCCTTTCTTAGCTGTGCATTCTTCCAGGGCTCAGAGTGTGTTTCATGCATTCATCTTTAAATACCCAAGTCCTAAGAGATTGTCTGGTACCTAGTAGGCATTAAAATACTTGTTCAATAAATATGGAATAAATTATTCCTTTAATGTAACCTCTGAATTACATAAGAATTTCCCTATAATATACCCAAATTCAGGTTTTACTTAATGCCAAACAGAATCAAGGTGATTTTACATGACCCTTAGCTTACATCTCTGAAGGATCATTTAATAAGAAGCACAAACACTGTAATCAAATCTTAGTCACCCATAAAAGAGGGGGATGGAGAAGAACTGTTTATTAAAAATAGTTTAACATGGAAAAGTTTAATGGACATTCAAAAATCACGTTGCTCTTTACTGATATTAGCTATGTAAAATTAGGCTATCAAATGCTGATTTATGAATAGTCAGTAAGGAAAAGAAAGAATCACAAGGGGCAAATCACTGTCATTCATAGAAGACTCCCTGGCAGTCTAAGAATTAACTTCCCTCTTCAGGGCATGCTATCCTTAGCTGTTATAAATATGCCAAATGCCTCTGTCACCAGGCTCAATAAAGGGGCCACCTCCACTGATATGATATTATAAGGTGCAGTCTGTTGCTCAGAGGGAAAGGGAACAAAGACATTCTGTTTCCAATTATTGTCACTGCCTTTTAGCTCAGTCCAGCAATTTCATAACCAGTAAGACAGAAAGAATTCTGCACAGTAGAGTAACTAAACAAAATCCCTGTAATTAAATGGCACTTGGCAAGGGCAGAAGAGACCCAGAGTTTAGTTTAGAGCAAGTGGTCCCTACATGGAGTCAACAGCTTAGCATTTGGAGAGTTACAAAACACTTTTCCACGTGCAGACTACTCCACTGCCTCTCTTCTAAGCCACTGTGAGGCCTTAGCTCTCTATGAATTTTCTCGGGGGATCATTAACTTATTAATCCTAACCGTATGGCATAAAATAGAGGTCTTTGGTATGACCAGGTCTTTTATAAATGGTGTATAATCTCAGTTCCTTGATCTATTTTTCTGCCTGCTGTCCTAAGCAAATACATTATTTGCTTGCATACCTGGCATCACTTGAGATTTTCAAGTTTATGTATTCAGCCTACAAGTTACCAGATGTCAGAAAGTGGTTTAGAGACAGTATTCAGAAAAATCCCATGATTTTCTTTGTCAAAATGTGACAGTAACAGGCCTGTGCAATTGTAGTAGAGCTGATCTGTAGCTATCCTTTAAGTCCCAGCTCCAAAATCAAAGAACCTTCTGGAACTCTAAGATCTACAAAACCCCAGGGACCAGAGCAGGAAGTGAATGGCAAACAAGCTGTCTCCATGGACCACTGAACAAATGAAGAGAACATTGTAGTACAAATCAGAATACAAAATATCAATGATTATATTCTTATAGTCATTTGCAGACTATATGACTGTTGTTCTAGAATCTTCCATTGGGAATCACAGAGGTGTTTCCTACCCTAGGAGCTATGAACACCCGAGGGCCCTTGTGGAGTAAAAAGGATCTTTGAATCCAAATGCAAAGGAAGCATTGTTAGTAGAATGAATACATATTTTTTCAACATAAACGTATTTTCCAAATAGTAACAATAATAAATACATAAATTTATTTTAAATATTTTCTGAAAGCATATCTATTTATTGCTACATGTTTTTATTATTAAGAATGCTAATAGTTGAACTTACAGCAAGATGGTGAGGGATTGTAAAAAATATTAATAATCAAGTGAGTTCCTCTCATTCAAAAAAGTTTAGAAGCAGCTCTAAAGAGAAAAAAATAAGCTTGATAAGCAGAAAAATGGATAGGAAAAAAAAAAGGAAAAAGGTTTCAGCAACCAAATTTTCAACCCAAAGAAGAGATCTGGAGTTACTGAGTCTTATTCTAGGTGCACGAAAACCTATCTACCTCCATATAATACCAGCATTATGCTGTAAAATACATATTAAAGTGGTTCTCTAATTAACGCTTTGATATTTTTCTCCTTATTTTTCCTTTATATGACAACTTGATCAAAACACTAAATTTGCTGATCTTCTATCACAGCATACATTTTATGAGACTTTCAGTAAGCCATTACTCTTGCTTATTTATTCTTTTCATTTCCTCTATCACGTTCTGTCTTTAGAGATCTTACTCATAGATGGGTGGATTATGCTGACATGCTGGGATTATACTTTTTTAAAACATTTATCTTGTGGTAGGTGAAATGGTCTACGCATTTTAATATCTAAATATATCCCCTAAGTCTAATTGAATTCTCCAAGCAGTATGGAATGTGCAATCTAAATATTCAGGTAGGAATGAATCATTTACATAAAGAAATAGTTCCCGCTAGTAGTACCTAAAATGATTTATATTTTACTCACTAATACAGTGAGACAGAATGCTTTCCTCTATGAATGACCTTCACATTATGGCAGGGGTCATACAGAACCCAAAAGTATAATTATTAACTATAGGTTTTCTAAAGGCAGACATTTAGTCCTTTTTCCCCATATGATGTTGTATCTTTACCATCTAGCATAATAACCAATATATTGTAGATGTTCATGAGTTTTTGAATGAATGAATAAATCAGTAAATTACATCAGCAATTTATTGGCTCAATAAACTCACTTTGGCCTGAAATAATTAGCTCAGTAGTAGAAACAAAATGTAGCTTGGTTTAGCAGAGACAGGGCTTTAGAATTCATACCTCAATCACCTCTTTCCCAAAGTCACATCAAACAAATATGAAATCTAAGTTAAAACAGTCTGCTAACTTTCTATGCAAACTTTAGTTCAAGATCAGTCAACTGACACATCCTTCCACAAAGACTACCCCCAACCCACACTTGTTTTACAATGAAACTGCAGAATTGCAATTACATCAGCAATTAAGCCAAATCCCTATTGTTTTTCTTTTTCGTTTTCCTCACAAATGTTTTGATAAAATTTCCAAAAGTCTGTACGAGTCTGCCATAGCGTTGCCTTTCTCAATTACTCTAAATCATTAGAATATAAGCTCCACAAGGACAGGGATCTTTGGCTGTTTTGTTCAATGACGCATTCCAAGAACCAAGAACAGTGTCCAGCGTATAACTGACATTAAATAAATATTTGTTGCATTTTTTCATGTTCCATTTACCTCACTTAAACGCACCATAGCCTTTGATGCTTCATGGAACTGTGTGATTCTCTGCTTACATTTAATTCTTGTTACCGGACTTGATACTTTATTTTCCAAATTATGTTTTCCTGACTCAAAATCCACTAGAAAAAGAGAACACTATAATCAATATAGTGGAGACATTTAGTCATTAACTGGACTCCTACTGAGATGTTATTTCTCTGGGTACTCAATAATGACACCATGTAAGAGTCCATCGCTCAGTGACAGAACAGGAAGGTGCCAAAGCAAGAGGGTGAAATAATACCTAACCACATGAGCAGTTACACTTTGGAAAGCATTTTTACATATACCACCTAATTTAATCTTCATTAACTGGTTTGCAGAGTCTGAGAGAGAGAGATCTTATTTTCTCAACAGTTAGAAATATAAACTAATGCTCAAAAAAGACAACTGGCCTGAGGAACACACAGCTAACAAAAGTGTGACCCTGTCCCTCCCCATTCCCCTTGGAAATTTGCTTCCCATTTAGCACTTTAGGTCCAAATGCATCCCACAGAGTCAGATACTTAGCAAGTTAAAAACAAACGAACAAATACTAAATAGAGGCAAGGATAGGTCTCATATGTGCCACCCTAGTTTGCTGTGCCAAAGCTTTAATAATAAAACTGAGGAGTAAAATGAAAGTCTAAAGAACAAGCCTTCATCTCTTAGAAACAAGCTCTCCAATATGAACAAATCTACGTGCAGGAAAAATTGGAAATCTGTGCAGAAGGCAGAGAAATATGTAAAGACACAGGGGACAAGCTTTCCAAGTGAAGGAGATAATTGTTATTCTGCAGGGATGCACACCCTCCAGACCATGTGGCAGCTGCTTTCCAGACCTCTGTCACACTCGCTCTGCATGCCCCTGAAGTCAGTAGGGGAAGGAGGGCTTCTTTCCTTTCTCACTAATCATCCTTGACATCCAGTTGGCACACCCATCAGAGACAGTCTATTTGTGACTTTCTAGGTCAGCCTGGCACTGTGCAAGGAGAGTGTCAGTATTTTTAGGTAGCCTAGGGTTGTAATTAGAGCTACTTTGCATTGTTTGGGGGAAGCTCTGAGATATCTGTGCTGACCCTAGGATTCAATTTGCAGATGTGTTCCTGTGTCCTTTAAGGGAGGTAGATTCAACCTGATCTTAAAAGGCTTAAACTGTAGGGCCTCTCACTAGCATGAGCTCCTTCCAAGACTTGGGGGAAAGGTCCTACTAATATCTGCACATAGTCATACATTTTGTGAAATTTAGAGAACTGCTATGTGTTTCTAAATTAGAAACTGCTAAATATTTCTAAATTAGAAAACTGCTATATATTTCTATCTTACCTACTCCTCCATTATATTTTCTCTGGTGTTTGGTCACATTGAAGTAGTCGCTGGTACTTTTGGAAACTGGCTAAATGTGGATTAAATTTGAGATACATTAATTTGGGTTTACAGGATATCTCTGTGTAGCTTATAGTCACTTCCCTGTATAGTTACGTATGTTACTACTAAAAAGATTGCCCACCTAGTAAGCGTAAGAGATGAAACTCAGATTGACCTTTCTGTGACTCCAGTGTTAATTAACTTAACACCACTACCCTCTAAGGTCCTTTATATGCTCAGTGATCCATCGATAGATATTTGATTCCTTAACCTAAAGGCAAGAGAAGAGAGCCTTAGCCACTTATAAACATTTGGCACCAGATCACATTTCTTTACCTGGCCCCAACACCCATATCTAGACTTACTGCTGATTGTCCCTTCTTTGTACACACCATAAATATGCTGCAATTACCTATATACTTTCCATATAGGTCCTCTTGTACACGCTCTTTCCTTGGCCTGAAATGGTCTGATCCAATATTTCTGCAAATTCTTATTAAGTTCTCGTTGATTTAACATGAAGTACTGTCATTGACAAATAACAAATTCATAGTATGTCAATACTATAAGGACACCAATGACAACTGCTTAAGGAAAGTTGTCAAATCAAACAGTATTTAAGAATACTCATGGTACATAGAAACTTGTAAGGCTCTGAAATCTTACAGCTCAAATAAAACAGTTTTTTCTAGATTTAACAATTCCAACAATTTACATGACAACACCAATAGATCCGTAGAAATAAAAAAATAAAACTTTCACAAGTTGCCAATAATCAAATATAATTGTTAAAGCAACGTAATCATTTTTTATTCTGCAGAAAATGATATTGCAAAATTGTCAAATGTCATGCAGCCAAAATGTAGGTAAAATGTATTACAGAGGTATGTCAAACATTTAATTAATAAAAAATGATGTGCCCTTTTTCTGCATTTTCTGATTTTTGTAGTATTTGTCACCTTTTCAGCATTTGTACTTTATTGTGATTTCCTTTTCTTTATTCTACATATTTATTTTGTTTTGATATTTTTGTATTGTTTTTCTTAAAGAAGACCTAAAGATTTATAAGCTTCAGGCTGCGCAAAACCTGAGTGCCTTTGTTGGAAGGAGGCTTTAAAAAAACAGCACAAAGGGTCTCAAGACCCTGGCAATCTAGAGAGGAAGAACCTGCCTTGGAGCTAAAGGAATATATATTCTTGTCCTGCTTCAGGATTCATCAAAGAAAGCCCTGGGAATCAGGAATGTTACACTCTGTGATGTTCTTCAAATTCGTTCCCTTAGGCAATCACAAACAATACCGAGAGAATTCTTAGGAAAGCTGCTTTCAACAGGCCTAACGCAGTGTTGATTCTTGGAAAGGTTGGGAGTAGCGCCTGGGGGATAGCCTCAGGGAATTTCCAGGAAGAACTGCTGATCCTGGATACCTGAAGTTCTCTTTGGCAAGTCAATGGTGACCTAAGGGCCAAGAAGCGTTCTGTTGGAGCTATTGATCCATAGCATGCTAAGGGCAGGGTGAGAACTGATGCACAGAGTAGCAATTCTCAGTGGGAGCTATGTGGCACATAGGGGATGTTTGGGGAATTTATAGATATATTTTGTGTTGTCACGATGATTGTGGAGCACTGTTGGCCCTTTTGGGGCAGGGCAGGGATCCTAGATGGTCTTCTAGGACTATGTGCAGAACAGTCAAGCCTAATAAAAAACTATTCTACACTCTTCACTACCGTGTTTCCCCTAAAATAAGACCGGGTCTTATATTAAGTTTTGCTCCAAAAGATGCATTAGGGCTTATGTTCAGGGGATGTCCTCCTGAAAAATCATGCTAGGGCTTATTTTCCAGTTAGGTCTTATTTTCGGGGAAACACAGTAGTTTCAAATGCTGAATATTGATGTACGATAATGGTGAGAATCCTTTTTATAATCATTATAAATAATTACACTGTATGATGTATGTTAAAATGGGTGATAACCTTTTTGATAGTTATTTGAGTATTTTATTTTCATATAAACTGCATTTTACACCACATAAATAATAGGAATATGTTTATAACATCTCCGAGTCTTGCTCATCTCTTCCAAATCTCATGGCCCTCTTGGCAAAGCATTGTGCCACTTACATTGCTAATACGTATACTACATGAAAGCCATTCTGTACTTACAGTTGTATTTACAGAAACTGTACACATATACAGAAATACACTTACATTCAACTGACTTCAAATTGTCATTGTAAGGAAAAGGGGTTTTTTTGTTGTTTTTTTAAGTGTTAAAACCTATTCACTATAAATATGTGTAAGCACCTTAGTAGTTCATTATTTATTCTATTTTGGTGGTTCCTGAACATGTTCACATTGTGAAAGAATAATTCAGAGGTGTTAACGTAGTTATTTGGCCCACTGAAAATTGGTTTCTCAAATATGAGAGAGTAAGCTGACAGGTTGAAGCCAATAACAAAGGCAAAACAGAATTTATAAGAGAAGGAGGGAGGCTGCAGTCTGTGAACAGTGAATCTTGTGTGTGCAAATTTGGAGCTAAACCTATTGGCCGGAAACTAGCATGGAAGCATTTTGACTTTGAATAGAACAACTAGGATATGAGAGTAGGTGATTTCTGTTCTTTATGGTTCTCTAGAAAGCCTTGAGAGTTTTAGATATAGGCATCCACGACAGGCTGCCTGTGCTATGTCCCCTTCAGTAGGTCTGCACCACATCCTTCATTAGAGGTTTTAAATACTGACATACATAATATTTTGTTTTAAATTACTTTTTTTTACTTCTTTTTTATATTGCTGTAAGGATATCATACGCAGTTTTTAGGAGTTACGTAGGTAAATAAGTGGGTTATATTATCTATGACTTTCATATCAGGAGAATAAGGGGGTGTAACCAAAACACTCACTGTGAAAAGGAGTGCTGAGTCCCACAGAGCTGAGGACCAACAGCACGAAGGGAAATCAAGGGAGATGCTCATGCTTAGAGGTCTTCAGGTGAGACTCTCACCTTGTCCTTTGGACTCTCCCACAGGCAGAAAGGGGTGCTAAGCAGAGTATCTCCCATAGGAGAGGAATTCAATTTGTGTCTTATTATGAATGAATAATTTAAAGTAAAATTAGGTTTTCCAATCCTCATGTGTTTCTGGAAGGAGAAGAGAGGCCTTTTTGTTTTACTAGAGAGGCCTATTTGTTTTTTCTGTTTGTCTGTTTGTTTGTTTTAGTTTTAGTTTTAAGTGAATGATCCACTGAGTAGACAGATGTTTTGAGAAGATTACTATTTCAGAAAATCTCTAGGTAGAAAAACAAATGATTGAATATTAAAATTCCTCCTCGGAAACCCTTCAGATTTGGCCTAAGGAAACTCAACTGATTATCTTTTAAAAATCAATAATGTAAAGTTTTACTAGGAATAAAAACAGAAACAGATTCATATGCCATAGTTAACAAAGGTAAGAATTCTTCCAGCTTCTAATAACCAAAATACCTGGGTCATGTTAGATATGCTTATAGCCAGATAATTTTATGGCTTTACAAAATAAATGGGCAAGTTAATCTGGATATTACATTATTCCAGAGAATGTATTTCATGTATTAGCTTAAGACACATCATCAGCATTTCACTCCATTATTAATAGTCACAAATCTTTTTCTAATAATGATGGAGAATGCTATACATACATACATACATACATACGTGTGTGTGTGTGTATACATGTGTACATGTGTATCTACTCTTGTTTCCCCTCCCAAAGTATTAGATTAATACCCATAATAAGTTTGTCCTAGAACCACAATGCAAATATCCTTGAAATGCTTCTCAAAAGACTATTTATTTAATTGCATTGGTTAAATAATTGAATTGCAAGGATTTCAACTTGATAAGACATATAGTAATCAAGCATTGTTAATTAATAGGAAAATTCCATTCAAAAAACCTGAGAATTTTGTTTATTAAAATATATCATAACAAATGTGATGTAGAAGTCATGAACCCGGAAAAGATATTTGCAAAGTATGTAACCGACAAAGAATGTGTATCCCAATTTTACTAAATTCAAAATATTAATAAGAAAATGACAAAAACTATAAGGGAAAAGAACAAGAGGAAATTCCTAAACAGGCATATCATAGATGAACAAATATATAGATAACTACCTAAGAAGAGTCAAACTCATGTAATCAGAAAAATGCAAAGGAAAACCAAAGTGAGATATCTTTTTAAAACGACTGGATTGGCAAAGATTTAAAATTCTAAGAATACCAAGAATTGATAAATCCATAGAACAATGGGAGCTAGTAAGCATTAAGGAAAGCACTGAGGATTGCATTGTGACTTGGTACAAACACTGTAAAATGATTTAGCATTTGCTGCTAAATCACATTAGCTGCTAAATTGTAGTGCACATTCATGCTGACCCAGAATTTTCACATGTAATCCATACAGTCTTGTGTTCAACAGAAAAAAAAAAAAGGAAAGAGAGGAGAGGATAAGAGAGGAACAATCTAAGTGTGCCTATTAACAGACTAGATAAATAAATGTTCTGCTATTTAAACAATGGAATATTATATAGTGGCGAAAATGAAAGAATTGCATTATTCTCATTTGTTTGAATAACATTTAAGCACTACTCGTATGTTGGGAGAAAAAAGTAAGTCACAGAAGAATGCATAACACTATTTATATAATATAGTTAAAAAACAATACTTAAAAATATATTATTTACAACATGTATCACCTTACATCACTTTACCATGTGTCTTATGGTAACATATATGTCACCTATATGTATATAGATCATAAAAATATAATGCAGAACAAAGGAATGATAAAGACAAAATTTAGGACAACAGCTATCTCTTGGGAGAGGCAAAAAGATCTATTCTAGGAAGCCACTCAACAGAGTTTAGGAGAAATTGGCAATGTTCAATTTTTTAATCTGAATGGCAATCTTACTTTTACTATTTAAACAATTAAATAAATTATTTTATTATTCCTAATTCTTTAAACATATATGTTAGCTATATATTATATTATATACATGAAATATTTTATAATTTTTAGGCAGAAATTGATAAAAACAGATGCCAATTTTTATAAACAAAATATTATTTAAATACAATATGTAAAAAATCAATCCACAGTCAATATTAATTGGGGAGTCTCAATCTTCTAAGCCCTGGATATTTACACAGAAGTATGTCCAATCCCTCTGCTCAAGGTTTGAAGTCTAAGAAAGGAGAGAAATAAGCACAGAAAATAACCCCAAAAGTACATGCTGTAGTTTTCCTCTGACTTCTAACAATCAATTGAAGGACATCAGAACCAAGCGATCTTGAGAGTAAAAAGTTAAATGTGTAACAGTAGTTGAATTAAAAAATAATGGCATTGGAGACATTCATGATACGTAGAATTTGGACATGGAAAATGCCTTCAGAAACTTTGTGGACCAAACTTGCTGCCCTGAGGCTCTTTGCCATCAGGCTCATTAAACAGTCTGATAAGCATAGCATAAGCTAGAGTCACACACCCAGAAGAAGCAGCGGCATGACTTGGTCCAGGCTATTACCCTGTGGCTTTATTTCCCTTGTTTTTTTTTTTTTTTGTGAAAAGATGGGTTTGAATGGCTCTCGCTTAGGTCCAGCTTTGTATAAGAGTAGATACCAGGGAGAGGCTGGATTTGTTAACAAATGTTCTCTGCAGGTAATATTTATAAGTGAGGATATGGGGAGCTTCTGTTTTCATAAAGCCTGACCAATATCCAGTACTGGTTTCCACCAGTTCTCTATCCTTCACTCTGCTACCTCCACCTCCTTAGCATCCGGAGGAAGCGCACATCCCCTCTACAATTTCAATCCACATCACTTCAAGAAGCAGAGCTCAAGCAACAAAAACAAAGGCCACTGCTGGAAGACTCTGGATCCAGAGACGCATACCCTCGAACAGGGAAATCACAGCGATACCCACTAACAACTAGAAAAGGTTTCACCAGAGGACTCGGTGGTGAGGTCCAATAGGGTAGACAGGGCTGGTTTGGCAAGGGAGGGAAATGGCAGATAGCCACATTCGGTTCCTGGAAACCCAGCAGCAGGCAATCTGTGAGATTTCAGCGAGGGAGATGGCAGCATCAAGGAGGTCTGAGAGCCAAAGTCTGGGTCCCTGCTTTGCACTGCTGTTCTGATGTGAACCTCAAGGGCTATAGACAAACAAGAACAAGTCAGGGCGCTGGTCTCAGAGGGAAGTACAGGGGAATGCAACTAGCATCTGTTCTCAGAAACTGAGGTACAAAATACAAGACTGATTGGAAGGAAGAGGAAAAGCAGGAACCAGGTTGAAGTAGGAAGGAAGGCAGAGGCTATCAACAACAAAACTGATCTGATGCACATATTCGCATATTATCTTTGCCACAGGGCTGGGGCTTTTCAAAATTCCCTTTTATGAGGCCCAAACCTAGAGCAGACCCAAACTAGCAGATGAGAGAAAAATGCACCAGTTCCAGGGATTGAAGTGATGAAAAAGCTAGGATTATGAGAGGCTCCTGTTTCTTTTTGGCAGATGACAATTTCGTACAACCCTGAGGAGAAATACAGAAATTGTTTGACGGCATTTGGGCTTTAAGGCTGATTAAGGAGGACAGAGAACAAAACATGTGGTCCCAATGGGTTCTGTCCACTCCTGGAGCGTTGTCTTTGCATCTAGCAGCACCTAGAACACATACTACATAGTACCTAAGAGTCTTCATTAAATAGTATTGAATGAATGGATGGATGGATGAATCAAGGAACGAAGGAATGAATGAATGAACCTCTGTGCATAGCGGGGCTTGCTATCATCCATGAACCTCCAGTTTATTAATAGCCACACCGGGGTTGCAGAAAAATCTCTTGGTGGGCAGCATGGAATATGTAGTAAAATCTATCTCCTTCAAAAATCTAACCAGGAGGGTAAACCAACATGAGACTTGGAAAGTCCCAATTCTCAGGTAAAATTGTGTTTCAGTCCCCTCTCTCCCGCCAAGTGATTGCTGCTGTCTTATAACTCCTTCATTCTCACGCAAGAAGAGCCTACTAGAAATACACATACATTTTTGTCATGCCCCCTTCTGATTCACACCAGTCAAGATCAAGCTTCTTAAGTACAGTTTGAACTTCTTCCCTAAGTTACCAAATGGCAATATTCATACAAGCAGCACATATTTTATAGTTGGATAACAGAATATGTGTTAGTAAAGGCTTTGATGCTCTCTCTGTATACACGAGTATTCACCAATAGAAATGGCACTCCGATGATTAAAACGCTTACTAGTACAACTCCCCCCCCAAAAAAATTGTCATTTCCCAACTCACCTGTCCATACCAATACCTACTGATACTCTCTCTTAATGATATAGTCATCTCAAATTTCCCACTAGCATTATAAATGAACCTATATTCCAGATAACATCTCCTCTTACTATTCTCCTGTATCTAAGTTGTGCCTCTATTGGAACAATCCTCAAAACAAATTTTCTTTCTCAGATTCAGTCTCTCTTGCCAGCTCTTGTCTTCCTTCTTCCTGGTGCTCTGCTTCTCTCTGTATATTACTAGAAGTTTCAGTTATATATATGAGTGGATGGAGAAAACTTACCAGAAATCGTTATATCACTAGAGGTCTCAAAGTTTCTCAGTATTAGCATATTCAGATATATCATAGCATGGCATAATAATTACTTCACTCATTCATTCACTTATTCGTTGTTGTATCATGGTTTTACCTTGTACTTGAGATGTTTAGAGTGGTTTGAAGACCAACACCATATCAGCTAGTCTCAAAATGAGCAAAGTCCCATCACGATGACCACTGTTTTCTATGACTTGTCAGCCTACTGCCAAGATCACAAAAACCACTCTGTGTCTCTGACAAAGCTCTTTCTTTGCACTCGTGAAAATCATCAGTAATTAAGAGCACTACAAATTATCTTTAGCCTTTTGGAAGTTAATGAAAACAACCTGTAATTTTAAAATCCGTTAATTTAAAAAATCCTTTCTGGATCTCTTCATTAAGACTGTTAAATACAAACAAACAAAATTTCATAGACACAGATAAGAGTTTAGTGGTTACCAGAGGGTAAGAGGGGAAGGAAGATAGGTAAAGGGAGTAAAATCTATGGTGATGGAAGAACTAAGTCTGGGTGGTGAACACACAATGCAATATATATTGATGATGTTGCATAAAATTGTACACTTAAAACCTATGTAATTTTGCTAACCAATGTCACCCCAGTAAATTTTTTAAAAAAAGACATTGTTAAGCAGAATTCATGACTAAAAATCCTAAACTTCCTTCCTGGAATGCAAACTATGGTGGTTATAGTTTTAGAACTACAACCACATGAGACAACATCCCAACTAATGCGCATGCAAGTGGGGATCAACAAAATATTCAATTTAGTAAAAAGAAACACGTGATCTCTATGCTCCTTTCATTCATATGTTTTCAAAATTGTTTTCTTTCGCCTAAACATGGTAACCCTGCTTAACAATAACAGGCAGGGTGTTACTTGCTATTTACAGAAGAATTAAAATAAATGAACTGAATTGGATGCTTTGACTTAAAATTACTTATACCACTAATCTTTCCTTTCCAGCAGCAGCTGGAGAAAGGCAGAGAAAACACCATACTTCAGTTTTACTTTACAAACTGACTGACTCCAGATGCTGGGTTTACTCTGAAAATGTAGTTAGTTTCAATTAACCAACATCAGGCCAAACATCAACACTGTATTTCGGATTCAGGTAAAGAAAAGCATATTCTTACAGAGCAAACTTGTTTACTGAATAGTCTAAAGAAGGTTAAGAAATCCTATTTAGGTCATTGAGAAAGAAGTAGTTTATTAGAAGTGGCTTTTCAAACATATTCTTTGAGATTTTGTCTATCCCTAGGTTTCTGGATTAACCTCCAATTTTGGCTCAATACATAAGCCAGAATCTGTTTACATAATACCAGGCTAAATCCTATCCCAGCAAATACCAAGTCAGCTAAAATCTCTGCATGTCTCAACTACAGCCAAGAGTTCATCTATTTCAAGGAAAAAAAATTAAGTCTATTTTCAACATGACAAAAGAAGCATCCCATGGAATTAGCTGTAATAGGATTTGAGTGGCTCTTCCATAAGATAATATGTATGAGGGAAGAATTTGGTTTCGAGATAGTTATGAGTGATTCTTTACTTGGGAGCTGTCCAAAACAATACAGATGATAAATCTCTAATATGATGTGCTGCATGTCGAGATCAAACTAAATACTGCCAAGCTTAGTGAGAATAAGTCATGCTTGATTAAAGAGAGGTTTTTGTGTACATGTACGTATAGGACAATCAGCACCACACAGTTCTATTCAGATTTGAGATTTTAGAGAATGTAGATCGACCAATGGGCTAAACATTATCAACGTGGACAGCAGAATTCAATGTGCAACTATTAATTGGTAAAGAGCTCATGTCCTGTAAGACCTAAGTGGGAAAACATTTGATGTCTTACTCATTTTCATGTTTTTAACATTCAGGTAAAATTACCTTTGATCATCATCCATTGTGAAGAATCAAATCAAAAAGCATATTCAACCTTAAGGGGCCGAAAATTTGATGTTAATGTAGCCGGAAGCCTTCTACCAAATAAAGGTTCGTAAAGCACTTCATGCTCTACTCTTCTGTGCCACAGAAAGACTTAGACCGATGGCAGATACATATTTGACTTCTGGAAACTAACTTTCTTATTTTACCTATTCTGTATGTAAAAGAAGACTGTCATTTGTAACACTTTTGAATCCAGTCAATTAGCATCACTGCCACATTCCTCACACTATGGTTCAGTTATACAGATCATACACATAGAATAAACAACGCACAAGACTAAGGAACATATACAGTAGTGACAAGATATATTTTTAAGTCACTGAAAAATAACTTCAAATTTATTTATCACCATTGCATTTTTGCACACTAAATTCTCCCATTTAAGGAATGAAAACCAACACATACACACTCACACATGCGTGCATGCACACGTACACACATCCCAAAACACATTTTATGAATACTATTTACCTCTCTCTAATTTATGGCCAAAATTCTAGATGGAATAATTTGTATGACTCTCGTCATTTTCTCTTCACTCTCTCATCCTTAAACCATACTCTACCTCCATTGCTTCACTGAAAAATGTATATTTCTCAATGCTTTTCTTACATTGTCAGCATGTTGAGTTCAGCACAATGAACCTTCCCTCCACTTGGAAATATTCTATGTTGCTCTTCAGCAGACCAAATTCTTGCTTGTATGCCCGCTTCCCACCTATTTCTTTCCTGTCTGCTGACTCCCCTTTCTCTGTGTTCTCTTTAAATGTTGGTGTTGCCTTGGGTGTTCACACGCTATACAGTCTCCATGGCTAATCTCATTTATTACTTTAACCACCACCTCTATCCTGACAACTAATAAATCTGTATCTTTAGCCCATTTCTCCTTTCCAAGTTCTGTACCTATCTTTCTAACTGCCTACTACTTACCCTACACTATATGGTCGCTCTCCAGATATCTCACACTCATTATGTCCCAAATAAACCTCCTCTATTCTCCTCTTTATGAACTATCATCTCCTACTGAGTTTCCAGTGTATTGTATCCCATCATCATCTACGCCATCTCCCAAACCAGAAACATGAGTATTATTTCAACTTCCTCTGTCTTCCTGACCACTACTGCTTTACATTGTGTTCTCATGTTCTATCATCTGGATAAGAACAGCAACCTTGTTTTGAGATATGTCTTCCCCACCTTCTACCTCTGGCCTTGACAATCCATCTTTCACAGTCTAAATGTAAGTCTGGTCATGTCACTTTCTTGATGAAAGCTATAAATGAAAATTGAATGTCTTCAGGATAAAAATCAAATCCTTTCACTTAAGAAGCAAGGCCTTTTTGGATCAGGTGCTTATCAATTGTTCAAGAGTTGTATGCCACCAATTCTGGTGTGCTAGATGTTCATTTGTCAGCTTGATTACACTGGGACTGTTTTTCTAGAATCTCCTTTCCTATATAGAATTCCAGGTTAGAATTGACTAAACGTAAGATCATGAGAGATTTGGGGAGAAGTGAAGCGACCACCATGACGCTGTGAAGGTCATTGTTATTTAGGGGTGATGAGAAACAGATGTATACATGCTAGAAAGCTGTAGTTTGTTCTCTTTACAATTTATTTCTAGCTTTCCTTCCTGATTGCCAACGATGCTAAGTGACAGAGGCCTCAGGCTGACAAGCAGACACTTTGCTGAAAACTCACAGGGATGGTAGCCACAAATATTAACAAATGTCCATAGATTTTTATACCAGCCTTCCTTTGCAGTTCTACTCCAGAAGCTGTTCCATTCTCATCGAGTTTCTTACCAGCTCCATATTAGGGCTGCTTAGTGATATTTTTCTGATCCTTCAACTCTCCTTTATGGACCTTTACCTCTCCAACTCCTATAACTGTTTAAGGTCTAATTCTTATGATACATTCCTTATTCCATAATACGCCCTGACTGAACCCTGACCCACACATCTGGTACACAATCTTCATGTACCATAATGATGCACTTGAGGTCCTCCAAATATACCTTGCTTTTAAGTTTTTCTGTCCCTGCTGTTCTCTTGGTCTACTACTTTTTTGCCCATACTAATCTTCTCCCCACATCTCCCTGACTAATTTCTACCAGTTTCAGTTTCCATTCCATTATCAACTCCCATTAGAAGGATTTCCCCACTATGCACATAATAACGGGCATTTTTATATCAATTTTAATCAGCCATCCATATTCGCAGATTCAACAAGCTGTGGATTAAAAATATTTGGAAAAACAATGTTACATTGTTTCTGATATGCACTACATAGTAGTTAGGCCTAAGGGGTTGGTTGTGTACTGAACGTATACAGATCTTTTTTTTCTTGTCATTATTTCCTAAACAATAAAGTATAACAACTATTTACGTAGCATTTACATTGTATGAGGGATTATAAGTAATCTAGACATGATTTAAAGTATTCAGGAGGATGTGTATGGGTTATATGCAATACTACACCATTTTATATAAGGGACTTGAGCATCTGTGGATTTTGTTATCTAAGGGATCCTGAAACCAATCCTCCTGTGGATACTGAGGGATGACTGTACTACACCATATAATAATTACTAATTCATTTAATGTTTTCTAATTACTAAATTATCTAATTTATTTCCTGTCACCTTCTCTAAATTGTGAGATCCCTGAAGGTAGGTACAGTGTTTATGCAGTACCTTCAAAACCTGGCACAGAACTTAACAGTTAGATCTAAAATAATAGTCAGATAAAACAATCCAGCCAATCAAATTATCTGGCATCCGGACCTATGGAACAACACTCTTCTTTACTTACAAAGACTTTGACCTCAAAAGACCCCACAATAACTGAGGTAGATAGCACGTAGAGATACTATAGTGCAGAGTTCAAAACTCCAGTGCCCAAAGGACTGCTACTTCCACTTCCATTTTCTTCTAAAATCTGCATAAAACTCTCTAGCCCTACCTCATTCTCTGCAGCACTGGTTTTCAAACTAGGTTCCTGAAATCTTGAGGTTTCCTTGAAATTGCTTCAATGGTCCCTGTAAGGAAGGAGAAGAAATTAGTAAATCCTAGATGGGAAAATCTGAGGTATCTTACTCTCTACTCTTATCACCTGAGATTTCCTTGTAGGCTTCTGTTTGAAAAAAACAAAAACAACAACAACTATACATATGGCCACAAAAATGTATGCACATTTTAAGAAAGGAAAAAACTGTATTAAAATTGTAATATTCAATGTATACCTTTAACAAAAGATGAATACAAGTCACATTTGACTTCTGCAATTACAAGAGGTGCTTAAAGTGGTTACCATCAGTGTAATTTTAATACAGTTTTTTCCTTTCTTAAAATGTGTATACATTTTTTGTCTTTCTCTCTCTCTCTCTCTCTTTCTCTCTCTCTCTCTCTCTCTCTCTCTCTCTCTTTCTCTCTCTCTCCCTCTCTCTTTCTCTCTCTCTCTAGTATATATACACTTTAAGATAAATCAAAAATCATTGGCCTGCAGTATAGTACCAAAGCTCCTTAGCAGAACTAGTCAAGATCCCCATAAACTATCCCTTACCTACCCCTTCTTCTGACATCTCTCTAACTTTACATTCTAGTAGTTTACAACATAGAGCATGATTTGTGCTTATTCTGCCTTAGTTTGTATTATTGCCTCTGCCTGAAATGTCCTTTTCACTTTTCTTTGCCTAACTAACTTTCCTCATGTTTCTAAAATAAGCTCAGACATCACCATCTCCAGGAAGCCTTTTCTGAGACCATAAGATGAGGACGGGGTTCATCCTCTCCACTCTTGTAGTACCCAAAACTCGTCTCTATTATAACACATTACATGGACAGTATCTTCTCAACTGTTCAACATTTGAGTGTGAGTGTTGCTAGACATGTCTTAATTAACCTCTGTGCTTCCAGTGCTTAGCACAGCCACTGGCATAGTCTGTGTTCAACAAATCATTATTGAGAAAAACCAACCTATATATAAATATCATAATTTATCAGAAAACTTAGATTAAAGGAAGAGAAGGAAATAGAAGGTGCCACTGTTTATTTAGCTCCCAGAATGTGCTAGCTCATTTCCATACGTAGCCTGTTTGAGCCTCCCAAGAACCCAATGACCCTGATACTATTGATCCCGTTTCAGTTAGGAAATTGTTAACAGAAGTTAGGTAAGTCATATGGGATCAGATATCTCGGAAAAGAGTGAAACAGATTAGATTTCAGGGTTGGCTGACTCCAAAGTCTAAGGCTTAATGCCATACTACATACACATGTGATGGTTAATTTAATGTGTCCACTTGACTGGGCTATGGGATGCCCTGATAGCTGGTAAAATATTATTTCTGAGTGTGTCTGTGAGGGTGTCTCCAGAAAATATTAGATTTGAATCAGTAGACTGAGTGAAGAGATTGCCCTCACCAATAGGGGTGGACATCACCTAATCCCTTGAGGGCCTGAATAGAAGAAAAAGGTGAAGGAAGCACAAATTTTCTCTCTTTCTTATGCTGCGCCTCATCTTCCCCTGCCCTTGAACATTAGCACTCCTGATTATCGGTCTTTAGACTCAGACTAGAACTTCTACTATTTGACTTCCCTACTTCTAAGACCTTCATATTTTGACTGGAACTGCACCACTGGCTTTCCTGGGTCTCCAGCTGGCAGACTGTGGGACTTCTCCTCCTCCACAATTACATAAGCCAAACCCTCACAACAAATTATCTATCTATCTATCTATCTATCTATCTATCTATCATCTCCTGTTGGCTCTATTTCTCTGGAGAACCCTGACTAATATACCACATAAATAACACATGTTAATGCATATTAAAATATGACACCAAAGAAAACTGGCTAAGAGAGTGCATTTGCTCTACAAAAGTCCCCCATACTATTTCGGCCTGTGGTTTTTGTGTGTGTGTGTGTGTTTTTTTCCTCAAATTTCCCTGGAAACCAAGATTTTAAAATAAGACATTCCTTTCAAAGAACACAGTCTATTTCTAAGACTATGCCACATACTCAGTCAATTTAATAAACATTTATTTACCACCAACTAAATGCAAAGTCACTGCATATAGCCCTAGGGGAGATATAAAATTAAAAAGGCATGGTCCTCGCCCTTCAGGAGCTCATAATCTAAAAATATACATTCACAATTCTGAATAGAGGCAGATGGTGATAAGTGCTGTAATAGAGGCTCTTACAACGTGCTAAGGACGCATAAAGCAGGGACGGATTAATTCCGACTGTGGAGTAATAAAACACCTCAGTAAATGTATCTTTCACTACACACCAAGAAAGTCTTTTATGACCCAAGCCAAAGGATTCATTTCTTTGTAAAATACCAGAGCTTATTCAAAAAAACTAATAGACATGGTTTTTGTTAGCAAGAATAGAATTTAGCAACAATAGAAGCAGCCCTACCTATATGTGTTTTCCATAACAATTGGAGGAAACCCATGGGTCTCTTTATTTTAAGGGCTCTGTCTGTTTGGAAGACACTGTACATGGTTCTGCCTACAAATCCATGTCCACTCACAGCATTTCTTTTCAATCCAGTTGTGTGCTTCAAGTGAGACCTCTGAATAGTCAATCTTGAAGTAGGAAATGTAGATTTGACACTGTACATGGTTCTGCCTACAAATCCATGTCCACTCACAGCATTTCTTTTCAATCCAGTTGTGTGCTTCAAGTGAGACCTCTGAATAGTCAATCTTGAAGTAGGAAATGTAGATTTCAAAGGATATAGCTCAGGTGTAACCAAGGAAGGCTGAAGGCAAAACAGATTTTTCCTTTTTAATATTTTAACAAGAAGCAACGACAGCAATTGAGCTAGCTACAATCTTGACTGAAAGCACTTAATTGATGGTGAATGAAGCCAACGCTAAATGACTTCCTCTATATGCCAAGCAGATTTATTAAGGGCCAGCACCGCTGTACTAAAGTCGGTAGTTTAAAATTCGAAGTGAAAGCACAGATAGTCCATACCAAAGGATCAATTTACAGAATTCACCCTGTTGTTGACAGATTGGTAGTGTGCTCTATAAACAAAGGAAAGTATATCATTTACACGGAAAATATTTTAAACTGAGGAAATCTTTACTTAATGTAAAATATACATATGATATATTTTTACAAATGTTTCCTTTAAAAAATGAGCAATTTTCTTAAGGAAGACATATTTATGGGGGAAAAACATGTAAACTAATAAAAGGTCAATGTGTTATTTTTAAAAGCTATCCGCATGGTAGGTTATGTATATAATATAGCAGAGAAGAGGTGGCATTAGCCAAAAGCCAGTTGGCCCAATGAAACATTTTGCTTGTGTGAAATCTTGAACCTGCTTTAAACAGAATGAGATATTGATGGAGAATTATCCATGGCCTTATTGCCTCCTTATTTCTTTGAGCCCTTTCTCCTTCTACTATTCAATCTCTCTAGCATCTTCAATCGCTTATTCTCCAAATCAACTTCCTCTATAGCTTCAGAGGTAAAAATGTTTTACTTATCTTGGGGGAAAAAAATCCATTGTTACCAATCTATTATTCTATTATAATAGATTTCCCACCCCTTTTTTACATGATTAGACAAGCAGTATATAATCTAGCTTTTATTTTTTCATCGTTTTACTCCTTAATGTATTTAATCTGGCCTTTGTGCCAACTGTTGCTATTGCACTAATACATTCTCAGTATTTACCAGTTATGCCCTCCAAATCTGATAACCTTCTTTTCTTTATAAAGGTGATCTATTTTTATCTAATATCATTTTTTATATGGGAAACACTTCTTCACAGCTCCTGACATCTCCTTCCTATGAAGAGGGCTCAGAGGACCAGAGTTTGAAGACAACCCTGGTCTTCAAACTATTCTTTTACTCATTCTAATCTTGGAGGAGTGGATGTATTTACTTAATTCACAAATTTGGGGGGGAAAACTCGGCATGTTGAGCTAATCTCCAACTTCTTCCTGGGTGTGAATCTGTCTGCAGAGAGCTTTTGTTCTTCTCTGCTCCCCCATACTAAGTCTTATCCTTTGGGGTACCCCATTGGTATACCCAGATATAAAACTGACTGTGACCAGATCAGTAAATTGACTTAATTCTAGGATCCTACTGGCAAATCCATTTGGATCCCATTTGGTTCAACATGAGTAAAGCTGTTACTTTTCTTTCCATATTTGTTCATTGTTTTATTCGTTAATTAGATAAAAACCTAGGTTACAAAAGAAAAAACAACATGAAATTTTCTTCCCCTGTGACTTCTGATACATAACTTATGTTTTTCTCCCCACTCTGATGCTTCTTTCTTTGTTGTTCTTGTATTAGTTTGACAATTTTTTTTCTCTTCACAAGGATTTCATTTTGAATGTATTGTTTCTTCTTTCTCTTTTTCTTTCTCTCTTGCACACACATACATATATCACATATACATACATAAATATCATACACACATACACACATATTTACATATATACACACACATATATTCTCACTGAGCACATAAAGGAAGCTCAATATTTTTCCTTGCAATGAATAAATTTTCAGTCTGCTCCTCTTACTAATGTTCATGTTTTCTGATAAAAACTTACCATCAAACAAGGCATTCTGTCTCAAAAATGGAGTGATCTTAGGCATCTGTAATTTAATGCACTGTATCGAAGCATTTGCTAATATCTTACTTTATATAATTTTTAACTTTATTTATGTATTCTAAATTAAATCATTATCAATAAAATTCCAAGTATTTATGGAAAATGTACTATGTGCCAGGTTCAATATTAGATGAACATAAAAGAAATAAACAACAAAAAAACACATGGACTCTATTCTCAGGGAGCTCTACATTTTCGAAGAGGAGACAAATGTTAAGCACCCATAATTCAAAAATGTGGCAAATGGTATGTGGAAAATGATGCCATTATAAAAAATAACAAATGGGACTGATTTACATTGGTAGATGATGGAATGTCTTGGGAGGGAAGTGATATTTGACCTGAAACCTGAGGAATGGTTCTATTAAATGAGAGTAGAAATAAATTACAGCTCCTAGAATGAGATCATAGATGTTTATTTTATTACGCTTCCTAAGTCACATCCATATAGCATATATTCAATTTCAAGTTATTAAGGTTACAAAATAAAAAGAAGTTTTATATACAAGCTTTTCCTAGAATTATAGGATAGATGGTATTCATTATAAATACAAGGTTGTATATGTACACACACACACATATACACACATTTCTCACAGGAACACACTGAGTTTAACAAAACAAATGTCTACAATCAAATCAGTTAAAGCCTCTTGGTTTCAGCTTTTAAAAATCTGAATCTTTGCTACCTGAGAAGCTTTAAAATGGGCTTGCAAAAACAAACGTAACATACATGGCTTTAATGTTACACTCTAGCAATTCCTTTGAAAATGGATTTGTAGTCGGAAGTTGACTCCAGATTCATTGATTGCCAATCCTATTCCCTTCAAAATGAAAATGATGAAGAGGATGAAGACAACTAGAGTTTCACGAGGCACAGCATGAGCATTGTATTAGGACAGGCCTAAGATTATATCTCAGATATGAGTTCTGTTTCCTGATAAAGTTGAACTCGCATTTTAAAGAAATGTTTATGGTACTCTGAAAGCAGCCTCTAGACAATATTCTTATTATACCCCACAACAACACATTCCAACTTAATCTCCACATTAGCTGGCAGGTGTATAGCCTTGGCTTCATGGGGGAGTACCTCAGAGTTGCTATATGCAGCATTTTAGGTCTTAAAGCAGTGGCTTAGTTACTCCTATCATTGTCATTGCTTCCTTGCAAGACTTTTTGTTGTTGCTGTTGTTAATTTAAGCTATGGAGGCTTTTGACAAATGGCAAAATTGTTATACCAAAGCTAGTTCAAATACTTGATGATATTTGGAGTTTAAGTGAAGATTCACAGAACGTGTGTAAAACAGATGATGAGATAAATATCAAACTTTTATTTTCGCTCAGTGTATATTTTGTTGAATTTAGCTTTCTAATGAATATGAGTAATTGTTCACAGACATGAAACGAATAGCGGATACATTTCTCATAATTGTTAAATTGGTATTTCGAAAGTTTTTAACCAAGTAGTGACTTCAGTGGATTTTGAGTCAATTTCCAATGTCATGTGGTTGGAATAATCTTAGACATTAGAAAGTGCAGCCCGGCTTTCATCTAGATTTCACATTCCTCAGTACTTTAGACTGCAGCTTAGTCCTAAAAGGACTGGTACTCAGAAAGTATGGCTCATTTCCCACAATACTAGTTAAAGTTTCAAATACACAGTTAAGAATGAAAAATGAATAAACAAATTGAACTTGCCAGAGCTTACATCACCAGTCAGAGAAGCAGGGAAGGAGAACAAAGAGAAACAACTCATGTGGCCTTGTCTCATTCCAGAGCAATGCTTGCTAGACAGCACACAATTTAGGATAAATCCCTTTGCCTCCATTTACCCAACATGGAAACTGATGTTTGTCGTTCTAGCAGTAAGGGGAGACACACTCATGCAAGGCATCCAACACTAAAGAATTTCCACATAAACAGCCCTCAGCTCACTCTATTCTCCTTTAACGCAGGACTGCATAGAGATTGCTGGCAATGTCACATAGCGAATTCATTCTGTGCTTGGTGGGCATGATTTGCTCTCCTGACAGAGACAGAAATTCACTAGGGACACAAATGAGACTGTCACACTCATCGTACTTATGTGCTAAATCAGATCGAAATGCCAAAGGTGGTGGGGTGGGGGTTGCATAGACAACGGGATGCTGGACCACTCAGCCGTCTTTCCTGGCTAAATCACAGGAACATGTCTGAGGCAGGCAGGCATCCTTCCCAGCTCTTGCTGGGAGAAATCCTTAACAAACACCACTAAATGCAAAGAAAAATAAAGAAAACCCATTACAATTCTTTCCAATTTAGCTTTAAAATGCTTTTGGAAACTTCAGGCTGTTGTTTTAAGCAATACCGCCCCACACAGTAGATGACTATGTATTTTGATTCCTCCCTGTCTACCTGACACCTCTTCATAAAATACCCTCCCTCCCTCCCATGCTCCCATCCTTCCCCCGCAAAGAGCAATTAAACCCCATTACCCTTTAGCAGGGCCACTCAGGCACCATGGTCACTGACAGCCTGGAAATTGTCATCAGATAATCACCATCAAGGTGGCTCAGAGATTCTATCAAGAGCAGCCAGAGGAATTCAGCCTGGAGCCCTGAAAGCTGCCCTGGCACTCTCAGGACTCCTACCCACTCTCAAGGAATCCTGACTCCGGGCTTTCCTTAATGATCAATTGCTACTGGAATGAAGTCGTCTGGGAGTTCCTGTAGGGAAAGGCAGCTGCCTGCCTAGTCATTTTTCCACAATATTTAACTGCCACAAGAGTGGGAGTTCTTAATACGACGACTCACAGGAACCTGGAGGGGATAAGGGTGGTACCTTCATTTACATATCATTAAAGAAAACCCCATGGCAAAGGCAAGATGCTACCCAGTCACTTGCAATGTGACAGTCATTAATGTTCTGTGGCAAATCCCAGCCTTGTCAGTCATTCTCTCTATCACTACCACCTGGTCACTACCACTGCCAATTGAGAGGTCAGTTTAGAGACACCCCCCCACTGTATAGTACATTTTGTTCAGCAGTGCTTCACCACCACAGACTTTGTGAGGTATAAGGTCAGTTTTCACAAGTCACATCAGTGTATCAAACTTAGAATATTGGTATTTTCCAGTCTTGTGGGTAAAGCAGTCTGGCAAGAACTGGAGATAGACAGTCCCCAGTGTACAGCTGAGAGAGCAGCATTTGAAGGCTTTTTGCCCGGCTCAGGAAAGGCAAGCACCTCTAGGTTTCCTCAGCACACTTTTCAACAGGCAACCAGCTTCTCAGTTTTGCTTTTTTCCTCATCTCAAAGAAGCACAGGAAGTGGATCAATGCGGTGTAATTAACAAACATTCACTGAATGCTTGCTGTAGGTAAATTCTCCATAGAAGAGGGGATAAAAAAGGCATTGTGAAGTCATCCACCCCATAAAATAAAAAGGAGGAAAAAATAAAGGAAGCAAAAACATACTTATTTGCATATTTATATTTAATGAAATCTCTGGTTTTATATCAGCAATATATTAATTTTATGTACTCATGGCTTATAAACAAAAGGAAAAATGTAAGGTAAACATCTAGCTCATAGACTAAAGAGCTGAAAGGGACCCTGGAAATAATCTTGATTAACCATCTCCACTTACTGATAAGGGAAACAATAGCTCTGGGATGTAAGTGGCTGAGAGAGCAAGCCAACTGTAGGGTAAGCACCAAGGATAACCACTTCTTCAAAACAAGTTGATCGATTCAAAATGAACCAAAGTTAGTAGCAGACAAAGAATTAGAAAGTTATTGGATTCCCAAGCCTGTGTGTTTTCTTTCCCTGTTTTTATATATAAGTTATTCAGCCCACTTATGCAGATAAAATGTTAGGGAACCACTATAGTAGTAAAAATATTTATTCACAGATGATAAAAGTGATACACGTTAGCTAGCATGTCCCTAGGTAGACAGGGAGGTCCCTGGTGGAATAAACAAAGACAGTCATATGCTAAAACTCCAGGTTTTGAAATCACTCCTTCGCTCCCGGACATAATGTAACAAGGCCTTGAGGTAAATCATAAAATTCCTTTTGGCCTGACAAATGGAGCTGATCAGATAGATAAGAGTGGGTTACTTTGTTAATTCCTTTAGGATGGACAAGCAGAACCAACCTGGTAGACGAATTTCATTAGAAGGCTCCAGTTCCCTTCTTCAAACAAGTTCCCTTCTTCAAACAGCTCCCCTTCCCCAAACAGGCAAGGGAAGGTATAAAAGAAAGAGGTTTTGCTTCAGTCAGTGGGCACCCCCCATTCAGGACCCCCACCCCCTCGGGAGCTGCAACCTCTTCTCCTGCCTCTAATAAACTATCTTCTTTTTAAAACTTTTTGCCTCTCCCTGGTCTGTGTTTCCATTCTTCAGCTTCACGAGACAAGATCCAGGCTCACACTCAGAAACTGCTAGCAGATCCAACATCACCCACATCAAAAGGACACTTAAAGAGAGAAAGGGAAGCAATAAACGGGTTCCACAAAATTTGAGTAATTCAAAATACAGGGAAGATGAACAGGGAGAATGGGCCCATTGGGTGAAAACTACTATTATACTTTTAAGTAAATGTAGAAATATAGCTAATAAAACATTGTCTTATAGAGCTACTGTCAGATCAACTTTTATGAAAACAAGCAAACTTTGCTTTATATGTGGGTGTGCCTTCTAGAATGGTATATGATGGGGATGATATTTTTAAAAGCCTCCAGCTATATTTTTATCTCTTTTTAATACAGATTTCCCCTTCTCCTTAAGCCTTGTGCCATTAGGAGCGGGCCAAGAGACTTACAGCCTAAAAGAGAGAAGAAAAAAGATGTAGTATAAAAAGTTATCTATCTCAAAGGAATAAAACCAGGAGAGGGAAAAAAAAAAAAAACCTTTCCTTGGAGAGTGGCTATGTGTGTTTTTTAGGGGAAAGGTTAGTGGAACCTGGAGAGGAAAGTAATGGACAGATTAAGGGGTAAGATATAACTGGTTTCACTTTCTTCTTTAAACTCAAACCATAATGAGAGGGGTGGATAGAGGAGGGAAAGCTAGAGAGGTACCTAGAGCATAGGCAGGTTCAGGAATATCCAAGAAGGCTCTCCCTGTTCTGTACACAGACTAGCGGAAACTCTATATCACAGGGAAGCCTTGGTTTGGCTTCCTGAATCCAACATGGCGCCACACTCTCCACAGACAACCTGTGGCTGAGCACATGACTCAACGCAGTCCCCCTGAGTCATGCACATTGCAGATGAATAAGGAGAGAAACAGTGAAGGTTCTACGTGTTCGTACAGGCCTCTGAATTCCCTGGTTCCTCATATGGAAGTCCGTTATCTTCACAGATTTTTGTCTAAATCTCCCTTTAGTTGTTTGCTCTAACTGAAACCCGGCTCTGCTTTGAGGACACTACTTCTAAGTTGTAGTGGTTTTCCCTTCCACACTCATCATGTTACTGCCTTTGGAGGTAGGTGCTTGTGGGGACAGAGTCCCAGAGAGCAGTTTCCAGGCTCTCGGCCTCCTGTGGGGAGGTGCTGGCTCCGGTGGTGAATGACCATCAACTGTGATTGGTTGGCCATCAGCTGTAACCGGTTAGCCAATTGGCTACTGATGTAACTGCGGGGGCTGTGTTGATTGGTTGGTTGGTTGTCAGGCAGAGAAGTGAATGGCGGACTGGGGATGGTGTGGCTACTACTGCGTGTGTCTCGCCCAGCCACCAGAGAGAATATAGTGGTGTGACTCCCCTATCTGTGGCTCCGTGGGTGTTCCTTTTTGGCCTCACCATATCCTGCGTTCTTATGTGGGGAGCAGGACCAGAGGCCCCATGTGACTCATTGCATGACAAATGGCACAGCTAGCAGGGTCTCCAGCATGACATGCTCTTTTTGCTCCTCCAGTCTCCGCAAAACCATTCCATCTGAGTGTACCACCCACTTACACATCCTTATCCCAATAATCCACTCACTCATTAAGGTGAGGGGATGGCCATCATTTCTTTTTACTTCGTGAAACTTTAATATCCTGGTTCATTGACAGTCCCACAAATACTACATGTGCCATAACTACTATTTCCATTTCCACATAGGTACATAATAAAACTTCCAATATTCTTGTCTTTAAATTCTTTGACTTGTTTCTTTATCTACTCTTCACTGATAGCATCTTCCATTTGCTCCTGCAAATATAACTAGAAATCAACTTTGACTCCAATTTTTTTTCACCCTGACTATTCTGTCAACTTTTGGGGCAGCTACCTCACCTTCAAATTATCTATATGCTTACGAAAATGCTTCCTAGCCCAGGGAGACAGGGGAAAGTCTTGATTTATTGAGCCTAATGGCACACTCCTGGCCACATTGAGCATTTCAGAATTGGGAACATGACTCACGTGGCTCAATAAATAAATATAAGGAGATGTTTGTGTGGAATGCTTCTTTCTTGATCACCTCAGAGAACTACGTGAAGAAGTTATGACTTTTTCTGGACACTGTGGTGTAAAGATCTATCCTCTGAAACAGTTTCAGCCCATTCTGCAAAGATGCTATACACTTCTGGATCGAAACATACATGCAGTTAGGTGAGCAAAAAAAAATCCCATTCTCTACTGTACTGATGCATTAAGTCAAGGAATGATCTGGGCAAAGCAGATACCAGAATTACCAAAATAATTAAGTAATCATAGTTTTATTGGCTGATATACACCAGTAAATTTTTGGAAGAGGTTCATTCGTTTCTTAAATCAGAGTTGGTAAGTTCAGTAAAAAATAGATAAGTGATAATTTTTTCAATGTCACTCCCTTTGAAATGTTTATGATCCCTGAAAAATTTAACTGTTAACCACTGGGAGGTTGTTTGTTACAGCAGCTGCCAATATCCTGACTAGTATACCCTTGTATACTATTCTTCACTAACAGAGCAAAGCCATAGGAAGGTAAAAAGAACAAAAAACAAGTAAGTGATATAAGCATTTTCCTAATTTTTCTCAGATACTCTAGAGAAATTCAAGTCTCAAGGAACAGATATGACTGAAAACTAGGTTCTAATATAGAGACAAATGCATTTTAAAAGACTGTATTCACATAAAGTGGTCATGACTCTCACTATACTTGAGACCACCTTATGTACTATGGGTCTCTCCTACATTTATTTCTTTTAGTTTTTTTCCCCTGATAATCACTCACGGCAATAATTGATTCAGAGACACAACTAAGGAAACTTTTAGGTAACCTTTATAGTTATAACTTTACTCAAATCATTGTTACTCTGGCTTTTTTATTTAAAGTAGATCCTTAATGCTTTCTATTGCCCCTCTCTTAAACCAGCAATATTGATGTACAACCAGTGTAGTCACCTAGGCCACAGGCTTACCAGGACCTGGTCTTTGTTTAATGCTCTTTTGTTGCTGTCTGTAAATTCTTAATAATTTTTGGACAAGAGATCCATATTTTTCTTTGCCCTGGACTTCATCAACACTGTGTGCACGCACATGCGTGTGAACATGCACACCTTCTCACACTCTGACAATGACTCTCCCTGACCAAACTTTAGTCAGGCTCCTCTGAGCCATCTTTTCTGCTAGGCATCCACTCCCTGACTCCTTCTGTTTTGGGCCTACTCATCAGCATAGCCCAGTCTTAGCAGATTTCTGCTAAGTGAATTTAGAGAGAATCCTCCATACTTAATAGCCCATCAAGTTCTTCATCTCCCACCTTTGATGTCTCAATCCTTGGCCTGTCTTTAGCAAGAATCCCCCTACCCTTGATGTCTGCTCATAGTAATTTTTCATCCACTGAGCCCCTCACTCTGCTCATTGGCTTATTTAATTCTAATAACAACCCTGTGAGAGAAAGATTTTTATTATCCCTATTTACAGGTAAGGCAGGGAGAGGTTAAGTAATTTCTTTCGAGACTGGACTAGGATTTGAATGAGGAACTCTAACTTTTAACTGCTATGTCATACTGTAGGGAAAAAAAATTAAATAGACTTCAGATTCTGTGTTTAAAAAGTGGGGAGAGGGAAGAGTACACTACCTGGTGTTCCTTTCTAGTACAAATAAGCACCATTATTTTGGATCAGAACCATACAAAGTTGTTCACGTGACTATTCAAATCCATAGAGAAAAATGATCTTTCTTGAATGAAATATATGGATATGTGACTTCAGTAAGAGAAACGAATTTATTTCGAATTATATTCTACTAATATTCTACAAGGCAACTATGGAAACTAAAAATATATGCACAATATTCCCCTTAATCTCCTTAAATATCAAATTTTAACTCATCCAGTTGTTTTTCATAACATAATGTTACAAGACTTGGAGATGAATTATTAATCAGAATCCGAAAAAATTCATAATTACATATTTATAAAAGTAATCCCTATCTTCAGTTTACATTTATTAAGAAGAAAAGGCAGCTGAATCTCTGCTAGAAGGATCCAGCTGCCAGCTCTTTTTATTGCAGCAGGAAACAATTGCAGATGGGATATATTTAAAATATGCTTATCAGGCACATATAAAAAATACTTCGGTATTTCTCAAAAAAAAAAAAAAACAAACTGAGAAGTATTAATAAACTGTGGTGTTACTAATATCAATTCATTAGTAAGAAGCAAAGACCATTTATCCATTTTTTAAAAAGGGGGTAGTTACTGTGTATTTTATTCTTTTTGTTGCAAGTGCAAAAGGAAATTTTTTTAATTTCATTTTCTGAAATTTTATTGTTAGTATATAGGAATGTAATAGATTTTTGTATGTTGATTTTGTAGCTGGCAACTTTACTGTATTCATTTATTGCTTCTAATGGCTTTTTGGTGGAGTCTTTAGGGTTTTCTATATAAAGAATCATGTAACCTGCAAAAAGTGACTATTTCATTTCTTCATTTCCAATTCAGATGCCTTTTATTTCTTTCTCTTGCCTGATTGCTCTGGCGAGGACTTCTAATACTACGTTGAATAACAGTGGTGATAGGGAACAACCCTGTTTTGTTCTTGAACGTAGAGCAAAGGCTTCAGTATTTCACAATTATAATTTTAGCTGAGGGTTTGTCAGATGTAGTCTTTGTTATGTTAAGGTATTTTCCTTCTATACCCATTTTAATAAGTGTTTTAATCATAAATGGATGTTGTATCATGCTTTTTCTGCATCTATTGGTATAATCATATGATTTTTATCTTTTATTTTGTTTATGCAGTGTATCACATTGATCAATTTGCATATGTTGAACCATCCTTGTGCTCCTGGGATGAACCCCACTAGATCATGATGTACAATCTTTTAATGCATTGTTGTATTTGATTTGCTAGAATTTTGCTTAGGATTTTTGTACCTGTATTCATCAGAGATATTGGTCTGCAATTTTCTGTTTTTGTGTTATCCTTACCAGGTTTTGGTACCAGGGTAATGTTGGCGTCATAAAATGAATTAAGAAGTATTGCCTCTTGTTCGGTTTTTTGGAATAGTTTGAGGAGGACAGGTGCTAAATCCTCTTTGAATGTGTGGCAGAATTCATTAGTGAAGCCACCTGGTCCTGGACTTTTGCTTTTGCGAAGGTTTCAGATGACTACTTCAATTTCCTTACTGTTGATCGGTCTATTTAGATTTTCCAGCTCTTCCTGAGTCAGTCTAGGAAGGCTATATGTTTCTAAGAACTTGTCCATTTCTTCTAGGTTATTGAACTTTGTAGCATATAGTCTTTCATATTGTTCTTGTATGATTTGTATTTCTGTGGAAACTGTGGTAACTTCTCTTTCATTTCTGATTTTGTTCATTTGTGTCTTTTCTCTTTTTATCTTAGTGAGTCTAGCCAAGGGTTTGTCAATTTCATTAATCTTTTCAAAGAACCAGCTCTTTGTTACGTTAATTTTTTCTATTGTATTTTTGTTCTCTATTTCATTTAGTTCTGCTCTGATTTTTATTATTTCCTCCCGTCTGCTGACTTTTGGTTTCATTTGTTCTTTTTCTAGTTGTTTAAGGTATAACGTTAGGTTGTTCATCTGAGTTTTTTCTTGTTTCTTGAGATAGCCCTATAATGATATAAATTTCCCTCTTATTACTGATTTCACTGTATTCCAATAATTTTGATAAGATGTATTTTCCTTTTCATTTATTTCTATGTATATTTTGAGCTCTCCTCTTATTTCTTCTTTGGCCCAGTCGTTCTTTAAAAGCATGTTGTTTAATCCACACATATTTGTGGTTTTTCTTCTTTGTTTTTGCAGTTGATATCCAATTTCAAAGCCTTGTGATTAGAGAGTATACTTGGTATGATTTCAATCTCCTTAAATTTGCCGAGGCTAGTTTTATGTCCCAACATATGGTCTATCCTTGAGAATGTTCCAAGTACACTAGAAAAGACTATAGTCCAGTGTTCTAAAATGAAGTGCTCTATAAATGTCAATTATGTCCATTTGGTCTAATGTGTCATTTAGGGCTCATATTTCCTTACTTATTTTCTGTTTGGATGATCTATCCATAGCTGTCAATGATGTATTTAGGTCCCCCACTCAACTGTGTTTTGGTCAATTTCTCCTTTTAGTTCTGTTAGTAGTTGCTTTGTATATTTTTGTGCTCTCTGGTTGGGGGCATATATATTGGTCAATGTTGGACATTCCAGCCAGCGAAATCAGGCAAAAGAAACCAATTAAAAGCATCCAAAATGGGAATGAAGAAGTGAAATTGTCACTTTTTGTAGACAATATGATTCTTTACACAGAAACCCTAAAGACTCCACCAAAAAACTATTAGAAATAATAAACAAATACAGTAAAGTTGCTAGCTATAAATTCAATGTACAAAAATTCAGTGCATTTCTACATACCAACAATGAAATTTCAGAAAAAGAAATGAAAACAAAAAACAATTCCTTTTGCAATTGCAACAAAAAGAATAAAATACCTAGGAATAAACATAACCAAGGTTGTGAAGGACCTATACACAGAAAACTGTAAGACATTTTTAAAAGAAATTGAAGAAGACACATAGAAATGGAAAGACATTCCATGTTTATGGACTGGAAGAATCAACATAGTTAAAAATGGCCATATATACAGAATTCATGTAACCCCCATCAAAATCCCAATGACATTTTTAAAAGAAATGTGGAATCACAAAAGACCCCAAATAACCAAAGCAATCCTAAGAAAAAAGAATAAGGCCAGAAAAATGACACTCCCTGACTTCAGCTTATACTACAGAGCAACAATAAAGCAAAACAGTATGGTACTGGCAGAAAAACAGACCACAGACCAATGTAATAGAAATGAAAACCTAGAAATAAGCCAACATAAATATGGACATATAATTTTGAACAAAGGAGCCAAAAACATACAATAGAAAAAAGAAAGCCTCTTCAATAAATGGTGCTGGGAAAACTGGAAAGCCACATGCAAAAGAATGAAACTGGACAGCTGTCTGTCACCAGGTACCCCTATTAAATCAAAATGGATCAAAGACCTAAACATAAGACCTGAAACAATAAGCTGCATAGCAGAAAACATAGGTACTGAACTTTTGGACCTTGGGTTCAAAGAGGATTTTATGAATTTGACCTAAAAGGCAAGGGAAGTAAAAGCTACAATAAATGACTGGGACTATATCAAACTACAAAGCTTCTGCACAGCAAAAGAAACCATTGACAAAACATTGAGACAACCAACCGAATGGGAGAAGATATTTGCAAACAACGCCTGTTATAAGGGGCTAATCTCCAAAATGTATAAGGAACTCCTACACCTCAATAACAAAAAGACAAACGATCCAATTAAAAAATGAGTAGAGGACATAAACAGAAACTTCTCCCAAGAAGACATATAAATGGCTAACAGATGTATGAAGAAATGCTCAACTTCACTACCATGTTTCCCCGAAAATAAGACCTAGCCTGACAATCAGCTCTAATGCGTCTTTTGGAGCAAAAATTAATATAAGTCCCGGTCTTATTACATTATATTACATTATATTACATTATATTACATTATATTACATTATATTACATTATATTATACTATATTAAGATGGGGTCTTCTATTATAGCAAAATGAGATCGGGTCTTACATTAATTTTTGCTCCAAAAGACACATTAGAGCTGGTTGTCCGGCTAGGTCTTATTTTCAGGGAAACATAGTAGCTGTTAGGGAAATGCAAATCAAAACTACTTACATAGGGTGTCCTTTTCTTCCCATTTTGGTCACTGAGGCAGGATAAACCACTTTCTCAATTAAAGACAGATGACCTTTCACCCCTGTTCTGTCACCTACTACTTTAGGATGCTCTTTTCAAATCACTGCTCTACCCTCCTGTTACTTTTAGGGGATGAACCATCCTTATTCTGGCAATAATTCATCTCACTTTCCAGATTAATTACATAAAGGCCCTAATAAATTTCACATTCCTGCATTGTAGGGTAGCAGTGGGAAAAAAACGTCATTTCATTTATCTTCAAACTATTCATGTTTCCTTTTCTTATGATCAGATTTGTCTTCTTTGTGGGTTATTTCTTTTAAATTTTGATTGTATTTTTCCCATTCACAAAAAGTCACATCAAAATTATTTTCTGTATCCTTTATATACCATGTCTCTCATACCCTTGTGCCCTTAATCTGCCCTTGTTTGAATCACATGGGAAAGAACCCCATCCTTTTAAAGTAATTTCAGAGCTTTTTCTTAAAAAGCTTTCCCTGTTCCCATTCTCTGTACCCCCCTTCCCAAACACAGTGGGGTTCAAAGGCCTCTCATAAGTTTTCTTTTATTGTAGCTCTTATCATATCATAATATTAACGTACATGTTTTCCTGACGGGGCCTTTGATCCCAGTTCCGTAGAAAAGGAAAATTAATTTTCCTTCTACCCTTCTGAGTTCTTGGCTAAGACCTTTGTAACAGAGTAACAAGAAAGAAAAGAAGTTTATTAACATGTGTACCTCATATATACATGGAAGAAACTCAGGGATAAAAATAAGTAACTCAGCCAGGTGGCTTTTGACTCAGGCTTAAATACCATGTTACTAGGGAAATTTGAAGAGCCTTAACAGGAAAATGTAGGCCTTTCAGTGGAAAGTAAATGATTTTTAGGAAACATGACTGGGCTCTTAAAACAGTATATGGCCAGTGTGACATTTTTGACAGTTTGTGTCTAGTCTTTTCTCCTGTGACAAGAGTCAATCTTGCATGGTTGACGAAAACTCCTGGGAATTTATGACAATTTAGTTCCTTTTGGAGGATCTGTTTTTAGGCAGATAAGGGAGTTCAAAAACTGCTTCTCCCTGCATTTGCTGTTTCAAGTGCCTACAGCTCAAAATCATCAATATACCAAAGCAGCATATTTTGGAGCAGCATGTTCTGAACTCCTACAATCATACTTTGGAGGGGCATATTCTGCTGCCTTTCAGTTCCTACGACAATTTAATACATAGTAATATATGTTTGTTTTAAGAGTGTTGAAGAAAACAAATTTTAGGAAATTGCTCTAGTCATATTTGGATTATTGTATGAGGGACCCTTTATCATCTACCCAGTAGATGAAACTCCTGCACGGTGTTCATACTCGGGTACAGGAACACCTAACAATTATTTGAAGAATCTTACAATGATTGAGCTACAACCTTCCCAGCTTCTGTTTCAGTTGCACAAACTACTGGTGTCGGTTAGATGAGGCTGAAACCATTATGACTCCTGGATGAAGTTAATTTATACTTAGCATTTGTGAAAAACTTCCCTAATAACTTGTTTTCTGAGTCCTTGCTTCACTTTACGAAGGAGAGATGTTGGAAAAAGAGTCTATATTTCTAGTTCCCAAATGGGTTAGGTTTGTTACATAGTATTTGAATACCATTGTATGACCCAGATTGCTCTTTCCTTGGAATAATTTAAGGTAACTTATGAACCATTTACTGTAACACCAACCATCTAATAAAAACACTACGTGATGATGCCTTTGGGAAAAAGACATTCTGGGAGGCTGGCACTTACCCTTCATCTATGCAAAATGATCCATGTCATTAATTGCCTATAAACTCAATCTCTAGTACTAAGCATGAACCTTTTTTCTCTTTAGAACATCCCTGGAATAATAGCATTCGGGTTACTCTGTTCTAAATGTCATCTGGGCCACGTGGAAATATTGAGTATTTATGGATCCAATAATAAAACATTTTTAAGAAAAAATTTTTGGTAATCAATAATTTTATAAAACTGTAACTTTCAATGCTCTGAGTATATATGTGCATTAATATAAACTTCAGTATCTAGTAAATACTCAGTAGAGTAATAACACTTGATAAGAATATTAACTATTAAATCTTTATTACTTGCTTACATGAAATAACATAGCTAAACTTTTATGCATTATGTCATTCTGCATCTCCTATAAGCAAATTTTCAGGACTCCTTGTTCATGGTGGTTTTTTTTTTTTTTTTTTTACTTACTAAGTTATATAAAACGCTAAATTTCTATTGCACTATTATATTATGCAAAAATGACCAAATACATTTGCACAGGTTTAGAGTACATGGTATGGTTGAAAATATATGTTACCGAGCCATCTCAGAATTCTCTCTAGGCCTGACAGGGAAGCTGCTCCACAATAAAATCAAGTGCCTTCCAGAAAAGGTGAAGCTGGGGTTACATGAAAGACTCATACAGATTTCCAGTCAGATGCGGCTTATACAGTATGTATTAAGATTTCAACACAAGAAAGAAGTGGCTCCAAATAAATCCTTAACACTAAACCTTTCAGGACAGATACTTTAATTGCAGGTGCTAATTGTCTTCCTAGCTGTTTCTCATGTGGGCAACTGTAGATTCCAACCTGAGTATCAATAGGTATTGATTTGTTTAACAATAGATAACGATTACCCACAATGCCAAGAGAACAGCTAGTGTGGTAGAAATTTATCTAAACACACAAGCTAAATATTCAGATGAATCACACCACTACTTTGGAAGATAGATTCAAAGAGACTGAATATTCCACCCACACACCTACCCCCAAAAACCTTACATTAGTGAAAGAATTATTTTTCTTTCATATTCTTTCAAAATTTGGGACATCATATATTTATTGTTAAGTATTCTGAAAGGTGAAATGTGTTAACAAATCAGTACATTCCTTTTATTTAAACGACCTAATAATCTGCCATTTGTATTTTACAATACAGACAGAGAATTTAATGTCTCACCAGTTTAACCACTGAGCTAGAGTCTTTTATATGCCAGTAATTTTGATAATATTTGCTCATAGAAAACAAATCTAAAGCTTGCCCTTGCAGGATCTATAAAATCACTTATGTGAATAATCACCAACAGATTATGACAGTGATATAGCTTCACAAATCCCTGGAGTGTAAAACTGAATACAGAAATTAAATAAATCACAAATAGCCCAAAGTAAACTAAACAAATCTATCGTCTCACTTGATTTTACATTAAATTCCACAAGGTCATTTGACTTACCCTGAGGTTGCCAGCATTACCCAAGTAGTGACTACTAAATTCCCTGCCTTTTTAAGCAAAATTAGTTTCTGAAGTTGCCACTCTTGAGACATCTGTTTGACTATAATCTAACAGAGTCTCTTAACAAAACTCCAGAATGACACAATCTGACAGACCCACTAATGAAGAAAAGATAGCCCATTGACAGTACCTACTGGAAGAATGGCTTATGCTTCATACGCCTAACAGCATACTCCCAATATTCTTGCCAGACCTCATGATCTGAGTTTTTGATTATAAAACCAGAATAGTTATAAACCCGCAGAATCCCCATGAATACGATTGAATTCTAGGTGCCTGGTAATCTGGGCCCTAAGAAAAAGATGAATGTGTTTTACATACAACTTGCTATGGTTCAAAGTTGAAGCTCTGATCCCTTTGGAGTTCTCCCATCACTCTTTGCATGCTAGGGTGGTATGAATTTGGAGGAATATCCAAGAGGATTAGCCAAGAGTAATTTTTTATAGCAAAAAAGGTCTGTTTCTGAAAGCTTGGTCATCCTTTGCTTCTTATACTGTTCCAACACAAAAAAATTTCTAATAACATAGCAAAGCCTCTCTTCTCCCTGTTAAAGAACTCATCGCCAAGAAATCAGAATATATTGCAGCCCTTTCTTATTTAAAGTCTCCTGAGAAGTCTGCAAAATGTGAAATAAAGTTTTTAGTTACTTTCTAGCTCATCCACTTTCAGTTTGAGATTTTACTGATTACTAATCAGATCAACAAAGAAGACTGACTCAACACCTATTTTCTTTACCAAGGTCATTCTCAAACTCTACTTTTTGTCAAGATTCCTAATCACTTCTTCAAAGATATCAGTTTCTCCATAAAGTTTATTCATACTGTTGTGAACAGTGGGGGTGATACCGAAGGATCTTATTATTTATAAACAAATGTTTATAGCAACTATTGTTACTAAATTTCATGAAGTTCCTACTTTATGAGGAGTTTATGGCCCAAGGAGTTTCAGCCACAATTAAATAAAGTGATGTTAAATTGGCCAGTGTATTTGCTACAATGGGTTTCCCTTGCAGTTAACAGGCATAGACAAGAGCAAGTCCATGAGAAATAAAAACCTCATTTAAAAAATAAACGTTCAACAAATCAAAAATTGTAATTTAATCAGAAAATCCCATTAAGCCTCGTTCATTCATTCATTCAACAAATCTTCACTGAACACCTTCTCTGGCTCATCTTATAGGTGCTGAGGACAGAGAAAAAAGAAAACAGTAACAACCCGTGCCTTCTTGGAATTTCTGTCTTAGCAGAAAAAGACAGAATATACTAAAGAAATAGCATATGTAATATGTCTGATGGTAATCAGTGCCATGGCAAAAAAATAAAGCAGGGAAGTGAGGTATGGAATTGCAGGGTCACCTAGGGAAAGGCACTAGAAGGGATGAGGAAGGTAACAAGGGAAAGACCCATTGAAAGAGGGCATGTGAGCAAATACTGAACAGAGATGAAGGAACAAGCCATGTGAATATCCAGGGAACATTTCAGACAGGCAACAGACATCTGGCTGGAGCCAAATAAGCCAGGGCAAAAGGATAAAGAGATGGAGATGAGGAAAGAACAACAAAGACTGGTGTAGGTAGGGATAGGGGGCGTGATGGTGCACAGCAGCATAGGGCCTGGTAAGCCATGGCAGGCACTCTGGGTTTACTCTCAGTAAGGTGGGACCGTGCTGAAGAGTTTTGAGCAAAGGAATGCACGTTCTGGCTTCAATATCACTGTAAATGCTGTAATGAGAAGAGAATTTGGAAAGACAACAGCAGAGCCTAGAAGCCTCTTAATGTCCTCAACTGTCAAGCACACCTTTTCATCTGTCCTTTTCTAATGAAAATTCTTAGCATCTGTTTCCTTCTGTGGCAAAAACAAAAGTGTGCCTATCGAGTCTTCCAAAGGGAAATTCAAATACCAAGGCATCTGTGTATGTTAAGAGTCATTCTGTCAATGCAACCAAGGCTCCCTCTGGGCATAAATGCTTTGTGAGAGCTTCTTAATTGCATCCAATTAAAGAGCATGTAAACAATCTTAATTTGAGATGTGTATGTGAGGATGAATTTTAATTATTTAATATTAAATTAAAAAACCCTCCTATATAAGTAGATTTTTTTTTTTCTCATATGAAAGGTTGCTGTAACTACATTCTCTGGACTAGACATATGGTGAGGTAGTCTCATAACCAACTAAATATAAGCAACTTAAATCTCGGACATGTTTAGAATTGGTATTAAACAAGATATGTGCCTTGTAATACAGAATTATACCAAAAAAAATTTAAAGCATGATTGTGTTTCAGGAAATTTTCTTTAATCTACAAAATAAATCACTATAGGATTCCATTAAATAGAAAACTCCCATAGTGCTTATTTATATATTGATGTCAACATATTTATAGAAACACAGTTATACATTAAAAATTGAGATTTCTAACCTGGGCTGCTAGGGTTCAAACTAGGTTTCCTGGAATCTGTAAAAACCCTGAAATTATATGCAGAGTTTGTGTGCGTGTGTGTGGGTGTGTGTGAATTTTCTGAAAATAGTCATAGATTTCACTAGAGTTTCAAAGAGACTCTTTATTTAAAAATTTTAAGAACTATAATATGATCAGTATGAAGAAGTGATTGCAGTCAGAAGAAAAGTAAGAGCTTAAATAATTTAGTATTTATTCTGAAATCGATTTTTAGGCTCTTCTACATGCAGAATGCTGTAGTTCTCACAAAGGCAAGATGTAACTCTCCTAAAACTTATGTTCTTCTCTAAAAGGTAAATAAAATCGACAGAAAACAATTCAGAAAAAGGCAAGGAAGTTATCTGAGCAACGATCAGAAACCCAATCACACTGAATAAAATAAAAGGGTGTAATGCAGGATCTCAGCTCCCGCTCCCCGCAAAAGAATGCAGGAAAAGGTGAGGCCAAAAAGGAACAACAATGGAGCCATAGATAGGGAAGTCCTACCACTATATTCTCTACAGCGTCTGATCAAGACACAAAAGCAAACATCCACCAGTACCCCCACTGGGGGATCTTCCTACACCCAAGTCTCTCTGGCGGCTGGGCAAAACACAGGAAACAGGATTCACACGATCCACAATCTGCCATCCGCCTAATAACTGCACTTGCTAGCCGCAATCCGCCATCCGCTTCTCTGCCAACCATCCAATCAACCAACCAACCCCCTAGCATAGCCACGGCAGTTTTATTAGTGGCTCATGGCTAACTGGTAACAGCTGATGGCCAACTAGTTACAGCTGATGGCCATCTACTACCCAGGCCAGCACCTTTCCACGTGAGGCTGAGAGCCTGGAAACTGTTCTCCTGGCTCTGTCCCCACAAAGGAAATTTATTATAGGTAATCAGGAGAACAGCACAGACCCCAAGTGCCAGAAATAATACATAGGAAGTGAAATGTTCTCTCTTGCTCTGCCTCTTCTAGCATGCAATTTACGTGATCCATTCTTTGGTCTGCCAAATATCTCTAACTGGCTTGTAATTTTTGTTCCTCTAAATATTTGGTTATGATTGGCTTTGTACTGCCATGATACTGATTTTGAATTCCCAATTCACCAAACTTCTAGGTCTCCAAGTTTAACAAAATCTGATTCAGCATCTGCTTCTCTTAAGGATATGTCAATTCTTTAGAGAAAGAGAATCTGATATTCTCAAATATCCATCCCGAGTCCAAAAATAGGCATCATTATCTAATATAACCCTGGCCACTTGGGCCATTCCTTTAGTAAGGGCAAGTAAGCACAACCAAAGATGGCTATATAGAGATTGGCCGTCGGTATTCTTCAACTAAGTGCCCAAAACAATCAGTGTTAAGTTTCATCTATAATGTCTAAAGAACCTACGGTATAATTGGGACTCATTAATTATTAGTGTTTTCACCATACACCCTCCAATATCAGTCTCATACACACACTCATCCAATGCAACTATTTACAAGCTTCCCCCTTATACTGGACCGTCAGAAGGATAAAGATAAGCATAAGCCTCCTTCCTGTCCTCAGGGACCTAAAACTCCATTACAATATAAAATATGTGATAATTCCAATGGGTGATCCATAGAGGAGTATTAGATCTAGAATAGCGGAGAACTGAAGCAGATTGTTCTTTAACCCTTCTTCTATATGACAAAATTATATTCAGTAATAAGATTCACATTAGGAGAGAACCAAGAGGGCAGAGTAGATACTGTATCTGCTTCCTTCCATGAACACATTAAAATTACAACTAAATCGTAGAAACCTGGAGAACCATCTGGAGAACCATCTGAAGTCTAGCTAAACAGGAGTTTTATAACTAAGGACATAAATAAGAAGCCACATCAAGACTGGTAGGCGGGTGGAGATGTGAATTGGGCTTGCCCTGAAATTCCATGTGGCAGTTAAGAATCAGGAGGGATATCTTGGCTGTGGAGGTTTCCCTCAGAGTAGTGAGGGACCACAGCCCCACATCAGGCTCCCCGGCACAAAGTACTGGTGCTGGGAAAAGGAGCCCCCACATGTGCCTATGAAAAACAGTGGGGATTCCAACTGTCAGGTGAGAGAAAAGGCTGCAAAGAAAACTAGAAGTCCTCTTAAAGGACCTGTGCACAGACTCACTCACTCACAGGCACTCACACTGGGCTCCGGTGGAAGGACTGTAACTCAGGGGGTGTCAGAGGCAAATGGGGGGCAAACTGAAGTGTGTTGCTTCAGGAGGATGGCTGGAGGTCACCATTTTCCCCTGAGTCTTTCTCCCATACAGTCAGCAGGCGGTTGCCATCTTTCCTGTATTGAGCCCTCCCCCCACATGGCCAAATCCAAATCTGATTTGTCTGGTGAGCTCCACTGTGGCCCTGTCCCACCAAACTCCCTCATCAATGTTGGAGACACTTTCTCAGCAAGCAGCCAACCCCACCCATATTACACTCTCATTTGGAAAACTATTGGAGTCTGTAGGCCCCAGGTGGACGATAACTGGCCTTGGTGTGCTCTGAGACTTTTGCTGAGTACCTCCAGGCTTAGTACTGACATAAAACCAGAATCTACATTAACCTAGTGACCACAACTCTTCCCACTCTAGTGACTCCCTGAGACCCTGCTTCACCCAGCTTGTGTACCACTGGAGGCTTTATCAGTGGCTGAAACTTAAGGAAACTGGCATGTGGCAGCAGGACCCAGGGTGTCCTGGCTTTCTGCAGAGCTACCCAAGGCCTGGTACTGATGGCAGAAGTCCTTGGTTCACAGCGTGGCCTCTCCCACATACCTCCAGGTTTAGCACAGGAAGCTAACAACTGCAGATCACTTTGTAGCTCTTACCAGGTAGTCCCTGTCTGGTCATAGTCAGTGGTGACCTGGGCCTGTACCAGAGCCCCTCCCAAGAGGCCCCAGAACCAATATACTTGGAGGTTGGCTTCAGACCACAGCAGAGCACCACCCCACAAGGGGCACACACAAAGGGAAGTCTCAACAGGAACCAGAGCCAGCTAGAGTGAATTTGGCTCTGCAGGGGTAGGCCCCCCACAGAGCAGTCCATAAGCTATGGATATGGCCAAACCCCACAGCCAATCACCCTTAGGGTCAATCCAACCCCCTAATGTACCAATAGCAATAAAGGCTCAACTATAACAGGAGGACACATAACCGATACAAGGGACACTCCTGGAGCACCCAGAGCAGATGACCAGGGAGACTGTGCCAGGACCCTACAGGGCACCTACTACATGAGGCCACCTGGCCAAGATGGGTGATATAGAAGATCTACCTCATACATAAAAACACATACACAGAAGCAATCAAACTAAGAAAACAAATGTGTCCCAAATGAAAGAAAAGGAGAAAACTCCAGAAAAAGAACTAAGTGAAATGGAAGCAAACAACCTACCATATACAAACTTCAAAATTAATGGTTATAGGGATGCTCAAAGAACTTAGTGAGAACATCAAAAAAGAGATAGCAAGGATAAACAAAGACATAGAAACCATAAACAAAACAGAAGTGAAGAATATAATAACTGAAATGAAGAATGCACTAGAAGGAATCGCAGCAGACTAGATGAAGCAGAGAATAGAACTAGCGATTTGGCAGACAAGGTAGCAGAAAACACCCAACTGGAACAGCAAAATGGAAAAAGAATCCACAAAAACGAGGATTCTTTAAAAGACTTCTGAAACAACATCAAGTTTAACAACGTTGACATCATAGGGGTACCAGAAGGAGAAGGAGAAGAAAGCAAGCAAGGAATTGAGAACCTATTTAAAGCAGTAACGACTGATACTTTCCTAACCTGGTGGAAGAAAGAGACATACAACTCCAGGAAGTGCAGAGTCCCAAACAACATGAACCTAAACAGGCCCACACCAAGACACATTATAATTAAAATGGGAAAGGTTAAAGACAAACAGAGAATCTTAAACACAGCAAGAGAAACACAACTAGTAATTTATAAGGGAGCTCCCATAAGACAGTAGTTGATTTCACAACGAAACTTTGCAGTCCAGAAGAGATTGGCACAAAATATTCAGTGTTGTGAAAAGCATGGACCTATAACCAAGGGTACTCTATCCAGCAAGGCTATCACTTAAAATCAAAAGACAGATGAAGAGCTTCTCAGACAAGAAAAAACTAAAAGAGTTCCTCACCACCAAACCAGTATTACAAGGAACATTGGACAGACTTCTTTTTCTTTTTTTTTAATTAGTTTCAGGCACACAAGACAAAGTAATACTTAGACATTTATCATTTATATCCCTCACACTGTGTGAACCCCTCTCCCCCTACCCACTATTCCTCTGACATCGCACAGAGCCATTACATTTCCACTGTCTCTATTCCTAATGCTGTACTCCACTTCCTGTAAGTATATACATACATATATATACATATATATATATAGATACATACACACACACACACATATATATATATATAAAATTATAGTTGGCATTCATTATTGTTCAGCTTCAGGTGTACAGTGCAGTGATCAGGCATCTACATCAACCCTGAGGTGGTCTCCCAAATGGGACATGTGTCCATTGGATACCCTACAAAATCTTTACAACATTATTGATTACATTCCCCAAATTAATTTTCAAAACCCCGTGGCCATCTTGTGGTTACCAACTGTTTTCTAATCCCCTCATCTTATCCCTTATTCCCACCCCCCCGCCCATCTAGCAACCCTCAGTTTTTCCTCTTTGTCTCCAAAACTGTTTCTGATTAGTTCATTCACTTATTCTTTTCTTCAGATTCCGCATATAAGTGAGATCACATTGGCCTTTCTCTGTCTGACTTATTTCACTTAACATAATGTTCTCTAGATCCATCCATGTTGTTGCAAATGGTAAGATTTCTTTCTTCTTTATGGCTGCGTAATACTCCATTGTATAAATGTAACACAGTTTCTTAATCCAGTCATCTACCGATGGGCATTTCGGTTGTTTTCATGTCTTGGCTATTGTGTATAGTGCTGCAATAAACATAGGAGTGCATAAAGATTTTTGAATTGGAGTTTTGGATTTCTCCCAATAGATACCTAGGAGTGGAATTGCTGGATCATAAGGTAGTTCCATTTTCAGATTTTTGAGATACCTCCATACTGTTTTCCATAGTGGCTGCACCAATCTACAATCCCACAAACAGTGCACAAGCGTCCCTTTTCTCCACATCTGGTCAGCACTTGTTGTTTGTTGATTTATTGATGGTAGCCATTTTGACTGGGGTGAGGTGGTATCTCATTGTGGTTTTTATTTGCATTTCTCTGATGGTTAGTGAGGTCGAGCATTTCTTCATATGTCTGTTTGCCATCTGTATATCCTTTTTAGAAAAATGTCTCTTCATGTCCTCTGCTCATTTTTTTAATTGGGTTGTTTGTTGTTTTGGAGTTGAGTTGAGTGAGTTTTTTATAGATTTGTGATATTAACCCCTTATCAGATATATCATTGGCAAATATCTTTTCCCATTCAGTAGGATCCCTTTTGGTTTTATTGATGGTTTCCTTTGCTGTGAAAAAAATTTTTAGTTTGATGTAATCCCACATGTTTATTTTTTCTCTTACTTCCCTCACTCAAGGGGATGTATCAGTAAAAATCTTACTCCGGGTAATGTCTGTGAAGTTTCTTCCTATATTTTCTTCTAGGAATTTTATGGTTTCAGATCTTACATTTAAGTCTTTAAGCCATTTTGAATTTATTTTTGTATGTGGTGTAAGGAGGTGGTCCAGATTCATTTTTTTGCATGTGTCTGTCCAGGTTTCCCAGCACCATTTATTGAATAGACTGTCTTTACCCCACCGTACATTCTTGCTTCCATTGTCATAGATTAAATGGCCATATAGGCACGGATTTATTTCTGGACTCTCTATTCTGTTCCATTGATCTTTGTGTCTGTTTTTATGCCAGTACCATGCTGTTTTGATTACTGTAGCCTTGTAGTATAATTTGATGTCAGGTATTGTTATACCTCCTACTTTGTTCTTATTTCTCAAGATTGCTGAGGCTATACGGGGTCTTTCATGGTCCCATATACATTTTAGGATTATGTGTTCTATTTCTGTGAAAAACATCGTTGGTAGTTTGATAGGAATTGCATTGAATATATATATATTGCCTTAGGCAGTATGGACATTTAAACTATATTAATTCTTCCTATCCATGAACATGGTATGTGTTTCCATCTATTTGTATCTTCTTTCATTTCTTCCTTCAGTGTCTTATAATTTTCTAAGTACAGATCTTTTACTTCTTTGGTTAAATTTATTCTCAGGTATTTTATAGTCTTTGGAACAATTGTAAATGGGATTTTTTTTTAATTTTTATTTATTTATTTATTTATTTATTTAATTTTTTGAGGTGACAATTGTTAGTAAAATTACATAGATTTCAGGTGTACAATTCTGCATTACATCATCTATAAATCCCATTGTGTGTTCACCACCCGGAGTCAGTTATCCGGATTTTTTTTTTTAATTTCTCATTCTGATGTTTTATTATTGGTATATATAAATTGAACTGATTTCTGAATATTAATTTTGTATCCTGATACTTTACTAAATTCATCTATCAGCTCTAATAGTTTCTCGGTGGAGTCTTTAGGGTTCTCTATATATAGTATCATGTCATCTGCATATAATGACAATTTTACTTCCTCCTTACCGATTTGGATGCCTTTTATTTCTTTTTCTTGTCTGATTGCTGTGGCTAGAACTTCCAGCACTATGTTGAATAGAAGTGTAGAAAGTGGGCAACCTTGCCTTCTTCCTGATCTTAAGAGGTTTTAGCTTTTCCCCATTGAGTATGATGTTAGCTGTGGGTTTATCATATATGACCTTTATTATGTTGAGATATGATCCCTCTATTCCCACTTTCTAAGGGTTTTTACCATGAATGGCTGCGGGATTTTATCAAATGCTTTTTCTGCATCTATTGATATGATCATGTGATTTTTATTTTTCATTTTGTTAATGTGGTGTATCACATTAATTGATTTGCGGATGTTGAACCACCCTTGCATACCAGGGATGAATCCCACTTGATCATGGTGTATGATCTTTTTAATGTATTGCTGAATTCTGTTCGCTAATATTTTGTTGAGGATTTTTGCATCTATATTCATTAGAGATATCGACCTGTAGTTTTCTTTTTTTGTGTGTCTTTGTCTGATTTTGGGATCAGGGTGGTAGTGGCTTCATAAAAAGTGTTTGGGAGTCTTCCCTCCTTCTGGATTTTTTGGAAGAGCTGGAGGAGAATAGGTGATAATTCTTTTTTGAACGTTTTGTAAAATTCACTTGTAAAGCCATCTGTTCCAGGGCTTTTGTTTGTTGGGAGATTGTTGATTACTGATTCAATTTCCCTGGTGGTAATCAGTCTATTCAGGCTTTCTGTTTCTTCTAGAGTTAGACTTGGAAGGCTGTACATCTCTAGAAAATTGTACATTTCTTCCAGATTGTCAAATTTGTTGGCATATAGTTGCTCAGAGTAATTTTTTAAAAATTTTTGTATTTCTGCGGTGTCTGTTGTCACTTCTCCTATTTCTGATTTTATTAATTTGGGTCCTCTCTCTCTTTTTTTTAATGAGTCTGGCTAAAGGTTTGTCAATTTCGTTTATCTTCTCTAAGAACCAACTCTTGGATTCATTGATCTTTTGTATTGTTTTTCTGGTTTCTATTTCATTTATTTCTGCTCTGATCTTTATTATCTCCTTCCTTGTGCTCCCTTTGGGCTTATATTGCTGTTCTTTTTCCAGATCCCTTAAGTGTGAAGATAGACTGTTGATTAGCGACTTTTCTTGTTTCTTTAGGTAGGCCTGCAATGCTATGAATTTCCCTCTTAGGACTGCTTTCGCGGCATCCCACAGATTTTGGGTCATCGTGTTTTCATTTTCGTTTGTCTCGAGATATCTTTTGATTTCTTCCTTGATCTCCTGGTTGACCCATTCATTATTTAGTAACATGTTATTCAGCTTCCATGAATTGGTGTGTCTTCCAGTTTTTTTCCTGTAGTTCATTTCTAATTTCATAGCACTATGGTCAGAGAAGACAATTGGTATGATTTCAATTTTTTACATTTATCAAGACTTGTTTTGTGGCCTAACATATGGTCTATCTTGGAAAATGTTCCATGTGTGCTTGAGAAGAACGTATATTCTGCAGCTTTGGGGTGAAATGCTCTGAAAATATCAATTAAATCCAAGTGGTCCAATGTGTCATTTAAGGCTGTTGTTTCCATATTGATTTTCTGTCTGGGTGACCTGTCCCTTGTTGTCAGAGGTGTGTTGAAGTCCCCTACTATGATAGTGTTACTGTTGATCTCTGTCTTTATGTCAGTCAATATCTGTTTTACATATTTAGGTGCTCCTATGTTGGGTGCATAGATGTTTACTAGGGTCATGTCCTCTTGTAGGATCGATCCCTTTGTTATTATATAGTGCCCATCTTTGTCTTTTAATATGTTCTTCATTTTAAAGTCTATTTCGTCAGATAGAAGTATTGCAACTCCAGCTTTTTTCTCATTTCCATTTGCATGAAATATCTTACTCCAACCCTTCACTTTCAGCCTGTGTGGGTCTTTTGATCTGAGATGAGTCTCTCGTATACAGCATATACAAGGGTCTTGCTTTCTTATACACTCAGTCACCCTATGTCTCTTGATTGGAGCATTTAATCCGTTTACATTTAAAGTGGTTATTGATAGATACATAGTTATTGCCATTTCTAAATTTGTAGTTAGATTGTTTTCATCTTTCTTCTATTTACAGAAGTCCTTTTAGTATGTCTTGCAATGCTGGCTTGGTGGTAATAAAATCCTTTAGCTTATTCTTTTCTGGGAAGCTCTTTATCTCTCCATCAAATTTAAATGATAGCCTTGCTGGATAAAACAATCTAGGTTGTACGCATTTGTTTTCCACCACTTTGAGTATCTCCTGCCACTCCCTCCTGGCCTTCAATGTTTCTATAGAAAAGTCATTTGATAGTCTTATGGGGGTTCCCTTGTATGTAACCCTCTGTCTTTCTCTTGCTGCTTTTAGGATTCTCTCTTTGTCTTTAACCTTTGCAATTTTATCTATAATGTGTCTTGGTGTGGGCCTGTTTGGGTTTATCCTGGTTGGAATGCTCTGCACTTCCTGGGCTTGTATGTTGGTTTCCTTCATCAGGCTAGGGAAGTTTTCAGACATTATTACTTCAAATATGTTCTCAATCCCTTGCTTCCTCTCTTCACCTTCTGGTTTTCCTATGATGCACATGTTGTTGCGCTTGATGTTATCCCAGAGGTCTCTTAAACCATCTTCATTGTTTTTTATTCTTTTTTCTTTCTGTTGTTCTGTTTGGGTGATCTCTGCTAACTTGTCTTCTAAGTCGCTGATTCGATCCTCTGCTTCATCTAACCTACAGTTAATTCCTTCAAGTGAGTTCTTTATTTCAGTAATTGTCTTCTTTAGTTCTAACTGGTTGTTCATTATGATTTCTCTACCCTTCTTTATGTCATCTCTAAGCTCCTTAAACATTCTTATCATCAGTGTTCTGAACTCTGTCTCTGATAGGTTGGTTACCTCTGTTTCATTTGGTTCCATTTCTGGAGGTTCCTTCTGTTCTTTTATTTGGGACATGTTTCTTTGTTTCCCCATTCTGGCTGACTCTCTGTGTTTGCTTCAATGTATTAGGTAGATCCCCTAGAGTTCTTAGTTCTTGCTAGGTTATCTTATGTAGTATGTGTCCTTTATATTTGACTTGCACTACTCCGTTCTTCTCCTCTGCATGTGCTCCAAAGGTGACTCTTGTGTTATGTATATTGTCCTTTTTAAGAAGATCCTTAATTGCTTTTCACTTGTGAGTAGGTGGGGTTAACTGAGACTTGGCTCTGCCCACCGCAGGGTGTTCTGCTGCGTGTGGGTTGACCACTTAAATGTGGTTTGGCCTCTATGGGCTCTTGTGCCTGTAGAGAATTCCCTCTGGGTGTGTTACTTGTAGTTCAAACCGGTGGTACTCTGGTTTGGTCTGGAGTTGGCCTCTGGGTATGTTGAATCTTGCGCCTCTTAAGTTGGGCCCTGGTAGGGCAATTTCAGAACAAAGCAAATCACCAAGCTCAACAACAACAACAACAACAAAGAAAAAAATCAAATACCTTCACATGTAAAAACAACCGACAACCCCCACTTAACACAGGCAAAGATATCAAAGATATAAAGACAAAACGAAACAGAACAAAACACCAGTCTTGGCTTAAGCCCACCAAGTAATCTCTAGGTTGTCATCTGCTCTACCAAAGAGTCCTCTGCGTATTGTGCAGGCAGAGCCAATCACCTGGTGCCCAGAGTGACATTGGAACTGCAGATTTAGATGTATGGGGCTGAGGGGTTTGGATGGTAGTTTCTACAAAGACAGTGCAGTTTCTGCTCTTGCCTGCACATATGCGCACTGAGAGTAGCACCACCAGCCCTGTGTCCAGTTCTCCTGAGTCTTAGGGCACTTCTTCAGTGTGTGTGTGTGTGTGTGTGTGTGTGTGTGTGTGTGTGTGTGTATGTGTATGTGTATGTGGCGGGTGGGAGATTTCTGAGCTGCTGAAAGCCCAGAGCTACGTCTGCCACTTAGTGCTGATCCCTGGGAGTGCCTCTGCAGTTGTAATTGCCCTGCCCTAGGCAGGCCAGAAAGGGTGAGGGCTGGGGATGGATGGGTCTTCCCTCTCCCAACCCAGCCTTGTCATACTCTTCCTGCAGGCCAGAAAAGGTGGTGGCTGGGGGTGGAGGAGTCTCTTCTCTCCTAGCCCAGCAAAAGTCACACTCTTCCCAGCCTCTTCTCTGGGTCAGAGCTGCAAGCCAGTCTTCGCAGAGACAGAGCACTAAGGCTCCTCTGTAATCTGACACTACTTCTCAGTTCAGGGGCCATTTTAAGTCTCTGGTAGGGCGGGGGTAGGATTGGAAGAGCGGGGGAGGGGCCCAGGTATGGAGTTTGTGTGCTTTGTCTGGCCTAGGGCCCAACTGGAGGTCTCACTGAGATTATTGCCTCAAATGCTGGATATGCTGCCCCTCAGCAGGAGAGATCAGCTGTGGGACACAGGGAAAGAGCCCATCTCCTGGCTTTTGTGTTCTCTGTTCCGTCCTGGGATACCCTGCATCTCTGCAGCTGCGGATGCCGGCTGCATTTCCACCGCCGCAGATGCGGGCCGCGTCTCCACTCCGTTCCCTTCCCTCTTCCCCTGCTCGCCCAATTTGTCCACCTTCAAGTAATCCTTGCACGAGTCTTTTAGCTGTTCTGCGTGATGAGCAGAGAGTCCTTTGATGCATTATAGATGTCCCGTTTGTGATAAGATCTGGAGGAGAACTCAAAAAGTGCACCCCGCTGCCGCCATTCCTATGACATCACCCTCCAGACAGACTTCTTTAAGAAAAAAATAAAAATAAAAAATATGAATAATAAAATTTCAATAACTACATATCTAGCAACAATTACTTTAAATGTAAATGAATCCAATGCTCCAATCTAAAGATAGGGTGGCTGAACAGAAAACAAGTCTCTTACATATGCTGCCTACAAGAGACTCACTTCAGATCAAAAGACACACACAGACTGAAAATAAAAGGATCGGAAAAAGATATTTCATGAAAATGGAAAGAAATAAAAAGCTGAAGTAGCAATACTTATACCAGACAAAATGATTTTAAAGCAAAGATTACAAGTGACAAAGAAGGACCTAATAATTCAACTTCTGGGTATTTATGCAAAGAAACCCAAAACACTACTTCAATTGGACGTGTACATCCATTTGTTCATTGGATCATTGTTAACAAAGGCCAAGAGGTGGAAGCAGCCTGGGTGTCTGTCGATGGATGAATGGATAAAGAGGAGGTGGTACATATTTAAAATGGCATATTGCTCAGCTATGGAAGAGAATGGGTTCTTGCCATCTACAGCAGCATTGATGGAACTGATTGTCCTGAGTGGAGTATGTCAGACAGAGAAATACAAATACAATATGATTTCGCTTACATGTGGAATCTGAAGAACAAAATGAACAAACAAAACAAACAAACACATAGAAACAGAGGATATTTTGATGGCTACCAGATAGGAGTGATGTTTTGGGAGTGAAAAAGGGGAAAGGATTAAGAGGTACAAATTGGTTGTTACAAAGTAGTCATGGGGATATAGGGTATAGCATAAACAATGTAGTTAATAACACTGTAATACTTATGTATGGTGTCAGATGGGTACTAAATTTATTGCGGTGATAGATGGAACAGGGTTGGGGAGTACAGAGTGAAAAAAGTGAAGGCAGTAAGAAGTACAAATCGGTAGTTACAAAATAGTCAAGGGGATGTAACGTAAAGCATAGGTAATATAGTCAATAATATGGTAATAATATCTATGCCATTGCCAGGTGGGTACTAGACTAGTCAGATGGAATCACTTGTTAAATTATATAGATGTCTAACCACTATACTATACACCTGAAGTTAATATAAAATATTGAATGTCAACTATAATTGAAGAATGTAAAAGGGGGGAAAGGTGAAGGGCAATAAGAGGTTCAAATTTCCAAGTATACAATATCGGTCATGGGGATGTAATATACAGCATAGGGAATAGAGTCCATAATATCGTGATAGCATGGTACAGTGTCATAAATTGCTGTATCACTTCTTTAGGTATATAAATATTGAATAACTGTGGTGTACACCTGAAACTAATATAATACTGTATGTTAGCTATATTTTTAATAAGAACTTTTTAAAAAATTTACAAGATTTTATAGTAATGAATTCTTTAATAAATGCTATAGTTTACATGGATGTTAATTTGGAGAACTCCTGGTATATTTGTAATGGGTCAGAAATGCTTAACGTTGCATTGGTCACTGTTCTTGCCTTCAACCCATGTGGTACCACATATTCCTCCATTTAGGCAGTAGATTTGAAATAAATGCTAAAAGCACAGTGATTGTAAAGTGGAAAAAATAGAATGTGACTTACTTCATATCTGTCATTTTTGTCATTCTGGAGATTTGAGTTTCTCATTAAAATAGTACAATAGAGTGACTAGAGTAAACATTTAAAAATCAGGCCCAGCTGAATCTGAATCTATTAAAAAACCTCTTTCGTTTATTCTTGAATTGAAACTGTGTATCTGCAGCGGCATGTCTCAAGTCAACCGTAGTTACATATATATCATTAAAACTCAAAAGTAACTAGAACAATTGTTTAGAACTTAGACCAACAGAGGACATTTTAGGAAGGAGTATTTATTGTATCATTGACATTGCTCAGCACTGCCAACCCATGGTGTTAATGAAACGTAGATGGAGTTTTAGTCTGGTATTGTTTTATGTTCTCTAGAGAAAATACTCCCAGGGCACACTAATCCTCTTGCTCCCGGTGTCCTCTTTTGGTTTACAATGCCAGAGAGCAAGTGCCATGTCAGTGTACCGAAAGACTTTATGCCAGTATTATCTAGGACATAAACACCACTAGCCAAATTTTAAGACAAAAGTATTAGTTTAATGGCTTAAGACATGATTGAGTTTCCTGAGAACTGTGCTGTCATGACAGGCCAGGAAATATCGTCAGGACCCATTGTCAGGTAATGTTCTATCTCTCAGCTGTATCGCTTCCCCGGTGGTGCACATTCTTAGGCAGGCTCGCCTTCCCAGGTAAAAAGGTGTCAGCCAATATCCCCCACCCCTCCTATCCTCTAAGCAGGCCCAGCAGAAAAAACATGTTTTGTTTTTTTCTCCGTCACTCTCTAGCTGAGTCTTATGTCCATCCTAAACGCATCACTGAGGCCAGGCGTATGCAGGGACTAGATGTCTGGTGACTGTGTCCATCCGACCTTGGAGCCAAGAGTCACTTAACTATAGCTCAACAATAAGAGTAACAGTGAGAAATAGTGCTTGGTCACTGAAAGAAAAAATATGAGAAGTTTTGGGGCAAAAATATAATCTATGTCCATCTGACCTTGGAGCCAAGAGTCACTTAACTGTAGCCCAACAATAAGAGTGACAGTGAGAAATAGTGCTCTGATCACTGGAAGAAAAAAAATGAGAAGTTTTGGGGCAAAAATCTAAGCTATTGAGTGCACTCACTACCTTTGGCAAGTCGGACAGTTTCATATGATGGTTGTAACTCCCCTATAGCAGTTTCTGTGCTTATCTGTAAAATAGAAATAGTAGTACAGACTTCAGTAGGTAGTAAGTGTTAAGTGAGAAAAGAACCTAACACAGCTCTTAGCAGGTATTAAATAAACAGTAATTATTAATAGTAACTTTGTATGAGTGCTTACTATGGACTAAACTAAGATGTTAGCTAGATTATATTATGTTTACATTATCTTCACAGTAATGCTGAGATGGTAAAATGTGTGTGTGGATTTGGCTAGGCTATGGTGCCCAGTTATTTGCTTAAACACCAACCTAGGTGTTGCTGTGAAGGTGTTCTTTAGATGTGATTAACATTTAAATCAATAGACTCTGACTAAAGCCAATTACTCTTCGTAACGGGGGTAAGCCTCATCCAATCAGCTGAAGGCCTTCAAAGACTGAGGGACACTGAAGAGACAGGAATTGTGCCCCAGACCACTTTTGGACTTAAGACTGCAACATCAACTCTTGTCTGAATTTCCAGACTGCTGTCTTGGCCTGTAAATGTCAAACATAGTTGCTGCCACAATTTTGTGAGCCAATTCCTTAAAATCTCTTGATAGATAGATGAGAGATATAGATAGATAGATAGATAGATAGATAGATAGATAGATAGATAGATAGATAGATAGATATTAACAGACATTGACATATATTCCTATTGTTTTTGTTTCTCTGGAGAACCCTAACTAATATAAATTTTGGTACTGAGAGTGATTCTGGAGACACAATATCTTAAGGATGAGTGCTCTGAATTGGTTCTGTGGTTTCTAGAATTGATTTTCTAGTCTGATTAGGTTTAAAGGCACTAATGACTATTTCCAGTTGTAAAGAGAGCACTGAGTTCATAGTGTGATGTGGCAATAGAGATATGGAAAATATCACCACTGGATATTCCTTATCAAATACTTATAAGACAAGTTTCTGGGTGACCATGCATTTGATGATGCCTTACAACATTTTTGCCAAACTAATGAGCATAATGAGATTGGCTGATTGCTTCTAATTGTGCTGGACAAATGAGGGAGAGAAGAGGATGAGTTCAGGGATTCAAATTCTCAGCTCAGGCACTGTACAAATGATCTGTGAGTTTCTATATCCACTCTGAAAGCAACCCTTAGCTCCTATAGCTGCAGGACTGAGGCTGCTGAAATTTAAATCTGAATCTCATTCTGTGAATGGCAGAATTACAACACACATTGAATTCCCAACCTCACAGCATGTCCGCTGTTTAAATAAGGGCATGGATTGGGGGGAAAAATTAAGTCCTAAATATTAGAACAGGAACATATGGGAAGACCCTGACAAAACTGGGGACATTGAACGCCTAAATTCTGTTGACGCTTCTTTGCCAGTAGAAGCAGCCACTCCACCCCCATTTGAGGTGATCAGCCCTGCTTTGCCTGAGAAAACTGACAGAGCCTCCCCTGAGAAAGTGCCTTGTAAGACACTCCAAGTTCACCTCATCAGCTTCTCCCATGACCTTCCTTTGCCTCTAAAGCTAAACTAGCCTCAAATTGTGACCCTGAGGAGGTGAGCTTCTTTCCAAAAGAACTACACAATTTTTCCAACTTATTCAGACAGACACTGGGGGTGGGGGTTGGCGGAGAACATGTGAGAATGAATATTAATGGTATAAAATAGCAGTGGAAGAAACAAAGTTGGATCAGGCCCAATGTATTGACAAGGCCTGCTAAGCAGAGATGCTGAACATCATGTTGCAGTTTGGTGAGTAAGAAAGATCTCTACAGTTTGCTTGGTTGGGTGGTTGGAACATGGACCCAAAGGTAGCCCACAATGACTAAGATAAAATGTCAAAACTGCCTTAGTATACTTCAGAGGAAAGGACCCAGAGGCTTAATTACATTTGAATGTTAGAGTGCAGTTTCCATTTGAGACCTGCTCACCCCATCCTGGAAAGGTCCAGAGGACACAGTTTTCACCATGATTGTGAGAAACAAATTCATGAGAGGAGCTCCAGCACCTTTGAAGAACTCTGTGGTTGCTCTTTCTGCACTGTTACCACAATGGACAGCAGAGTCAAAGCAGTAATCAGAATAGTCTGACTCACAGAGACCTATGGCTTGGCTAGATGATCATGGTATTCTTAGAAGTGAAATAGATGGCAGTCAAGTAAATTCTTACTCCCACTGTGTAAGTGAAAAAGTTTTAAATCAAGTGAAGAGAAGTCTAACTTAAATCATAAAAACAAAGAATCATGGCCCCTCAATCAATTCTGACTACTAGAGGGTTTTCCTGCTTTGAGATAGTTTATAGTCCCCTTATTGTATAGATAAAGACACTGAGGCTGAAAACATTTAAGTAACTTGTCCAAGTTCATGTATTAAGGAATTTGGTAGCCCTGGAATTTTAACCATGATCTAGAAAAAAATCTAGATTCATAATCACTTACTCTAGCTCCGAGCAGAATTCCTGGTTTAGTAGGTATTCAATAAATATTTTTGAAAAATGTCTAAGAAGAAGAATAAAAAATAGTGCATAAAATGTTAGACTTTTATGAACATAGCAATAATTATTAAAATAATATTACTGATAATGTTTTAATGAATAGAAACTAATAAAAACATAGTCTTTAAAGTTACTTATAAACCTGATTTAGTAGACAGAGGCAGAAGGGAGACGAAAGTTATGTAATAACTACCAAAGAATTTTAAGATTAATGTTCTATGCTGCAATGTGCAAGATCAGGACTTGGTATTCCCTACCTTTTGCTCTTGCTAAATATAGTCAAGGAAATGGAGAAAATTACAATTTTTAAAAACATCGCCTTCTTGTAGTATAGTTTTTCTCCCAACCTGCTTTTCTCACCTTTGATCTATACATTAAGCTTTGAAGAAGAATAGAAAAGAAAATGTCCTCAGTGGAAAGTTTAAGATCATAAATCTTCTTTTGCTACACTTATAAATTTGTTGGGAAAAACCCATCATGGGCCTTTGACTCTGTCTTAAATCTCTGTGAAACTTCATTGTAGTCAGTACCTTTTCTGGACCAGAATTCCACGAAGATACTACATCATTAAATTCCAAAAACAATGACAACAAAAAATAACTGGGCCATGTTAAGTTACTAGTAATATCTTTATCTCTACCAAGCAAAGACTAAACAGACATGCAATCCATATTTTCCTGACTATAAAAACAATTACATATTGGCAAACACATAATTGCCAGTTTATAAGATACACATATAAGCCACAATGTACTAAAATATGTAGATAATGTATATCTAAATTAAAAATAAATGTAAAGAAATTAATGATTATTTTCTACCCATTCTGAAATCATTTCTCTAGTGTTTACTAACTACACATAGTATATATACTACTAAATATTTATAAAAGTAAGAATCTTTCTCAAGCAGTAAAGAGTAATTTTCAGAACAGTGAACAGAGTTAGATGCATGCTTTTTTGGATCTCCTTTCTTCATTGTTTTCTAGTATTTTCCATATAAGAACACACATGGCCACTCTTACAGTCTTGCTAGAACATCCAATTGATTTCGTAAAATTGTACCTGACCTGGCTGGAACATAGTTTATCTTATCACTATAACTGCATATATGTTTTATAAAAATAAAGATAAGAGAGTTTTAAGTTTGGAAATATTGGTATTCTAAATGTGAGTCAGATATGCTTCCATTTAAGCTCAAGTGCCTACAATGACCAGGCAGTGAAGTAGGCAAGTATATAGAAACAGAAGGTAGAAACTGTAAAATTGGAGAATGTGACCCCTGTGAAGGGAGGCAACAACTCTGCATTATAGTTGAGATTTGCCATATGGGAACTTAGGCCAAGAATTGCCAGACACCTTGAATTTTCAAGAGAGCCAGAAATCCAAATCTTATATTTTAAAATATGAATAACAAAATTTGTAACATTAAAACCTCTGGGTAGGTGATGGGAACCTGGATATGCCCCATCTTCAGACCTCTCACCACTAGCTTGCAATTTCTTGGTCAAACAATCCTTAAAATTGATTCCATATCATACAGCCTTCCTTAACTAATAAGAACAGAGTGCTACACATCTCAGGTGCTCAGACATAAAATTGTGAGCTATATTCAGTTTATGAAAACTAATACAGAAAATAAATATGATTCCTATTGTAAAATTATGCAAACTAATTGAGCAATATTACCTGACACATGTGATAGGATTGGGGTGTGCTTATTTGAATTAGGCACACTATCTGACAGGCTGAACATATTCTGAGAAGAAAAATATGAGGAAAAATCCTATATAAGCAATTTTGTTATGATCACAAACTGTTTCAAATCCACATCATCAATCTGTTTTAAGTAAGCGATAAACAACTAATTAAACCTAGAATCATAGCAGATTCAATAGTTAAAATTCTTGCTGGCAAACCAGCTATTTTTTTTATCTAGAAATCAATCTTGAGTCGACATACTTGTACACATAAGTTATGCCTTCTAGGCTTCTATGTAAACACCTCCTTTTACAAAGACAAAGAAAACATCATTTAATTATTTCAGAAGTATAACAGTTATAGGATGCAATCTAGTCAAAAGTTCTGTCAACTTGTAGCTTGGAAATACTGGCTGTCTGTGACATTTATTGTTTCACTCTGGAAATACAAAATCCACCCTCATAAGGAGGTCGGCATGACTGTTAACTGTATTTAAATAAAAGCTTCAATATGCAAAGGAATTAACAATTCCCCATATTCAACATTTCCCAAACTTTCTGAAAATGCCCCCTGCTTCTAAAACTCCCGATGTCCCCCGACACCTAAACTTACGTAGTCCTTTGTCTATATCTTTTTGTCCATGCCTCAAATATACCATCATTATAGCACTTATCACAAATCTTTGTTTGTTTTTAAATAACTTTACATGTGTTTTTCTCCACTGATTTGTGGAACACAATGACTCGATCTTATTTATCTCTTATTGTTTATCCATGGAAGACCAACCTATCATAGGAATAAAAGTAAACCATTCTTCCCTGGTACTTTTGGTTTTTTTGGTTGGTACCAAAAACTGGTTGTAGTTGCCACCCAACAATTTTATAAGATAGATATAATCTTGCTGTTCAATTACACAGAAGAGCTTTTGAGCTTCCCATTTGCCAGCAGAAAACTGTGGTAATGAGAAATATATACATTCACCGTTTAAATCGTGTAGAAAGTGATAAGACAAGAGTAATTATCAAATTACATGAAAATTATTTTTTATGTTTTCACTAGAATACAAATCCCTTAGAATATTGATCATGTCACAATCTCTTCACACTTCCAACACTAAACACAGCACAGAATTTGACACTTAATATATACGCAACAAATATTGCGTGTCTGTTAATATAACAGTGATCAATTATAAATCAATTTGAACAAAAATGACATCACCAGCTTCATAATCATGCACAATAAAATATACAGTAAAAGGACTTCTAAGTAGCCAAGATAATGTAGCTGCCTAAATCCAAATCTCTCCACACATCCTCCAAAAATATGCAGATCAACAAAATGAACAAATAAAAACACATGAATACCATGTTTTCAGCAAGACTAGAAGATAGAGAACACAATCAACTTTAGGTTATCTGAATTAAAAAAAAAAGCAATTTATAATGCTAACAGTCACAATTCACAATAAAGTTGAAACAGTTGTAACTCTACATCAAATAACGTAGTAACCACTGGAAATACTGGCTGTCTCTGATATTTATTGTTTCACTCTGGATATATAAAGTCTACCCTCATAGGGTGGCAGGCATGACTGTTAACTGTATTTAAATGAAAGCTTCAATATGTGAAGGAATTAACATTTCCCCAAATGCAACATTTCCCAGAGTTTCTAAAAATGTTAAAAAGTAGAGACTATAGAAGAGAAACTATAGCAAGGAAACATACACTAATAATAAAAGAATTTAACATACTACTTTCAATACAAGAACAAATTAAGTGCACAAAAAAATAAACTAGAAATATTATGAACCATACTATGTTCAAAACAAAAACTAGAAATTAATAACAAATATTTTAAAGGCCTACCTATATAGAAATTTTAAAAATCATATTGAACAATTCTTGTAAGAAAAGCAAAATACACACCAAAATGATAATTTTTTTTGTATCATTACTTTTAAGAAATTCTATGTATCATAACCTCTGGACTCCACTGAAAGCAGTAACCAAATGAAAATTTAAAAACTAAAGCTCAGAATAATTAAAATAGAAAAATTAATTAAATTAATTGAATTCCTCAATTAAAAACTTTAAAAATAAACAAACAAACAAAAAACAAAAACAACAAAAAAGGTAAGCCAAAGAAAACCACAAGGAAATAATAAAAAGCAAAAAATAATGAATAAAATGGAACTTTCAAATATCTGTACATACGAATTTTGATAAAAAGTCAATAAAAAAAGACCAAACTACTGATAATATGCAACAATTTGGATGATCAGCAAAAACATTAGGCTGCCTGAAGGAGGGCAGACACAAAATAAAAGGGAACTCGAATCTATAGATACAGGTAGGAGATCAGTGTTTGCCTGGGTTTGGAGTAAGGCAGGAGGAACCTCCAGGTGAGGGCATGAGGAACTTTTTTAGCGTGACAGCACTGCTCCATAATTTGACGGTAGTCGTGGTTCTGTAGGTATTTATATTTGTCAAAATTCATTGAATTGCACCCTTACGATGGATGCATTTATATATGTAAATTGTATCTCAATTTGGTTTAATAAAAGAATCCATAAATCTATGCTGATATAAATAAACAAACACAGTGAGGTGAAGCATATCTGTTCCTTACAGTAGAATTCAACTAACAAATGTAGAAACAATGCTGAAGTTACAAAATTAACATTTGTACCCATTATAATGAGTCAATCACGTAAGAATAATTTGGAAAATAAAACCAATGGTTGAAAGTTTGATGATAAGCAAACAGTTCACACAGTCCTAAAGTATCTTCTCACAAATTACTTAGTAACAACAAAGAGGGAAAAAACACCTGTCTAGTGGAGAAACCAGGCAAACACCACCTTATCCAAGCGATCAAAGTTAGCATCACTAGTAATGGGACAAACCAACATCATGTGCTTCCTGATATGATGTGCTGAGGACATACCCTCACATCGTGGTGCTCCTGTCACAAACCTATTTGCATCACATAAAAATATCAAACATTAAAAAGATAACAGATATCTGTTTGTAAAAACATTGATTGCCTAAAAGCAAACAGTGAATAAAAGCTGACATACAGTACTGAAGCACATTAAAGTACCAGTTTAATAAAGAAGAAATTAATAATATACTGTCTTCTTTGCCAGGTATATACCCCTTACATGTATGCCTCATTTCTCTAAGGACCTTTAAATTCTTCATATCCTGAATCTAATTATATGGAAACATCAGACAATCCCAAATTGAGCACAATTCTAAAAAATAACTAGTTTGTACTCTTAAAAAATAACAAGGTCATGAAAGACAAAGAAATACTGAAAACTGTTCCAGATTAAAGATATATGACAAATAAACTCAATGTATGATTTTGGAGTGGACACTAGACTGCATGAAAATACACACACATATGCATAAACATACAACCATCAACAGAATATAGCACGATTGGTAAAATTTTAGTGATGTCTATAGATTAGACAATATTATATCAATATAACATTCTTGAGTTTGTTCATTGTTCTGAGTTGTATAAAAGTGCATGAGTGTTCTTATTGTTAGGTAATGTACATTGAAGTATTTAAGGGTGAAGGGATAGCATATTTGTAACATACAAAAGGTGCAGGAAAAACTAATTGTGTGTGTGGGTGTGTGTGTGCATGTGTATATTCAGAGAATGATAAAGCAAATGCGGTAAATGTTAGCAATTGAGGAAACTGGTTAAGGAGTAAATGGGAGTTGTTTGAATTCTTGGATTTTTTTCTGTAACTGACATTATTTCAAAATAAAATGTTATAAACATTTAAACATACATTAAGTACATAATAATAAATACACGTTAGGTTGTAGAATATGGATATGCAGTAGATTGTAAGAATAGGATGTGTAATAGTAATTCTGATAAACCCAATTCCTTGGTTGGAAGTAAGAAAATATGGAACTAGAATTGACCCTTTTCTACTGTCTACTGTTCTCCACGATTCACTGAAATACATTTCTAAGCATTTCAAGACAGTGCCTTACTTCTTCTCTCTTCCTTACTCATCTCTTCTGAAATAATGCTTCAATATAGTTTCATAAGATTCTCGAGGTTTGAGTCACTGAGTTACTTCCTTCTCCCTGAATATAATAGGAGCTTCCACCAAATCATGGTAAAATACATAACCAAAAACTCTCTAAGCAAAGGATACTTTATTTAGGATTTAGTTGATTCCCGGAGGTACATTTCAATATGTACTACATGTAAACAATTTATTTTATTATTCCAGTGGTGTAAGTTATATTTCTGATGTAAACCTATTTAAATCATATAAAATATCAAAGATTAAAAAGTATAACAGATATATGTTTTTAGAAACTGCTGATTTCTAAACAAAGCAAAACATTGCTTTTTTAGAAAGCATACAGGGTCAGGTAGTCAGACCATGCACCCATGAAAACTCAAATATTTTCCATATGATCACTTAGTGCATCATGTTACCTTATCACCATTGATTTATCAGAACCAGTCAACTTCATCAGACATAGTAAATTTAATGTCCACACTGGTCACTTTCATTGGCTGTTGTAAATACAAGTTTTAAATACCACCATTGAGCATTTCAGAACCAGCACTACAGCAGTTAGCTCCTCTGACCTACTGGCAATTATCATGGTAAAAGAAGAAAGCTGACTTCAAAAATGACTATGCATTGAGAAAACATATTGCCATAGGTAACCAATCTGCCAGTATTAGCATTTATTGGTATTCTGGTTATATATAGTCTTTATGAGCAGCAGGATGCTAACAGGGCTTTCAAAAACAAAAATTAGGAGCATCACACGCGATTCATTTCAAACAGACCATGCATATTCAAAATACCACCATTTTGTCATTAATTTTTCAATAATAAAGTATCTTGGGTTTGTACCAAAACAATATAGGAGAGAAAGTAAGTGACAGTGTAAATGAAAAAGACTGGCTGTGAGTTATTAATTGTTAAAGTGTTGAGTAATGAGTTTATGGAAGTTCTTTATAATACTTTTATTTACTTTTATTTTATATTTTAAGTGAAAGTATTATATTTTAAATGAGACGAACATTCATGATACTGATATGAAATTACATGGAAAATATATTAAGGTAAGAAAAGTTACAGAAGACATGGATAGTTTGCTAATCTTTGGATTTAAAAGTGTCTGGAGGTGGGGGAATAAACATATTTTTTATATATGTAAAAAAATGACACAATATAACTCAGTGGGAACCACACATACAGTATATGTTCAATAGAAAAATATTTCAAAAAATATATTTTATTCTTAGAAAGTTTGCCCAACAAGTAATCGATCATAATATGAAATCAATATACTGTAAAAAAGTAATGAAGAACTGATTATAAAACATTTTGCCAAATTATTTACAACTATGGTAGCACAAGTCCACAGTCCCTTAACTAAAACTCTTGGGCTGCATTTCAGAATTCAGAATTATTCAGATCTTAGAGAGACAATATGCAGCAAAGTCTGGTAGACAGTTCTATCTCTGTTTCATACCTCCACTGATGTCTGAAGTAGCACCTCATAACTCAACACATTAATATTCTGTAGTTAAATGTATGAATATTCAAATTGAGTATAGTTTTAAAAAGATTGTAAGTCATCTCAGCTCAGTTGATGTCAGATTTTGCAGTCAAAGAAAAGCTTTTAATTTTCTGAGATTTGGGATTTCAGAATTATAGATAAGGAAGCATGAATTTTTATTTGCATCGCTACTGACAGAGCTGGGCATACAGAGAATTCTTTATGGACCTGTTAACTGGGTGAGTGCCTGATAAGAGAAAAATTTCATCAAAACATTCTTGTCTTCTTTCCTAGAGTCAAATATGTACATCGCCCACATTAAGCTCAGCAAGTCGGCTATGAACTCATGAGCTTTTCTAGTCAAAAAAGATCTAGTCGGACTACAAAATGGGGCTACTTACCCAGCAGGTTGCCTCATTAGGAGATCTGTAAAAGTTTCTATGTCTGGATTGGATTATTGTGAGGCTTTTCAGTAGTTTTGCTTCAGTTCTTCCCAGAGTCTCAAAATACAAAGGAACATAAAAGTAAAAAGGATTTTATTAAAAAGAAGAAAGAAGTGGGGAGGGTGGAGAGGAGGAGGAAGATAAATGCTGTCCTCCACGCAGATTCATTAGGGCCTTTGTAATTAAAAGTTCATTCCTGTAACAATGAGCATTTCATAAAAGCTTTGTTTTAATTGTTGTATATGCTGTTTTAATGCTACTATAATCCAAACACTGTGCAAACATTATCTTTTCCAAGAAACACATGTCTAAATAACTTTCTAGATGTTACTGGCTTAAAGAATCTTCAGAAAATGATTTGTTTAGCAAAAGATCAATAAATAACCACACGTTTGGTCGTTGCTCTGTTTCTCTGGATTTACACTAATTACTTAACTTTCCATTTATTTAATTAATTGGAGAAATGAGTAGAATGCTTTGATTGTCTGGGTGGAAAATTTTATAATTATGCTGACAATTAATAATTACAACAGTAATTCAGTATAACTTAATTTTGCCTTTACAAAAATCAATAAGGAAAACCACATACCGATTCCTGCAAAAACATTTACAATCAATTATAATGTCTTTCTCAGCAATTTATTTTTAATATCTGGCATACACACATCAAAAACTATTTTGGAGCCCAGATGCCCAGAAATATAATGTAATGCTCCAACAGGAATTTTTATAGTGAGAACAATTTCTATTCATAAATAGAAATATCATCAGTATCGCAAATCCCATAGTCTATTTGGCCAAAGTCACTATTAGAAAGACAATCAATAAAACAAATATTGGGAAAACTGTTCTTTTCCAAATATTAAAGAATTTTCCAGTTTCAAATGTCACATAGTACTCCAATCGATCTATGTGAGATTTTTACTATCACCTTCCAGTACACAGAATGGTTAGCACTTAACAACATGGCCAGGAAGAAGAGTATATTTAAAACTTGACCATAGTTTAATTAATATCTTGAAGGTCCATGAAACCCACTCAACAACTTTAAAAAAAAAGAAAAAAAGCAATGTTTTCAAAGCCTCATGATTTACCTACTATGTCTGGTAAGAGTTTACCGGATTACTAGAAACTGTTCCGTTCTTTTAAGTAGGCCTCTCCAACCAGAAGTTTCAAACTCAATGACAGAAGCACATACCTTCTAACACCACTCTAACTGACCAGGCTAGCAAACCCTTCTTTATCATGTTAAAGCTGAGAAACAAAGCTTATCTTTTTCCCAAACCCAAATTAATCACTCAACGTCCAGTTTGATGCTAACTACAAAAGATTAAAAAAAAAAAAAAAGAAAAATCAAGGGCCTCCCTTTGGGTTTGCTGAAGGAAAGGAAGTGACATCCAGTTCTTGTGAGTGCCAATGGCAAATGATTAATGAATCAACAGAAACCAACAAGAAGGGGAGTAAATCAACACAGGGTCAAGTGGTCCAGATGTCAAAAGGCAGAGCAAAGAGGCAATTTGTTGTGATGTTTATGGAGGATTTTCCCAGGGAAAGTCACAAAGTACTGTGACTGCAAATACAAAAGGTATGGAAATGTTTCCACTGACCTCCAGGGAAGAATCTGTCTGCCTTCCTCCTGGATGCACACGAAAGCATCTGTTCCTATGTGCTTGTTGATCTTGTTGGAGGAGGTCAAGTGGTATCTTTTCTCTACTCTAGTTTTTCAGAGCAGGTGAACAGACCTTAGACTGGAAAGACGAGGGGAGAGGGAATGGGGGAAACTTAGAAACTAAAAAAGAATAAACAGAATATAAACCATCATAAAGGGAAGAACATGAGAAGAAAATCTGCATCTCTGTTTATCAAAGTTCAAAGTTTTGCAGAAATGTTGTTAGTAAGAAAGTCATAGAATCACATACTCTATTGAACATAAAGAGAAATTCCTCAGGCCGGTGCAGGCAAGCCATTTGTTTTACACGTATAGGTGAAAACTTTTTGAGAAAAAGACTATATTTACACCAGTCGTTATTAATTACAGTTATTGGTCCTACTAACAATGATTAGCGGTAAACACTTTGTTCTCTTGAGAAAGAGCAGAGTGTGAAAACATGTAGCCAACACACAACCTGTGTGTTCTTCTATCTCAGGAGACTGAAAAAAACCTCCAAAGAAACTTGGATTAGCAATTTAATGCAGGAGTATTTAATCTAGGGTCCACTCTTCAGGAAGTCCAAAAATCAAGTCCTCCCTCCTGCCACACACACAGTATACTAATTCATCTATGTGCATTGTTCTGAGAATCTTATAGTTTTCATCAAATTTTCAAATGGTCCTCAAAGTGTGAATAACCACCAATTTAATTTCTTACCCATAAGACCAGTAGGAGGTAGGACAGCACTAAAAAAAAGCAGTGACCATCTATTTAGTTAGCTAACCCAAGAAGAGGGCTTGTTTCAGAGAACTAGTGTGTGTGTGTGTGTGTGTGTGTGTGTGTGTGTGTGTGTGTGTGTGTGTTGGAAAAAAAAAAAGTGAGACAGAGTCAAACATCCTGATATTATATTAATAGTATTAATAATCGCACAATTCTTATTAATTTTATATCAGAGTGAAGAATTTTACCAAGTGACAGAATTGCAAAGAAAACTGAGAGACCATGTTAGAATTGGTAGAACATGACTAATTAAAATGTCTGCAAATTGAAATTGGAAGGGAGAAAAATGTATTACAAGTCTATAAGCAGATACCAAGCATGGCATCAGAAGAGAAATTGAAAGGCAGAATTGCTGTGACATGGAGTTGAACAAAATGTCCCTCATGTTTCATTGCTCTATATAAAGAAATAACACAACACATTAAATAGTACTAAGGAGTATATATTTTGCTCTTTTTATTTGAGTGGTGGACCATGAGCTAAATTACTCAAAATCAAAAGGTTTTCTCATAAAATATTTATATGAGATTCTTCTATATCGTATGTGGATAATAACCCTTACATTGAAAAATTTCCTGGGATTTTAAAACTGCCTATAATAATAGTATAATATTTGTATGATCAAGAAAGTAAAATTAAATTTCTATCTTGCTTTTATTTTTTAAAAATTGAAAAATGAATTTTAAAATGGAAAAAGTAGCAATAAACATTATTCGAAAATAACCAAAACCAAATACAATATACTGTAGTTTGCCGTGTATAATGTGCTCCCGTGTATAATGTGCACCCATGCTTTTAGCCCAAACTTTCAGGTAAAAAATCTTTTGTTTTAATGTTTTAATTCAATTTTTGTTTGTTTACATTTAGGGACTTGCTTTTGTATTATGAAGGATTTTTAGCATTTATTTTTTAATATATTATTGTACAAGAAATTTTATGTAACAAATAATTACAAAACACAAGAACAGATACAAAGTACGAGAAATTTTATGTACCAGTAACAAATTTACAATATTTATGCATCATAGAAGACCAAGAAATAGATATGATTAGTGAAAAAATAGAGCATTAATGATGACAATGCAATCTCACTCACACTCTGCCTTGGAGTGCCAGACTAGAGGTATGGATGTAGTGATTCACTGGGTTCCTTGCTTCTGTTACATTGAAACTTTCATACCTGTGGCCATGTCACCCCTAGATCCAGACTTTGAACCAGAAATTATAAACTCAGAAATTCAGGAATAAAACAGCAAGAATGACAGGGATGCTGGCAAACCATAGGTTCATGTCCCTCGGTGGGGGGTGGCGGGGGGAGCAGACTCAATTCTGCTCCAGCCTTTTGTTAGGTGGCAATAGAGGCCCATGTGGTCAGATCTTCCAATTGCTCAAAAGGAGACAGAAATCTACATTTTTATATGCAATCTTCTGATTTCTTAAAATATTGGCAATCATTTATATTTTAAAAAATAATTATGTGAATCAAAAAAAAAAGAAAGAAAACCACATAAATTGATAAAATATATGCTGTTAAGTTAACAATTTGCTCCAGACAAAGTTCATTCTTTCTTATGGGAGGTTTATTTAAAGCACTCTAGGTATAGGCTCCATTAATTTAGTCCTTCATGTTAGTGTTACTTTGAACTTATTCTTGGAATTCACCTTTCCTCTCCTTCTTGAAACAAACCTTTGGTGCGTCATCTGGCTCTACTAACTTGAGTTTCTTCCTTGGTTCTCTGCAGGGTCTCAGATCCTGTGGAGCTTGTCTGTTTTTTTCTCTTCACTCTGCCTACCAAACTTCCAGGCAGGGACTGTGGAACTTTTCTGAGTATCAGTTTCTGGAGCTGTTCTGTCACAGGGTCTGTCCTATCATCACAGATGCATACTCCTTTTACACAGTTGCATATTAGTACTGACAAATTGTCTACCCACTTAGTTATTCTTCTCATACCTGATACATGGGTAAAGATCACTTGTAATGTCGAACAAGTTGTCAAGGTTTACCAGTCATGTCACAGTCTCCCTCAATTTGTAATTTATTATGTCAATTTTCTGGCAGAAGGGAGTAAACTCATAAGGTCAGGGGGAAGTAACTTTTCTAATTCACTCAAAGGCATCGTTTAGGCTGGATGTGGACTGCCTTACTTTTACAAATCCTACTCCTCCACAGATTTATTGTAAAGTGTTTTAAAGTTGGTTTGGCTACAATTAACAGAAACTAACTCAAACTGGCCTTAGCAATATTAAAAAATAAATACATAATTAACAAATCAGGCAATCGCAGAAGGAATACAGAATGTAACAAAACAATCTTAACTGTATTACAAATACTGGAAACAACCTCACCGATGCAACCAGGGAAAAAGGTGCTGACCCAAGTAACTTTGGAAATGGGCAAAGTCTTTAAGACTAAAGGCAACAGATACTATACATAAGCACTGTACTCTAATTTACAGTTATATCCCATTTGGCATACAGGTTAACAACCGGATACTGAAATACATGTGTAATGAAATTGAACAATTAAGCAAATGGGTGGCAGATGGGAGAGCCAGGTTTTTCATTATTAGAGTAAGATATTATAGTTAGGCAAAGGAAATAAGATACCATGTTTTCCTGAAAATAAGACCTACCCCGAAAATAAGCCTCAGTTAAGATCATCAGCCAGATGGACACATTTAGTATGTTATGGCGATGTTCCAGAAGATGACATGGCTATATTTGAATAAATGTAGATTGTTGTACATGAAAAAAGAAGACAGCCCCTGAAAATACACCCTAATGTGTCTTTTGGAGCAAAAATTAGTATAAGACCCGGTCTTATTTTTGGGGAAATATGGTATACGGCCCGGTCTTATTTTTGCAGAAACACGGTAGAATGATCCATGTGGTAATGGATTAGAGGTGGACTCATTAAGTACAAATTCAATTGTTGCTTAATATAAATACAGATGGCTTCATAGAAAATATTTATAGATATGTGTATATATACAGGTTAGTATGTATTTATCTATCAGCTGAGAGAACCTGGAACCAATGATACCCCACTAGCAATGAGCATACCTTGTACTCAGACCTTGATTTTTTTAAAGGCTATTCTCCATTAAAAAGGAACTGGAGCTCCTTAGAAATGGTTGACTCTAGGACTGGAGCAGGAAATGTACACCATGAACCTGAAACTTCTTGTTGTGCTGGAAAGCAAAGAAGCTATAAGTAAACAAATAAACAAACTACGATGTCAAAAGGACACAGAAGCCAACTGAAAGAGCTCCTATTGACCACAACTGGAACACTTTACACAACAAAATAATTAAGTTATATTGGATTATGACCCCAAATATAATATATATATATATATATATATATATATATATATATATATATATTCATGTGTCCATAGTATATGTATGAATAAATCATTGAATAAATAAACTCAATTGACTAAATAAATGTGAGAGAATAGAAAAATCGCCTCTGCAGAAGAATGTCAAATTATTTATGTAAAGACTTAGTCCTAAATAAAATAGAATACCCTATTTTTTAAGTGTGAGCTGTACATAGTAACTTCCTTCCAAAGACTACAGTATTGAAAGGGGGCGGGGGAGAGTAAACTTATCATTGAGAAACCTGACAAACATTACCTCCGCCAGGCAATTAAGGTCAATATTCACATTATGTACCCTTAATATGATATAAACTGGCACTTTGTTGCTAATATGTACTTTTGATTTGATGTGATAAAATAGTACTTTACCTCTTTAGTCTTCCTTTCAAAAACACATATGGGAAGTTTAATGATAAAAGCATTAGGACATCAGAAGTGTGAGATATTCTACAGAATACTTGACTAATACTCCTCAGAACTGCCAAGGTCATCAAGAACAAAGATAATCTGAAAAACTGTCACAGCCAAGAGTAGCCTAAGGAGACATGATAATCAAATGTAATGTGATAGCCCTGAAGGAGATCCTAGAGCAGAAAAAGAACATTGGGCAAAAACTAAGGAAATCTGAATAAACTATTGACATTTTTAATAATAACATATCTATATTGCTTCATTGTGTGTTATAAATGTACCACACTATTATAAGATATTAGTAATCAGGGAAACTGGGCATGAAGTATACTCTCTGTACTATGTTTACCATTTTTTTCTGAATGCAAAACTATTAAAAACTAAAATTTTTATCCAAAAAAAAAAAAAAATGATTCTAAGGATACAGGGATATCTTACTACAGGCAAGGAAGTCATGTGAGCAACCGGACCTGAAAAAAAGCACAAAGAAGTAGATCTCTGGAGACATCAGGAGAGGTGCTTCTGTGTCTTCATTGGTTTTACTTCCAGGAACATGAATCCACCCCCAGCCTCTGCCTTTCTCTTAGCCAAATTCCTAATTCCCAAGAGAGGACGTTTGCTCAGTTTGCATAGGTCAAACATATAACATGAAAAGTAGTTTAATGACATGCCTGCTGTCCGTGTATTTTGAACAGATCCTAGAAATAGGGGATGCACAGTTTCAGTTATCCAGGACTTCATTCTCTAAAGGGGCTTCAAAGAAGTCCTATTCAAAGAAAATGGAGCTGAGCTACACCAGGTACCTGGTGGAAAGATAAGTTTTAAGTAATAAGCATTTCAGTTCTGCTTTACTGTTTTCAGCTAGTGTATCACTTAAGGTTTAGGTTAAGTGCTGTAACAATAAGAGCCAAGAATGTATGAATAAAATGGAAGTTTATTTTTCTCACACACACAAATCCAAATGTGAGTAGTCCAAATCTGGTGGGTGGTTGGCTCCGGCACTCTAATTCCCAATTTAATGATAAATTATGTGCATAGGGCATTTGAAGAGCAAAGGAAGCAGTTCTCTAACCAATCACACCATGGAAGGAAGAAGGAATGAGAAAGAAGTGGTGTCTGGGAAAGTCTAATAGAAGAGAGACATTTTACAGGTTGTAGTTAGTAGGAGATAGGCATTGAGGAAGAAAGAATATTTCAAGCAGAGGAGTGCATTCTAGAGGACAAAGAGGTAAGAAGCAGGATAGCATAGGCAGTGAGCCACAATCCTGAGTTAGTGAAAGTAAAGGTGAATCAGAGAGCCAAGAAATGAGGCTTTTTATGGTCACAGAAATCAGTGTAACTGAGGGTCTAATGAAGGGGCATTATTGGAGGGTTTTGAGCAAAAACATTACATGATAAAATTTGTGTTTTACAAGATCACCCTGGATGCTCTGTGAAGACAGACTACAGAGGGGTATGGGCTAAAGAGGGAAATCAGACGTCCAAGGGAAAACCAGTGTTTTTGGTTTTCACTCTTGGACAAGTGTGACTATAACGAGAAATGTTTTGAAGACAGAGATAATAGGGTCGTTTAATGGACTAGAGATATAAAGGAGAGGAAAATAGAAGGACACATACATTTTTGGCCTGGGCAACTGAGGAAATGGAAATACAATTTGCTAAGATAAATAAGACTGGGATAGAAATTGTTTTTGAGAAAAAACAAAGACATTGTTTATAAACATGGTACAATAGAGATAAAAATTAGACATTTAAATACAGACATCATGTAGGCAGAAGGATACAGAAGTCTGGATAAAAAGGACTGGTCAGGATTGAAGATATAAATTTGGAATGCTCTAGCATATATACATTATTTCAAATATGAAACTGTATAAGATCACTTACACATGACTGTAAAGAGAAACTAGGTTTCAGGATGCAAAGGTGTTTTAACATTACATTTAGAGGATGGAGAGGAGATCTAGCCAAGGAAATGGAGGTGAAAGAGCTGCCAATGAGATACAAAGAGTATCAGAAAAGAATATGTGATGTTTCTAGGAGGATGGAAGAATCAAATGCTGCTGAGAACTTTATTTTCAAATTTAGGGTTGAACAATGTTTTCAGGAATTTCATTCTATCATTGTTCTGTGTCCCCCTGGCTTTCTTACTCTGTCTCCAGCGTGGTCCTGCCAATCGACAACAGCTGTTTCTTTCCAAGCAACCAGGAAAGGAACACTTTTAAGTTTTAACATCTCTTCCCGAAGATCAGGTAACTAAATCACATTTAATGTGTATCGGGGGCAATGGTTTAATAGTGCAAGAGACAGCAGAGGCAAAGAAAAATAGATTCAAAAAGCAATTACCTTGGACATAAAATTAGAAGTTGTTTAAATCAGGTGAAAAATCTTACAATCGCTTATACTTTTGCAATTTTCTTGTCTTCACAATTCACTGTGGCGGCATTACGTACAGCTCAGGGACTACCCCAATTTGGGAGCTTCGTTTTTTCCCATTTTGAAACTAATTCTGATTGATAGCATTAATATTATAATACTGCATCAGAAAAGCTATCAAATATGCAATTTTTAAGTATTTACGACATCATTTTTCATTACATGGAATGACAATGAAGATTGCCTCAGGCAGTACAGGCAATTTTACAAACAAATTCTAACACTGATCTCAAGTTTTGTTGGTTTAACGTTGGAAGCAGAAACCAGGTCATTGATGTCAGTTAAAGAAGTTCTTCTTAATGTATGGTCCCTGGACCAGAAGCAGCACCACCTGGGAAGTTGTTAGTAGAAACGTAAATTCTCAGCCCTCACCCAGACATACTAAACCAGACACTCTGGAGAGGCCAGCAACTGGTGTTTTTAACAAGCTCTCCAAGTGATTACAATGTACAGAAAAGCTTGAAAAGCACTGAGTTAAAGGATGGAAAGTTGGGGGAGGAATACAGGGGAAGAAGAGGGGGAAGAAAGGGGTGGGAAGGACAGAAAAAGAGAGGAGGAAGAGAAAAAGAGAAGAGAAAGAAGAGATGGGGAAACAAGACAAGGACAAGAGATAGGCAAAGTGAGAGAGAGAGACCAAAAAGAAGAAAGAAAAGAACAGAAAAGAAAGGGAGAATCATAGGTATGCTTTAATGGTAATACTAAGCAATTGTCTACCAATTAGAAGTGTATAATCACCTCCCAGCATTGTTGTAAGAATTAACTGAGAAAATTAAAGTAAAACACTTTGCAAGTCCAAGCACATTCTCCGATCACAGGCTTTAAAATTGGATATTAATTGCAAAAAGAAAGCAGGACAAACAACAAATATGTAGAAATTAAACAACATACTTTTAAAGAATGACTGGGTCAAAGAAGAAACAAGAAGAGAGATCAAAAGATACATAGAAACAAATGAGAATGAAAATACAACCTACCAAAATTTGGGGAGTTCAGCAAAAGCAATTTTAAGAGGGAAATGTCTATCATTACAGGCATATCTCAAGAAACAAAAAAATATCCCAGATAAATAACCACATGTTACACCTTAAAGAACTAGAAAAAGAAAAACAAATGAAACTCAAGGTCAGCAGAAGAAAGGAAATAATAAAAATCAGAGCAGAACTAAACGAAATGGAGAACAAAAAGAAAATAGAAAAAATTAATGTGACAAAGAGCTGGTTCTTTGAAAAGATTTATAAAATTTAAAAACCCTTGGCTAGACTCACTAAGATAAAAAGAGAAAAGACACTAATAAACAAAATCAGAAATGAAAGAGGGGAAATTATCACGGATGCCACAGAAATACAAAGGATCATCCAAGAATACTATGAAGGACTATATGCCACCAAATTCAATAACCTAGAAGAAATGGACAAGTTCTTAGAAACATGCAGCCTGTCTAGGCTGAATCACAAAGAACTGGAAAGTTAAAACAGACTGATTACCAGTAACAAAACTGAATCAGTCATCCAAAACCTTCCCAAAAGCAAAAGTCCAGTACCAGAGGGCTTCACTAGTGAATTCTACCAAATCTTCAATGAGGATCTAATAATACCTGTCCTACTCAAACTGTTCCAAAAAACGGAAGAAGAGACAATACTCTCTAACTCATTTTATGAAGCCAACATTACCCTGATGCAAAAACTTGGTAATGATAACACAAAAAAAGAAAACTACAGACCAATATCTCTGATGAATACAGATGCAAAAATCCTAAACGAAATTCTAGCAAATAGAATGCAACAATGCATTAAAAAGATTATCCATCACGACTAAGTGGGGTTCATCCCAAGGGCACAAGGATGGTTCAACATATGCAAATTGATTAATGTGATACACTACATAAACAAATAAAGGACAAAAATCATATATCAATTGATGCAGAAAAACCGTTTGACAAGATAAAATGTCCATTTATGATTAAAATACTTAATAAAATAGATATAGAAGGAAAATACCTTAACATAATGAAGGCCATATATGACAAACCCTCAGCTAATATCATAATTAATGGTGTAAAACTGAAGCCCTTTGCTCTGCATTCAGGAACACAACAGAGCTGTCCCCCAGCACCTCTGCTTTTCAACAGTGTTGGAAGTCCTCGCCAGAGCAATCAGGCAAGAGAAAGAAATAAAAGGCATACAGATTCGGAATGAAGAAGGTAAATTGTCACTCTTTGCAGATAACATGATGCTATATGTAGAAGACTCCACCAAAAAAGCTCTTAGAAACAATCAACGAATACTGTAAAGTTGCTGGCTACAAAATCAACGTACAAAAGTTCAGTGCATTCCTATATGCTAACAATGAACTCTTAGAAAAATTAAAAAAAAAACACAATTCCTTTTGCAATTGCAACAAAAAGAATAAAATACCCAGTAATAAACTTAACCAAGGATGTGAAAGACCTATATGCTGAATACTATAAGACATTTTTAAAAGAAATTGAAGAAGACACAAAGAAATAGAAAGACATTCCGTGTTCATGGATTGGAAGAATCAACATAGTTAAAATGACCATATTACCCAAAGCAATATACAGATTTAATGCAATCCCCATCAAAATCCCAATGGCATTTTTTAAAGAAATACAACAAAAAATCAACAGATTTGTATGGAACCACAAAAGACTCCGAATAGCCAAAGCAATCCTAAGAAAAAAGAACAATGCTGTAGGTATCACACTCCCTGACTTTAGCTTGTACTACAGGGCAACAGTAATCAAAACAGCATGGTACTGGCAGAAAAACAGACACGTAGACCAATGGAATAGAATTGAGAACCCAGAAATAAAACCACATAAATATGGACAGATAATTTTTGACAAAGAAGCGAAAAACATACAATGGAGATAAGAGCCTCTTTAATAAATGGTGCTGGCAGAATTGGAAAGCCACATGCAAAAGAATGAAACTGGACTGCTATCTGTCACCATGTACCAAAATAAATTCAAAATGGAACAAAGACCTAAGCATAAGCCCTAAAACAATAAACTGCATAGAAGAAAACATAGGTGTTAATCTTTTGGACCTTGGGTTCAAAGAGCATTTTATGAATTTGACTCCAAAGGCAAGAGAAGTAAAAGGTAAAATAAGTGAATGGGACTATATCAAACTTAAAAGTTTCTGCACAGCAAGAAACCATTGACAAAATAAAGAGGCAACCAACTGAACGGGAGAATATTTTTGCAAACAGTGCCTCCGATAAGGGGCTAATACCCAAAATATACAAGGAACTCATACAACTCAACAACAAAAGCAAGCAACCCAGTTGAAATTGAAAAATGGGCAGAGGACCTGAAAAGACATTTTTCCAAAGAGGACATACAAATGGCAAATAGACATATGAAAATGCTCAACATCACTAATCATCAGACAAATGCAAATAAAAACCACAATGAGATATCACCCCACCCCAGTTAGGATGGCTATCATCAACAAGACAAATAGTAACAAGTGTGGGAGAGGCTGTGGAGAAAAAGGAACCCTCATACACTGTTGGTGGGAATGCAGACTGGTACAGCCACCATGGAAGGCAGTGTGGAGGTTCCTCAGAAAAATAAGAATAGAATAACCGTATGACTCAGCAATCCCTCTCCTAAGTATCTACCAAAAAATTTAAAAACATTTATCTATAAAGACATGTGTGCTCCAATGTTCATTGCAGCTTTATTTACGGTGGCCAAGACATAGAAACAACCAAAATGTCCTTCTATAGATGAATGGATAAAGAAGTTGTGGTATATATACACAATGGAATACTATTCAGTGGTAAGAAATGATGAAATAGTGCCATTTGTGACAACATGGGTGGATCTTGAAATTATAATGCTAAGCGAAATCAAGTCAGACAGAAAAAGTAGAGAGCCATAAGATTTCACTGATATGTGGTATATAAAACTGAAAATAACAAAAGAACAAGACAAGCAAATGAAGAAAAAAACCTCATAGACGTAGACAATAGTTTAGGGACTACCAGAGGGTAAGGGGGGAGGGGCTCTAGAAGAGGGTAAATGGTGTCTAATATATGGTGATGGAAAAAGAACGGACTCTGGGTGGTGAACACACAATATGAGATATAGATAATGTATTACAGATTGTACACCTGAAATCTATGTAACTTTAGTAACAATTGTCACCCCAATAAACTTTATTTAAAAAAAATATAAATGAGAATAGCTAACATTCAATTATATAGAGTAAAAAAAACAAAAATAAAACAAACAAAAAAACTACTTTGCAAGTGCCCTGGCACATAATATTGGTAATATCTGTATAAAATTACTGATTACAAAATAGCTCAATGTGAAAAGCTCAACACATCCATTTCCATAATCCTTATTTCCCTCCATTATTAACAATTATTTATTTATTTTCTCCAAGGCAAATACCTCGTAGGAGTCCTATTCTCCATCTAATTCAACTCCTGGCTTACTTTAATTCTGCTTTCATTCTAGATCCTTCACTATTTCCTTGAAACCTTTTTCACTGTCTAAGTTCAAACTCATCCAGTTGACTTCCAACTAGTAGAAAACATTGAAAAGTCACCAGTTGAGGAGTGGTGAGATTGCCACCATGTAAGGTTCACCAGTAAAACACAGTCATGGCAAAGAATAATAGATGAGACTGATATTTGTTCAAACTGAGACAGGAACATATTTTGTTTAAAAGAGAGCCAAAGAGAAGCAAACTTATTTTTAAGTATCGTTTGACTTCCTTATGGAGACTTGAAGATTTCCTGCAGTTTTATTACCAACAACAAAAAAAATACCAGAGAGGCCAATTCCAAAGATTCAGCTCTTATTCATCGTTTAATAAAAATCATAAAATCCACCTGGCTAGGAAATTTAAAGATAAAAAAACAACTAATTAAACTTAATTGGGTCAGTCTGGGCAAGCTGATTATCCTGTTTGATTGGCCTCGGGAGAATCTGATCATGGCTTCACCAAGTGCACCTTGGCAAAGGAAAGCCTGAAGTCAGGACAGGTGCTATGTTTCTGTCTAACTGGAGATGTAATTTTTAGTGAGAAATAAGGAAAAGAGGTTAAAAAAGGAAACCACGTACTGGGGTATAGCACAATCAACCACAAACAAGTCATTCCAGACCCATTCTATTCTCTCAGAGGGGAGCAGAGGGAACTATTATAATAATAACAACACAACAGGCTTATTTTATAGGAGGCCCTAGATTTCCTTCCCCTGACTTAACCAAATATGCTTTATCAGGTTTTTGTTGTAAGTTCTTTCTGGCTTGCAACATAGAAAAGAAACTGAAAGAGAGCTATGTGGAGTGAATCGAGCACATGGAGGAGTCACGTTTGTATGAGGGATCCAAATCACAATACAGCACATATCAGAGTGTTGACCTAGAATTTGAAGACAATCTTATCCCACCAGCACACATACTTATGATAATCATTCATTCTGGAACCCCTGATTTTGAAGGTATTAAGTTAAACTGAGTAATATTGATTTAAAGTGCATCAAGAACCATGGGTTAAAAATACAGATTTCTAAACCTCAACCCAAGCTACCAAATCAAAATTCTCTGGTAGTAAGTCCAGGAAAAATTTATTTTTAAAAAAATGCTTGGGGGCAGCCGGATAGCTCCGTTGGTTAGAGTGCAAGCTCTGAACCATAGGGTTGCTGTTTCGATTCCCACATGGGCCAGTGAACTGCGCCCTCCACAACCAGATTGAAGACAAGGAGCTGCCACTGAACTTCTGGAGGAGCAGCCAGATTGGCTCAGTTGGTTAGAGCGTGAGCTCTCAACAACAAGGTTGCAGGTTCAATTCCCACATGGGATGGTGGGCTGTGCCCCCTGTAATTAAAGATTGAAAAAAAAATGGTGATTGGACTTGGAGCTGAGCTGTGCCCTCCACAACTAGATTGGAGGACAACTACTTGGCGCTGACGGACCCTGGAGAAACACACAGTTCCCCAATATTCCCCGATTAAAAAAAAAAAATGCTTCCCTGGTGGCTCTCAGTTATTGTAAAACATGTGAAATGTACTTTCAGTGTCTTGCTCAGTGGCATAATAGTTAAGAGTTTGAATGTCACATCTATCATACCATATGATGGATGATATGACTTACCTCAAGTCGTTTTACCTCTTTTCATTCCTTGTTATAAAATGAAGATATTAAGAGGCCCTAACCCAAAATGTTGTTGCAAAGATTAATACATAAAAAATGTTTAGTACAGTGCCTGGCTAAACAAATTTTACTGTTATTAACAGTGACATTATCTAGACAAAAATAGTAAGTCAAAAAAAAAGTGGCAGCTAAGTGAAATCCGTGTGGCAACCCTGTTTTACTACTGTGTTTTTGCCATTCCTGTAACATGCTAAATCTTCCTCATTAAAAGCTAAAATTTTACCATTTCTTGAACCTCCTTGTTTTGGTTTTTATTCTACTTCTCTCTCTTGAAAGAATGAAAATTAGAATAAACAGACAAGGAAAGTTTCTATGGCCCATGACATGAGGATAACATGAGAGGCCTAACTTTCAGTAAGTGCCAACCATGTGTCAGGAAGGTCTACACGTGACTACAGGAGGAAGCAGGTGTAGCTCTTATGACCTTCAGTTACTCGACATAAAGCCTGATGACTCAGAGAGGAATAAAGAAACTCAGACATGAGACACAACTGTCAAAAATGAATTAAATTAGTTACGTATATTGTGAGATATGTTATGATTCGCATTAATCTAGGACATGTAGAGTCAATTTTCATCCAGAAAGGAAGTAAAAATAAAGATAATGAGTTCCATATCATGTGAAGGCCACATCCAAATTATCTGTGCTTTATCAACCATAGTATTAGTATTGTTCCTACAGATTGATATGCATGATCTCATTTTATTCTCAGAAAACTGTGCAAAGAAGACTATTCCTTTTCACATGGAAGGAAAATAGATTAGTGAGATTCATTAACTTGCCCATGGTGACACTCTGCACCACGGTGGCTGGCTGTTTCTCGCTCCATAGCAGGTTCTCAATCACTTCACCTGAGTAAGAGATACAAAGGAGCATACAAAGGTGTCCAACACTGAACTAGTGGCTGAGGACACAGCAGTGGCAGGCCCTCATGGATTTTTCAGTCTAGCGCTGAGGAGATAGATGGAAAAAGAATACATCTTATAATGTAATGAACCATAGGAGGTATGAAGAATTCTAAGCACATAACAAGGCGACTAATTTTACTGTGAGGATAAGGGAAAGCATCCTCAAGTAAGGAGCATTTAACCTGAGAGGGGAACAACGAGTGGGTCAATAAGGGAAAGGAAAAGGGAGAGTATTGGTAGTGGAAGGAGCCGTATGTGTGAAAAACTTGATGCAAGAATGAGTCACACACTTTGAAAGAAAATAATATGCAGGAAGTCTGGAGCACATGAAGCAAAGGCTGGAAAGGGGCCAAAGACGCAATAATGGGAAGTCTTGTAGATCATGTAAAGTTTTGGGACTTCATCTTTAAAAAAAGAAACAAATCAACAAAGACATTAAGCAGATGAAAGGTCTGGGCAGATTTTCTGATTTGTCAAGTTCTCCCAAATCAGTGACTGGCATAGACATATTAGAGGGTTGGCTAGAGTTAGGAGTTTTCAGTCTCTATTCAACATGCTTTTGAGCATTAGAGGCATGATTCTTTTAATACTATACTCTTGCCAATTTGACTACTGCACCACAAATACAATAAGTGCTGTAAATACTCTGCGATTTCTATTAAACTATAGCTTCAAGCACCACCTCTTATCTTGATCTCAAGATGTACATCAGCTGTTCCTCTCTTGGCTTATTGTCTGCATCTGTGTACTAACAACACCCCAAGCACCCATTAGAGTCAATTTTATTGGTAACTTCTGCTTACTTAGGAAGACCGTCATTAATCAGCTTCTGGAAATCAAAGCCAACTGCAGCCTCTGTGCTGACATATACTTGCAGTCCACCAAGTACTAAAACCATGTGGAAAGACAGAACAATTAAAACAAAAATCTTTACAGAGAAATAGCCTTTTTGTGTTGCATTGATAAGTCACTGGCTGCCTGAATAGTTCTTAGCCAGAATCACTGCTGACTCATTGTGTTAGTTAACCTTGAGTAATGCCTTATCCTTGAAAAATTCTCACACCTAAACTTTTGTGTTGTTTTGTTTTGGTTTGTTTTTTTTTAACATTTCATTAATTGATTAGCTGGAGGTTCAAAAAACTAGGTGTGTGAACAAACAACTGAGCTGATTTTATTCCTCTTTTGATTTGCTACTGAGCTATAAACAAGATTACAAAGTCTGCTCTTTTGTTCCATTGCTATTCCTATTTTTCCTTTTTCTCATGTATGCATCGATCTCCTCAAATCTTCCCCTTGGCTAACCCAGTCCTACTTCTTCACACCGTCTCCCAAAGTTTCTCCTCTACATTTTAAAGATAGAGTTTAGAACTACAAATTTGCAAGGATGTACCCTATCTGCTCCTTGGAAGCTGAAGCCACAGAACGTAAAGTAGAAATGGGAAATAAATAATGTATATTGTAATTTGATGTTATGATTTCCATCAGAGGCCACAGAGCCAATACATAAAGGTCGGGGCACTTCCCTGAGAGAAGAGAGTCTGCATCGGGAAGGTTTGGAAGGAAAATGTTTAGCTGGCTCTCTTTCTAAACTCATTGTTCCACTAGTAAAGCTCCACTGACTATTCTGAAATTAAACAAAAACTTTGTATACTGCTGTTCATTAAATATTCTATTAAACTGTTCCTAGAATGGAAAGATATGGTGGACACATCCTAAGGTGACCCCAGTGAGTCATGCTCTCATATAATTACCTCCCCTTCAGTGTGAGTGGAACCTGCAAGTGCTTCTAAAGGATAGATTATGGCCAAGGTGATAGGATGCCATGCCTTTGATTAGATTACGTTACATAACAAAAGTGATGCAAAGTCACTCCCATGATGATGTTACATTATATAAACTCTGACTCAGAAGACTGGAGAAAGAAACTCTCCTGCTGGCCCTGAAGTAAGCTGCCATGTTGTGAGAAGACCTATGAGGAAGCTCACACAGCAAAGAATTGTGGGAGGCCTCTGGCAGCTGAGAGCTGCCTCCAGCCAATAGTGAGTTTGGGCTAAACCTTGATTGCAGTCTGTGAAATCCTGAGCAGAAACCCCAGCTAAGTTCCTGCCCCATAGAAACTGTGAGATAATAACTAATGGGTTTATTTTCTTTTTTCCTTCAATATTTCAGTAATATTCCATTACCTTCTCACAATCAGATTTCTATTGCAAAATGTGTGACATAAAATTGTTTTTGGATCCTTTCTAGGTGAACTACTCTTGCCCTTTTGTAGTTGTTGGAATTTTCTTTTCAACTTAACCAAATTGATGTATAAACAGATTCCACATTCTTCTCAAGAGAACATGGCTAGAGACACTTTTAGAATGGCAACATGAGGAGTTCTGGTGAAGAGTTTTTACTTTGCAGATTTTTTTCAATAATAAAGGCTATGTTGCTATAAATGAACACATGGCCAGGAATTGAGAGGTTTAATATTGCTCAGTGATATGAGGTTTGCTCAGAAGATTCTGAGCCTTAGTAAATAGAATCCATATTGTTTATTCTGTTCCCAAATCAATGGGTTGTTTAATTCATTATTAGTGATTCTATTCAGGCATACAACGTGCTTCTATGCTGTGTTTTGAGTTTAGGAGAGCCAATCTATAAAATTAGACTTATTCACCACTTGAGAACACCGGACCTGCAATTTTAGTTCACTGCATCACATCTGTGCTTTTTCAGAAGGCAGAGTTTAGTCATTTATATTTTAAGAGATTAAACTATATCCTTTGGTACTGAAACATAACTCTTTATTAAAGCAAGTGTATATAAGTAATATTAGCCAATGAAACAATTCTTCTAGAGAAAGATTTCTTTCAGAAATAAAGACTTAAGACATATTTCTCAGTAATTACTTAAAAAAAAACCAAAAACCTCAGACATTTCTCTTTTAACACACATTACACATCTCAGCTTGTGGTTAAACGCCTCTATAGTAGCTTATTCTCCATTGTCATCAGCATTATTCAGTAAAAAAGTGTTAACTCTTCTCTCACAGTCATAGATTATTAATCAGAGTGCTCACGTTAATTAGGAAAAAAGCTGGTCACCTTTGTAACCTACTTGCTTTTGGAAGTTCTAAATCCTCCCCTGCATGTAGTAGAAAAGAGAAACTTCCACACCTTTCCTTCTATCTCCCACTTGGTCACGGTTACTCAGCAAGCCTGCTTTCCTAGGCTCCAGTGCCGCCCTTTTCTTTATATAGTCATTTTAACTCCTCCCTTCAAGCGGTGATTTGACTCCTAAATTGTAGCCAGGTGTAACTTAAGTGATGTAGACCTCTTTATATTTTGAATATACAGTAGCCCCCATCAATTAAAACAAAAAATCATAGAAACTATTCTAAAGCACCAATCTTTTCTAAACGATTATAATATTGTCAGAACTTCAACAGAACTTCTAAACAGAAATAATATTGTTGAGTATGGCAACATGCTGCACCATACTGGGTATTAGTGAGAAGCCTGCTTTTACCCAACCACATCCATTTCAGGAATTAGGCCCTCTCCTGGCGCAACGGAGAAACAATAAATTGATGGCAAAGATGGATCATTAAATTTGGTAATTAGTGGGATATTACTCCGTCTATAAAATTTGAAATATAATGGATTAATCCTTTAACTTTGAGATACGTTACATCAGTTTCTTTTGCTTGTCTCAACAGCAATCTTTCCATGTTCTTAACACAGTTATTTCAAAATTATAGATCAAGCAATCGATACATATTTACAAGTACCAAAAAGGTGTGAGTTATTGTGCTGGACTTTATGGGGCATAAAAGGATAGATAAAATCTCTTTTGGGAACTAAATAATTTAAAGATTTTTTTTTTTTTTTAAGCAGAGAGAGCGGGTGGGGAGAGAGAGAGACAAAGTATATACCAAATGAGTGTCTTGAATGTCTGTTATGCAATGACAATCATATTGGTCCTGAGATTATCTCTCACTGAGTTTCTTATTCATAGGGCTCACACAGACTGCCCGAATCCTTCCACTTAGTTGTAGAAATAAGAATATTCTCATTTCCTTCAAAAATGAAAACTACAAAACAGTCCGATTTTTGTTGAAAAAGGTATTTTTGTTTTGACTTGGTATTATAAAGTATTGTCCTTTAAATTCATGAGACTATTTCTAAAGCATTTTGGTAACCAATTATTGCTTTTGGCATTAGGGTATTTTTTTCATTAGTGAACAGTCTGATGACTATGGCATTAGACACATTTTTAAAAAGTCAATCTGCTAAAACAACTAATCTACGAGATGTAGAGCTGCCTCTACTTCATAGGCCAGGGAAGCAAAACAGTGACAATTTGGAAGAGTATTTTTTTAAAATATCAGGCCAAACTTTGACTGTATGTTCATGGCTTGAGTATTTTCATTTTTATTGTTCTTTTTTTAAAAAGAGAACCTTTCACACCAGATTATTTAATTAATGATGGATGTGTGACTCTGTATACATTTCAGTCCAATGTGACCCCTGGCTTCACAAACCATTCATATCAAGGAAACTGCTCATATACAGGAAAGTGAAGCACTGACCTATACAGATCCATTATCAGTTTCATCTCTAGTAGGTGTCATGTCTTCATTTCTTTTTCCATCTCCTTTTAAATTTGATTAAACAAAGAGCAAATATGTTACTGTTATGCAAGGGTGACACATTCATTAATCACAATACAATTTACAATTATGAGCTACATTTGTTTAGTACATTAAAATAATAGCTGCCATATGAGTAACTAATCTGATATTAAAATTCTATTAAGAGAATTCAACATTGCATTATAAATCTAAACTAGAAAGAGGATTCAGAGGGGTTGGAGTGTTATATTCTTCCAAAATTGAAGGTGTCATATTAACTATTGTCATGAGATGATCAATAAAAAATATATAAGCCACGAATTCTATTGTAAAGATACCTGTAAATAAACACAGAAAAGAAATCTTTTCTTTTATCCTTATGGCATCTTTCTTTCAGTTATAAAAAGAATTATTTGAAAAGTAGATGAAGGCTTGGGGTTATTAAAGTAATATGTTTTATGATATGTGCACAAAGATAAAAGAAACTACACGTCTGACTTCTAACTTATGTTGATAACTAGGAATTTTCTCTTTCTTACGAATTCATGTTTCGTGTAGATAACAAGCCACCCTGGGGGAAAAGGCCCTGGAGAGAAAAAGGTAGTAGCTGTTACTGGGAGTTTACAGATTGCTGTAGTCTCTTAACATTTCTCATTTCCTGGGTGCCTCTATCTGACAGCTCCCAAAGTTCAGCACTAACAGGTACATGATGGAAGGTTATACAGGCACTGTGGCATGCTGAAAATCATATAAATTTGGAATCAGATCTGGGTTCAGATTATGGCTGCTAACTACTGGCTACGTCGCCTTGGGCAGATGACAACTCCTCAGTTTCAAGTTTCTCTTACGCAAAATAAACAGAATATTATCTGCCGTCAACATAAAATGATGTAATGCATATAAATAGCTGGTAAATCACAGGTGTTCAATTGATTATAGGTAGTGTTTATTTGAAATATTTAAGGTCTACCATGGAGCAGACACTATGCTTGGAGACAGTGATGTATGAGACAGATGGTGACTGATAGTGGTCAACTGTCCTAGTTTGTCCATGACTTTGCTGGTTTCAGCAAAGTCCAACAGCACGGAAACTTTTAAGCCACAGGCAAACCAAGATAGCTCATCCTCTTACCAGAATATTCAACCTAACAAACTATATCTAGATGCCAGCAAGGATATGACCACAGTGTGAAACTGTCGTTTCAGAGAGTGGTCAAAAGGGAGAGCAAAATTATCATCCCACTCGCTGAATTGAAGTGAAAGTAAGAATTACAGGATTCTGAAAGGGTTTGTGAGTAGATGAAGAACACGATTACAAACAGGGAGTGCTAGGTGAATCAGGAGCGTAAACAGCTGACAGAGCCATACAAGATTCCTTTAAACTCTAAACTGTCCTTGAAGAAACCTTGTTTCTTCACAAGAGTGTTTGTGACCTGCATGTAGACATCCAAGAGAGGAAGAAGGTATATAGGAAGCCAAGCACGTGTGTAGGTAACCATACCACTAAGGGATGAGCCAAAGCATAGAATATTTTCTATGGAAAACACATGACTGGACTACATCCTTGAAGCATCACATAGTCTTGGATGATACTCCATAGAACCCTCATCTAGTAGTGATAGAAACTAAGTAGTGATAGACATGATTTTCAGCCTTATGTTCCTGAGCCATTGGTCCAAATGTAAGCTCCTCTGAGTGTTCTTCTTTGCCTAGACTTCTATCCCAATACTCTTCCAAGGTTTCTCCTTCCATTGCTTCCTCTTATGCCTGCCTTGCCAGTCATATCTTTCTATAGCCTCTGGAACCCACTATATTTATTGGGAACTCCCATCAGATTCTACCTACTTTATCAACATTTCTCTTGCTTATCCTCGCCTCTTCATTCCATTGGTGCTGTTTTAGTTCACGTGTGCATGGCTGTGTGTAAATCCCATAGTAGCGTCTAACTAGTCTCTCTGCCTCCATCTCACCCCTTTCTAATGTAGCCTCTGAAACTGGTAAACCTGGCAGCATCCGAAACTGCCAGAGAGAGTTCTAAAATAAAAATCTGATCATGTCTGTTCCCTGCTTTAAAATCATTCAGCTCAAGGTATTTTGTAATTCCCCTTTTGATTTCTTCTTTGACTCAGTGGTACCAAGAGTATGTTGTTTAAACTCCATGTATTTGTGAATTTCCCAGTTTTCTCTCTGCCGTTGAGTTTTAATTTTATTCCATATTGGTCAGTAAAGATACTTGATATGATTTCAGTCTTCTCAAAGTTGTTCAAACTTGTTTTGTGACCCAGCATATGATCTATCTTGAAGAAAGTTTCATGCACATTTGAGAAGAAAGTATATTCAGCTGCTGGAGGGTAGAATGTTCCATATATGTCTATTAGGTAGACTTGCCCAAAGTGTTGCTGAAGTCTTTTGTTTCCTTATTGATCATCGATATAAGAACTTTGTAATTAATATTCTGTATAATAATGGATGATATTTCCATTATTTTCAGTAGGATACTGAAGTGTCCTATATTAATGTCTTGCTGTCTATTCCTCCCTGCTGTCTGTCAATATTTGCTTTATATATTTAGGTGGTATGATGTTGGGTGCATGTACCGGGGGTGCCAAAAAAATGTATATAAGTGGACACTTTGGTCAATGTTGCTCAAGCAATAGTTCACTGTAATCAGAAGTATCTGAATGCTAACCACTGATGGTAACCACTTTGAATACCTCTTGTAATTGCAGAAGTCAAACGTGACTTGTATCCATCTTTTGTTATTGGTAATATTGAGTATTACAATTTTAAGACAGTTTCCCTTTCTTAAAATGTGTATACAGTTTTTTGGCACCCTCTGTATATTTATAATTGTTATATGTTCCTGTTAAATTTACTCTTTCTATTATTATATAATGTTATTCTTTGTCTTCTATGACAGTTTATGACTTAAAGTCTCTTGTTTAATTATAGCCACACCTGATCTCTGTTTGTTATCATTTGCATGGAATATATTTTTTATTTCTGTACTTTTAGCCTATGTGGGTCCTTAAGTATAAATTTTTTTGTAGACAACACATACTTGGGCCTTGTTTTTTCAAATCTATTCACCCACTCTCTGTCTTTTGATTGGGGAGTGTAATCCATTTATGTTTCAAGTAATTATTGATAGAGGATTTACTATTGCCATTTTGTTAACTTTTTCTGGTTTTGTTTTGTTTGCTTTTTCCCCCTTCCTCTGTATTCTTTGTATTTCTTGGTGAATTGATAAAATTTTTGTATACCTACATTATGACTGGGTGGGATTATCCCTGGGATGCAAAGATCATTCAACATACACAAATCAGTTAATACAATATATCACACTAACAGAATGAAGGATAAAATTCATGTGATGATCTCAAACACATTTTCATGAGAAAAACTCTGAACAAATCAAAACTTACCAGAACACAAACGTCATATATAAGAAGCCACACAGCTAATATAATACTCAATGGTAAAAAAATTGAAAGATTTTTCTTTAAGATCTGGAACAAGGCAAGGATACACAGTCTTGCCACTGTTATTCAACATAGTACTGGAATTCTTACCCAGAGCAATCAGGCAATAGAAATAAATAAAGGCATTGAAATAAGAAAAAGAAGAAGTACAATTATCTCTGCTGATGACATGCTCTTATATGTAGAAAATCTTAAAGACTGCACCAAAAATTGGTTAGAAATAATAAACAAATTCAACAAAGTTCCAGGATACAAAATCTATGTACAAAAATCAGTTGCATTTTTGTACACCACAATGTATTTTCTAAAAATAAAATTAAGAAAACATTTCCATTTACAAGTAGCATCACAATCAATAAACTGTTTAGTTATAAAGTTAACCAAAAAGGTGAAAGATTTGTGCACTATGAAACACTAATGAAAGAAATTAAAGCAGACACAAATAAATGGAAAGAACTTGCAAGTTCATAGACTAGAAGAATTAACATTGTTAAAAATGTCCACATTACCCCAAGCAATATACAGATTCAATGCAATTTCTATCACAATGGCATTCTTTTTACAGAAATAGAAAAAAACAAATCTAAAATTTATATGAAACCAAAGAAGACAGCAAATAACCAAAGCAATTTGAAGCAAGAAGAACATACCAGGACACATCACACTTACTATTATAATATAAAGGTACAGTAATCAAAACACTGATACTGGCATAAAAACAGACATATAGACAAACAAAACAGAATAGAGAGCCCAGAAATAAACCCACACATATACAGTCAACTGATCCTTGACAAAGTTTCCGAGAATACACAATGGGAAAAAGATAGTCTGTTCAGTAAATGTTGCTGAGAAAACTAGGTATCCATATGCAAAAGAACGAAATGGGGCCCTTATCTCACTTCATGCTCAAAAATCAACTTGAAGTCTATTAAAGATTTAAATATAAGACCTGAAACTAAAACTGCTAGAAGAAAACAAAATAAAATCTTCCACACATTGGCCTCAGTGATGATTTCTTGGATATGACACCAAAAGCACAGGCAACAGAAAACAAAATAGACAAGTGGGATTGTGTCAAACTACAAATCTACTGCACAGCAAAAGAAACCAACAACAAAAAGAAAAGTGAACGTATAGAATGAGGCAAAATATTTGCAAACCACATATCTGGTGAAGAATTAAATACAATATATATAAAAAACTCTACAATACAATAGCAAAAACCAAATAGCCAAATTAAATATGGGCTAAGGACTTGATAAATGTTTTCCTAAATAAGACATATAAATGACCAACAGGCATATTGAAAAGTGCTCAGCATCACTAATTATCAGAGAAATTCAAATCAAAACCATAAATAATAAGATATCACCTTACCCATGTTAAGATGGCTTTTATCAAAAGAACAAAACAAACAAACAAAAAAACCCAAAGAGAGCAAATGCTGGACAGGATGTTGAGTAAAGTGACCCCTTGTAAACAATTGGTGGAAATATAAATTGGTGTAGCCACCATGAAAAAAAGAATAAAAACGCCTCAAAAAGTTAAAAATACAATTACCATATGATCCAGCAATCCCACTTCTGGGTATATATTTAAAGGAATTGAAATAAGAATCTGGAAGAGATGTATCTATTCCCATATTCATTGAAATCTTATTCAGTATAGACATAGCAATAACTTAAATATCCATCAAAGGAGAAATGGATAAAGAAAATGTAATATATATACAGAGGGTATAATTTGGGGGTATATACATATATGTATATATATACATATATGTATATATATATATATATACATATATATATATACATATATATACATATATGTATATACAGTGGAATATTTTTAAGCCTAACAAAGGAAATCATATTTGTGACAACATGGATGAACTCAGAGCATATTATGTATGCTAAGTGAAATATGCTAGATGCAGAAGAACAAATTATAAATGCATGATACCACTTAGATGATGAATTTAAAATAGTCCAACTCATAGAAACAGAGGGTGGAAAGGTGGTTGACAGAAGCTGAGGGGAAGAATAAATGGGAGGGTATTAGGTAAAGGGTACAATGTGTCAGTTATACAAAATGAGTAAATCCTAGAGATTTACTGTATAGCCTAGTGTGCATAGTTAATATTGTATTATAAACTTAAAAATTTGCTAAGAAGATAGGATCTTACATAAAGTGTTATTACACACACAGGCACATACACACAAATAATGAAAGAGTAAGGGGAAACTTTTGGAAGTGTTGGATAGGTTTGTGGCACAGATTGTGGTGACAATTTCAAAGGGAATACACATCTCCAAACTCATCAAGTCATGTAATTATGCACAGCTTTTCATGTCAAAAATAGAAAACTTTTTTAAATTAAAAAAGCTTTAGAAGTTTATTACCAGGAGAATCACACAAGAGAAAAATTTAAAGGAAGTATTTTAGATTAAAAAATATATATGATTCTACATAAAAAGACTAATATGCAAGAAATAATAATAATAAAATATATTGCTAAATGTGCTGGGTTAATGTAAAAAAAAAAAGAAAAATCGTTCAACTGTCCCTCAGTGTGTTCAGGATAAAGGCTGAAGTTCTTGGTTTGGCTTAAAAACCAAACCATCACGGCCTTTTCTCCCATGTTACTTCCACATTTCCCAAAGTTGCGCAATTTCTGTATAGTGAAAGTATTGTGTTAAAACAAGAAGGGGCTTTGCTACAGCAAGTTTGGTACAAAATAAAGTTTCCTTAAAAAATACTACAGTATTTTTTTAAATGATACTATAATCATATCTTTCTGAATCTCCATGAGAAGGATATAATTTACTTTGTTTCCCCAAATCAACAGAGTCTGGAACCGTTTTTGCAGTGCTTCTATGTTAGGACTAATACTCCTCCAAAGCTATTTTGGAAAAGGTGCTGCAGCCTCACAGCTCACCATTCCCCTAGCTGGAGTGGCCAGGGCATATGGAACTCCTGTAACCCATCACACTCTTGACACCCTCTCATCTTTCACGTGATCTTTCCTCCTCGGACATACTCAGCTTTTACTTTTACTCCTAGTTAAGTTATACCACACCTTCAAGACGAAGTTCCCATTCACCTTCTTTGTCCCCCTGCATCTGGATTAAGGGCCTTTCCCCAAACTCCCAGGGCACCCACTTCACTTCGCTTAGCACTCTGTATTTTCACAAGGAGACAGGCCCTCTTATTTACCTTCGTTCCTTCAGTGATTAGTACAGTATCTGACATATACTAGATATTTGCTAACGGTCGAATAAATGGGACATTGAAGGTAATAGAGAAGAAATCACTGAACCAAAATGTAACGGGGTAAATTGGGTCAGCAGTATTCCAACTGCTTATATGCAAAGTTAATACGAAGAAACAAAGCTGTCTTTGTAGAGTTCTCTAAGTACAGGAAAATGAACTGCACAACCTCTGAGGTCCTCTACTTGTCTTTGGAATCTGTGAAGTTCTGGGAGAATAATACATATTCCTACCAGTTTGATCTACCGCCTTCAAATGGATTTACTGTGCTTTATTTAAATAATGTATGACTTACCCTTCCAGCTGAATATCAATAGGAAAAACAAATCTGATCTTAGATTTCCTAATGTCTTCAAGTTAGAATCACATTCATATTCAATAAGATTAAAAAGTCTTAGATAAAAATTATTAGGGATTTTTCCCCACTCTTTTAACTGTCTCACATGGTCTTTTTCATGTCTATTTTGACTTTCTAAATCCTCTTGTGGAGATTTTAAATTATCCTTTCTTGACTTGTTTAGTGAAAACACTAGACTCTACAGAGACAATTTGTTGCATTTATAACCATCTCTTTTTCCCTGTCAAAATTTTTTCCTTGTTCTTTTATGGCTTCTTTTTTCACTAATCCAGTCTGCCTAGGATTTTGGCAGCTAAAATATGTGATTAGTACCATTTTGCAACTCAATGTATGGACTTAAATTTAGTCACAATTGCTCTAGTTGAAGTTTTGATTGGTCAAAATATTTTCGTCTTAAAGAAAAGCTACCCCCGCATGCCTTTTATAAAAACAGTTCTTGCCCAAAAAAGATTTCCTGTATTCCTCCTTCTTAGTAATTCTGAATTGGTGACCAAAACTACCTGAAAACGGCAGGTTTCATTTCATTCTCTGTGTTTTGGGTTTGAATAAGCACAGGAAAATTTTTCATGCTTCCCAATACTTAAGACTCAATAAAGAAGTTAACTCTCTTGCATCCTGGAAAACAGTGTCCAATAAGTTTACTGCCTTCACTGCCTTTTTCACCCTTCAGTACACTCAAGTGTGGCCTGCAGTGTACCCCCTCATGAGAACATGATTTTAAGTGGTTCGTTTTGTTTTCTTTTGTTTTGCTTTGTTTTTACCCTTTTGACATTCCTCAGCATTGCTTGAGAGGTAGGGAAACATAAAGTCGTTTAAATTTGACACAGATAAGAAAAAAGAATTTTGGAAAATTGGAAATTGGTCTCTAATGAAATATATATATATATATATCTCCACATGTTAACCCCTTTACTTATGTTCTATAGTTTGTTTGTTGCTTTTTTTTAAGGAGAAATGTTACAAAACTACCAGCAAAACCAGAAATTTCTAAATCTGGTTTGTTAATAGAGACAATGTATTATAAAACTTAGTGCCCTGTAAATGATTTGTTTCTACTCTAAACACAGCTTTTATACATGTAAATTTAATATTTGAAGAATTAACACATTTTAAAAGTTTTCATAAGAATATTTAATAAAATAGCCTCTTAAAACTGTACTTAGAACACCATGAATTTTTTTTTGAAGGAAGGTCTAGATTCCATGCTGCTTTCTCTCTTATGTCTGCTACACAGCTAGGCACATGTTAGGATTTAAAAAACACTTTACATTGAATTTGAAGTGGAGAATTGAGGCAAATGACTACACAATCAATGAAAGGCAGACTTTAATTTCTTACTTCAAAATCTACCTGTTGGCCTTTCCAGTCACTTTTCCAGAAGAGATTTTATTGAAGAGAATAGAATTACTTTAAATGGTGTACGTAGCAGAAAAATTTCCTCAGTTAAGCAACAGAGGGAGTTACTCGACAGTAATCGAATGATCTTCCCTGTGGTCAAATATTAAGTACATAGGAGAGAGACAACAGAGAAACTCTTTCTGCCAGGCTGAGATACCAGATACCTTTAATCTTTCTTTTCTAGATAGTTCTAAATTGCTGGAGAAAAATAATACAGTGTGACCCATTTATGGTTTTTCAATTTATGAAGGAATTCAAGATTACCTGGCTTGCTTTCCAACTCTCCATAATGATCATTTCAAGACTTTTGCGTGATCCTTAAATCCTGACCCTTCTCTATCCTCTAGAATTTCAGTGAGTAATACTCTCTCTGGTGGTGATAATAATCAGAACAATCATAAGGGAACACGTATAATTGTCATCACTAAATACACAGACCTACTCACATAGGCACCTAGACACATCTTTTTCTAATTTGAAAATGGAGATATATCCCTCCTCCTAAAACGGGCCTTACCTGCCATCTTCTCATAACTCCATGAGTAGAAGTTATCTTCTTGGCCTCTATGCTGAATATTTCTCTCTATGAGATCCTCTCCTTTAGCACTTAAACATGCCTGTAGTCATTTCCTTAAAATAAATAAATAAATAAATAAATAAATAAATAAATAAGCCTTACCTTGGATTCCACATTCTCCTAAGTTATTCTTCTACCTCATTTTGCTCCTTATCTATAAGAGTTCTTTACCTTCACTATCTATATTGTCTATTGGCTCTTCAACCCATTCCAGCGTGGCTTCTGCTATAACACCAATGAAAACGTATTTAATAAAACTAACACTCTTTGTGACTCAAAAGAAATTTTTGATTATTCATTTTACAGAACTTCTTAACAGTATTTGACATAATTGGCCTCTCTCTCCTTTTTAAAATACTTTCTTCCTTGGGTTCTGTGACATCAGATACTCCGTGGTTTATTTCTACTTTCCTATGAACCAGCCCATCTCAATTTCCTTTGACAATTCGTTCTCCTCAACCCAGTCTTTAAATGCAAGTGCAGGATCGAGAACCCCAGGTTCTCCAGAGCATGTCTCAATTTGTATCTATTCCTAGCCAATCTCATTCAATTCCTACAGCTTCAATTGTCTTATATATGCTAATAACATCCAAAATTATGTCTCCAACTCAGACATTCCTTCTAAGCCTCAAATTGCCTGTCCTACTTCTTAAATGAGTCTCTACTTGGATATCTCATAGGTCCTGAAACCTCAATGCCAAAACTGAACTTGTGGTTTTCACTCCCAAACCTGATCCTCATCAAATATTCTTTGTGCAACATGAGCACTATATCCTTCATCTTATAGAGAAATGGTAGGATAGTCAAAGACAGGAAACATTTTTACTGGAAAATTAATTTTCCTCACCTAACAAAATATACATATGCCCTGATGTTAAGGGAGAGGGAAGTTATGAAGTATAGAGTACCCTTTTTCAGGGACTGTCAAATAGAGAGACAGAGAGAGAAAAAGAGAGAGAGAATCCAAAACACACACACACACACACACACACACACACACACACACAAAAGAGCTCCCATATTTCAAATAAGTTTGAAACTTCAGCTTCAAGTAAGGATTGAGGAATGGTGTGCTTAGTCTATCTTTTCCAAACACTGTGGAGGACATCACATGCATAGTCTTAGAGGTGACCAACAAAACTATACCCTTTCATATGCATAAAGAACATATCTCCTACGCTGTCTTGGAGGCATCAGTGCTTTTTAAGCTCTATTCACTCTCAAAGTCACAATATCTTTTTATGCTGCATCCTCTAGCAAGGTTGAGTCATTCCCTATCCATTTCCACTGCTACATGAAGGAAGAATATTTAGATCACCAAGTAGAAGGACATTGGGGAAGATTACATCGACTTGTTTATACTTTAGGAGGAAAATATACACATTTTTTGCTTGTCCTATTAAGGTTATAATCTTGTTGACTGACCTCCTTAATGAATAAAATATGTGTCAATTTTACATTATAAAAGAAGTAAGGTGAAGATAAACTCATTGTTGTAGAACCACTTTCTTAGCAGATAGAATCAGCATTCATATATATTCTCATGCCAGAAATATGGGAAACATCCATATCTCTCTCTTACCTCACCATGTCCAATCAATTTGGACTATTTTTGGAATTCATACACTTCTCAACATTTCTATAATTACCACCCAAATATAAGGCGTCGTCATCTATCACCTGGAATACTGCAATGGCCTCCCAAAAGGCATTTTCATGTCAAGTCTTGTGTTCTTGCAAACCTGTTGTCATACTGCATCCAAAATGATAACTGAAATAATCTCTTCCCTTTTATCGTGGAATCACCCAATATAACATGAGATGGGTTACACCCAATAGGTTACTAGCAAACATGATGCACACAGAGGCCTAAACATTAGGGCTTCTGTTTTTTGGGGGGTTTTTTTGTGGTTTTTTTTTTTTTTTGGTCCTTTTGAAACCTAGTCACCATATGGAAAAACACAGGCCAGACTGCACACTGCTAGAAACTAATGTCTCCATCATTTCCATTGACCCACCAACCTCCAAACATTTGAGTGAGGCCATCTAGGACCAAATAGCCATCAGCTGACTGCAGTCATGTGGAGAGACCCAGGCAAAACCAGCAGAACTGCCCAGCTGAGCCTATACCAATTGTTAACCTACAGAATCTTGAATTAATAAATGACTATTGTTTTATCCATTGATTTGATGGATGGCTTGTTACACAGCAAAGGGTAACTGATACAAATGGAAATCGGTACAGAGAGAAATTTGTCTATATCTATCAAAAATAACCTACAAATTCATTAATAAGGAATAATTAAACATAATATAGCTTTTTAAAATATTAGTATTTTACGAAATCATTAAAAAGAATGGGGCAACTCTCAATGTACAGATATGAAACAATATCTAAAATATATTCTTGAATGAAATAAAGCAAAGAATAGGACAGTAGACTGAGTTTAAAAGTATGTTGTGGTATATGTGTGTACCTTTGAACATTATCATAAAAAAAGCTGATCTGCAGAAGTGAAATGACTATCCTAGGGGACAGTTATTGGAGGATGACATCCTATTTCATCATATTCTCTGGTGGCATTTTAAATTTTGCACCATGTGCATAAATTACTGATCTTAAATCAACCCATTTTTAAAATCATGATTCTTTGCTTAAAACAGTATCTTCCCGTTGCTCTTGAGATATAATCTAAAACTTTATTATTGCCTGGCCTGATCTTCCTCTCAGCTAGCTTGGTGAGGCTGTCAATAGCTGGAGCCCTCTTATTTGCTGAAAACCTTTAGCTGGACTAGAATAATTATCTAACTCTTACTCCCAAGGAAGCCCTCTTTATCAAGAAGGCCCAACGACCCAGGTTATAGAAAGCAGATTTGTCTACTGGCTGACTTAATTGGTGAGAAAAATCAGTTTTCTCTCTACGCTAAGGAAAAGACCCAAAGTGTGTGTGTGTTGGGGGTGAAGGGGAGAATGTCTATATATGCTGATCATGTGTTTTATTGTCATCAACTAAGAGTGGCCTCCATGGATAACTGACCCTGTCACCTAATTACTGTCAGAAAGTATGGCTTAATAACATCTACTCAAAAGCTTTAATAATCATTTGGCAGACTTCCAAAGCTTAATTGACTTATAGTTAACAAGTTTATATCATAGGTCAATTCATTTAGTTACCTAAGAGTATATTTTTGTAACCCGTTTATGTTGGAGATGTACCAGAAAATGCCTTCAATTAATATTAGGCATTCTGTTGTTTCCTTATTGATATGTTTATGACTACCATGAAGAATTGGGAACACCTGCTCTGATTTTTTCATTATAGAATTATTATCACCATGTTATATAGTTCTCTGGCATAGAATTTTGGGAAATTGAGTGCCACTCTATTCATTTGTTGGAATAGACCTAACACTAAAAAATGCTTTGGAATCATGGGGCTTGCCAAATATTCTACCCGAATTCAAGGAACACCCCTGACCTTAACTGAATTTCTGATTTCCAATATTTTCAAATCATCTGATGTTCAATTTCTTTTTTAAATTGATGGATGAGAAATAAAACTCAAAGAGGATTTTAATTACCCATTTCTTTAGATATTCCAAATCATATCACCTATTTCCCATTGCCCTTAGAATAAAATCTACCCACCATAAATTAGTATGCCTACTTCTCATTTAATTCTTCTTCCTCCCATTCACTATATTCCACCCACACCAGCATTCCTGTTCTCTCTCCAACTCACCAAGATTCTTTTTACCTGTGGGATCTTGCAATGATTGTCCTCTCTGCCAGTAATATCTTTCCTCTTACTCTTGTTATGACTGGTTCCTTCTCATTTAAATGTGCCATAATTATCATCTTTCAGAGAGGACTTCCTCATTCTCTTAGTTACTCTCCATCACTTAATCCTATTGTGTAATTTCATAACATTTATCACTATCTGAAATGAGGAGTGATTTGTTTGCCGCCTATTTTCCAAGCAATATGTCACCTGTGAGACCCTATCCATCTTGTTCACCAGTCTATCTCCAGTGCTCAGAACAGTGTCATAGCAAGTGAACAATAAATATTTTAAATTTCTTAATTGACTACATAAATAAATGGAGCTAGATTAGCAGAGTAGTAACCTACATTGAGGGAAAAGTAGCCATAAAATCTACCTTTTATAATAAAATTTTGAAAATTTAATCCATCATGTCCCTCAGCATTTCTCTAAAGGATTCATAGGAGATAATCTTGCATATTTATATACAAGAGCAACAAACAACTTGTGTGCTGTGATGTGGGATCGTATATCTCTTATACTCTATCTTGTTTCTACTCCTGGCTGACCAAAAGCACAGGACCAACTCTGAGACCCATCTCCAAAAGATAGACAGAAGTCCATGGTGCACATTTGGAGACCTGAGCTCACTCTTGGAGTCCTTGCATAGTATCATTTTTATCCATCTCTTTATTTTATTTACCATGTAGAACTGTGTGCGTTTCAGTAACTTGTCTCAAATCCTATTTGGAATGAGATAACTTGGGGGAGGGAAATATATATACGTGGTGCATGCCTGCAGACAGCCTCACTCAGGATCTTCTCTAGAAATCCTTCAAGTATTTACCCTCCTCAGAACTAAGGTAGCTCTTAAAGTCCACTATAATTCAGCATTAGATCAAATACTCTCTTATAATATGCTCTAGTTTTTTTCTTAATATAGACCCCATAAGAATTTCCAGTCCCTATGTATTTATATATGTTCTCCACAGCACCCGAAATAGTACCTGTCACATAATAAACCTTTATTAAATTCAATAAACCTTTATTAAATTAATGAACCAATAGCTCAATATAATGTGTCACATGGCTCAATAAAGAGGGAATATTGTTTGTAAAACCTCTAAAAAAACATAAAATCAGTTCAGTCTTCCTAATATTCTGGAATCATACCTATCAAAGCAATGGGAAATTGGGGAATTTTTGTCTAGTAGGTTTACTACAAGACCAAAGAAAGTACTGATGATTTTCAACTACATAAATATTAAGAGACACAGTCTATGCCATGCTTTCAGGATACAGAATTTTACTAGATACAAATTCATCAAATATGCAGTGGTTTTGTATTGATTCTACGGTGCTTTTTGGATGAACTTTGAAAGCCATTTGCTGAGTGTGAGATTTTGTAGGCTTGGGGTTGTCAATAAATGTGTTTTGCTGTAATTAATAACTATATGTTCTTGCACCTGTGGGGAAGATGAAGCATCTTTCTAATTTCATGTTCAGCAATAAACATGAGCAACTGTCTGCATGATTCCTCTTTTGATTCCAGCTGCCAACAGCTTGGAATGCTTTGAGTCCAGCTAACTCTACATTCCCTCATTATCTGTTGTCCCCATTTATTTTTCTGCCGAAATGGGTAGAGATGTCATTTTGTTTAGCTCATTCGGATCTGTTGAGAAAGATACCAGCATATCAACACCTGTCATTTTTCAGTAAATCCTAAGAGGAACTGGAGTTTTATTGCAGATTTGCCTTGGCAGGAAACAAAATGCTGAAGAATTGCAATAAGTGACTGGATTCTATGAAACGGCCATCTCCTCCCTTAAACAGGGGAATAAGCAACAGTCTATCATGGACATAATTAATCCAAATCACTTATAAGACAATAAAATTTAATTATGAATTCTTAAAAACTAAGAATCCACCAATTATTGTTAATGGGCTTTTCCTTGATCATAGCTAGTGAGTTAAATTTGTTGAGGCTATTTTTCCAAACAGTTAATTTTTTTAAATATTATTTTAATTTTAACTAGGTAGTTTTTGTATAACAGTATTTTGTAGTGGTAGATCAAATACATCCATGACTTATTTTAGTTCTGTTCCTATATTTTGGAAAACAATTATTTAAGAAATAAATTCTTGGATGCGTCTTTATATAATTGGCATTCTCTTTACCTTAGAGACCTTCTATCTTTATTATCTGTTACTATAAAAGAAGTCTTTTCCTCTCATCTCTGAACAGCTGGATATTTGTCTCTACATTGATTTTTTTGGCACCTCTGTGCTTGATAGTGCAAACAGGGCAAAACATTTCAAAATTCATTCTGATTTTGTCAGAGTCTATAGGGGGTCAAATGTTGTTTGTAAATGAGAACTTCATCCATTAAAAGTGTATTAACAGGACATTATGGATTTAATGACCCTTCTATCCACAAAGGATTAAGCTGTTCCCAGAAATCAGCAGTTTATTCTTAAAAAGTAGTTATAAGAACTAATATTTATTGAATGTTTGCTATGTACCAGGTGCTTTTCTATAGCAGTCTTCAGGGATTATCTTATATACCTGTACTACAATCCATAAACTAGGTACTGTTAGTGCCCCATTTATTAACAAAAGGAAACTGAGGCACAAGAAATTTAGATATCTTGCCCAAAGTCACACAGCAAGTCAGTGGTTGAGACACACTGTAAACCCAAGAAATTCTGATTTTAATCATTATGCTCCAGTACGCCCACTTAACTAGAGGGTAGAAAAGAGTGTACACATATATGCGCGCTCATTTTTTAAAAGTTTACCGTGTGCTTACTGTTGCAAAACATTGTGATCAATACCATAAAATCTTATATGTGTATATACATATGTAGGTAGATTATGTCCAGATAGTTTTTGCCAAGCAGACGTAGTCTGTTCCTAGTTGTAGCTATGCAACTGCATCGGGACTCCCTGCCTGTCTGTTTTCTAAACCTCATCCAAATAGGTCTTTCCAGCAGATTTTGTTTCTCTATAGAGTCAGTCAAAATTACTATTATTACAGATCTTGACCCCAGTTAACTTTAAAGTACCACCTAGCCTTTAGCAGCAAAATGCTATTTTGTGCTGTGGGAGACCTAGGTACCTGTCCAAAGAAGAAAATGTTCCTACACTGCTGATGAGATTTGCACTGTGAATGGTGATTACAGCTGTGATGGTGACTGAACAGAAATCTTCAGACTTTTGGATCAATTGAAATATTTAACAAGTTATCTACTTAAAGTTAGGGGGGCATGATTAGTTAAATATGGCTGCAAATTCTTTGTTACTCCTTCCATTGAGAAGTGGAGTTTAATTTCTCTCCCCTTGAGTCTGTACTGGCTTTAATGATGTATTTGACCAATTTCAATGCAGAGGAAGTGGCATTCTAGGAATCCCAAGGAAAGGTCATAAGAGGACTTGAAGCTTCCACTTAGGTCTTTGTCATGCAGGGTTCAGGTGGGTCTCTCTTCCCGTTCCCCACTTAAGAATGCAGGATATGGTGAGGCCAAAAAGAAACACCCATGGAGCCATAGAGAGGGGAGTCGTACCACTATATTCTCGCTGGCAGCTGGGTTGGAGACACAGGAAACAGGAGCCACACTATCTGCAACCTGCCATCCACTTCTCTCTGCCAACCAACCCCACTTGCTAACGGCAATCCGCGCTTGCTAGCTCAGCCACCATCTTCTTGCTAGCCCCGATTTGCTGCCACGGCAGTTATATTAGTGGCCAATGGCTCACTGGTTACAGCTGAAAGCCAGCTAGCCACAGCTGATGGCCATCCAATCCCAGTTGATGGCCATTTACTACCCTAGTGAACACCTTTCCACATGAGGGCGAGAGCTTGGAAACTGCACTCCTGGCTCTGTCCCCACAGTCTTTCAAAATGCCAACTACCATGTTAGAAGTTTGACTGCCCTGAGACTACCATGTTGGAGAGGCCAAATGTAGGCACTTTGGTCAACAGTCTCAGCTGGGTCCATTCCTTCACTCATCCTTCCCAAGGTACTACACATGGGAGTGAAGCCATCTTGGACCTTCGAAACCAGTCCAACTACCAGCTGAGTACACAAAATGACCTCAACCAATACCACAAAAGCAGAAGAATTATGCAGCCAAGTCTAATCCAAAGTTTTAACCTATATAACTATGAGACACAATAAAATAGTTATTTTAGGCCACTAAGTTTTGGGGTCGTTTTTCATGCAGCAAGTAATGTGTAACCACACAGAGTATGATACATGGCTCTGCCACAAGGGACTCAAACCTGACATGCTAGTTTCTATCATCATATAATCCTAAAGTCCCCAGGTTCTAAAGATGTCATTTCATAATTATAAGCATATTTCACTTACATATTGGGATCCAGCTAAACACGGACCTCTGACTCTTCCCTATAAATTGCCCCTCTGAGTGCATCTCAAGCATATTCAGGAATGAGTCCATGAATGCTGGCTGCTCTCCAAGCAGACGTCTTTATCCTCTGGGTCCACTGAAAAGCCAACCGCTCCCACTGCTTTTGACTGTAACTCATGTTTTCATTAATAGCTTCACAACAATCCAAAAATCAGTTCATGTGACCAAACACATATGCAGACAACATCCAACTCTTCCTTTATCTCTCTGTCCATTCCTCCTGTCCTCCTCTCTCAACTCCTTTGATCTGCCCCTTGCTCTTGTTTACTGTCTCCCCTGCAACTCCATCTCCTTCTGAGACCTACTGCTTCTCTTACACCTCCTACCTCTGTATGACCTTGGGCAGTTTACCTCTCTCCATACCTGTAAATTAGGAATGGCATGAACATTAAAATGAGATCACATAATGTAAATGTTAGCATAACATGGGATACAGAGTAATGGCTCAAAATATGTTCACTATTATAATAATAACATTACCATTATCCTTTAGCCTAAAGCAATAGTGGCCCTAAGAGGCAACTCATACCAATAAATACCTGTCTGACCACCAACTACAACATGCCATCACTCCTTCCCATAAATATCTAAAATATATTTGGGCTTATTTTGGACCACTGCTACCATAATCAAAACGTCCAAACGAAAATTATAGCACATCATGTTGTGAAGAAGTATAACATCTAATCCCGTCACACAGAGAAACTGTCTGCCGAACTACAAATGAGGCCATTCCAGAAATCAAAATTTTGCAACTAAATTACTCTTTATAATGTTTTCAGTATAATTATATTATTTCTGATGGACATATCATATTTATTTTAAAGTGGATTAATCTTATCCTGCTATTAGAATATTAAAACTTTGTATCTTAGTCCAAGTAGTAATACATTTTCTAACATATCAACCAAAAGAAATACCATATACAATTTTGTCTGCCTAGAATATATTTTATTCAGCGATCTTTAAACATTTTAACAGTGCATAAATTTCACTTTTACATTGCTAACAGGTCAATAATGACTATTAGAACTTCCCTTCTTAGTACTAATTATTTTTCCAGAATATAATAGCTATTTAAAAAGACATGCACTTCTGATAATTTATCTCTTTCCAATCTTTAAAAATGAGTATACACTTGCCTACTAGACATCTCTATTTGGATGTTCCATAACAATATAACAAAAACAGCAACAATGGCTAACACTTAGCACTTGCTCAGTACCCAGCACTATTCCAAGTGCCTAATTCACATTTTCTCAGTCTAACCTTCACAACAATCCTGTAAGTAGGTATTATTATTCCCATTTTACAGAAGAAATTGAGATCTGGAAAATTTAAATAACCTACTCAAAAATCACACAGCTACTGAGTGTCAGAGCCTGGACTCAAACCCGAGAAGACTGGCTCTAGAGTCTGGATTTTAACCACTGACTACATACCATTTCCATTCTGCCTCTTACGAATACCTGAAACTAACATGTCTAAAAAAATTTTACCATTTTCAGCCATAAACCCCTCCTGGGTCTTCTAGCACCAAGAAACATCATGTGACATCTCACCTATTTGCCTAGGTTACTAGAACGTGGAGCTCTGAATCTCAGTATCCCTTCTCACTCATCCAAAATATCATGCGACTCTCTCTCTCTCTCTCTCTCTCTCTCTCTCTCTCTCTCTCTCTCTCTCATTCAAGCTCTCTCTTTCACTTTCCCTCTGTCTTGGATCACTGTGTAGTATTTTAATATCTCCTAACTAGTGCCTCAGCTTCCATCCTCCAATCCTGGTTGAGTCAATCCATTCTGTAGTCAAGTGACTTTTCCCAAAATGCAAAAGCAATTATGTCACCTTCTACCTTAAAACACTTCAACAGCTTCCTATTACCCTTCAGCAAAGTGTTCACATTCCTTACAGGGCTTACAGGGCTCTTATGATTTAGTGTGTTTTTTCCTTAGACTCTCCATCCACCCTGCACACATGATGCTCCGGTAATACTCAGCTTCCTTCACTTCTTCAAATACTTCTTCAAATAATATGTTTTCCTTGTCTTGTGATCTTCATGCATATTATTTCCACTGTGTGTACACATTGCAGAACACACCACAATTTCTTCACCCCACAAAATTTTACTTATCCCTCATGTTTCAGCTTAGATGTTACTTCCTTATGGAAGCCTGCCCTGATATGCCCCAGGCATGTGTTCATATAGTCCCTAAACTTCCCTTACTACAGCATTAATCACGCTCTATTATCATAATTAAAAAAAAAAAAACAACTCTGCATTGACCACTAAACTGTAAGCTTCATAAGTAGAAAACTCCTCTATTTTATTTAAAGTACCTACTCAATTAAATATTTGTGAAATTCAATAAAGTTTAAGGCACAAAGGGGTTAAAGAAAAGTGATACAGAGATATTATATATACAAGAAACTACATACTCTTAAATTGTCTATTTTCTATTAAAAATATATTTGCATTCATAGTCTGTGTGAAATATTCTATAATAAGAAATTAAAAGGAAGTAAAAGGAATGGTAAGTAGCCATGAAAAAACTACAATGGAGAAAGAATAAATCAAGGTATAGATAAAATATAACTTTCAGAGGTTGATAAATAAATATGCTTATTTAATATAATGGGCATGGAGATATACACAAACATTCACAAAATGACTGAAACAATAACTAAGATGGAAGATAGTTCTATTGACCTATGATAGTCTTGAAGAGAAAATAGATTAAAGATTTGGCAAAATTAATGTTTATCAGTGTTTCCTTTACAAACCACTCCAGCCTCTTGAATACATGAAGAGTGAAATTAAAACTGGAAGTCCTGTGTAATCTGGGTCAAGTTCCCTGTAGCCAAGAGAGAAAATAAAAACCTGTAATTAAAAGAGAGGACAGGAACGTAATCATTCTGATCAAACACTTCTCATCACGATCACTTCTTAGAATCAAAATTTTGAGGATTCAGTAGTTCTGAACACCTACTATAATTAGGTTCTAGGAACACAAAAATTAATAAACCAAATATGTCTGTACATTCCGTAGACCTAAGTACCAGAGACCTGTGACTGGTTCTCAGCTCCAAGTTTCAGGTTGAAGAAAAGGAATACTGAATGATTTGGAATTATTTTTAGTGGGGCGACCTCCATAGATCAACAAAAACCATCACTGATTAAAACCAACCCCATCATATGGCCCGTACAAGTACAGTATCCCAAGAACCTGTGTGTTTCATGTACTTCTGACAATATCAGTTTGAAATCAGCCTTCCAGAGAGATTAGCATAGCAAAACTAAAATAGGGTAAGACAGGGACCATTCCCTAATGAGTCAGTCTACAAAGTATCATTTCTTGGCGTTCAGAAGTCCCTGGGGCCACACACATCCACAGATTTCAACAGAACCAGGCACTAGAGTTAGTGAGCTACTTCTGAGGCAAACAGGATTTCACACAGTACCCTAAGGAGAGATAATAATAGATTTAGCACAAGGTGATTTTTTTCCTCTGGAGGCCCCCAATATTGGAAAAGTCAAGTCAGTGTTGCATTATCTTATTCTGATACAATGAATAAAGCATAAGTCTAATTTACATAAAATACTTATGCCTCATGGTTTTAAAAATCTCTAAAAACTGCGATTCACATTTTAACTGCAACTACCCCATTTTCCCCCTGCAGCTCCCTATATATTTTAATTATGACTGAGAAAGAAAGTACATCAAACCTGGCAAATGATGATATTATGTCTTCAATTTAATTAGAAAACATTTTTAAAAGAATTTATATGTAAATCCTCTTGAATGGAGAGATTAAAATAAGTATTACAGTCAAATTAAATTATTCCATAGAAATTTCATTTGCAGCATTCTATGTGGAAATTTGTAGAGTCATGGAAAACATTTAGCAGAATATTTCTGTTATGCTAAAGACCTCAAAGCCCTGCCAATATTTCATCCTTCAGGATCTCCCATAGGCAGGTAGAAAAGAGGCCATAAAAGATTCCTAAATACTGTTAAATTTCAGAAAGCAAAATATATTCATTTAGATACTGGATATTAGAATACATCTTTATTAATAAAATACATACATCTTTCAAGTTACTTCTCTCCTTTAATAACATATTTTGAGTTTGTTGGATTATCTCCCCTTTCTAGATATTGATATTTTATTTTGCCTGTCTTCATTTTGGCTGCCACCATCACTGAGCTTTGTGTGGCAAAGTGTTATTTGGAGATACAAGCATCTTTAACTTTTTTGTGAGACTCTTGGTGTTGCTTCCCTTTTAACTTCCCTTTTAACATTTTAACTGCAACTACCCCATTTTCCCCCTGCAGCTCCCTATATATTTTAATTATGACTGAGAAAGAAAGTACATCAAACCTGGCAAATGATGATATTATGTCTTCAATTTAATTAGAAAACATTTTTAAAAGAATTTATATGTTTTCTGTGAATTATATGTTTTATATAGAATTTATATGTTTTAGCACTTTTCTGTGGTTTGTGTGTTTCTTGTAGGGAACACCTGAAAGAAATAATTAGCTAGGCTGGCAATTTCAGGACAGAGAAAGTGGATCTTTACTGCTACCAGAAAAGCCTATTTTTTGTTTTGGTCAACAATCGATCATTTTCTTTGTGGATACAAGTCCTTTATAAAATGAAAGTTGTAAAGACTCAAAAATGATCGTTAAGCAACAAGAAACATGCACAAATGGTGCTAATTTTGACTTGCTAAGATTTTTGTTTTTTGTGTGTGTGTTTTTTTTTTCCATTACTGCATTGATCTCAACAGCTGTAAGTACTTAAACTCTCTTTCTGGAACCCTTGCACCCTGCATTATGCACAAGAGAAGAAGGGACAATTATTACCAGTTTTTCAAAGAGCCCAGGGAGCCACTCATGAGGACATTCTTCCTCGTGCTACATTACCTTCATACTCACCAGTGGCAACAGTTTCTTTGAAAATAGCATGGTAAAATTCATTAGGAAAAGCAGAATTTTTACATATAAAAACAAAGGGAATGCAACAGTAAGCGAAAGAAGGGAAAGAAAGTTGAGCGAGTTTTTTTTTTTTCAAGCTAAGGGTGCCTCAAATTATATGTAATGGAAGGTCTTTGTGGATTTGACTGGGTGTCTGTGAGCATTTATGGCACCTGTGCCTGCAGGGGGGCCGCACCAGCAGCCAAATGGTGATACTGGTGTGTAATTACAGAGCACTTAACTGAATTCAGCATGGTTTGTTTCTCTGATAATTTCCACTTTCATTGTTCAAGAGGCTGTGGACACTGCAGAAGCTGAGGTTCAAGTACCTGCAGCTGTTGAGATAAATGAATGTTGTAGCTGTTTTCAAAAGTTTCCAGTAGGAATGCTGTTTAAGAGGAAAGTTTGACAAAAGTACAGTTAAAATATTTGACTTACCTTTCCAAAGCCAGAAAAAATCCTAAATCTATAGCTGGATCATTCTTTATTCCTCTTCTTCATTTCACAAGCTGGCTGAGCTCCTTTTCACCCCACCCAGTGGAGCCAGGCCTCCTGGCCTGCTATTAAATTCTCAGGATGGAAAAAGCGACTTCGATTTTCTACTCAGTTCTACAGACATAGTCCTTATGTTGTCTTCACTAGTGATATATAACAAATTAAGACATTTAAATATGGGTTAGGCTGTTTATATGAAAGAATAAAAATGTTCCAAAAGGACATAGTCATGCCAAATCTGAACACAAATCTGCTTCCATTTTCTTGCATTTCTCTTCTCCAACCAAAGTTCTTCAATACATTGTTTACTTGTCTTTAAGTCTTCTTAAAGTTTGGAACGTTAGAAAACAAGACATTCACAAAACCAAACCAAAAATTAATGTAATTTAATTTTCAGCACCATGGAGAGTGTATATATTTTCTGTTTTTCTAAAGACCCTTTATTTCAGCAACAAAAATGTAGGGTTTATTTAGAAACAATGGTGCTTGATTAATGATTGTAACTCTTGTCATCTTAGTATATTTTACAAATAGCCTGTTCAGATTAATATAAAAATTGAGAAACTTTATTAAATTCCCACTACATAAAACTTAACTATTGCTTTGAACTTTTACTAATTTCAGCAAGAAATTCTGTTTGTTTCAAAGTATGAGTTACATTTCTAAATGGGTCATCTGCAGCCTGCTTACTTTTTGTCAATGTGTATTTTTCCTCTTCCTGTGTGTGTGTGAGTGTGTGTGTTTAGATAGCGAGATAGATGGTAGATAGATGACATAGATTAGACAGATAGATAGATGATAGATAGATAATGATTGATAGAACAAGTGATAATAAATCAAATAGAGTAAAATATTACCAAAAGGTAAATCTGGATAAAAACTATACTATACTTTTTTGTATTTTAAGTCAAAAATTATTTCCAAATAAAAAGTCTTAAAACTTCCATGTGCTTTAATCATGCAAAATTAAGAATGTAGTCTCAACTTCTGCCCCTAGAACTCTCTCTTCACATATACCCTGAGCTCCAGTTATGCAAAACTACTAACACTTTCCTCAAATGAATCCCCTTATCCTTTAGTCTGCCCAGGGAACTATAACACACTGTTCAAAACAACGCATGAGGCCATCTCCCCAGAAAAGCCTTCGCTGATCTCTTCAGGCAAGTTAAGTACTTTCTTCAATATGAGAAATTATTTTTCACATGTCTTTCTTCATTAGAATATAAGACGTAAAAAAATGAGACTACATTTTGTGTGCCCTTGGGCATGTTTCTTAACTTCTATATGCCTCAGTTTCTTTATTTATAATATGGAGATGACAGCACCTGCTCAGAGGGATATATGAGGATTAAATGGGTTAACTCGTATAAAATACACCATTTAGAACAGCCTGAGGAACAAATTACAGGTGCTTCTAATGTTATGGTGGTACTGGTATTGCGATGGTGACAAGTTGCAGAGTATCAGAAAAATACTAGAAGAATAGGAGTAGGAGGGATAATGTTATATCCTATACCAAATATTGCAGAAATTCATTGAATATTTTCAGGTGAACAAATGGATGATCAGGGAGTACATTATTATAATGCAGGAAAAAAGTCTGAAGGTCTCAACCACAGTGATAACAAGGGGGAGAGAAGGAGAAACTGCATTTGAAAAGCCTTCATGCAGATTTATATCAAGTAGCAAGCCCTTAATTTTGGGTGAGAGGGAAGGATATACGCGATGAAGTCCTCATTGTCTTAGGACCTTCACCAAGTTGCATTTTCAGCAGTATTTCTAGGATATGGTGGCACTGTGGCCGCTGGCACTCTCTCCATTAGGCAATATGGATCATCCTCTGATGGAGTTCAAGTATTTTTCTCCGTATTAATCTAGATGTTTGTTTAAAAGCTTATTATATATGTTTGGCAATCATTAGTCAATATGTGATTGTAACTCTATATCCGAAAGGATCCAAATCAAAGGTGGTACACAACCACATAACCACATAGTAAAAATTTTAATCAGACTTAAAAACAATGAGGGGAGGGGCAAGAAAAAAATGTAACAACTGAAGCTTCATTATTTGTAATATTACTTTCCCCCTACCCTGTACATCTTTGCATAGAGAAAAGATACAGTGATGTCATATTGGCCCTAAACCTTGTTTTGTCAGAGAAGTAGAGTGATGTTGTATATCCATGTAAAATAAATAAATAAATGCAAGAATACAATGGCATTACCTCTTAACAGGATTTTATTTAAAAGGTCACAATTAGAGCACTTGTAAGAACACAAAAAGTTTAAAGATACAAAGGCCGCCCTGTAGAAAGGACTTTTCTTACATGCAGAAGGAATGAGGACCTTGAGCTTAAAACGTGTGGAACTCACAGGGCAGTGCGGGCCCCAGTAGATCATCAGAACTCATAATCTGAAGGAAATGAGCATGACTTCCAAGTTATTCTAAAATTGGCAGGAAGGGGGCAGGGCAGGGAGACGGCATAAATCTGAAGATTTCACTTGGCTCAGGTTAAAAAATCCAAAGAACAACAGGAATAAAACCACCTCAGCGGGATCTACCATCTGCTGACATACTCCAAAACACAAAACTGCAAACCAGTGTCCTTTAAAGAAATCCATTCTTTAAAGACCTCTGTCACAATTCTCAAGTTCACTACGGTGGTAAGGAATAATGATATTCCTGGATGAGCCAGATAGAATGAGTATTAAAAAGAAGCAATAAACAAACATTATGCTGAAGGGCTTCATAAATTAAATTCATATTTCATTTTAACAAATCTTTATAGCATTCTGCCTTGTTAAAATGTCCTGAGTGTGGCAGATGCTATTTAAACATGATGGCAATAGTGTCTGTGAAGTATATATAGAAAGAGTTCAGAAGATAGAGCAGCAACTTTTTCTACTTCGATTATCATTAGTCAGCACCATAAAATGTTAGTTAGCTGCAAGTAAGCACGCGGATAAGCTTCGTCCCCCAAATATAAGGCACTAGTAAAGAGATGAATTCTCATGAAGAACAAGTTACTTTGGAAGGACTCCCTATGTACGGTTTTTAAAAGTGACTGACAAGAATTTAATTGTGAAAGAAAAGAACATTAAGGTGTGAGTGAACTGAAATAAGGTTTGGTATCAATATTCATCTCTGGGAAAGGAAGTTGAGATCCATTCCTTTAGATAAAACGTGGCTTAGGCTGGTTTAAGAATGGAGTTGGAGCATCCATCTCTCTACGCCGCTTTTCCAGCACTGTACTGCCTGTAGTGGAAAAGACTCTTGGAGTCCACAGTGCGAGATTTCTGCACAGCTTCAGCAAAAAGTTTGGTCACCTGAAAATATACAGGGAGGAATCTTAGCAACCCACATGACGTGAAAGTGAATGTTCAATGTAGCAGGAGTGAAAAGTCACAGTTTCTGTTCCCAGTTTTCAAAGGGATATTGGATGAAAGAAAAAAAAAATTAATGGGGACTTGCTCATACATCTCAGAGCTCACCATGAAAAAGCTTATCACACTCCTACTACCCTCCCCACCCCTTAGGGATTAAAAGTGACTCAGGGACAAAATAGGATGGGCAGAAAATTAATGAGTCTTGAACAACAGTTCTTCTCCCTGTGATACAGAACTCGGTGAGCCACGTCCAAGTGGAACTGAATATATCTCATGTGATATTTTCTGTGAATTGGACAAATGCTTGCATTACCTCTGATACTCCATTATCATTAACCTGTTGCTTTTATGTGGTGGCTTTTACTTAGGAAAAATGGAATCAAAGCTTGTCTCTTCATTCCATGCCACACCACACTTTTTATTTGAAGGAAGATTGTATGGGTGACGCAGGGCCGTGGCTCTCCGTGGCTTTTGATTATTTCAATTGCTTGATCACCAACTGTCTCAGGCTATGACCTACCATAATGTCACAATTGTTTTAGATTCTGTCTAGAAACTCTTCTCCATTCTGAATGTTACCAGAAAGGGAGGAAAGAGATGTACATAGATCGATGAACCTTCTTCGGGAAGGCAGAGAAATAAAACTCCTCATGCAGCCCGGACTTGAGAAAAAGAGCGTACCTGGAAATTAGTGAGGAGAGCAATGCCACTGTCGACAGCCGTCCGCCGAATCACATAATTATCATGGACAAACTTGGTGTTGTTGTTGGGGAGATTAATCACCAGGTCAATGCTGCCGTCTCTAATCAGTCTGGAGGAATAAACAACATACACAAAAGCTTGCAGGCGGCCATGTATATGTTATTGTTAGTTTCTCAGATACAAATGTAAACGACTCTCGTAGCCATTTAAGTCAACGCTATACTGAGTTGACTGCCATTTGCCCATCTCTGCCCCTAAGTAAATGTTCAAATTGCACCATTTGGGGCTTATTCTTTTTCTTGTGTTCTTGAAAGAATTCTGGTGAAAGTCTAATGGAATAAAAGTCTTGTTTTCTCTTTAACATGCTGTCTATCCATAGGGAGGGTTGGTAAGTTGATCGATTTTTACAAGGAGGTGGTTCCTCCAGCATTGAAGTCCATTCCACCCCAAACCCCCAGCCCCAGATTAACTTTACTTCACTGCCTGCTTCCCAGGGCCTCTCATCTGATGGTAAGAGCATACAGGTCACCTGATTTTGAATTAAAGTATTTCACATTCTTTGGCTAGGCTGCTGCACACACTTGAAGACATTTAAGTGTCAAAAGCATGAAGTAATGCTAATTGTTGTTTCACAGAACTCTAAGAAAGGGCTTATTGCATCATTGGAAGTTTACTAAGGTCTCAAAAACGTGCCCTTCATTTATTAATTTGATAATGATTACAGGTTATCATCTTAAGAGATCTAACAGTATATTGCATAGAATTTGGTATGACTTAACCATTCAATAAGCTGTAATATCGTGGAACAACCGAGAATTATCTCCTATGTACCTGTGCCACATAGTTCTGTGAGAGTTTATGTAATGGTGTTCCTGAAGGGTCATGTAGTGTGCTAAAATGTTTCACAAATCTAATGACGACATAGCCTAAGGCATAATAATAACTAACCAGATCAAAGAATGGCAAATTAATTAACCCAATGGATGACATTATCATAGCTCTCACCATAGTTTCCTACACATAGCAAGTGCTCAATAAATCGATTCACTGATGCATAACCTCAGTGAAAGGCATCTGGTCAATCTTATACTTGATATATACACATACACACACAATATAAAGTGATGCATTGCATTCTTCATACCCATGATTCTCACCACTGAGATCTTGGTGTCCGTCAAGGAAAACGCCCTGACTAGGAACTATTGTGACAGATGCTACATATCACTATGTGCACATTTGGCATTATGTGTTCATAGTAATAGCAAAGTTCATCAGAATGAAGCTTTACTAATCATCAATAAATGTACTCATTTTAAATTGTTTGACTAGGAGGACTTTTAGAGTCTTACAATAGGGTATGGTGAAGTATTCATATCATACTAATTCCCAAAGTTAATTTCCTATCTGTGCTGTTTAGCTCAGACAACTCTGCCCAGTTCTTACTTTCTGATGGAAGAGAGGCTGGGATTCTGTCCTTCCTGAGATGGCCATGCCACTGGGGTGGCAGGGACATTGTTCGCATTGAGCCAGTCCGATGTGGCTTCTGTGGCAAAGAGCTGTGTTTAAAATGGAAAAGTCAGTTACTGTATCACAGGGAAGGCTTTCCTGAAGCAAAGGAGTCTACTGGGTCACACTTGGCATTTAAAACATAAAATAGAAGAAACTGGTGAATATGAGAAGCAATACGATGCCATGAACAGAGATCTGGAGTGAGTATCTTGAGTCATGGGAGTCAATATTTTTAAATTACTTTCAGTGACAAAAAATTCAATAACCTCAGTTGTAACTGCTTCTATAGAGGAAAGGGAAAAAAGTTATTCATGACTGAGAATTTATTGTTATTACATCAACAAAGCCTCATCACCAAAGGCCCACCCTGGGCCTTGGGAGTTATTTTGTTTTACTGAACAAGGCTTTGTGTATAGGTTTCACGGCAATGAAGTTTTCCATGAAACTGTAACAACTGGAAACTATGACTTCATATAGAAACATGAGAAATAAAAAGGGAAAATATATGGCAATGCACTGGAATTTTGCCTGTGTAAAATACACAGAAGGTTATCTGTGTAAGATAAACTTTCTAAGTTTTTAGCTGGCAACTTCTACTGAGTTTGTGATAACTATGTTAAAACTAGTCTTTCTAATTATTTTATTCCATGGAAGCTTTGAAACTATCAAGTTAGTCACACCTTTCAGGTTGAAAGGATGTATTTTGAGCTCTTTCATTCCCTAAGGTTCTTTTGTGGATAGATTTCAATGCTGACAGAAAACAACTTGAAAAAAAATTAATATCACATACCTTGAAACCTTCATTGTGTAATTGTTCAGCCACACCAAGGAATTTTGGACGGAATGATTGCTGAAATTAAGGAAATTAAAAAAGATTCACTTCTAGATATACATGTTCTTTATTAAGTCATATGCAATGTCGTATTCTCTCATGCCATCATAAGAGGCAGTCAGTGAGAGTTGTCAGGTGTTTAGGTGTTTTATACTTAAAGATGACAAGTTTTATCCTTCTATAGTGAGTATGAGTTCTTATTTTCCAATATAGATGAAATTCTATCCACACTATCTTACTCTCTGCTGTCTTACTTTTCATCTTCCTCTCAAATTCCTTCAGTCCATACTTAATCCACTTAGTTTTTGTGTGTGGATGCAGACAGACCCCAGTTTTGCATGAACCCTGTTCCTCGTCAGGGAGTATTTAAAGACACCTGGACGAGGAGCTCAACACCTAGTCAGCCTTGCTGGATGTTTTGCCTGTTCCACCTGTCCTACTTGCTGAATTCAAACATTGTACTGCCCTTCAGTAACTAGGCCCTGTCCTAGTAACTCATGCACAGCGCCCTGCAGTAAGTCAATTATTTAGAACTCAGTTTTGCATTTACTCTGAGGAAAAGAGTAAAAGAATGGGCTCTGGAGCCACTAAACTTGTTTTCCTGTTTTGGCTTCACCACTCATTTGCAGTGTGTGCCCACAAAAGTTAATGTCTTTGAGCTTCCATTTCTTCATTTTTAAAACAGCAACAAGAATAATAGTGTATCTTCTTCTTGGGGCTCCACAATAAACCATGACCTTGAGTAACTTACTAAACTGCTCTACGATGCTCTTTCCTCCCTGTTAAATGGGAATAGTACCAGTATCGGAGTCATAGGTCATTGCGAGTAGTCAAGGAATGAATTTAGAAGCACTACTTGCGTATAATACAGCAACTTAGCATAATTACTGCCCTATTAATAGTTCTCATTAAATATTCATTATTATTAACAAAAATGATTGTTTTTTAACCTTCCCAGAGACTAGATTCATGCCCCAGCACCTTAGTTCCCAATCCTGGGTTCTTCCATTGGCTGTCAAACTTACAACACAAACTAACTTACTCCTCACACATATTTAACTTCCAGACAGTCTTCCTTAACGTTCCATCTGACTGCTCAGATATTTCCTTAGAGTCCACTGCTGTGACCTCCGTAAAGCCCCAGCTGAATCCATCTACTTTCCAGGTCCTGCCTTCCCTGGACTCCTGCCCACAGCCATCAGGGTTCCCCAGTTCTGAACATACCTCCTTCCTGTGGCCAAACGCCAATATTTGCAAGACAGTGTTCAGGATGGAAGAAAGCAAAACTAAATGGCTAACCCAAAGATCAGCCCTGACCTTGACTTCATTAATGTGAGTATATGAATCACCGAGCTGAATCAAATATAAACAATCATACAAAGTTAAAAACATCCATTCTGCTTTAAAGGAGAATATTTAGGCTGTTGTAAAAAGTTTGCACACAGATGACAGAATGTGGTTACTTTAGCAAATGTTTTGTTATCTAGTTAGAAACCATATTAGTAATGGTTGAAAAAAAATAATAGATATGATCTTATTTCAGTTTCAGAGAAATTACAAATCTTGATAAAACATATCAAGGTCCTTGCACAATTTGAATACTGTTCAACCCGTTAAACCTCCTAAAACTTACTTACAGAGGCTTTCTGAGAACAGATCTAAATCCTAGGAAAAGACCCCAAAGACTATGTTCAAATATAAAATCCTTTCAGATTCAGGCCTTCTCAATCCCAGAACTGCAGTTTTATGAGAGAAAACTATTGGCAAATAGAAAAGATAAATGCAACTGGATGAGTCTTGGCTAACCCCCGCACTCAGGAGTTATTAATGACAGTCTTCTAGAACACGAGTTGTAACCATGCCCAGGAAAGTAGCTTTCCATTCTTGCTTAGGACCAAACAGGAAGAAAGGGGCTTAGCTGCAAGAAGCTCATGGTCAGATATAAAAACTAAAATAAGTAAGTATAAAATCAGAGCGTAACTCAGTGACATTATGGCAATTTAACGAGATATGTTCCAATCTCTTTAAGACTAACTTAGACAAAAGAACAGGACAATCATTGTTCAAGTTTGATTCTGCTTGGAAAGCAAGGGATTCAAGTAGACAGCATTTTCTTCATGTTTTAAGGTTTCTTAAATACAGTAAATATACGTGAAATAGTCTAAATTAACTTGTGAATTTTGTCAAACACCCCTAATATGGAACAGCACATTGCGATCTTCTGCTAAACACAAAACAAACTTAAGTAAGCACCAAAGTACATTAGAAATTTCAACATAAAAGTGCCCAATAAACACTTATTGACTAATTGATAAATTAATCACCTACTCTTAATTTTCCCCTAGAAAAAAAATCACTAATAATATATGGCCATGTGATAACAAAATGTTGACCTGGTTTTCTAAAATACCACTTCACAAGTACGGTGGTTCTCAACATGTGGTTCTCTGGGAAATCAGCATCACCTGGAAATTTGCTGAAATATGAAAATGTGGGCCCCACCCCAGATCAGGATCTGAGAGTGAATCCCAGTAATCTTCATTTTAGCAAAACCCCCTGAAGATTCTAACACACATGTGAGTCTAGAAATAGGAGGCAATAGTGAGAGATAGGAGGGCCATCCGTCTCGCATTTTATAATTTGAGGTGAAGGTGCACTAACCTTGGCTAAAGACAGTGAAAAATGTGGAGGGAGGAGTACTAGGATGTAATTTTTGTCTTTGCCATTTTAAAGTAAAATAAGTCAGCAAGTCCTCAAAGACCTGTAGACACCAGTCAGAACCTCATGATGGAGCTATTTCAGGGCTGTCCGCCAAGTGGAAAAGATAAATATCTGACATGACAGTACTGGCAGTTCCCAGCCAGGGAACCACTCCGCCTTCTGGTCTGGGGTGTTGGCTTTCACAGCCACATTATAAGTTTCTATCACATACGTATTGAACACTTGTGACACATAAAACAGCCTCTCTACAAAAAGAAATTACAGCTGTCAGCTTGCATCTGAGTAGCCCCAGATTTAATAGCTGATTGAAAATACCTGGGTAAGAAACCATTTGTAACGAGAGGTGAAAAGTACAAGCTGATTTATTTCCTGGAAAATGTTTATAGAAAGAAAGTCCTTTAAAAATGAAAAAAAAAATCTATATTTATTTCCTCCGATTATCATTTTCACATTACTCTGGCTTCTGGCTGCAGAACAGAGAGCCATCTTAATATTGTGTGATGCCTGTGGACTCTCCAGGGACGTCTAGATTGACAACTCTATGGTTGCTCCTAATGCTTCTGTATTGAAGATAAAAGGTTATTCATGTCACTAGGAGTTGTCTTTGTCAAATAAAATGCTTGCTTTGTGTTTCTGAGCAATGCTGAAGTGCAGATGTCAGGATGGCGCCTCCTCTCCACCAGCATCCCTGAATAGCCCAATCAGAGGGGAACAAACAGTGCATGCTCTTGATCTACTCTAGAGTAAATCGTTCATTGTTAAAGGGTGTTCCAGAAAACTTCAAAATGAGGCAGATTGCCTACTCATAGCCACTAAAAATAAATGCTGATGGGATGAAAGGAGGCTGGAAACATTGCAGGAGAATCAATGATGATTTTGTTGCCATACAAACCTGCATTCAACTTTTCTTATATTATTATAGTATCAATGTCTGTGGAAAGCCTCCTGGTAGACACAGTGTATGTAATACTGTGCTTCCCCGAAAATAACACCTAGCCATACCATCAGTTCTAATGTGTCTTTTAGAGCAAAAATTACTATTAAGACCCGGTCTTATGTTACTATAAGATAATATAATATAATACATAATATTATATAATACCCAGTCTAATATAATATAATATAATATAATACCAGTTTTCATATTAATTTTTGCTCCAAAAGACACATTAGAGCTGATGGTCCTAGTAGGTCTTATTTTCGGGAAACACGGTAGTTAAGCTGACAAGGATCCTTTAGCAAAATCTAAATCTTGATTTTTGTTTTTCCTAAGTCCTAGTTACATACAAGATTGATGTTATGAATATTTCAAACTTCCCATGTAATTTGACCTATAGGATTTAACGTTGGGAGAGCAGACACAGAGGGTCTGTGTGAGTAAAGGACTAGGGTGGGAAAGAGAAATGAAAAGGAGACTGCAGTATAACCAATGAGTGCATGCATAGCCCCCCACACACACACTTATATGATATCTATTTACTAAATGTTGAAACATGGATGATATTTGCTAGTAATAATTACTATTTAAAATATGTGTTAAACTGCCAACAATAAGGAAAAATCTTTCCTGCCTCAGAATCACTTTTACCTCTCCTCCATAGTTCTTTTTCCCCCAATTTTCTCCTGTAACTTGTTGTGAAAAATTAAGTTAAGGTATCTTCAATTAAATCCTTCTACTCATACCAGGCACATCAGTCAGAGTGGGAAAGTAAAGAGAAAACCGTGTTTCCCCAAAAATAAGACCTAGCCGCACAATCAACTGTAATACATGTTTTGGAGCAAAAATTAATATAAGACCTTGTATTATATTATATTATATTATACTATATTATATTATATTATATTATATCATACTATACTATATTATATTATATTATACCGGGTATTGTATTATATTATATTATGTTATATTAGACCTGGTCTTATATTACAGTAAAATAAGATTGGGTCTTATATTAATGTTTGCTCCAAAAGATGCATTAGAGTTAATTGGCTAGGTCTTATTTTCAGGGAAACACAGTATACCTCGAATAAATGGGATAGATATTGACCATCCTCCCTATTTACACACAAAGTAATAATAAGGCGAATTAACTGCAATAATGCTAGCAATCAGGACTCTCCTGTGAGTAAATTCTATACAGCATCATACTAAAGGAATGATTATATTAAGAAATAAAAATGAAATTCTGGACTCTCTTTCTTACAACTTTATTACATAACTCAACTAAACGCCTCCCCTTGTATTTACTGGACCTAACCCCCATTTGTATATTAGCAGTAATATTTTAGGTCCTTTTTCAGTTCTGATTCTATATAGACAAATAAGTGTATATGAATTCTTCTGATCTAGTGGAATAATGTTAAATAAAATGATTTTTGAAAAGTACAATGTATCCTGAAATATGGGACCCTAATTACTTTGTCCACAGTTGCTATGAAGCTTGGGGAGAAAGTTAAGATTAGATCTGGTCCCATTCTAATTAAAAAGATGCCCAGTGAGTTTCACAGCTAGTAACTCTCTAGTTAGTATATTCTGTCATATTGTTCATTTAAATTTATGACTATATATTTTTAAAAATAGTTGTAAATGAAAAGTCTTCATATCATAATGGCAAGACTACACATTAACTATTGGTGAAGTCAGCTTTTCCTTGCCTCCCATATAAAGTAGTTCAGAAAATGATTCTTGTATTTCTCTGAAGGCTTGGAGTCATTCCAATCAAATTTACTACAGCTACAAATATGTTATTAAATGTAATTTTATTAAATATTTATTTAAATATACTTTTTTAAACTTTGTAATTAAAATACATATATGTTTAAACACCTAAAATTATGCACCCACGCACAGGGAGAACATTCTTTGTCACAACTCCTGTAACTGCTAGAACATTGCTTTCTTTAAAAAAGAATACATTGAAAACTAGAACCTCAATGAACAGAACCTCACTGCTCTAAGAAAACTCTTTTCACCCCCAAAACCCTTTTTGTTCCTACAGAGCAAAACTTCTGTGCACTAATGCCAAAATACACAAACATTTCATGGGGATCAAATTAATTTTTGCTTCACATTTCCCTGCAGCACTGAAACCAAACAAAGCACAATTTTATACATCACTGCCTTTTTAAACTGGTATTTTACAATGTGAGCGCTAGTATGATTAGTTTTAAAGATGAGAACTAAGGGCATGGTCTCCTCTGAATGCCCCCAGGTCTCACATTAAACTTTAAGCCATAACTGGAAGTCGGGCAAATACTCTCATACTCGTGACTTAATAATACTTAATTCCCATTTATAATGTAATGAGTCTCTCATATGGTGTGATGTGTCTCTAAACTGCCATTAAGCTTCGCAATTGCAAGTCATCTTGTTAGCCTCGGCTCTAACTGTTCACCATCACCCTTTTGGCACCTTTATAAAGACAAATCCCAAGTTACTCTTTGCAGAAACTTCTTCAAAGCCACTACCCACGCAGTCTCCAGAGTCTAATTTGCTGATATTAAGACACCCTAATGAGATGGCATCTATAATAATCACCCACTGGCTTGAGGATACCTGGTACTGTTCTAATTATGTTTTAATGATTTTTATGTAACCATGCAGGGTTAGAGTTTATTAAAAGTACGGCAGGGGTGATATATAACACCATCTATGGTTTTCATAGGAGCCAAGAATTACTAATCTCAAATGAAAGTGAATGGCCAGTTGGAAGCATCTAATATTTTTCAGGAAATTTATAAACAGAACAGTCAGACATTTTTGCAATAATTATTCCAACTAACAAATGTTTACTGGCTACCATTTTGCACTGATTTACATTTGACTTGCAATAATAAACCAATAACGCCCTTTTCATTATATGAAGATATTCACTTATAATTATTTCACCCTGTTTTGATTTAGAAGACTTACCAAATGGTATTTCAAGAACCTGCACAGTATACTGTGGAATATACTGCCTCTCATAAGACCATTAAAGTCACTGCCCTTCAAGAATTTTCAATTAGTCATAGAGTGTCAGACTGACCAAATTTCTCAAATCATGCCCATGTCTTCTTCAAATTTGAATCTTTGACATTGAGTAGAAATTGAAATGTGAATGAATGACTATAAGAAGGTCAGGAGGGGATAACATGACTTCAGCTTGCAATGTGTTGGGTTCGAGACATCCAGATAGAGGTAGCCAACAGATTGTTGGAAATATGAGATGGCTGAGAATTAAGATTTAAGAGTGATAGTTACAGATAGGAGAGTGGATACTATGACATGGATGAGCTGGTAAAGGGGAAAGTTGAAAAAGAGAGAGAGAGAGAGAGAGAGAGAGAGAGAGAGAGAGAGAGAGAGAGGAAACAAAGTAAGAGCAAAACATAGAAAGATGTAACCAAGGAATAGAAGAGATTTCTTTATAAGATACCCCGACTATCTTTCAGAACAAGTACCCTTCCACTGGAGATTTTTTCTTTCTTTTTTATTTATTCACTTACTCATATTGGCCACTGCAATGGAAAAAGGCAAAAATCAGGGAATATATAGAGAACAAATGATCATTCTTTCTATAAGTTGGTGGTTTCTTTAGAAGAAGTTAAAAAAAATTTCTCCTGTTATATACCACAGTTGAGGATCTTTCCCACAACCATTCCAGCATGTACCCATGGGCATGCACATAACCACACACTGCGTACCTGTATTCCAATCAAGATGCCTTTCTGGGGTATCTTAAATCCTGTGGAAAGCATCGCCTTTAGGAAAGCTGTATGAATACCTTCACCAAAGCAAGCCACCTGTTTAGAATAAATGAAAAAAATAAAATAAAAGGAAGCAAATAATAGTCAACTACCCTTACCAAAAAAAAATACAAATGGCAAGCACTTTACTCATTTACTCCTTGCCAGATTTTATTGAGTCGCCCATACAAGCTGAATCCAGGGATGAAAAGACTGGCCAGGGCAGATGTATCTTATGTTTTTAATTAAGCATAATGAATGAATAAGCAATTCTTTCTCTGTCCAACAACACTCCATGGAACAACATAACTGGATTCTACTGTGAGTTATTTGGATACAAATCACAGCTTCTGGTTCATAATGTGGTTAGTTACCAAATGTTAATATGACATAATGTTTAAATAACAGTGTATATCATGTGTGCTATGCAGCAGTGCATGAATTCACAGGTCAGTAGCACAAATGCATAACTGCTGATCAATTGCTTAGGAGTCGTTTCATATAGCTTATGGAAAACCTTCTGCGAAATTCAATAAACGCATGAAAATCTCAAAGGAGCTTGTTTTCTTTTTATAATATTCATAAAATGAACAAAAATATACTGCTACTAGTTCGAATACCACAGCCATCAATAAAAAAAAAATTGCAAACTAATACATAATGTTAGGAAATACAAAAGCTTCACGGAGGGTAATGTGCTACAATGTAACTACGAGTCAAATGGCCGCCATAACTATAGAACAAGTGGTGGATGTGAGCATGATGGGAGTAGATTCTGCCCTGCACACCATCGTTTGGCACAGGTACAGAACCACCATTATAGTAAATAACACTGATGGTTAAAGTCATTCTTCAAGCAAATGACTTTCTTACTGTGAAAGGAAAGTTGTCATCACTATGACCTTCAGTCCACCACCAGTATATACTCCACAGTGAATGTTTTCTTTGGTCAAGTACTGACCAACTAACTTAAGTAAAGTCAACCTAAGTTAATGGGACCCAAATTCTAATTTGGAAATCTAATTCTAAGGGCCATCTCATCAAAAGTGCAGATACAACAACACATAGAGATTTCAGCAGTTTTATACCCCTCCCCCCCAAAAAAAAAACAAATGAAAAAAATAAAATAACGTAGTCAGATATTCAAGTAAAATTTAGGACTAACACTCCCACCTCACTGCTAGGAAAATAAAATGCCCCATACCTGGATTAGGAGCTAATGGTTCATTCAGTCCCACCACAAGCCATTCAAATAATGAAAATGTCTTTTTGATGCATAATTGAGATTTCACTAAGCTAGATTATTATTCTGATTTCAGTTATAAAATAGACCTTGTAATATCACACTTAGTGACACTTGGAAATATGACTCTAATAACGGAAGAAGCATTCTCTCTCTTTACATTTCTAAAACAGCTACAACAAAAGGGGAGTCAAATTTCTAAGTCTTTCATATTTCAATAACTCCAATAATGTATGCCTGGAGACAGAATAGACTTAGGCCCTGAAAATACGTTTGCCACACTAGAGCAAACAGCGTGAAGAAAAAGAGCTCTTTCTCTGATCTGAACCTTGGACCAGCTGAAAACAGCCCCGTTACTGAGTGATCATGGGACCAAGACGAACCCAGAGAGCACCTCCTTCAACAGCTGAGAAACATAATGGAGGTCGCTCGTCTTAAAGTTGGGTGTTCTCACCTATTAAATTATAAGAAGCAGCAAAAAGGCTAGACAAGGCAATCATCAGTCCAAACACAAACAAGATAGCCATTTATTTCTCACTGCTTGCCTTCCTGTCTCACTTGGCTTCTTATCACAGATCTTGCTTGTAACCAGGCAATCATATAAAACCTCACATCTTGGTTGCAATTAAACATTTTCCCCTTTCAGGTTTTCCTTAATACCAAGAGGAAACAATGATGCCTCCCAGTCTGATGTTGACACTCCGATGTGCACTGATGAGAATTTGAAGGTTGGATCTAGTAAGTCTGTCAAGGCTAGGTGATTCATAAAATGTCCTGACACTGACATGTAGGGAACTTTCTAGGATCTGACAGCTCTCTACAAGGAACACATTTCGCATTCTTAAAGAAACCTCCCGCTGACAAGAGTCCCAACACAAGTGAAGAGGGACATCCAGTGGCCAATCCCATTATAGTTTCTAGATAATCCCCAGGAAGTTAAAGCAGCTTTGAAAGGGGTTCTGGGATTCTGCATTTATCTGCACATTACACAACGTTTAGGTCCATGAGCTTTCTAATGCTGTACATTCAGTCTACATATTGCTGGTAAAAATCCAATGATCTAATTAGAGGGTGCTATTGCAGAGGGACCTGAGAACCTTAAAATAAAAAGAATGACCAGAAGATATTTACTTGTCTAGAGGAGTATCTGAAAGATGCTCTCAATGTGTAATATGGAAATGAATTAGGAACACATGTGTTATAGTCACATGTTCAAATAAGTGAGAATTTAGACTCTGGTCCACAAAAGACTTTTATGTATATATACATATATATACATATATATATATGTAAATATATATATGTATATATACACATATATATGTACATATACATATATATGTGTGTGTGTATATATATATATATATATATATATTCATTTTAGGTGTATGAAACAATGTAATAGTTAGACATTTACACCCCTCGCAAAGTGATAACCCTCCTTCCCCAATCTACTACCCCTCTGACATCGTACAGCTGTAACAGTTCCACCGACTAAAATATTTTTCTTTAGCTCAAAATTCTTAAGCCCTTTCAGATTTACTCTGATAGCAGAAGTTTGTGTCTCCATTACTACTTACCAACTTACTTGACTATATTCAGACTATATATAAAACCATATATTTCAAAGTAGATTTAATGAAAGTGTTCATGGATCATTAACTAGTTACCTCTCCAGTGGAAGCCATCTCACATCGCAGAATGGGGTCAGCATCCCTCAACCGGGGCCAGGAAAACATTGGAGCCTGTCAGAAATAATGGGGGGGGGGAGATATGTGAGAAAAGGTATACAGGAACTAAGAGAGGACAAATATATGATTTGGTGAATTATCTCTCACATGATTTATTTAGTCTACGGTAGACATGTAAAAAATCTCTTTGGTCCAAGCATCTGATTTGAAAAACAGCCTTAAAACTCTGTTCCAAGAATTTCTTGAGTTCTTGGCCAAAATCTTGGGTTAAATAATCACAAATTATTTCTGTAAATAGGGCCCCTGTGACCAGTCTAGGCCAGTGTTTCTAATCTGGCCTATGCAGATTCTTACTGGAGTGATTTCAAACAAAGTTTAAAATTGGCCTCTCCAATCACAGATTTCAAACACATTTTTTCCTTGGTTGGCTTTTGAAACATTCCTCTTCTTGTTCTGATCATTTGAACTTGCAACAAACAAGCCACCTTGCCAGAAATTTCTGTCTGTAAACTGACTTCTGAGACATTAAACTGTTGTTGACACCTCTTAAAAAGCTTTTAAAAAAAACATTCTACTTAGAGACACTTTTACTCAGAACTTTCATATGAACCAGAACATAGATAGGAATGCTTCTTTTTCATTTATTTTAATCAGTGGAACTCACTAAGAATCGAATTTTTGTTTCTTGCTTGTATACATTTATCTAGTCTAGACTGTTGCTCCTTTGATTTTTGGCATGCCTCTAAGTTTTCATGGGAATTCTAGCATGAAGTCATTTCACTGGGTTCTCTTAGTCAAGTTATTATACATTCCTGAACTCCAGCTTCTCAATACCTTCATCTGTTGATATGTATCGACCTCACGAGAGCTATATTAAGATTAACTATGAATAAGAAATTTGAAAAATGTCAAGATTCATATACAATGATAACTAGGAAAGAGGTAAACTGAAAGATACAGTGTATTTTGAAAAATGTATATTGTTTTTAGTTGGAAATTGTCTCACACACATGTCAGTGCATGTGTGCATGTATGTATATATTCCTCGATCTATGAACAAAGAAACATGAATTTGAAACTTATCTATAGAATCTCCAGGGAGAAAATGTTTTTCGGGGCCTTCTACTTGTTGGTCTCAAACAAACAAACAAACAAATAAACAAAAATTGTGTATATATATCTCACTGAGAGCTTTAACAATTTATGTTTTGTTATAGTCTCCGGGAATAAAATGTCACCCTCCTCCAACATAAAAAGTGACATTCCATTTTAATGCGCTATAAAATCCAATGCATCCTATATTACTAACTTAAATAAGATTAATACATATTTTTTGATTTATACCTTCAACTAAACCTTCCACTGCAAAAGTCAGAAGTCAGAGTCTCAGCTGTAACACAATTATGGTTGAGGTCACTAGTACATATAGGAATGGAAATCTTTTGAAAGCATCCAAAATACATAAATGCCACATAACTATATCACAAAATATAAATTAATTTCATTGTGCTCTTCACGTAAAATTTTAAATATATTTATATAATATCTCACTAATCATCATGCCTGTCCCAAAAAGTTGTCATAGTTATATATACTCTGTGCATGGATACACTGAGGCAGCTAGAGGAAAACACTGGCTTTATTATAAGGTACTGTTAGAGATATACAAATATAGTATTGGAAATTAGTGAACAATCCCCTAAATTTTCCTGGTCACTTGTCATAAATGTGCTGGCAATTGCATCACCCTCACAACACCACTGTGAACAGCAACTGCTATCTCAACTTCTTAAGTGGAAAAAATGTGCCCGTGAAGAAACAGAACTAAGTGAAGGTAGCCAACATGGCAAGAATTTAACCAACATCCCAGGGTAAAAACTCTTCCAAGATTCATGCATCCCTGAAGTCTTGGCACAATTCAAAAGTGGTATAATTCAAGTCTTATCCTAACAAAATGTGTCCATGATTTCTAATTACCAACTAAACTGGCACCAATTACATCAGTTGCATAAACATAGTTTATGATTTACTCAGCTAGTTAGTTTTGAAGTTATACAGTTCTAAATAATTAAAAACATTTTTTATGAAATGTACAGTAGTTCACATAAAGTTGACTGTAGTGCAACTGCATTACATTAGTCAAAGGAAATATCAGAAGTCCCAGGTTCAGCCCTTTAGTTGGAAGTTTCATAGAATATCAAGATTATTTTGATGAAAAATTGTTCGTTTAATTTCCTTGGAATTTACAATAATGACTAATAGAATTTTTTCAAATGTTACCTTGATTGCAACATAGTCAGCAGGAATGATGGGATGCTCCAGTGTTGGAAGAGGTTTCTCATCAATGTTCTCTCCAATCATTACCTTTGTGGCCACATCAATGAAGTCTACCCCGAGTGTCTTGGAAACAAAGGGGAATGATCGAGAAGCTCTCAGGTTACACTCAATCACCTGGAGAGAAGATTCAAAAGAGAAAGAATGGTGAGAGCCAATGACAACAATATTAATATTCTCCCTGCCACTTGGGGTCCAGCTGTTATTGACTGGGGATTAGCTCTTGTTTTGTCGGCCTCTCCCTTTTTTCCCCACTGTTCTCCCACTTTTGCTACCTGGTTTTCGTCAGTCAGTATCTTTGAACTCTGGCTGTCTTCCATCCCCTTTCCATAATTCATCCCCATATACTACTGACAGGTTGATGTCAATGCAGAGTTCAGGTAATGCCACATCCCTACCAGAAGCCTTCACTGGATTTCCACTGGCCATCAGATCAGTCAAGTCCTTGACGGCCTTCTACCCTCTTGTCTCAACATGCCTCTCTGTGTCCTTGTATTACCTTGGGCCACTTTCTTGGCCCCAGTCTTATTTTCCATGTTACCTTCCACTATTTCCTGAGAAAAATGATCTTGCTAAACCAAAGTAGTCAGTATCTCCTAAAATGTGCCAAGTTTTCTCATAGATGTTCCATGTGTAATGTACTCTCTACCTTCCTTCCAGCCAATCTTTCAGATCCAGTTCAATACAAGATCTTCATTGGAATCTTTTATGATTTATCCCAATCTAGATAAGCAGACATATGACACACAAATGCATGCTCATGTACATATGTACGTGCATGTGTGCAGAAACACACACACACACACACACACACACACATTCTCACACTAGCATGGTCACTCTATGCTATGACTCCAATATCATTTTATTTGTGCATTCCTTCTAGCAGCTATTATACTCTAGCTTGTGCGATGCTTATCTACAAATTCCTTTCCAGTCCTCACCAAACTGAAGATCTCTAGGAGCAGTGACTGCTTTATAAATCTTTGTATTCACCATATTACTTTGCATAGCAGATGCCGAATCCATATTGGTTACTGATGGGTTAAATTACACAGACTAAATTAATTAAGACTAAGCTAGCTGACTTAACACTTCTCTATTTTTTTGGTAAATAGTATACAAAATATAGCTTCCTGCTCTCGGAAAAGAATAAAGCAACACTACAGTGCATGCAATTTATAACTGCTATACATGTTCAGATTACTTTATGATAGTCACGGTATCCATCTGTACTATACTGGAGATGGCAGACTGTGATCTCCTTTCCAGCAGATCGGAGTCTTTTACAAAGTTGTGACTATCAGTACCGCCGAGCCCGTGCCTTCAAACAAGGCAGGCATTCTCCGCTGTGCAAAATCCCATACTCAGATACGAAGAGCTGCAGAGTCTCAGCCGCTCTGTATCTGTGCTCACAGAGATTACCAGAGGGACACAAATCAACATGACCTAACACAGCAGTGGTGTCCTCTCAAACACCTTGTCATTTCTTACCAAGACATCATTTCCTTTGACAAGAAATTGGACGTTGAATGGGCCAGAGATGGCAAAAGCCTTTGCGATCTTTCGGGTAGCATCCTTCACCTAGATCAAAAGGACAATGATATAATGCTATAAAAAACATACCTTAGTTAAAGAACAAACAAACAAAAAAGTTACAGAACCTTACATTTAGATTTCTGTAATTTCTCTTTACAGAGAGTTACATTTCTAATAACGACAACAACAACAACAATAATAAAAGCCATGGTTAGGCTTCTGTTAACAAAATGATAAATACTAAATATTTATAACAGGATTGCAGGGAAAAGAACAAATAATTTTATAGGATTATCTCTGCCAGATGCCCCTATCTACCTACGATTATATATCCTGGTTTTACTTTGAGAGAGAGAGTCCTTTCAGTTTAGTTCCTTCAGGACCAGAAACTGAAGACCAAACTCTTTATCAATCTAATGACCCACCTGCTGAGAGGTGCAGGCCCCCAAAATTACATGGTAGTGGAAAGAGACCAGGGAGATTACTTTTATGTGCTTTTCTGCTGCCCTGGACTCTACATGAATACATATTATGGTCAGAAAGAAATGGTGTTTCCTTGCAGGGAGGCTCCACATGTCACATATAGGAATTTTGTGTCCTATAACCAGAGGCAGAAGGGGGCACTGACTGCAAGAGCTCCTCATTCATTAGACTTACAAGAGTGGTTCAGCAACTAAATTGGTTATCAAACGAAGTAGAGCCTGTGGCACATTGAGCTCTGAGAGATCTGGAAAAACCTGAGCTCTTGAAGCCATTTATCTTGATATGAGAAACTGAAGCACATTTGAAATCTGGGATGTTGTTCTTTCATGCTACAGACATTACAAAGCATCTTGCTACCGTCACATTCTAGAAGAAGGTCAAACTATCAGAATTCAACTAAGTGTATAGATAGACAGATAGACCTTCCTTGAACCTGATGGCAGGATTATTGAAAAGGCTCACTAAAAAAGCCAAGCCTGACCGAATATAGTTGAAGACTAAAGGAACAGCCACAGGCGTTAGTTAAGATAAGAGTTGCTAGTATACCTAGCAGTACATACTGCCTACTGAGGCCTAGTCGTTATTCAGGGGAAGGTCTTTAGAACATTGGTTCTAAAAGAGGAGTAGAAAGAGACACATCAGAAACTTCTGGTTTGAAGTAAAGTTACGGGTGGATAGCAAAAGCATCAGTTCCAGAAGATTCCCGTGTGACTGCTGCAAACCTGCTTCTAACTGAGAAGCATTGCTTTATATGATGAGCACCTGCAAGTAGCTCTCAAATATTAGCATCACGAGCAGCACTGTTCTCCCAATGTGGTCCCCAGGCCAGGAGCAGCAGCATCACTTGGGAACTTGTTAAAAATGCAAATTCTGGTGCCCCACCCAGAACAGAATCAGAAACTGGGGCTGGAGTCTCGGGATCTGTACTTGAACAGATTCCCCAGGTGGTTTTCATACACCCTGAAATTAGAGACCCACTGCACTAGCATACATCCAAACAGGCTCTAAAGGGCAGTGAAGGAACGTGTTACCTTTAAAATATCCAGCAGACTCAGAGCAAGGAAGTTTCCCTCATAATTAAATTTTACCTGAGGCATGTCCTACATTGCTACTAGTTTTAAAAAAACAAAACCATGTTTTTATCTTTGCTTTTTTTCTCTTCCACTTTTATTTATAAAGAATGACCTTTTCAATGGCTCCTTGGCTGATGGTTTGTGTGGGCAGCATCAGAGTCGCATCTCCTGAGTGGACACCTGCATCTTCCACATGTTCAGAGATGGCATGAGAGATCACCTGGCCAAAAGAGGATTTTAGAAAGAGTCATCAGGCACCTACTTCAATGAAACGGTTGCCTTGCCCACCCCTTTGAATCTGACAGATGCCTTGAGCATTGACCGGTTCCTTTGCTAAGCCCCTGATGAGAGGAGAAGAAATAGCTGCACACATAGACTTGTCAAGGTTCCCTGTGCAGTGACAGATTGCTTCTAGGGGAACCTGAGAGCAGCTGAGAGCTTACCTCCCTCTTCCATTGATTGGGGTGGGTATAAATAATAGGAAAAGAGGACAACTAAACCCAACTCATATTGACATTTAAGAACACATAGAAAAGTAAAGCATGGGGAAGGCACTGGAGATAATCTTTACCGTTTCCTTCCAGGTTAAGTTTTAGACACTGAAAAAGAAAAGATGGGAAAGGCGAGTATCTAGCTAGGTAAGTGTCATAACTTAGGTGGACCCGAAAGAAGACTTCAGATCTAAAGATCAAGAAACCTTTAAATTGAAACTGGAGAGAGGAGGGAAACAAAAGGAAAATATCCTTATCCTGTTATATGGGTAAGGAAACTAAGGTAATACAAGAAAAATAACTCAAGTACATGCGACTACTATGTGGCATGTACTTGTCACATAGTGTACTTGTACTATGTGAGTCAGGATTTTGAACTCTTATCTGTCATATTCCAAAGTGTATGGTTTCTCTCGGTCACTATATCCTGAATGTTAATAACAAGTATGTCTTGGGAAATAAAAAAGCTTAGGGTGGGGGAGAATAATTGGGTGACTGTAAAAGACTTAAATTATGGAAACAATTTGCTTATCAGATTCATAGATGACTTAAAGCAGAGTGACATTTGAGACTCAGTCTTCCTGCTGTGACCTGGGCAAAATACTTTATCTGCTCAGTCTTGTTCTCTGATAAGATGTGAATAACAATGGTATCTGTCTCATAGAATGTTTGTAAGGAGAAAAGAGAACAAGTATACAGTGTTTGGCATGATATTTAGTGTATAGTAAGCACTTAAATTTTTTTTATATTGTCTAGAATGGGGAGGTAATAATCCCATTGAGCTCTGAAAATATCAGAATATATCCAAAGTACTGTGTCCATTTATGAGTGTGACTAGTCAGAAATTATGTGAATAACCTGGAATATTTCCAAAAGAAGGAGCCCAGGATGATAAGCAGTAGTTGATGTCTGAGAAAGGCTCAGGGCAAGAGCTTATTTTACAACTTGGAGCCAAATCAGACTAATTTTACTTTACCAGCACAAAATTTGAAAAAAATATGAATATTTCTAGACCAGTTTTTCATTCTCCACTTCTACATTGGTATGATTACATTTCTCTTATTTTATACCGCAGTCTCCAATAGTTAAAATGTTGAAAAAGCAGAAACACTAAACTTATGCCCTGCAACTCCGGAAGTTAGGAAGTCAGGGAGGAAAATTCTAGGGAAGAAGACCTTAGTTCAAAAGAAGGAATATGTGAGATGTCCGAAAAGAAACCATCCAAAATAAAATATATATAATCTTATTAATTTTTGTGCTCTGTATCACCAAAAGAGTTAAACCGAAAACAAATGACCACCTTCCATGGATGCTGTGAAAAAATTTTTCATCATTGGAGGGCAGGGGGTTGAAATACATGATTTCTAAGGGTGCTTCAACTCAAGATTACATGATTCTGTGGAGTGTTTTTTTTTAAAAAAAAAAAACCTCACTTTGAACTATGAATTTGGAAGACAAAAAAAAACAGGAAAAAAATTAACATCCTCAGTGGTTTGAAATATCTGCAAAGTAAAAGATAAAAGTCAACCTTTTATATTTCCTTAAAGGAAATAAATAGACATGGACTTCCTAAAACATAACTTCCTATATTTCAAAAAAAGATCATAAATGCCTGATTACACATCTAGGAAACTAAAGGAAAACATTCTTCACATTTTCGTTTTTCCCTGAAGTTGAATGCATTCATTGCATTAGGAATCAAGATGTGATATAAGCCGATTTTATGTTATTATCATTATCTACCCTACTCTGTTTGGTTTGGCCTTCATTAACCCAATAAAAAGGGGGTAGTTGAGAAATCAAGGGAGAAGAAAAACTAGGGATTCAATTAGGAACTTCAGAAAGAAAAGCTTTGGATGTTTTTATAATATCCACTGAAACATAAAAGGAAACTCATAGACAAAAGAAAACGAGAGAGAAAATGTATTCACAAAGAATGATGAGTACAGGATGATAATTAATTTTGAATATCATCAAAGAGAAATTCTAACAGTGAGATTCCAACATAAAACACAGGAAATATGGTACCCATGACACATAACTGAAATGTCAGTGAATTTGAAAATTTTTTTGACTGAGCAGCTTATCCATTATTATTAGAGACCTGTTTTGTAGAAATCATGAGCTCTAATCTGTTGTATTTCAAAACTGCCGAGAAAAAAAAAATTGATGGGAAGACAGAGATGGGAGAGATGGGAATAAAGCACTTACTCTTCCTTCTTTGCCGACAGCATCCATTTCTACTTCCCTGGCTCCCTCAATAAATTTCGTCAGTACCACTGGGTGTTCCTGTCACCAAGGAAAACAGAAGGACAGAACCTTTAGCTGAAATTATGTGTGCAGTGTCAAGTAAATAGTGTACCTGAAGTAAATACCAGGGCAATACTTGCAAAAAAGCTTAAATGCTAAACACACTACACAAACTCATTAGCCAATTTGTTTTATAAAAACAAGGTCATTCTCTGCTTATAGTGAGGCAGAAGGTGTTTCTCTCATTTTAAATACTCAGTGAATTGAACATGAGTTCTAAAATTCAAATATAGACCACTAGGTGAGGGAAAAGAGGGCGCTAAATGAGAGGAAAGAATGGGGGTTCCTTTTCTGTTTCCAGAGTTATGGATAACTTATGGAATAAAATATCTCTCTATCTTATTTATAATTATATATTATTATCGATTCAGGTTCTTTCTCTTTTCTTACACTTTTCCACGCACTACAATTTCCTAAATCAGTTCTCTATATGAGAATTGTGAAAGAAATCAGAATAGCATTTTGTATCAGTTTTATTAAGCCAAAGATGGAATCCTTTACCTGAAATTGATATGCCTTAAACCACCTCTAAAGTATGACATTTGCAACTGCAACATCAAACATTTTTTTCTTTATTTATTTGAAAATGTCCTTCCTTTCTCAGCTGTTTCAGACCCTTTAACATTCTTGAAGTTCTTTCCACACTCAGTTCCTTCATGATTGTGTTGTGATGCCCTCCGCAACCTGACCACTGCTTGCTTTTTCCAGACTAAAGGAAGAGGTTGAATGAAGAGCTCCAGGGTAGAGGCAAGTCTGCACTATATCCTAGGCACAAACAACCTGTACAACTTGCTGTTTTTTTTAAAAAAACAAGAAGACCCTGCTGTTTCTTGTCTCCATGCCGCTCTTCCCCAAATGCACTCCACCTTCACTCCTCAGCCTCTTTGAATATCTTTCAAATTTCAAACCATCCTCTAGGACCTAGCTCAAATGCTACCTCCTCCCTTACGCCTTCTCTGAACATCTCTTTCTCCTCTGACCACCTATCCCTTTTCGCCATTGTCATGGAATTCATCATCTAATGCATATGTGTTAAATTTAATATACCTTATCTCCTTTGAGAGAACACTTTAAATAGAATTGAATTTTGTGGAAAACCAACGTTTTATGTCACAAATAAGCTTCTCTCTTCTTAAAATTTAGTACCATGTTTTCCCGACAATGAGACCTAGCAGGACCATTAGCTCTAATGCATCTTTTGGAGCAAAAATTAATATAAGACCTGGTATTATATTACATTATATTATATTACATTACATTACATTACATTACATTACATTATATTATATTATATTATATTATACTATATTAAAGACCCGGTCTTATATCAAAATAAGACTGGGTCTTATACTAATTTTTGCTCCAAAAGACACATTAGAGCTAATGGTTCGGCTAGGTCTTATTCTGGGGTAAACACGGTATTAAATGAAGTAAATTTCCACACTTCTTTTTCTTCAAATACCTACTGGGCATGCAACTGTGTATTAGCCAAAAAACAAACAAACAAACAAACAAACAAAAACACAAAGTCCTCTCCATCTCTAGTCCCTCTTTTAAAATTATTGGATGTTTACTGCAGCAGTCCTGGTCAAGTTGAATGGAGACCTACATGGTTGCTGTTTCTTTCTTTTCTATATTATGGTGATAACACTATTACTTCAAAAGAAGATAAAGTTTACCAGCTGTCTCAGTTACCCTAGCCAAGCCTGAGACAGGGATTCCTGTTCAAGTGATTTCTTGAGGGAGTTGGAAAAGCAGGATGGGGCAGCAGGACAAAGCTAGTAAGCCTGTGGTCTCAGTGGGAGCTGGGTTCAGCCTTACATACCCCCTCTACCCCCCCCCCCCCCGCCCAAGGAGCATGAACTGCAGCACAGAGTAAGTCCCAAGGCAAAGGTTGGTCACTCTCTAGGGTTTTGAGGGTGGTCGTGAGGTGAAGGATCTTGCCTCCCATGGAAGAGTTTCCCATTTGACTGAGAATAGTTACCCAGAGAAGTGCTGCTGGGAGGTTATTATCAGCCAACACAGAAGTTGGGGGATGGATGCTCCCAGAAATAAAGGAATCTGAGTGGGACGACAAAGTATCTACCCTCCAGAACAACTGAAGAAATTTATGAAATAGTCTTTACTACGTTGAGAAAGAGAACATCTCAATAAATTTCCATTTTCCAACAGCATTATACATTTTTGGCTTTCTTAAAACACTTTTTTCCTTTGGTCTCCATGGACTAGCTTCTTATGTTTCTTTCTCAGGCTCTTTCTCAGGTTCTTCTCTTAAATGCTGGTATTGCTCTTTTCTATGCCTTAAGCGTTCCTTTTCCTCTATATTCTCTCCTTAGCGATTGCTTCCATTCTCAAAGCCTCAATGAAAATGATGCGCTATTTATTTTCCAAGTCTATATTTACATCTCTGTCTTTGGCCATGATCTTGATCCACAATTTCAAATCTATATAACCCTCTGTTTCAAAATATGTCCTTTCGGACACCTCATGGGCACCTCATATTTAAAAGGTCAAAAATTAAATACATAACTTCCCCTTCTAAAATTTCTTTCTCTGGTAATCCCTGTCTCAATAAGTGATACCACCACCCATTCAGTTGTCCAAGGCAGAAACTCAGGAGTCATCCTTCGTCCTCTCTCTCACCCTCCACCTCCATCCAGTCACTAACTGCCTTCAATGCACAGCCTCAATATTTCTACGAGTTTGGTGCAAAGGTAATTGCAGTATAAAAGGTTAAGAATAATTGCAAAAACCGCAATTACTTTTGCACCAACCTAATAGAATGCGTGTCCTTCTCTCCATCTTTACTATCATTACTCTGATCCAAGGCACTGTTATCTCAACCCTGAGCTACAGCAACAGCCCCCTGACCTCTTTCCATGAAGTCAGTCTTGGCCCAGAATTCACTCTCTGTAATACAACCGAGCGATCTTTTTAAAATAGAAAATATGACTAAAATCCAAACTTATTATACTGACTGACAAGCTTGTTTTTATCTACTTCGGATCTATGTACTTCTTCTCCATGATTATAATCAACACTTCCCACCTGTTTGGTATCCTACCCATTCATAGAGTGAATGCTTGATCAGTTTCTAGAAACTCCACGCTTTTTCTCAGCTTCAGACCTTTGTACCTGCTGTTCTTTCTTCCTACATACTTCCATTATGTAAACCTTTTCAACTATGAATCAACCATCTTAAATCTATTCAGAAGTCCCTTCTTCAGAGACTGGACTCTAATACTTTCATCTTCTGCCTCAACATCACATATTTTCTGCAATGCTCATATTGTTTAATTGTAATGATCTGATGTCTGATGTCCCTAGCAAAGAGAGTTCTCTGTGAGAGCAGAGATTTCATCTATCTTTTCATGAGTGTAACCTGTGATACTGAGAACAAGGCAGGTTCTAATATGAATGAATACATAGATAGATGAATGACAAATGTCCTCTAGATTCCCAGCTTCTGCTGAACTTTGATGGGGAGACTTGAACCAGAAAGTACTCAATCAGACATCTCTATTATAGAACTTTGGTCCTATGAGGGCTCTATTCAGATGCTAGCTGAAAAAAAAAAAACACAAAAAAAACAAAAAACAAAAAATATTCTTAAAAATAATCTACCAGGTAGAGGCTCTATGAGATCCATTGTTCCCAGCCAAAAAGAGAGGATTCCTGCTGCATCACCCACATAAGACCAGCTACGTCCAGCAGCCAGGTTCTCAAGATGGGAGAGAGACAGGACTGCTGGAAGGGAATGAGATAGAGAAGAGGGCAGCCAGTGTCTCACTCCAGAGCACATTAATGAAAACTGGCCCATTGGAGAGATTCCCTCCTTAATTATCAGTTATGCAAAAGTGAATTCTAAATCTACTTGGCTTTCTTTATTTTACCCTCTTTGTCTCTTCTCACTCTTTATCATTATCCACTCTCTTCACTGCCCAAATATCCTTGGGAAGCAACTATCACACAGAAGGGAGGTCCTGGTTCACTTGTGCAGGAACAATGCATGTTCTTTACTCCTCTTTGAATGCCTCTGATTTCACTCTTCAGTTCCCTCCAAATTCTACTTGCCTAACATCAAACTCTTTTCTCAGTTGTGCTTTCTCTCTCTCTCCCTCTCTCTCTACATATATAAATATATATATATATATATATATATATATATATATATATATATGTATATTTTTAACCACAACTAGCTTGTGAAAGCTTTTAAAAGGGAAACATTACTTTCATCCTCGACAGTACAAGATCTGCAGATCAATAACCCACTGGGTAAATCTTAAATAGATCACATTGAGGTAACGCCAAAGGAGAAAGTAAAATCTGGGGCAGTGGAGGAAGGTGGTTAAATTGCCACAAAATTATAAACATTTATTATTAACTGACAAATGGAATGTACCAAAATGGGAAGAAAAAAAAAATCAATAGGTGAGCAAGGGAATTTACGATAAAATTGCAGGGTTGACTAAGGCCAAGTCTCTCCAGGTGTGAGAATAAAAATCAGGGAAACCTTCACTGGTTCATGATGAGCATGGGTGGACAGCCTTTGAGGCTGGAGATCCCAGGGATAAGTTAACCAGCATCTCACTCATGATCAGATAGGATGCTTATTCAACCTGGCTCCTGGAGTCTAAAGTCACATAAGTCTCTGTTGTGATCAGCTATGCACTGGTCCTCCTCTTCTGCACAATCCCTAAGGATCTAAATATAATTATGCAATTGGGTTTTCTCATTTCCACATGTGGGAGACTAGTGGGTAGAAGAAAAAAGGAAAACCATCCTAACAACATCCTGTGAAAAGAAAATCAACAATACGAAATAAAGTAGCAATTAACAAAAGAGGTAAATGTCACCAGTAGGAAATTGAACACTACCTGAGAGACTCTGGTGGCTTCCTCTAGGAATCTTTTCATCTCATCCTCGGAGAATACCACATTCATGGCAGACCCACTGGGAAAGGAGGGGGAAAAAAAACAGGTCAGTTTCTTTACCAGTTCAGAAGTAAAGCATCCTAGACTTGATGGCTTCTCAGAACAGTTTCAGGCAACCTCTAGGTTGGTCTAGGCTAAGTAAAAAGGTGCCTTTTTATTTATTTATTTATTTATTTATTTATTTATTTATTTATTTATTTATTTATTTATTTTAGGTTGAGACTTTACTCCATTTAATCAACGGGATAGTCAACCAAAGTAAAAACTCTCCCAAGTTGGGGATAAGGATGGGGGTGAGACCTGTGATAAAGCGTAAATAAAACCATGGTAGTTCTAAAGATGGTATGTCTCCAAGGTTTGTCCTTTCTGATTTATGTTTTAATGCCCTTCTGATTGCAGGTAATTCTTAAACCTTAACAGGAGTCATCACAGGACGTAGTTTCTCTACCTCTGTTTCTGCAGAGTTCAATACCAACGGCTGATCTTAATCCACAGGTTCCCAGTCAAAGCAGGTCATTCTACTACTTCAATCAGGTTACAAAACAATCCATTTTTTAAGTAACATTTGCGAATATAATGTGTAGTATCTGACTGAAATGTATTCAAGTCTGTCCTGTCTAAATACCTGAGAAGAAATGCTATGTGAAATCAATTTACTCTGAATTTTGATATTGTCAAAGTAGAATGGAAGGAGGTGAAAGAAGAAGGAACAAGAGGAAGGAAATAAACAAGAAAAAAACAAAAAAAATTACTTTCCACTTCCTTTAAAAAGTTTTTTTTTTTTTCCTTTTCTACTCTATTACAAAATTCTGCATAATATGAGCTTTCAACTTCTTCATCTATTTAAGATAGGAAGGCTAGGGCTATAATTTTGATAATTCATAGAACAGGAACCCAGAACAAAGATACAAAGATGAAAAAGGAAGCACAATAGTCAAAGCTACTGTCTGAGATCCTCCCTTCAATATCTGTGTATTGTTTAAATTAACTTACATTAATACCTCAAAGAAGTAGTATTATTAGACTATGGTTTATACAAAAGTCATCTACATGAAAAGGAAAGTTTTCCACCTCATTTGAAATTTTTCGTTATTTTAAAGAATCCCGTCTCAGATTCCATTTACACTTTCAAATTGTGCACAGCAAATTGTGTTTCTCTTATTATCCCCTGTTCACTGAAGTAGTTCCTTACATGTAGTAACATCTGAAGAGAGTTAGCGATAATTCACAACTTCTCCTTTGATGATAGAACTTGGTTTCAACGTTTAATATAAAAGATCCTCACTGTTCATGTCCTTCACCATTATAATTTACCTATTAAAAATGTGATCTCAAAAACTCAAAAATTCAAAACAGAGGCATCATCAGAAAGCGTTGACAATAGTCAAAGATAAGCTGTCATTTCTTGGTATTAAAAAACAGATATCCCAAGTCTATTTTGTTTTGGGTTTGCATTTTGTCATTTTTAATTGTCCTCTCCTCTACTGTAAAACTATCCTCCCTCAGTTTGGCCAGGAGATGCCCTGCGCCATGTTTCTAAGATATAGGACTACAGTGTCTTTCCATCGCCACTTACAGAAGGAAAAGCGTTAAACTGAAGGACTGTGCATAGGTCCTCAATCTGACTGTGTTTGTTTGGGGATCACTGATGGAGGTACAAATTACTACACGTCAAAGCCTAATGCTATTAGTATACAGCATACAGTTCTCAATTTTTCAATCATTGTTTTGGAAAACAGTATGTTACCTCAAAACATAGGAAGGTCTCAACAAGCAGGGGTAGCCCACTGACTTCGAAAATTCCAATGCTTCATTCTAATTAATAGAAACAATAACAACAAACAAGAATGAATGGTGTAAAATAGTCAATAAAAATGCAGAACTGTATCATTAGAACAAGTGGCAACCCAACTCCTTTTATTCCTTCTCTCAAAACACACCATTAACATGTAAATTGGATATCGAAATACATAAACTTCCCAGCTTCTCATTCTAAATATCAAATCTGATTCAAGCATAGTATGAACTTCTTTTCATTGTCTGAATCTTAATGAGAATACTCCTATCAATTTACAACCAACATTTAACCACAATCAGGAAAATACAGCAACTTTCAAGTAAATTCCCTGAGCACAGTACATTCTATCTGCCTTGCAGTTAACACCTGCAGTAGTTACCATTCAGGTTATGACTCTTCAAAAGAGAACATTAAAAACAGACACATGGTTCTCTCCTTACCAAAGTGTTCACTGCTTTCCAGGGTGCCTGAGCCACCTTCAGCTCATCCAAGACAGCGGAGAAGATGGAGCGATCCTCCGCCCTGTCGATCTGCAGAGGGCTGGTGCCCATGATCTTGACACCATTCTTGTACAGAGGGACTGCCAGGTTGTTTGGAATCTGGCCTCCTACTGAGATGATGCAGCCACTACATGCCTGGAAAAAAAACATTCACAATCTCAGCCCGTGGGATACCTTCATCATGAATGAACAACTGTGCTGTTACTGCCTCCATTTCCTCACTGAAAATGCTTAACCTGACTGTGATATTTTCATTTCTCCTGTCAGTGGATAGTATTAGGTTGTGCCGCAAAGAGATAAAGGGACTTAGTTCTGACTTTCCAGGCACTTACCTGCTAAAATCTACATAAGATCCCATACAACTACACATGATTACCATGTAAGAATTCCATACAACTACACATAAATATTACATTTGCATGTGTGACAATGAGAAAAAGAAAATCAAGTCAATACATATTTTCATCCTATGCTCTACCCTTAGGTCAATTAATTCTTGGACTACCCTTGTAATTTCCTAAATGGATACAGATCTGTCCTTCAACCAGACACCTTTCCTGTTCCCCTCCACCCCAGCACTTCACATTCAGATTAATCATCCCACAAGACTGTTACAACAAATTGCTCCTACACTCAGAGTTTTCCAAAGGTTCCTGTCTCCTAAAGGTAAAGTATAAACTCATCACCATCAAGGCAATTAAGACTTGCTAATCTTATCTATCACCACTTCCCTCAGCCCCAGGCAGAGGACGCTACTGTCCCCAGCTATGGGCATTCCCCCTGGCAAGCTTTCTTCATTTACCATTTCATCTTCCCCTGCCATTATTTCCTTTCTCCTTTTCTCCTCTCCTTTATCTAAACTCTAATCATCCCTGAAGTCCAGTCTAAATCCTACCTCACATTTTAACATCCTCTCTCCTTTTCTGTTACCTTGGCACCTGTCTTCAGGACCCAATTACTGATTTTAGTTTCTATTTCCTTACTATTTATTTTACAAGCATTCCCTGAACCTTTGACCTTAGTCTCCTATTAGCAGTAAAACTTCAAGATTAAAACACACAGACACACACACACACACACTCAAATTTTCTCGACTCTGGTGTTCTAATGCTAGGGTGAGCCAATGTGGAATGTTGGGAACTGGATTTGGAGTCAGAAATCCCTTCATCTTGGTTCCCTCTGTGAAACTCCCCCTGAGGTTCAGACTTCCAGTCCGTAAAATTAGGGTAATAATGCCTGCCTATTTCACAAGGTCACTATAAAGATTAAATAAGATAGTAAACATTAAAGGTCTTACAGAAATATATAAATAAGACAAATATTATATTTTCTACTATTAATAATAATAACAGGCCATTGATCTTGGTGTACTTTGTTTGCTTGATGACCTACTAATGAATGTTAGAATTGCTGAAGTAATAGATATGTGCCAAATGTATTTTATCATTATTTGAAATCATTCTGAAATACTCTTAAAAGAGATGAAGCTAATTTCTCTCTGATGAGAGAAATTATAGTACTGCCTAAGCAAACACCTGCAATTGCATGCTTAAATGCATTATAAACAGTATTGAAAATAATACTCCATAATTCTGCATATTTATAAAGTACTTAAGCTACTTTTATCATCATTTTTATATTCAATATACATATTTTTCAAAACACTTAAGAAGATTTATTCTCTTTACTATAATATTTGTATTTGCTTATTTTTAATTAGTGGTGCTAATATTTTAGAGGCTTAAAAACTAATTTCTCAATTAAATACATACAAAAAGTTTTATGTGAAAACTTCAAAATGATTTCTGAAATTAAAGGAGGGCTAGCAACCTAAGAGAAAAATTTGGAGTCAATTGGACTAAATAGGAGATTAAACTTGAATTAAAAGACTTTAATTAATAAATATACCAATATTTTTCAAAATAGCTCTGTGAAATTGATTTTCATTTTTCAAGAGATTAACAACCTTGAAAACAATAATAACATAAACTGCTACTATTTACTATGATGTTACTACATACCTTAGACTAATCTGTTTGACCTCTGAGGCAGTTATTACTCTCCCCGTTTTACAGCTAAAGCAACTGAGGCTTGGTGAAGGTGAAATGACTTGGCCATATTTCTTTCTAACAAATACAGAGCCAGTACTTGAACTCAATTCTACATATTGTAAAGGTATGCTTAACAAATATACCAAATATTTGAATCTTAAGCTATTTTTCTGGCCAGTTTCAGAGGTGGTTGATGTTAGAGAAGACGAGAAAAGCTATTTCTAAAACATTCTTTTTGAAAAGTGCTAGATAGAAAAACTTTCACTGTAAAACCCTACTCTCATCAGTGACCTCCAAAAATAAAGATCATCACTGGGAAAACAAATCACCCGCACCGGAATGGTTTAGAGAAACAGTGTGATGGTATAGTGCAAGTTCTGCTCATACAGCAAAAGGAATTCAGTAGAAGAGAACATGTTTGTAGGACAAAGTTAATATAGGAAAGTTTTGTAGAAGAATTCTATCTTCAAATGACCCCAACACCAAGCACAGAACTTGTAGGGAGTTAGGGAAGAGAACCTGGTATCTCACACAGGTAAATTATCTTCATCATAATCACTGACCACCTAAATCGTTTCAAGTAATTTACCTGAAGATGTGGTATATATAAACAATGGAATATTACTCTGCCATAAGAAAATATGAAAGACACTATTTGTGATAACATGAGTGGATCTTGAGATTATTATGCTAAGTGAAATAAGTCAGACAAAGTCGAAAACCACATGATTTCACTCATATGTGGGATATAAAACTGAAAGCAACAAGACAAACAAATAAAGAAACAAAAACTTGTAGATACAGACGACAGTTTAGTGGTTACCAGAAAGTAAGGGGCGGGGGGATGGTAGAAGAGGATAAAGGGGGTCAAATATATGGTGATGGAAGGAGAACTGACTCTGGGTGGTGAGTATACAATGTGTTAATATAGATGATGTATTATAGAATTGTACACCTGAAACCTATGTAATTTTACTATCGTCACCCTCAATAAATTTAATTTTTAAAAAAGCATTTTACACAAAATTTTTAAAAAATAAAATAACATATTCTAAAATTCAGATATTGTTTTATAGATATCTAAAATCTTTAAACTAAACTAATTCCACCAGATTCCCAATGTGCCATTGATCTTACTTACAGTTGTTTGTATCTTTTTTACCCAGCTCAGTTTCTTACTATTTTAAATCTGATAAGCTAACATAATACCACACAAGAATAATTCTGAAACAATGTTCAAGCTGCAATCATACCACAAATTAAGGAATTAAAAGAAAATAATTCAAATTTATTTAAGAACATCTTCATTTTTTAGAGAGTAATCACTTTGCTCAGTCCTTATTTTAACCAAAAAATTAAATTCTGTATTATAGACAGAGTGCAAGAAAATTTGCCTAACAGAAATAGCATTTACTTCATTAAAAAGTGGCCCGGGGGGTGGGGGGCGGATGGCTCAGTTGGTTAGAGCACAAGCTCTCAACAACAAGGTTACTGGTTCAATTCCCGCACGGGATGGTGGGCTGCGCCCCCCGCAACTAAAGATTGAAAATGGCGACTGGACTTGGAGCTGAGCTACACCCTCCACAACTAGATTGAAGGACAGCGCCTTGACTTGGAGCTGATGGGCCCTGGAAAAACACACCATTCCCCAATATTTCCCATCCTCACCCCACCCCCAAAAAAGTGGTCCTGAGTTTTGCAATTTCATGTATTATCTCCAATTTATAAAACTCCACTATTTAGACATTTGTCAGTGAGAATGCTCATGCTCTGTATTTTAGTAATTCACATTTCAGTAAAACATATTTTACATTTTAGGCAGACCTTTGGGTTATATTTAATTACAACTAAACCAATGCTAGGAATAAACCCCAAGTCTAGTTTTGAGTCATGCATTCCCTAATGGGTTTTGCCTATTACTAATTAATGTCTGGCACTCATTCCTTCATTTAACTCAAGCTGAGTTACAGAACGTACCAATGTCTATATATACATATACTGTCAGGTATTAAAAATAGGATAATTAAGTCATTAATCAGAGTACTTTTTATGGGGTATGATCTAGTAAGTTACTGATTGTAAAAGCAAAAAAAATAATTTAAGCAGGACTCAAACCAGACAGGGACATCATAAGGTATCAGATATGTTGCCTGGTATTTTTAGACTCAATCTGTTTTTTAATGAACAAGTACCAAGAGAATTCAGAAATAGGTCCTAAATAGGGCTTGGATGCAGAAGAAAACAAATCTTGTTTGTTCCTATAACTTTTCAGACCATGAGTCTCCAAAGAAAGGAGAAATGTAAATTTAAGACAGGATCTGTGTGATTCTTATTCATTGCTGTATTCTGTAAAGATTATTGCATAATTCACCCCCCGCCCCGGTAGTAGATCTAATAATGGATCTAATAAAAGAAAAGTACAGTGTCGCAATCTCTATAAACAATGCAATAATTTTCAACTCATATACCTCTAAATAACTTGAGAACATCTTTTCTCTTACAAGGAGTATCCTAAATGAAACTGTAAACTAGGCAAAATACCATCTATCAAATCCTTGTACATGGCAGACACCAACTTTTCACTTTCACTTTCCTAACCCTTGCCCATACTCACACCTCCTCCAATCCCCCCCAAAAAAAGGTAATCAGAAAGTAAATCTTTTCAGGAAGCAGAACCCATGTACACAATCACAAGGAATGAATGGCAACTTTAAAGTTTGCCCTTTATAAAGTATATTTTAAAAGTCTGCAGCCAAAGGAATATATCATTAAAACATTTTCTATTCAAAAATGTTCATATATATGAACAAGTAGGAAGGATATTTCAGCCCTCCTAGTGTCCCCGCTTGCTAAACCTCTGATCAAGACTTCCCTTCAAAGCAACCAGCTTTAGTTACAGGGCATGTCACCTTTTTGACTTCCCCTTAATATTTTCTTTAGAAGTGCTTCCTTGATGCCATGGAAACAGCTTTGGTCGTAGACCAAGAGACCTGGACCAGGAGACACATCATACTTTCTATCATCCCAGGTAGTGATGTATCCTTGGGAAAGCCCATTGCCCTTCTAGATGACTCAAATGTGTGCTTTTCAATAAGTTTACATGTGCTTCCAATTTTCTGCAAATTTACTACTGAATGCCTCAGTGCCTTCAGCATCACTAGAGGCATCCAAGGTCAGAAAAGTGTAGTTCCCTGAAGGTTGAAACACCCATTACGAAAGACAGTGAAGCCTGTAAAGCCTGCTACGAGGAGATGCACAAAAACCTCATGAAAAGAAACTAACATACACATATATGTACATGTGTGTATGATTTGTGTATATGATCTATAACATTTCCTGTGGGACAGTCTAAATAATACATCGATAGAATTTTGTTCTTATGTTCTCTAACATAACATTTAAAATTACCTTATAATATATAGTAGCACTATAATTGCCAATTAGCTTCAAAGAAGGGCCAATTTATTTATTTCTATTATACTGAATTCAGTTATTGTAAAAGGATCTCATTAATATCCATGTGTAACTATATCCAAAGGCAGTTGTAGACATTTTTAATCTTGCCTTAAACCATGTCATGGGGAAATAATTAATTATGTGTAAAAGGCCTGCTGCTATTTCCTGCAATGGTTGTTAATATTTTTAAACAATTATGTAATTTTTCACATATTTATGTCATAAATCCCAGTTTTATTTTAATGCCTTGAAGGTAGAGACCTGGTTTTATAGCTCTCTATCCTGCTGAACCTGGCATTTTAAAGCTACTCAAGAAATATTTGTAGAATGCATTTATTTTGATCCCTATGTATATGAAATGAATACTAAGGAATCATTAGAAAAAAACATGTCAGAGAGAAAACTGAAAATTATGCATGTTCTCCCTAATGGTTCAGTTTTGTTATATAAAAAGATTAGTAGGCCAGGTATAAATAGTCAACTTCGATGATACATTCATCCTAAATTTGCCTATTTTTCTTTACAATAATAAAATCATCACATTGTTCTACCACTGTACTTTATATTTTACAATGTGGTTTCAACCACAAATCTCATTTTACCTTCATAGTACCTGCATGTAGCACCTCATATGATTCATTAACAAGAAGAGATGAAGCACAGAGAATTTAAGTAACGAGTTCTCAAGATAAAACTAGAATTGAAATATTGTGCCTCCAATTCAGTATTATTTTTCCTAAGTCACTATGATTTTCCGGGGGTGAAGCATTAACTGTAACAACATCAAAAAGCACAACTACTAAACAACACTTTGAAATTTTCCGGAAGTTATATTTTGAATGGTAAGATAATTTAACTTGTTCTATAGACATATAGTAAACTATGATCATCTCAATCCAGCATGAAGATGCCCTCAATGTTATTGGACTGGAGGTGGAAGAGCAACTGTGAGAAAACACGACAAAGGTGCCCAAATCATACAGAATGGACTCGTTGATCTTAAATGGAAGACTAATGGCTTCATCAGATAGCACAAAGAATTAACAGGTCCTTGGTGAACAACTGACTTCTCTCCTCTGGGACCTGTTCATCATTAAACCGGAGCAGCACATGAACTAGAGAGAGGCTCCCTATTGTATGTCAAGATAACCAATTGAATCATTCTGCAAAATATTTATTGGGGTTGTCTTGTACTAGTTAACGTATGCCTGGCGCATGTTACCAAGGAGTGTTTTTGGTATAGCAGAATGCTTAGAAAGAAAAAGTGAATTTTACTTCAAAAACAATCACTCTGTGCCAGGGCCTCAAGAATCTAAGTCTGGAGCAATTTTTGTCTTAGAGTTTTCCTACAAAATTAGACACTAGAAGACACCGGCAGTTCTTTTTCCGGAAGGGGATTACAATATAAATCTACATACAGAATACACACATGTAAAGTGTGCACTACATATATTTTTCTTCTGTTTTTTTCTTTCCATTTTCTTTCTTTCTTTTTTTTTTTTTTTTTTTTTTTTTTACCTCCTGCTGGTAGATATCTAGGATTCTCTCCAAAGACAGCTCTTCAAAGTACAGTTTGTCGCACTCATCAAAATCTGTGCTCACAGTCTCAGGGTTGCAATTCACCACCACTGTCTTCTTGCCAAGTTGACGCAGTGTGCGGATACTGGAGACAGCACACCAATCAAATTCCACACTGCTGCCTGCAGAGACAAGGAGATTGGGAAAAGGGGTAAGAGAAGCAGAAACGTGACACTACAACACAGAGGGAAGCAGACATATATTGCCAGCCAGTTCAAGCTAAAGAAGCTAATGCCCTTTCAATTCAGTTTTTAAAACTCCAAAATATAAATTTCAGGTCCCTTATGTACGGTATATTCATAGTAGGAAAAAACAGGGACTAATTAAACAACAGTGCCATGTTGGCTTGTTTTATATGCTAAGTTCTGCAACAGGTAATAATATCCCTATTTGAAACATTCAGAACCTCACAGTTAACGGAAGATAATTGTAAGGATAAAAAATAGCCCTCGTCTACTGAGAAGAAATTCAAAGTGAACATATTGACCTTAGTACACAAAAGTAGTTAAGTTAGCAATCAGAACACCTGCATTCTTATTTCAGTCCTTCCACTTACCCTGCTATCTGAAGGCTAAACCCAATGATCCCTGAGGTACCTTGTAGCTCTGACATGTTTTGATTGATTGGAAAGTCCTATACTTTCCAAGCATATCCTTTTAAGCTTGGCAAGGCCACTCCGTGCAGAGTGAATGACCTTCTAAGAAGTAATTTGAAGTATAATAATGGCCTAAATGCCTCAAAATATCACCTCTACTGGGATGCCATAGAACTGAAAGTTCGGGGATTTGTACTAATCCTTTGCATTAGGACTTTGTCTTCTAAAAATTTTTGTCAGAATAATAAGCTATCCAAATTTAGTAGCATACTAATTCTTACTATCAATTAAGTATAGACATGATTGTCATCTCAGCTAATCTTCCCTGGGCCCCAAAGTAATGCAGAATTGTTGAATAAATTAGGTACAATTTGAAGAGGAAGAAAGAAAGGTCTTGAAAAGAGAAGGGGAGGTTCCTGGTAAAGGTGTTCAGGCCAGTTAGCCATAAGAAACTAAAGTGATCAAGGTATAAAAACACTTTTATCCTTCTTTGGCCAAAAAATTGGTAAACTAGCATATCCTGAAGCACTTAGTTAGTTGTAAAAGCTAAAATAAACTATGCTTAAAGTAACAAGACTACATACAATTAAATCATATATTTCATCATTTCCATTTTAGAATACTTTAAAGAGACTAATGGTTAATACACTTGTGTCTAAACATATACTTAGTAACTATAATAGATCTTGATTCATTATTAAATATCTAATTTTAAGTGACTTAGAGGGATATATAACAATTTCTGGTGAGAGTATTTTAATTAAATCATATAATACTCTATGCACTAATGAGAAAACTTCCTTGCGTTTGATGTCAGCAAAGACCATATGTTAGGTCAGAGACTGCATCTATACATGTAATTCTGGCCGATGTATAAATTTCTTGAGCAAATATAGAGCTTTGAAATACTATGCTAAAAGAAAAAAAGGCAAAGAATGTAATTCATTCATTCCTCAGTCCCAGTGAGAATCTCAATTTAGTTCATGAAGATGAAAATGATAAAGGGATGACATGATGAAATGAAAGGAGATAGAATTTGTAATTGAGACTGCATTTGAGACCCACTTCTACACTTAATAGCTGTATAAGTTTGGGCTTCATTTCTCTGAACCTCAGTTTCCTAGTTTGCAAAATATTTATTATGACAGCATTTGTTTTACATAGTTTTTAGAATAATAAAATTAACATGTGTGAAAAGTACTGTATAAACTGTAAAGTCCTATGTAAATATAACTTATCACTTTACCAATGTGATATGGACCACAACCCAGCACCATCATTCCATGGTCATCGAATTTGATATCATGCTCCTGAGGGGGGAACAAAAATAGAAGATGTGAAAATTATATGTTATTCTTCTATCGAATTAAACTATGTGTCCTATCTTTGAGCGTGCCTTTCTCATTCTTTTTCTTGTTGACATGCATCTTCTCTTAGTCTCTGGGAACCTATAAGTATAAAGTGTTATATAAGCTCTACTTTGTGTAAAAAAAATTAGTTCAATATTTTTTAATTAAACAATCATTAGAATATGGCATAATTGTATGGCTCATGTAACCAATGTTCTTCCCTTTTCACTTTGTGATTTTACCACCTTAAGGCAGTTCTTAAAAGATCAGTACAGAAAGACATCATCACATCTGATCCACAGGATATCATTTTTATTACCAAGATCACTACTAGATAACCAAAGACTCTCTCTCTCTCTCTCTCTCTCTCTCTCTCTCTCTCTCTCTCTATATATATATATATATATATATATATATATATATAGATATATATATAGATATATATATATAGATATATATATAGATATATATATAGATATATATATACCATGTTTTCCCAAAAATAAGAGTGGGTATTATATTAATTTTTGCTCCAAAAGATACATTAGAGCTTATGTTCAGGGGATGCCATCCTGAAAAATCATGCGAGGGCTTATTTTCCAGTTAGGTCTTATTTTCGGGGAAACACGGTATACATATGTAGCCCCATGTGGAGTATCTACAAAGTCTAGAGGTTTTTGATATGGCAGTTCGGCAGTTCCTACCTGACCATTGTAGGTAATATAGAGGTAGTTTGTAACTGATGGGTATTCTGCAGCCAGCGTATCAATCTGCAAGAGAAATCAATAAATAAATAATAAAATTATTTTACTCCCTTTGTTATCTATTTTTTCAAGAATGATTGTAGATTTTTCCTTTTTTGTGCTGCATTTCTATTCCTTTAATGCCTATTACTGTGAAAAATAAAGACAAGAAAAAGGTACAATCCAATTGCTTTCTAATTCTGAAAGTGAGAGGGAGAAAGAAACCCAGTGACAAAATCCAGTTATCACTTGAGCAATAAATGATGATACCCATTCCAGAGCATTATTGTATCTTATGGTGGTACCTCTCATAAACACAACAAAGTGATCATACGAACAACTGGTTACCAAGACTTACTCAGCCAGCTGTCTAAAGCAGCTGCAAATAAAATCTGAAATCAGAGCAAAATGAATGACCTCTATGAAAGGATGCCTTTGGGTTGCAAATTAATGCATAAGATTTAAGTTACCTAGGCAATGAGCAATTAGATGACACACATTCCATAAAGCATAGGGATGAGGGGAAGGAGACAAGATCTCACTGAATGAGAAAGTAAAGGAATTCAGCTCTCAAGGGCCAGGAGCTCAGCTTAGAGAGCAAGAATTTGGGGGCCAACAGGGCAACCTATTGTAAAGCAAGTGAGAAGGAAGAAAGGTAACAGTTACTGAGTAGAAAATATTTGGCATCAAGCCTGAGTCCTAAGGGTATGCATGTGCCCCCTGAGCACACTGGGAAAAGTCAATGCTTTTAAAAGACAAAAACCAGCTGGTGGTACTTTAAGCCAAGCCATCTCTTCCACTAAAGACCAAAAAAAAAAAAAAAAAAAAATCACAATGGCATACTATGGAAAGTTCTTGTGTGATTGTCATGAATACTAGATGAGCTCATTATGCCCAACCCTATCACAATGAATACTAAATGAACCATAATGACGGGGCACTTAAAATAAAGTATTTCCTTGTAAAAAGTTAGTGCCAGAAGAGATAACTATTCTTTCCAAGAGCATCGGCCACTGTGCTAGCGTATTTCAAGTCCTTCTATTACACTGAGGAGTTCTCTTTTACAGATATATATGTATATGGTCAAAAAGTAGAGGAGAGATCATTTTGATTTTGTTTGCCTTTAGGCCAAGAGATTCATATACTCATTCTTACCTTTACATCCCAGCACCCCTCCATCCTTTTCAAGCCTAAATAAAGACTGTGCTGAATAAAATTGGAGACATCCTGGGCATAGACTGGACAAGTAGAGTCACTTTTAAATCCCACCTGTCTTTTTATTGACAATGACTATGAGTTGGTGCCTACATTTCACTTGAGGAATCTTGAGAAGAGAACAAAACTACTTTACCTGTTTAACCCAAGGGTGGATGTTTTTCTTTAACCTCAGTTCCCTGGTCTGGGCCTCCGTCAGCCTGAGGCATTTTGAAATCTGCTTGTCTGAGAACCCAATCTCCTTTGCCTTTCTCAGAGTTTCTTCTGTAACAGACTCACTAGGATTGAATGAAAAAGAGAGATTCAAGTTTAAACCAAACACAATAAAAAGCAGTAATGTATTCAACTTCAAAAACACCAAAGCCTCCTTATTTCCTATCTTCAACGTGTTTAGATCTTTTATCTTTCAAAAATACACAAGTAAGCCACTAAAGCCTCTATGAAATCTACTATTTGCAATGCTGACCTCAAACATGCAGATTCCTATTTTGCACCTTCTCATTTGCTGAAAAATGGATTCTGCATTTACCGTCCAAATGAATTTCTTCTTTTAAAAATAGACGCCTCCCTCTTACTAAATCGAGGAGCCCTTTCTTAATTTTCATCTCCTGAACCTGTTTGGTGTGCTGTTCTTTAAAGATATCATCCCCTGGCTTCTGGTAAGTTGCTTCTACTTTATTACTCACAACAACCATGCACTGTTTTGTTTTGTTTTGTTTTTTCCCCAAGGCAATAATCTCTGTTACGTGTTTTAGTGTGGCTACTTTCTCTCCCTCTCTAAATGTAGTCACTGTCATCAGCTCACGTAGCATAAGTAGTCAATAACGCCCAAATCTGTAGCCCTGTCTCTGGTGTCTGACCTGTGCTCCAGGCCTTTATGCATGCTAACTTGTTGAGAATCATCTTCACCTGGGCACCCCGACATTGCATTAGACTGGCGATGCCCCCCATTAATTGCCTCTATTTACTAATATTACATATCTATCTATGTTGAGAAGATTGTTTCGTGGTTTGATGATTATTTTCTACTGAAACCAGATGTATTTCTTTACTTTCCCCACTCTCATTTCCAGAGTGTAGACTGCATTCATGTTGTTTCTCTCACCTGCAAGACCTTTGACATTCTAGCTATCTACCCAGCTGCTCTCCAACTCCCAGCCACCCTTCTGAGGTCTGAGAAAGCCAAGCCTCATCCACAAAGCCTTCTCAGTCTGCCCTCATTGGGCTCTTAACTGACTCTTATATTTGGAACCCGGGGCATAGTAGGAAGCATGTTGCTTAATATGTCAACATCACCTGCTGCTTTTCATGTATCTTAGTTTTTATTCACCAATCAGACTTTTTTTTCCTACTACATTCAAGTTGCATAAGAGCAGAAAATACATTTGGCTCATTTACCAGATTATTCCCAAAGCCTAGCATATTGTTTGTTATTCAGTAAACATTCATTAAGTAAATGAAGGAAAATACTTCTATAGCTTTTTATTTTATAGAAAAGACACAGAAGCTATTGAAATCAACTTGTAACTAGAATTCAAAATGTACACAAAAATAATTTTAAAAGGCCCACAGTTCAGAAAAATAAAATACTACTGTAAAAGCATCTTCAACCAAATAGCTGTGGGCTACCTATTTCAAACAATAGTCAATACAATAAAATTCAATTATGACAGTCTGCTAGTCAATTCAACAAAATTAAGATATAACTGTGCTGTCAGAAGATCTATAATAAATAAAATATTTCACTGAAATTCTGCAGTTGAATGAAATCTATTGCATTTTGGTCATTCTATTCTTCAATCCTCTTTATTTAATTAATTCATATTCTGAGTTTAGAGAAGAGAGAATCATGCTGGTAATAGCTATTTCTCTGGCTTTTTGATATCAGCATTAGTCTGAATTTTTTGCAGTTACAGCTTGTCCTAATCAATACACTTTTTCTATGGCACCTAAATTCCCTTCTGTGTCTTAAATCAATTTGTTATTTTTCCCATTGAATTTAATTTCTTCTTTTTGTATTCCCCTTTTGACTTTTTAAATCTTACCAAGTATTTGATAAGCATTCTCCCAAAGCCACACATTTTCCTGTCAAATTCTTGAACACAATCTGATTATTAAGTTTTATTAGTTACTTACTAGGTGAGTCAAGCATTGTGCTACATGCTCTAGAACTATGTTGTCCAATATGGTAGCCACTAGCCACATGTCACTATTTAAATTTAAATGTCAATTAATGAAATGTTTTTAAAATTAAAAATTTAGATCCACTAGCCACATTTCAAGTGCTCAATAGCCACATACGGCCAGTGGCTTCTGTACTGGACAGTGCAGATTATAGAATGTTTTCTCATCACAGAAATTTCTACTAGACAGTGCTACTCAAGAAGCTACAAAACAATATTTGAGACAATGAAATGATAAAGTGATTCAACACATTTTATAGAGAGATAAGCTAGGTGGTACAGTGTGAGGGCAGAGAAAAGATAACAATGTGAGTGGTTATAATTGAGAAATACTATAGCAGTAGAGGGATGAGAATAGAATTATAAAGAAAATTCAGCTTAATATAGATCAAGGAGTTGACAGATGTACTAGAGGCAAGGGTAACTGCGTTCCCAATAATTTGAGGCAGCAATGGGCACGGCGGGTATAGAAAATATACTGAGGATTTATAGTCGGAAACAGTAGGAAATTGTGGATGGTAAAGGTGGGGCTACATGCATTGTCATTCTTTCATTAGTGCTTCAACACAGTGAACATGTGCTATGTGTCAGGTGCTGTACTACCTATTTTAAGGATGGAGAGATACAATATTGAATCTATACATTCAAGGAGGTCATCGTATATTAGGAGGTAAATAAACAGCCATAGATGTGTCTACACTGTGAGAGATGCTCTGAGAGAATGCCATATATTTCTGTGTGCCCAGCTTCTGCTGGGGAAGTTTGAAAAGGCTTTATCCAAGAGGTGACTGCTGAGCTTCTGCAGGTCTTTGAAACACCCAAGTTTATCTTTAGCTTTGGGGGAAAAAAAGAAAAATCTGAGACAAAAACAGAGAAGACATTTGTTGTTGCTATTTGTTTTAGTAATATATATTTCCACTTTATTTGCCAAGACTATGTTCCTAAACCAATTGCTCATTTGTTTATGTGCAAGTGTGCATTCAGCCTCAAATTGGAAGTGCTTGACAAATAAGCTATTTCTCTAAATTAGAACATTGGGTGATGTTCTTTTTGAATAAATATCTTTAACTGCGAGTTTCGTGAGTGCTCTCAAGTCATATTAATGTTTACCTGCATGGGGAAAAGCTATACATTTTTTCTGTGATCTGCAATTATACTAAAAACATAGACATGTGAGTTGAGTTAGGTAGAGAAATATTGTACATATAACATTGAGCCAATTCTTACCTACAGATTTTTCTAGCTACTTGCTAGAACATTTTCCTATCATGTGGGACAGCAGTAAAAGAAAAGACAAGGAAAGAATAAATAGATCTTCAATAAGACATTTTATTATTGCAAAAACTATCTGAACTAAAACCCATATTATGTTAGTATATTGACAATCACACTAACCTAAATGATTAAACCGTAACCCTGAAACACAGCACTCCAGATACACTTAAGAAACATGCCTTGAAAAGAACTATCATGGCTCTAATTTTGACTCTGGACTAGCATAAATGCAAGTTCTTTAAGTCCAGAGATAACCAGAAGTGATATATTTATCTTTAGCTCTTTGGGTATGTTTTTTCTTTCTTTCTTTATCTCTTCCTTCCTTCCTTCCTTCCTTCCTTCCTTCCTTCCTTCCTTACTTCCTTCCTTTCTTTCTTTCTTTCTTTCTTGTCTTGAATGATTTATTTTTATTTCTGCTGAAATGGAATATTAATCAATTCTTCAAAGGTTCTATATTGCTTTGAATGAAAATTTTAAATAATGGTATTAAACAAACAAACAAGAAGCCATTTAGATTCCTCACATTTCTATTAGGGATGGAATACATTTGCATTTGTTTTGTCCCCATTCAGCAATGCAGTCTTTTCTGTTGCTGAAATATGCATAATTCCTCTTATTCTTTTCCACCAAAAAAAGTTCAATAGAGCTTATAAAGACATTTCCAGCAAATTTACAAAGTCTTCCTCCTCCACACACCAAATAAAATTGGATTCTTACCAACAAACAAATTTTAAAAAAGAAAAGAAAGAAAGAAAAAGAAAGACTGATTGAAAAAAACTGGCCTTATGCATAAAAAAGTAAGGTGAATTAATTTTGTGCTCAGCTCTGGTGGCAAAAAATAGCTATCTGTCATAGGACTAACTCAGTCATTACTGCTCCTCATAGTATATCCACCCCAGAGAGTTTTCATTATTTAAATGGGATGCCTGAGAAGAACAACAGTAATGTAAAATAATGAATCATGAATGATAGAATTTTAGAATGGGGCTGAAAATTATTTCTCCATAGGTGCCCCCCTCATATCACACCAGGGGAGAATTCTGAAATGGATGCATCAAGCTAAACCTGCAGAGTGCATGTTTTAAGCTGACAACCTGATTCTCAGGATATTTCCTTGGTGAGCCAAAAACTGCTTTAACTTTTGCCCAATATTCAAATAATTATATCAATAGCATGATATGATATTTTTAAACATCTTGAAAATTAGGATGTATTAAATTGGAATAACATGAATATATTCATGTTCACCTATCTTAACTTGAATGCAAATATTGGGTGGTATGTTCATATAAAGTTCAAAGTGATGTATCTTCTATAGCATTTCATTCATGATCTCTCTGGTTATTAATATCTAGTCTTTAGACACATTCATGAAATAATGCAAAACAGTTTGCAATTCTCCTCACTGAGAACCAGATGTTGGCCTGACCCACTATGACAATTACAAGGACAGTGACAAGTTATATCCCTTCCCGTGTTCAGTGGGGCCCTAAATTGGTGAGGCACCCCGAACTCTAAGACAGGGAGCAGGTTGCCTCTCTCTCTCTATTTCCCTCTTTTGCTCTCTCTGCTGTTTTTGTATAACACAAGGCTGGCTGGCATATCATTACACACAGAAGAAAACCGACTTTATTCCCTACTTGTTCTGATACAAAATTTTATTTTGAGTACCATTATGATAAAAAAAGAGACAGTATGAAGACACGATTCATTAGCTTTGGACTAGTGGTTCGGACAAGGTTAAACCTCTTCAGAGTCAAATACAAGATGAATAATCTTAAGTTAACATAAAGCTCATTTAACAACATGGAGATTCAAATCCATGCACCTCATCTTTATCTGCCCCTATAGGGCTGCCTTCCATTTTGTCTGCTAAAAAAATCTTCCATCAGAATGAGAGTTTTTATTATTTTTTTTTAAATCAAGCTAGATGAAAGCTTATTTTAGGGACAAGGTTATAATATTTCTATTTTTCCAATAGAAAATGAAAACCTTTACTTGGAACAAACTCAAAACAGAATAATTACTAAAAGAAATATAAACACTGAATTTGTTATTCAAAATTGCTCTTTGAAACCTCAATAGGGAATGTCCCATTTATATTATATTGTAAATCAAGGGAGCATTACACCAAGGGAGAAATGTGATCAGCTGAATGGAGCCTATTGAACTAAAGCACACAGTTTTAAAATATGCATAATAAATAAATTACACTTCTGTTATTTAATATGAATTTGTGTGTAGTAATATGTTTATCTTTACTTTTTGAACATGAACACATTAAATCTATACATTAGCACTGTATCCTCTATATATCCAAATTTTCTTTCCCCTACCAGCTTTCCTTCCTTTCAAAGTACAAGGACAAACTCTTCATACGTTACACTTTTATCATTGTATAACAGAATCTAAAGAATAAAACAAAGAAACACCAAACAGCTATGATGCTGGCCTTTTCATAATCTTCAGTTTCACTCTACTTAGCAGCACAAAATGACAGTCTGAAATTTTAGAGGGGGGAAAAAAAACATCTTAAAAGCAGACAATCAGACTTTTACACACGCTGCCATAATCTTTTAATGGTTAGACAGCACAGTTCAGCTTCTATAGGGGGAAGTCTCTCGAGTGTTCTCTGGTTTTATAAACAATACAAGCCTTTCTCGTTTCTCTCGTAGACTTCCAATTTAGATTCTGTTGTTGTTTAAAATTCTACCCTGTCATCTCCGAAACATCCTCCACTCACACTTAGTCTTCAATAATAAATGATAAAAGGAAATGGAATAAATTCCCCTTAATGAGGGAATTTTCACCTGGAATAGAGGAACTGGGGAAATCTATTAACCGACTGGAGGAACGCCTGCAGCATTGCAATTACCAGGGGAGCCAGCGTACTTCACACAGTCCTCTCTTCCACTTGACTGGCTTTTATCTGATCCACCAACTCACAAGTAATACTAAACAAATTTCCCTCCAGATTGCAAAGCTCTAATGTGAAAATGAGCACTCCACTTGGCCTGCAATTATGGGATGGGCTTGCAATTTTATTATTATCTTCTTTTTAAAAATGCCCCAAAAGGCAGAAGCTGAGACAAAACCCTAGGCCTGATGCTCAGTAATGATACCTGCTTTAATGAGAAAAGAGAACTGAGTAAGAAGATGTATGTTCTCTGCCCTGAGACCCTCACCAGCCTCTCCCCTGAATTTCTCATGACTTCACTGATTATTTTTGGCATTTCGCAGGTTCAAGACCACGCCACAATCACAATAATGCAATCAGTGGAGAAGTTATTTGTCTTCTCATCTTTTCTTTCAAGGAGACAGGTGGTTACCACTTTCCTTAAGAGAAATGCAAAAGACGTTTTTCAAAAGCTGTAGTAGCATTTAGGAAAAGCAAAGGATAAAACCCAGACAGTTGGGTAAATAGTACTCTTTGAATTTCTGAGAGCACCATGCCTTGATTATGTAAAGCAATGAGGTCTTTGAAGGAATTAAAGAAAACCTCCATCTTTATCTCTCATGTACACGAGAAACAATATCCAGATCCATGTTTTTGTGAAAGCCCGCCATGGTGAAAATTATCTATTAGGATCTCAGTCCATTTAGCACTGTCATAATAATGCTGTAATATCACAAGTGTGGATTTTCAAAAGACAGCACACTTAAAACTATATTCTACCTTAAATGCTATTAACAACAACAAACTCAACCTTATGAGAAATCGATACTGCAGATATTTTAAAGTATGCAATTTTTAATACCTGAATCCTATGTTCATTTTTTACCAATCTTTAGCGAGCCCAATATTTCAGAAATATTGTTATATTACTTTCAATCTGGTAAAGCAACATATGTATTATTGATTATAATATCATAATCATATTCTATGAATACCAAGTAATAATAATAGAGAAAACAACCTAATATAGGTTAATTGTAATTTTGAGCTTTAGTGAATCGCGATTTGTTTCTCAGTGAGTTTTTATTGAAAATGCTATGATTCTCTCTTGCTCTGCCCTTGAATTGGTAACAATAAAAAACAAATGGAAACCATCTGATCATAGTAGTAAATTATTTCTATTAGTGTATAAAAAAGTGTTCGGTTACATTCCAAAAAGCACACTTCTACAAATCAATTAGTTTTCACATGATCACTTGAACTAAAGGGCAAAGTCCATACTATGAAATATTGCTTTGGTGACTTCTGATTAATACATTCATTTTAAATCCATTTAATATATTCTGTCCCAAAAAGTAAAAGGATGTAGTCAGTAAGCAAAATCCTGGGTTTTGCCATGAATATAGGTTTGTTGTATGTCTGAAAGTTAAATCCAACAGATCTAAATAAATATTGTATGAGGACTTTGTAGAAAACTGAGGTTGAATGAGTATTCTTTGATGTTTTAAAATCTGTTTTTTCACAAATAAACTTACTTGTCCTACATTAAAACCTCTCTTTGTTTAAAGCAAATCATGTTTCCACAAAGTAGTTTTCCAAATATCACATATATTGTCCCAAGCAACAAATGTATAACTTTCAATATGTAACCTTCTTTGATTTCTAAAAATTATTACTTACAATCTTATTAAAAATGAATTACATAACTGAATCCTATCTACTAACTGCTGCATAGATTTTTTCTTGCTAAATGTAACATACATAGAAATAACTTTTGACCAAATGTTTTTAGATCTTGATTGAGAAACTATACGCCTTTTTTAGAAAGGGAAAAAATTAGAAGCCATTTCTAAGAGGATGTGGGAAAATTCTAGACTTAAATTCTTGGTGGCATATCACTTTAGATCTATGTTAACTTGAGAATTACTACCTATACAGAAATCAAAAATCTTTATCACTGAGTTGTTGTTTTTTCAGAAGAAGACATATAAAATGCACATTAAAAACCTTATAGCAAACATTCTCATGAACTTCATACTAATGACTTCATACTCAAGAAAAAATGGAGTAGCTCATTCTTCAAGCTGTCTAAAGTACAGTCAATTAAATTAGTCATTGGCTAAAGAGTAGGGGGTGAGGGTATGAGGTAGTATGTGCAATATCAACATGGCCACTTTGACATTGATGTGATGGCCATTACATTATCATTATATTTACATAGACAAATAGTGCCTAACTGCCGATTTCAACCTTAGATAGGCAAACACCACCAGCCACATCTAGAGGGGAAAAAAAAATGACCAATCAGATGAAATGATAAAAGTGTAAAGTGGTCATAAGTAGCTACTAAGTGCTTCATAAGTGCAAATACCAGAAAACAAGGAAGAGGGGAGGAGCAGGCACAAGAGAAGAGGGAAAGGAAAAGGAGGAGTTAGCAGAACAAAAATGACAAGTCACCTATCTGGCCCCAGCACCTCAGCTCCTCTCAGTCTTACTTCTCTTCTATAGCATTCCTGTCTCCATACCTTGAGGTGGTGAGGGCCACTTCCTTTGAACTCCCTGAAAATCACACATGAACTTCTGGAGAGAATGTGCCCCAGGCGTTTACTCTGCCATCAGGAGGCATAGCCACTGCCTTATCCTCCTTAGGATAGAAATCACACACCTCATCTCCAGCGGCAGACTCGGAGGCTCTGCCCCCATAAAGACATCTCAGGTATGAATACGTGAAAAAATTCCGGGAGTCAGTGAGTGATTACCTAGTTTCTGTAATTATAGCTCAGGGAGCCTATGTGGCTTAAATTTAATTTTCATTGTACACTTCAGATGTTTGTTTCTGTGTTTTGGGTTTTTTTTACTCACACCTGCATTAACATTTAAGATAAGGTATTTGCATTTTATTTAAAGAAAAAATATATGTATATGTATATGTATGTATGCATGTATACATACAGTCTTTAATATATATAAACACAGATAATTTTAAAAATTCTTATCCTAGCTCCTTGTACCCTTGAAAAATCTGTTTACATCTTTTAAAGGTGACTCGCTGAGGCTTCCTCCCTGCCAGGCCCCCGTGTTTTCCCCACAAGAGTTCTAGAGAAGGGCACATCTCTTACAATGTTTCTGCACTAACTGGGGTCAACAATTCAGGCAGGAAAACACACAGCTCACAACTTGACAGCTAAGGAGAAAGTGATCTCCAGCTGTCTGATTTAAAAGTCATATCTCTAAAAAGAAGCTTTTGAAAAGGGTTAGTGACTACAACCACAGGCAGAAGCCCTGGGCTAGCTTTCTTGCTTTCCTTTGACATAAAGTATGACACACATCTCACTGTGACTCAGTTTCACCATTCACAAAAATAAAATAGTGATTATTTTCTATCTGTATTACAACAGAAGTGAACTTAAAGTCACCAGAAAAATGTAAATCTCTTTATGGTAAATACTATAACTATATATGTATATTTTTTTGCCTTAACCTCCTTTGCTGGTTAATGAAATCAGAGCCTTTGCTATAACTGTGAATATTTATGAATACTTCTCAGAAAAACTCTAAAAATTTCCAATTTTGAAAGCCTGAATAATTTTTTAAATCAAAACTATACAACTGTTGCCTTGTTCTCAAAAGGCAATAAGATTTCACATCCATAAAGTATTATAATGCGTACAATGCATATAATTCCTATCTGACAAGATAAAACAATTATATAAATTCCCTTTTATTATGGAAAAGTTTACTAAGAGCCTTCAGCTAATTAGTAGCCACTTAAAAAAAATGAAAACCTCGAGATGCTAATTTATAATATCTTTCACTACAGAATGACTTTACATCTTGGACTATACATTTCTCAATTAATAATTTTGTGGGTCCCTTTGAGCAACCAGGAATTTTAATGCATTTTCCTCCACTTCAATTTCCATTCTTTGCCATGAAGAAATTCTGATTTTCACTTCCTACCAAGAATAGTTCTTCATTTATTTAATGGGCACAATATCATGGAAATATTATTGAGTACTTACTCTATGGAAAGCCAATTTCCAAGAAAATATGTGGTAAATAAAGAATTGGAAGCCAGTCATATCTGTTTCAGAACTGACACTATACTTTAGAATGGTAAACTCTATCCTGCATATACACAAATTAGCAAAAGCTCTTAAGAAAAGCTTATAATAAAAATATATTAAGACATGGTATTTAGAATTTGTCCTCATGGGATTTACAGTTTAATTGGAGGGTGCTACTACCATACATGAATAATGACAGAACAATGAAATGAAACTGTGTGGCTCCAAATGTACACATTGAGCAAATATATAATATCCACCTTAATTTCTGTTCCTAGATTCATTTCTTTATAAAAAGATTCTCATTTTTGTGAAACAGAAGAAATACAACAAAACAAGAGCAAACACAATTCGTCATGTCCTAAGTAGAATTCATCCATTTATCTATTCCTCTTTCTCATTGCATATTTGGTCCTTATAGTCTAGCTACTACTACTACCTCTCTATAATCATATTTGGTGCACTTGCTCAATTCTCTTCCTTTCTGCTCCCCTTAAATCATGCAATATTCTTGAAAGTGTCATCCTATTTTGTTTGTTTTGATTTAAATTCTCTCTTCCTTTGGCCCCTATGTCACCGGGATATATTGAAGGAAAAATACTGTCCTTGGATTCCGAAAGTCCTGAACTCAAATCCTGGCTCAAACATGTACTACCTCTGAAATCTTAAAAGTTTACTTAAACATTCTGAGCTACTGTTTCATCTATTAAATATGGGGTAGAAATGCATACCTTCTATACACTCTTAAATTGAGACTTATGTGAGATAACATACGTAAAGGTCTTAGAGCTTTTGTTTTTTGCCTCCATTAAGTTTTCATGGCTTTGAGTTTTGGCCTTTTGTTGGTCCATTAACAACATCCTGTCTTATGTATAGCTACATGTATATACTTCATCTGCAAAAATATATTACAAACCCATTGAAGGTATGTTAATAACTACCAATTACTCATCAGCAAATGGCACTGGACCTAGTACCATGTCTAGCACGTAGTAGGTACCCATTAAATGTTAATGGCTAAACAGATGAATATGTAGCATTTTGTCTAAAGAGAAATGTCATCAAATAAATAATAACCCATCATGCTGATATCAGAGCTATTGACATAGGTACAATCTATTAATTCTTGACTATTAATAGACACATACATACAAGTTACGAGTGTATGTTATTTAAATCCACTTAAAATTTTTGGAACAATCGAACACCTAAGAATCAATACTAAGAAAATATATGAGTCATTACATGAACGATCTGAATATCACTCTAGAAACATTTTAAGTGCAACATTCATCTTACCCATGCCAGAATCAAGTACTCTCTCACTTTCAAAATGCACATTTGTTAAAACTATGAAAAAAATGATTTAAATAGTGCATTCAAAGAAGGTTCTCAGAACATTAAACATTTGATGTACAATTTTGTTATATCTGATTCAACAAATTAGTTAAAAAATTAATGGAGGTCTATCAAATCTATGACATCACCTACAATATCCTATCTTATCACATAAAGCATAAAATCAAATTTAAAATAAAACGTATTTTTGGCATGAGTTCACAGAGTCATGGAAATTCCCACAGCAATCCTCCTCTTTTATATAGAAAAAATAACTTTTATGTAGGCCTCAATTTTTAGTATTCTTGAAGACGTTCATTAGATAAGTGGTTTAGGGTATGAAGACTACAACCATAGAATGATAATATGTAGTAACTGACAAAAGTGTTTTACTTTAGAGTTAATCACTTCACACATAATATATATTCATCTAGCTGCATGGATGCCTCATAAAATAAGAAAAGAGTATTTTTCTTCTTTGCTAGAGTAAAACTGAGACTTAGAAATACTGTATGAGTTGGTATTGAGGTCAAAGGACATAACCTATTTTCTGCAAATCAAATCAATGGGTTCCACTAAGTATCCAACCATCTCCATTCCTATTCTACATTCAAAATAATAAATGCTCATGTATTTAGTATATATTTGAATGTCCACAGACTAAAGTGAAGAAAACAATAACATATGCCACAAGCAAACTATCATAAAAATTATAATATGCAGTATGTTATATATAGGAAATATCTGTATTTCTTCCCCTACATTACTTCTACATTTAATACACTTTAAAAAGTTCTTCATTGTTAATTTTTTCCTACCAGAAAGTATAAGTTATCATTAGAAAGAAACCCACTGGCTCTTCTGTGTCTTATATCTAAGTTCAACAACTTTTAGGTGACATTTTCCCCCAAAAAAACTTAAATCAAATATAAGCATAAAATGTTCTTGTCTGCTTTTGTCAAGCTTCATGAACAAGTTAAATAAAAAGTCAATAGAAACTAACATGTGTAGGAGATGACTTTCAAAGGGAGTGTTCCAGCTAAGGTGACATCTGCATTATTACATCTGCCAGAAGTTTGTGACTGCAGGGAAATGGCCAACTTTACTGAGCTCAATTTAGCACTTGAATGCCCAAGTGGAACTCACCAGGCTTGCCCTAAATTGTTTCCCTAAGCCATAAGTACACCTATGATTTTTCAGCACTAACCAATGGATGTAGTTTATCACATTGAACACAGTGCTAGTCCTATGAAAATTAGGTCCTTTGAAAGTACACTTACTCTTTTTTACTACATTAAATCTAGCAGTAAGTGGCAGTGAAGGGGGAAGAGAATGTTATTATCAGAATTAAAATAGTGAAAAAGAAAGGAAGGAAGGAAGGAAGGAAGGAAGGAAGGAAGGAAGGAAGGAAGGAAGGAAGGAAGGAAGGAAGGAAAGCCTATAGAATATTGAAAAAAGCAATTCAGGGATAATTTGTACAATCGTCCATAGTAAATTAAGTTTATACTTAAAAATTAATAGAGAAATTGATCCAAATCTTAGCCTACTATATTTACATGGGATGAACTGGATCACAATGGTCATGTCCCCTACTTTTGAACATCTGAAATGGATGAAACTAGATTTTTAAAAAAATAGTTATCCACAATGTTAACATAAGTAGCAGCACTGTACAAAAACAAAACAAAAACAGAGACAAAAAGGGACCATTCCAGGAAAATTGTCCAAATGGAATGAAATGCAAAAGAATACGCAATCATCATAAATGACGGGAATCTTCCATTTGATAATTTAACATGGTACAGCACAAGCAGAGTCTGGTTGTCTTATTTAAGCAAGAAACTTGAAGGAAGAATTCAAAACTTAATTCAATTTAGTTTTATCCAGGAAAAGAACAAAATTATACAATTAAGCAGGTATAATAAAATCCTTGAGCTAGGCATGTCAGTCAGAAATAGCTAAATACCCAGAAAAATCAAAAGAAGGAAATGAAAAAATTAAAAAGAATCACAGGCAGAAGATAATCAGATGCCCGAGACTGGTAATTGGCTTTCTCACTTTTTTTTTTTTCTTGCTTGTTCACTTTTTTTTTAAGTATCTTGATTGCCTCTCAATCTAAAATCCTTAGTCCAACTTGATATAAATAAAAATATTTGGAGCGTAATGTCCTGAAATAGTTCCTGCTCACAAACAAGCCTTAATATAGTTGACTTCCTTTCTTACTTATAACAAGAGGGGTTAAGCTGAAAGTTCCTTGTGCCTGTGCTTATCAATTAATTACTAATATAAGTGAAACTTTATAATATGTGCTGTTCTGTGGTAATAAGACTATCATCTTTTTATTGTCTACTGTTATTATACTGAAAGTGTCTGTTATATATAGTCTTACTTCCTCCAGATGTTATATATAATTTGCCTTTCCACACACCTAAACATATATGTATGTGTATATTCATATATACGTATACATATGGATATACATATATATGGATATACATTTATGTATATGTATATATATATGTATTTATCTGTGTATACATATATACACATACATATGTGTATATATATATATACACACATACACACATATATCATATAGAGATTAAATATCAAATATCTTAGGCTCTGGAGTACTACTCAGGTTTGATCTCAGTTCTGTTGTTTATTAGCATGTGATGTCAAGGAAGTTTCTAAATATCTCAGTGCCTCAGTTTACTATCTATAAAATCAGGATAATTATTACCTTTCGTAGGTTGTATTAAATGAAATAATGTGCTTAGAAATGTGCCTAATATGTAGTTGATAAATTTGGTGGTTATTATTTTACACTTGGAAGGCATTCAGAATTGTTTGATTGATTCAAATTTAATTCTCTGTATTAACAGATAGAATTGTGAATTATTTTGTTACTTTCAGGAATCAGCTATATCAGGAGAACCTAGCTGATGAAGACATTTCACATATTTATTTGATTTATGGTACTTGCAATTCTTCCTTCCAGGCCAGATTGATTTGCATGACCAAAGTTGAATCTGTCAATGTAGTAATGGAGGAAAGGACTATAGGTAAGATTTTTGTAGTTTTTGATAGAGAAAAATAAGCATATTTCCTTCGGGTAAGTATTGATGAAAATGCTATGTATGATGAGACTTTATGTGTGAATCGGTGTTGGTAGGGTAAGTAAATATGGAGAAAATAGGAATATTAAAGTTTGGCTAGCTCAGTAGTGAAGCCTAATGGATAAGGTTTATGCAAATGTACCTCCACTAAAAATTCTGACAGACTTAACTTTTCTTAACTTCTTGCAAAGTGATCTGGTAGCATGATGTTAATAGATCCAACATCTAAATCCCAATGCCTATACATAACAAGCATTGGAATCTCACATGATACATCTCACGTCATACTGAGTAAAGAAAAACTTTGCAAATCCTAAAGAAATCTACTGTAAAATATATTATCACTCTAGGTCGATTAATACCACTATATCAGCTTATAAATTGGGGGAACTGCCTAGAACAGTCAACTTTCCTAGCATGCCCTTGGGCAGCAATAAATTGTTTAAGAGGAAAAGGAGAAAGTCAGTGAACTCAAGTGGGAAAGAAAAATTTTTTGTTGAAACTGTCTGAATAATGGCTATCAAACTAACTTGGTAAGGATGGAGATTGCTCTGGGAGTCTCTAGGGGGTTGCCATTTCTATGCTCATGTATTGAGGATGGCAAACTGAGTTCTAATGGGTGCACATACTCAGAGCCAGGATGCTGTGTGGTTTACTCTAACAGCCATCTAATTTGTCTCATCGCCCTAAAGAAGGCTGGGATTGCATTCATCATCCTCAGCGTGATACATGTTTATCTCCACCCTTCAAGAAAAGGGATTTCTTACAGTAATTTCCACTTTCTCAAAGTCATGGAAAACTCATCAGTTATTTCTTTAATGCTGACCTTGTTACAATCATTGTTTTGTTTTCCCCACTCCAGTCTGTGAACATTGACATATAGACTAAATACGTGGGTATGTTCAATTTGGGAGTCAAGTTCTACACTTCATTTCAGGTAAATACAAGTTATAGACCACCTGTCAATTTGAGTGATATTCTCATCCTCTGCTAGTGAATGTGTTTATTACATATTAGAAGAATTTTAGCATGATTAACAACTGTAGAGTGAGAATTTGTGTTTATTAGCCTAATGGAGTGCTATCGATCTTATCATGAGAATAGCATTTGCATCATGAGTTATCATTGCTTCCTTTAAAACAGTAAGTCTGGTATTAACACAAGTAACCATTCATTATAAAGAAGATTAAGAAATGATACATTGCAAAATATATAAGCAGATGCAAATCATGACTGAAAATGAGTCTTTAAATGCATCTATGTAAAATCACAAAATACTCTTCATTATAACAAGTAGCATTTTCATTTTCGGGGGAAAGAAGGAAAACCTTCTTGGGCACTCAGCACATGCCAGATTTCCTTTACACTCATATCATTTAAGCTTCACAAATGATAAAGTAGTAGCAGGAAGAATATGAGGCTAGAGAAGCCAATCTATCTGATTGGGTTCACAGTCTGCTCCTTCCAGCGCACAAAGAAGGAACCAGGTAAAACTTAATGCACATCTAGCATTCTATACTTTATCCTCTCTTTAAGTTTCTCCTTATCTCCCAGTTGAGATTCTCATTGCCTATTTTCCCGGGAACCTATAAGAAAAGTGCAAAGGGACCTGGGCACATTGGCACCAGAGATATGTTGAGGCAAGAGAATGTTGGGGTCCTTCCAAATCACACCAAATAAATAGCTACCTCCTAGGCCTATACCTAAAGCCAACATTTCCAATACTGAAGCAGTTGAGACCTTGAAACAAAGTGCACCACAAACAAATGCAAGTGAAAAAGAACAAGTGATCTTAACCTATATCCAAACTGGCAATACAGAATTCAGCCATGTAATGCTAACTCTTAATAGAGAGATACCATCACTATTGGAGCTATATATGACTTGATGAGTAAGCCTCCCTGGATATTTAGAGACTGAGCAAACGCAGACATCATCAAAAAAGCAGAAGCTGCTAATGGTGAAGATAATCAAAATAGGGCAAGAAAGTTCAAGTCCTACACACACGCCATCAGCTGTGATGTTCTTTCAACTTCAGACCCCTACGTGCCACAGAATGATTGACACAGGTAGCTTCAGTGGCCATCTATTTTTATTTTGTTTTGCTTTTTTGTTTTGGTTTTGGTTTTCATTTCATTTTTTAATTAGTTTCAGGTCTGCAAAACAATGTAATAGACATTTATACCCCTCACAAAGTGGTAGCCCCCCAGCCCCAATCTACTACCCCTCTGATATCGTACACAGCTATTCCAATTCCACTGACTCTATTCCCTATGCTGTACTCCACATCCTGTGACTATATATGTATATATATACATATATATATATATATATTAAATTATAGTCAACATTCATTATTATTCAGCTTCAGCTTCAGGTGCACTGCAGTGGTCAGGCATCTACACCGTCCATGAAGTGGCCATCTATTTTGATTTTATTTATTGAACACCTCTAAATAACAATCATTATCGAATTGCCATGTGTGCGTCTAGGACACTCCACAAAGAAATAAATCAAACAGTAAAGTATCACTCAGAGAACAATAAATTCAGGGTTTAGGTTTACTAACACAATGACTCTGTTGAGTTCTTAAAAAAAGAGAAAATTTTAAGTATAATTTCTTAGAATCTTTTAAATTATTAATAGCTTTATATAAAAAGGGTTTAATGTAGATAATTATAAACAATAGGAAATAGACTTACAAATATACTTATGCAAGAAAATGAAGACTGAAAATGACAAATTATCAGCAAATAAATGCAACAGGATATGGAAATCAGAAAGATATAAGTGACCTGTAACAGTGACTTGTTCTAATCCTCCAAGGACCTTTATCACTATAAATATACAGTTATTTCTGCTTAGCTAGAATCTCAACCTGCCTTCTGGTTGTAACAAAAAAAAACTATTCAATTAAAACATCGAATTTGTCCAAAAATCAGAATGTTTATCAAGTGGAAATTTAAATCACAATAACATCTGCTATTTTTCACCCCAGGTCTCTTCCATTGCTACAACTGGCATACTGTATGTTTCTAGCACCCTCATGTGGTTTAATTGGAGCAGTTTCATAGACATTTAAAAATCAGTTTTCTGAAACTGAAACTGGTGGAACAGACTATATAATTCAACATGGAAGTTCTGCGGGCATCATAAACCAAGAAAGGAAACCCCAAGTCAGCAAAATTGTAAGATGAATGTATAGGCTTGACTCTTAACTAACTTGCTATCTACTGTTCATTTTATGTGAGCGCTAGAAAGGATGACTTACAAGCAAGATTGGAAAATGCCAGTTTTTACAACCAAGCATTTGTTGTAGGCAATTGTTGAATATATGAAAAAGAACCTCATTTTTCTCAAAAACAAAAGCAAATGTTTTTAGTGCCCAGTTTGTATGCATCTTGTTTAGATAAACAAAACAACCCAAGTATATGTCGCAGTCACTAAATAGTTGAGAAATCAAGGCTTTGAGACCTTCCACTGTCCTCAACCACATTTTTAATGATTACTTTTTCCACATTTTCTCAAATCACTTGAGAACAATTTATACAAACAAAAATTTCCCCCCTCTCTAAATATATGCCTAGGCTTATAGGTGAGACTTCTTTCCAATAGTACTATATTTCAGAGCCCTCTTAAAGGGAAGAAGCTAAAGAGGATTATACTTTGTCCCTTATATTGATAATAAATGCTCCTCTTATAAAAAATACATTTTTAAAACCTACCTGTGATTTCATAACCCAAGATGCCCCAACAGTCTTTTCACAAAAAATTAGAAAGTAGATCTTAAACCACTGACATTATCAGAATAGTCGGAACATGAAATGAAATTTTTAAAATAATTGGCCATGAAGGAGATAAAAATGTAAATTAGTAAGAGGTAAAGAGTCCTCCAACAGAAACTTGAATGTAGCTTATTTGTATGCTGAACTGGAAGTCCAAATGTTAAAAATATCAGTAGAATGCAAGAGAAATACATATGTTCATCAATATACAGCAATGTGTAGGTTGATATTAAAAAAGAGAAGTCATCTTTAGAACTCAGAAAATGTATAGAAAACAGGAATATTACTTTATTGATTATTCAGTTTAAATCCAGGTATTGTTGGATAATTAAATAGCACATGAATTCATAAATGTGGACTGATTTTCATTGCAAGGGTGGGGGTAAAAGACAGTTCAAATAGTAATAGATACCTTTCAATAGGTAAGCATTTAAAGACTACCATTTCTTCTGGTTATGGCTACTGCGTTCCAACTTTGGCACCACTTACCTCGTTGAAGCATAATTTTGGTTGAATGCTTAAGGATAAGAGGAAGACTATTCAAGAATTGCGTGGAAGATATCGGAGTTTAGCCAGAGTCATACTGCCTTACCTGTTGAGCCCCTTCAGTGTTTTTTCCATGTTTAAAATGTCACGCATCTTATACAAAAACCACTTGTCAATGTATGTGAGCTTCATAACCTCTTCAAGGGACATGTTGTCTTCCAAGGCCTGCCAAAGGGAAAAAAGATACTTTTCTTTGGCAAATATTTTATAAACGTCTATGTGATTGAAAACATCCAGCAGCCATTCCCCTCCATGTCATTCACAGAGCCTGAGGCTACAGACTGAAACATGGAACTGATAAAATATCATTGATGTCGTTCCCAATAAACCTACAGATACTGTCAACTATATCCATAATGGCAACACAGAGGAGGTGCCCATAGTTAATCAGAGCCGTGTGTGCTCAGAAAACCCCCCTAACAAGCTCGGCTTCCTGCTCTTTATAGGACCAGGTTACCAGTTATATCCTAAATTTGGGACATCTCTTTGGAACTAAAAGGAATCTCTTGAAACTACAGTTAAACCAAATAGGTAAGAAAATCTAGAATCATTATAATGATCATTTAATTTGTATTTTGGATAATTACCCATTAGCAAATAGCATACTTGCATCACCTCATTCCACATTAACACAAACTAGTCAGTGAAAATGGATGGATCAAATCTGGACTTACGTTATTTCTCTAGAATACACAATCACAGAAGACTTCAAACAAAAGCTATTTGCATCAGTTACTATGACTTTTGTGCTAAGCGAGGCATTTTACAAAATCCTAATATAGTCCAAAACAATGTAATAATAACCTCAGTATTTTTCTGAAGCTTACTTTAGCAATTTCTGAAAAGCAAAATTACAGCTGTGAGTCATTAGGCTGCGTAGATAAGGCAACCGAAAGAAGAGGTAAATTTTCAAAACCAAAACCTTCATCTTTAAAAGACTTCTACTCTTATTACTTATTTTATATAATATAAATATATATATAATATAAAATATATATAATATAAAATAAAGAATATATATGTTATATATATATTCCTTGTTATAAATTTAATCTATATTTTATATATACATATGTACATATATATACATATATACACATATATATCAAATGAAAAACAATGATGAGATAATATTTCAAATCAGCATATTTTAGAATGGCACACTATATTTTTATATCCCATTAAAAACTATATGTAATTAGTAACTCTGTTGTTATGTGTCAACCTAGGGATCTTAATTTTTTTTTTTTAATTTTTACTTAGATCTAGTATCAGAGAGATCATAATTATAGGTGTTGAGATATAGCATAGCTCATAATTTTTTGACTAGAATAAGATGATATCTAATGGAAATACTCAAAGGCATGTTCACTTCATAAGTCTACTTATGTTTCTTTTGTTTAATTATCCCTATAGTTATAGCCTGGTCCCCAAGTACTTAATATTCTGTCTTATTTTCCAAGTGATTAAGACACAATCAAATGTTGGCCATCAACACTGTGAGTGGGACAGAACCTGAAATTAGTGCACTTTTGACAGACCAAAGGACATTTTCACACAATCACACCTAGTAATCGCCTTGCAATTGACAGAGGACCTAAAATCCTGTAACCATTTTACAGTGAGGAAGGACAAATATAGTCACATCTGCAATCTCAAACAGAAAACAAGATGCTGCCCATCTTGGGACTTCATCTTCAAACATTGCAGCCTCACCATGACACACGGCTGTAATGAAGTTCATGATGACTCCAAGCAAGTTTGAGGTGACTCTAATGTTCCCCAAATAAAAAATAATGCCCTGTTTTCTCCCCAAATCAAAAGAGGTGATGATCCAGTCATCCTGAAATAAGACTGCTGCAAAAAGAAGGCCTCAGAGCAAGTTGCCCTTTTCTAAGAATTATGAAAGCAAGCGAAGATTTACACACTCCCTTCACTCTTTTTCGCCTTCAGCCCTCCACAGTTCTTACACTCTTTGTCAAAATCACCAAGCTCTTGGTTGCTGTGGAAATGAACAGTAATGATGACCTCTAACAAACAGAAATCAGTTCCTTCTCCCGGCACTCTGGCAGACAATAACTTATATCTCAGACCCTGTACCTCTTGCTTTTATATAGGGTACTCTGTGCAAGAAAGAATCTCCACACATTTTCCCTGAATTCACATCCTTTATAAGTCTGTTAGAAAAGAATGAGAGATTTGTTTGAGTTTTACAGCCTTGCTGAGAACTTGGAAATACTTCCCTTTTTCATCTGCCTCAAAATGGCAGAAGCGTGATAACTAGACTTAAAGAAAAAATCTATTTACTGCCCTTTGTCTGGAAAAAATATATATGTATATAGCCATACACATATGCATATGGATGTGGTAGCTTTTTAAACAAAAGACTGAAACAGGAACAATAAAGAAGGTGAAATGGCTTTCTCTAGTAACCTTTCATTACTACTCTCTACCACCCCCACCACCACAGAAAAATGTTAATTCTCTATTACCTGGAAATTCAATACTGAGAAATGTCTATCAACAGATACTAGCATATCCCAGAATTTCAACTGGAATTAAATATTCTGCATTTAGAAACCATAAAGGTGAGGAGTGTATACATTGTATGTAATGAAGGAAATATGCTCTCCTTTTCTTCCTCTCTGGAGGACTCTGAATATACGGACGTAAAAGTTGCAGTGAGTTCAGAATCTCTAACAGCATTTTTCTATTGTGACAAACGCAAATTACAAAGACAGATTCCCCTTTTAAAGACAAAATTCATATTTTCACTCACTCATCCCACATATGCACACGCACATATAAAATGGGCAGTGGGGCTTTGTAGCTCCAGTGTGGTGTGACACTGTTGGAGGATTAATGCCTAAGCTTCCTTAAATGTCAAAAAGCCATTCAGGGATTTCTGATCAGACAGATCCCAGCTGCCCAAGTCACCTTTTATAAAATCAGATAAGCTGAAACTTCAAAACTCTAAGCATAGTAAACATGAAAGGAGATTAATATGGCATTTAATTTGCATAAAAGGGAACTAGTGAGTGGAAGTGAAAAATGTGGGCTTTTTTGTTCTAAAAGTAAGACCAATAAAATAATTACAGAGAAAAGCCTATAATCATGGAAGTTCTTTGTAGTCTGTTGTTGCTTAAACACAGACAAAGAAGCAAATAAGTAAAAGAGTATTCTAGAGTCTTAGATCACCCGTAATAAGTGATAATATTTTATGCATCCTTCTTTTTAAAATACAATTTTACACATTTTCAAGGAACAAGTAATGAGAGTGATAGGAAGTGACAAGCCAATATTACCAAATCTACTTAACAGTATTGATACTCTATATACTAAACAGGAGGAACATTCTATCTATGTGATCATCCCTTAAAACCACAATGTGTCCTGAAGTCCTGCCTTCAAGTCAAATAAAAAAGGGTAATTTTTCATTAATTAGAGAAGTCTTCAGTTTCATATTATTGAAGATAATTAAAATTTTTCCAAAAATCCCTGAATTCAAGATCACTTTGTGATTCAGTTTTATTTTAAAGTCCAGGCTGACTATATTTTGAAAAAAAATAGTAGCTCTGGGCCCCTTGTCATATATTACCTTGGCAATGGCATAGATGCGGGTGCTGGATGGCTCAGCCAGCTCTCTTCTGAGATCTAGGTTCGATGGCCATTCTTTGTTCATGGGGAGTTGGGAAGTGAAACCATTTATAGAAGGGTGACACATCCTTAAAGCCTTCTGGAAACTCTCCTCGAAGGTGCGACCAATAGCCATGACCTGTAATACACATTTAAGAGCTCCGATTTAAAGAAAGAACTTACTTTCTTTTTTCTAATTTGTAACAGACCTAGAAAAGGAATGTTTTTCGGAAAAGATTTAGGAATAAGACATGTATCAAAAGAACACTACTTAAATTTAGGTGTTATTTTTCTTCCTCTCTCCTTCTCTTTATGGTTTTGATATAACGAGTCTTCAATATTAGGTCAGTCTTCTACCACTTAGGCAATTTAGCTATATTTGCGGAGACTGATGTGGAAATCACCTGTACCTAACTTGGACCTTAGTATTAAAATAAGGAATCTGTGGCAGAGCATATAGACTTTTGTGCAGATATCTGTTTAGAATAGAAAGCAAATGAAGAGAAACCAGACATATATTAGCACAAAAATTGAACTACTTCTAAACAGGTATCAGTCAGTGTCCAAGACAGGTTGGCTTTTTATATAACTAAGCATCAATATTAATAGAACCTTGAGAATAGTAACAAATACCAAATACTGACAGATTCAGATTTTGAGTGTAGGTAGAAACTAAATTCCCCGTGACAAATTCAAAACATCTTCCCACAATCTTTACAGCTGATTGTACACTAATCAATTAGAAAAACCATGCAGAGATTTACTTTGGACAAGTTACAAGTCAAAACTAAACTTAAATTGACTTTGAAGCCTACCCAGTTATTTTCAGCGGATAAACACAATCTTTGAATCTTTCCATAAAATAATAGATTGCTATGCATTTTGGGTCTCCAATATAAAATAATAACAGTCATAACCCTGTCACCAGTAAACTTTCATGATTCCTCAAATAGACCTGAATTCTGATGAATGTCAATTTAGTAAACTTTCATGTCAATTGTGTGACAAGATACATATTCAAAGATTACAAAAGCCAAACAGGTAACCTTTTCACACTGCTCCAAATTTAATTAGAAGTAAGGTAAGATTCTCAAAAGCCAGAATAAATAAAATGTTAGTCCAATTCAGACATGCAATTTTACAGGCATAGTGGTGTTTGAAGATTTAGACATATCTTTATAGCTTTGCTAGCCTAGGCATGGGAGAGAGTGCCAGAAATAAGATGTTTTATGGCACTGTCAAATTAAGAAAATATTTTTGTAATATTTAATAAAATATGTAAGTATTACATTTTTAAAAGTTGGCCCTAAAGTATTAATAACTAGTTCTATAAGTGACTCACCATAAATTTGTATTATTATTTAAGTACACTGTCCATGATGCTATATGGAATAAATGCAATAAAAGAGAAGAAAACATGCCTATATATTAATAAAGGAATATGTAACTGTGTTTGCTCAAATTTCTGCTTTTTAATGCTTTATATTATTAAAATTCACATTCATTAAGTAAAAATGTCACCATTTTTTTTAGTGGAATAGCTATTATGCATCCCCTTTGTATAAAAATAAATTTCATTGTATTCTAACAGCATCTGTATATAAATAGTACTATATTTTGACTTTTACCACAGTTTAATTCATATTATATTTGGTTCAGTTTATATATTCTGAACTTATCAACTACCAAGAATGTCTCACAATTAACATCTGATTCACTGTTTTATCCTTCCAGTGCCTTGCATGAAGTAAGATCTCAGGAAATGTTTACTAACTTGAGTTGAACTAAATGTAAGGTGTTAAAATTAACTGACAACAAAAATCCCTCAGGTAATGAACTTTAAATAAAAACATACAAAATTGTCTCATATTCTTTGGCCTACAAATTTTACTGTGAACATTTGAAAAGGGATACTTCACACAAAAAGTAAACTAAATAACAGCTGTTTATTTGACAGAAACACTACCAACAAGACTTTTCATGGCATTTAAGTTCTAATTCTATTATGTACTTTGAAGCATGATGGAAAAAAATAAGACTTAAAACAACTATGAAGGAAGAAAAACTACCACTTGTCTTTTATAACTAGTAAGACATTTTCATTTAAAAGGTCAAGTTGTTCCTTACCTATCATTACTGTAAAATATTCCCTTAATATCTTGGAAAATAAGGAAACCAAAATAGTAATAGTTCAGCCTTTCACATGTGAATATGGTTAATCAGTAAAATGTCTTTTTTTTCTCCCTTTTCCCCTGCATTGGTGATGGATTTAAGCTGTATTTCCTGTGATTAGTGGCGTGCATTTCTGAAATGGCCAGTCTGAGTTTAGGCTATGTCATGGGACAAATGAAGTCCAATATAGAAAAATAGGTTGTAAATAGTTTTTGCTCTTGCTTAAACACCTAGACATAGAGCTTCTACATTGATCATAAAGAGACAGAGATGAAATAAAGTTAAAGAGATAGATAGATGATAGATTGATAGATAGATAGATGATAGATGATAGATAGATAGATAGATAGATAGATAGATAGATAGATAGATAGATGGATGGATGGATGGATGGATGGATGGATGGATGGATGGATGGATGGATAGATAGATAGATAGATAGATATTGAGATTCGTGCATACTGCTGGTATTCAAAAATTCTACCCATAAACAATGGAAATAATACCGACTCAATACTTTTATTGGAAGTGTGCTATGAATCTACCTTAAAAGATGTTACAAAACATTTACATGTATTAATCCTAAACATTATAAGAACCCCACAAAGTAGGTATTACCATCTCCATTTTTCAGATGGAGGACCTGAGACTCAGTGTTTTGCATGAGTGTTTCTAGATAGTAAGTGGCAACACCAAAAGTAAAACCAAGTTCGTCTGGTTCCAAGGCTCATGTTCTCTCTACTATGCTAAGCCTCCTGTTTGCAAAGTGAAATGACCCCTCAGTGGGTGAGGCAAGAGACTGAATTTCAGAGGTAGGGATCTGAATTCATTTCTTTACTCCTGCACAAGGAGCATTGTTTCTTTGAAGATGGAATAATCAAAAGCTAACTTTAACTTAAAATAGAATGTTATGTAAAATTGAAAAATCCTAAAAGCTTAGAACATTTCAGAACAATAAAAGGGGACTGAATATTCCAACGTGCTCTTCTCAATTTGAGCTACAATGGCCATGAGAGATCTTCTAGTCCAGCTCCTTTCTTTTCTTTTATAGATGTGAAAAGTGAGGTCTGCAGAGGTTACAGCCACAACTGGCATAAATGGACTAAAGTTGAATTCTTAACCTCAGTTCAGTGATCTTTTTGGTACACCATCTTGTCTTTTATATCATTTTATTTTCTTGAATTGGTTATGACATATATAACAATTCAGTTACATAAATATAAATGTGTTTTTACATACGTGTATATATTATATACCCACATATATAGTCTCTCCTTTTTAATGCTCTTAGAATGCTAGAATGTGTAGATGCTCTTACAATCCATTAAACAGTCATTTAGCAAGTACCTTATGTTAACAGTCCAATAGAGAGATGTTGAAACACTAGGAAGAAAATGAAATTTCTATATATCATCCAATCAAGAACCCAGTATCCAGGCAAACTCAAGACTTTCAGCGATGTCAAAAATTTGACAAAATAACTGAGAACACGGATGAAATAAAGGAATAAACCAAGGACTCACCTCTCCTACACTTTTCATAGAGCTACCAATTCGGCTAGATGTTCCATGGAAGCGATCGAGATCCCAGCGAGGAATCTTAGTCACCATGTAATCCAGGCTAGGTTCAAAGCAGGCTGATGTCTTCCCTGATACAACGTTCTTGATTTCTGGAAGTGGAATTCCTAGGGCAATCTTTGCAGCAATGAATGCCAATGGGTAGCTATAAAGGAGAAGACAAATTTATTTATTTTTTTATTGTCTCAACAATAAGAATTAAGAACAGTTGAAAACATAAATTCATCCTTCTTAGTCATTCTGGTATTATTCCACATCAGGGTAAAAAACACACCTGATTCTTTGTTTTGTATGAATATTTAAATAACATGAGCCATAATAAAGTATAGAGGCACAGATCCTAAGAGAATTCTTTCTCTATGTCTGACATACAGTGCTACAATGCCAAACTTTCACTTCTTCAATCCAGAATCAATAGCTTCCTTCATAAGTAAAGAACTCACTTGTTAAAACTTCCACTAAGATAAGAATCTACAAAATATTCTTTTGAAAAAAATATATATGTGTCTGCACCTGGGAAAACAGTGAAGTTAGCTGATACTATGGGGTATGTAGTTATCGAAAATGTAAGCATTGCAAGTTTAGGTCCTTGCTCTGTCTCCAAATTATCTTTGAATTTTGGATTCTTCACAAATTGTCTGGGAACATGACAATTCTCTTCTGGAATGTCAGTTTTGGTAATCGTATTTGATTAAATAATTCATAGAACTGTAGAATTACATCTGAGTCCTTTCGTACAACGCCCCCATCTAATGGGTGAGGGAACTGATAAAGACATAAGTGATGTGTTCAAAGTCACAGTCAGTAGAAGAAACCGAAGGAGAACTTGGGTCTCCTGACTCTTGCCTGGGGCGACATACCTTCTACCACTCCATGCAACACTGTGTAGCTACATAAAAAAATCTTTCGTGGTAAATATTTTATTCATTTAAACACCATACAACTTAAATGCCAGATGCTAAATATATTAATAGAAACAAAAGGTATTCCCTCCAGTTATGCTTGCTAGCAGTTGTTAAATGGATAGCAAATGTATTTGGTTGCAACATTCACCTATAGGAAAAAACCCTACATTATTTGGTCTTGTGGAGCTTTGCTAAAATAAAATAATGTGTATTGAATGCTTGAGTGGAGTGAACTATATTATTTGTCTACCATTTGCTACACCTGAAGAAGTCAGTTGAGAACTAAATTTAAGGATTAATTTGCACTTTTTAACAACATCTGCAAAGTTTAATTAAGAAGCAGATTTTTCTCAGCCTCCTTTGACCACCCAGATTTTGATTAGCTTATGATTAGCCAGCAAACAAAGCCAGCTAGCAATGCCATTTGCCTCAATCTGGCAGCAAGCTCATTAATAACCATGTCCTTAGAGTCCTAAATGATTTAGAGCCAACACACAGAAATGGGGATGATAGTTTGTAAATGTAGCACAGTATTCACTAGCTGTCAATTTTCCAGTTTTCTCTGTGAAGAATCTGCAAACCCATGGACTATCATTCTGGTCTTACCCAGTGGCCTTTGAGGCCAAGGCAGAGCTTCGGGACAGTCTGGCATTCACTTCAATGATGCAGTACTCCATTGAGGTAGGATGAAGGGCAAATTGAATGTTGCATTCACCCACAATGCCCAAGTGGCGAACGACATTGACTGAAGTACGTCTCAACATCTGAAACTCCGCATTGGAGAGTGTCTGGGCAGGGGCCACAACAACTGAATCACCTGTACATCCAAGCAGCACTTGTTATTTGGTAGCATATTTAAACAACCAACTTCAGCGACTTAACCTATTTGTGTGATACAAGACACAAAACTGTCTAATGCGAAAGAATTATTTTAAGGTAATAGAATTACCTTAAGGTATAGAAGGAGTATCAGGTAGAATTTCCTCTGATTCTTGTTTCACCTGTACTATTCTGATACATTATTTACAGAAACCCCATTTAACCTTTCCCAAACTCATCTAGTTGTCAAGGCCTCAGTCATCTACTTACTAGATTGACATTAACTTCTTCCATTTTTTTTTCTTCATCTCAAATTATCTCTCTCTCCCTCAAGTTCCTCCTTCCATAAAATATCATCTCTTCTCAGACTTGCTCATCTGTTTTCAAAATCTCATCCTTTTTCATTTTCTCACTCCTCTCCAATTATACTGCCTTGTATCTTCAATCTTAGTCCTTAGTCACCATCCTTTCTGCCTACAAATATAATCAGATCTCTGTAGGCTCAAGAAGCCCTTCCTCTAACATTGCCAGAAAATTTTAAGAACCATCTGTCTTTCTTTACATGGCTGAGTTTCTTGAATGTCTACCACTTCTGCTTATCACTCACTGCCATATAATTCCTTTCAATATGGCTCACATAACCAAAAATGTGGTACTTTTGAACATCCAAAAGCCATATTAAAACTTCATTCTTGATCTTTCATAGCATTTAATACATCAAAAACTAAAGTTCTTACATTGGTTTACTTGGTACTGTACTCCCCTGATTTTCTTCCTAAACATCACTCCCTTCTTTTTCTTCAACACCAATTCTTCCTCTTTCTCCTGCCCTGTAAATCTAAATGTTTCTCAAGGTTCAATCTCTAACCCTACTCTCTTTCTTTCTATGCCTATGCCCTTCAATACTTAGTGTATTCTTCCAGCTTCAATTATTTCCTTTATACCAATGACTTCCAATGACTTGGAATCAAATTGTTTCTATCCCCTTTTCTTGAATTCCTGTTCCACATTCTTAATCCTCTTCTTGAGAATTCCACCCATATGTCAAATTTAGCATTTCTAAATCCTAAGTCATCATGTTTGCCCTCTAGTCTAATTAGTTCCCCTTCCTGGGAAATCATTTCTATTATTCGTGGCTATTTTTGTTTTGTTCACTTGGTGACTAACCCCAGTCTGCTTTAAGCCTTCTTAGCCTCACTCCTTACTTCTCAATACCAAGTCTTATAGATTTTACCTTTACTATATTGCTTATATTTGACCACTTTCTCAAATAAAATCAGGATAATAATATCTGCCTTACTTCATAGGAGATCAAATTACATGTGAGAGTATTTTCAATACTGTAAAATACTATAGGTATATAAAAGTTTATCACTAGACTGTCAGCTAAGAGTAGTAATTTAAAGAAAAGAACTTAACGAAGACTGCTATGGGCCATCCGAGACATGAACTGAAGGCATTACTGTGATTCTTGAGGATTCTTTGCCTACCTGTATGAACACCCATGGCATCAACATTTTCCATGTTACAGACAGTGACACAATTGTCATCAGAATCTCGGACCACTTCATATTCTATTTCTTTCCAACCTGTCACTGACCTCTCCACCAGAATCTGGTTGGTCATAGCAAAAGCCTGAAAATTGGTGACAAAATATGTCAAAGAGTAAGAAAAGGCACTGATTTAAACATGGATGTTATACAAAATGCTCTGACCTATGTCCTGGTCAGTACTGAGGTCGCAAGCCTAGTCTCCATCCTCCTCTACTCTCCAGAAGGCACGATGCATCAGAAAATCAGTGATGTACCAGGAATAGCATCATGCAGTGAATATGCTTGATTTACATTATTGAGGCTTGCCATTCCAAGTGCTGATATGACATTAAATCAAACTAATTTAGGAAAAAAAGAAAATAATTGAGCAATCAGGCAGAGGGAAATGAAATTATTTCAGCAGCTAGGTTTCTGTGAAACCAGAAAATGTGATAAGTGTGAATAAATATAGAAAAATAAGTCTAAAGACTCTGGCTTTCGCTAAAATAGCTGAGGGTGCTTCATACAGTGACATTCACAATAAAAGTCAGTTGCTGTTGATGAGGAGAAGAAAAGAGATAATGATGGTTCTAAATACTTAGCCAAGATGGCATATGAAACTTGGGAATTAGAAGAATCATATGCAACTATTATTATGGTTAATCACTGACTAAGTGCGTAAGTACTCTGAGTCATATATCATGTGTGCCTGATTAAACAGATATGAATTAGTATAATTATCATTTCATATTTACTGAGTACCCACCAGTAGGTAGAACTGAACTCAAAATATGAAAGAGGCAGTCTCTGTCCTTAGGATATTTAGTGGCTGAAAATCCAAGACAGAAGTACCCCTTATCTCTTAATAGAGTTGATATGCAATGGCAGTGAAAAGAAGAGAATGCAACGGGGGAAAGTAATTTGAATTTTTTTCAAATTTTCGCAGGTAGTGAGATGAAATAACTCAGTATACGTTTTTTTTTCATAATGTGTCTCAACACTATTTTTTTTAACCTCAGTCAACACCACAAGCTCCTTCATGTGCAATTGAAAATATAACACATTAGTCCCCACAGCTGCCCGTGATGGGTTTTCAAAGTGGTTAGGAAACTCTGCAGCCATAATACTGATTAATTTGTCATTAGAATTGCCTCCTAAAAGACGAAATCTGGGAAACAGAGGGTATGAATTTGGGAAAACTTTTTGCATTCTATTGGGGTATACTGGATATTTGGGCACAAGGACCATTGAGATCATCTTCACCTGTTGCCTCACCTTCTTTTTTTTCTTTCTTTCAAATATCAGATTTTATACAAAAGATTAATTCAGGGACCTGGGTGAGTTAATGCAGTTTCTAATGGTACACAATATAATCTCTAGAGAATAGGGGTAGTTTAGAATATAATGAAACAAGTAATTATTCTCAAGGGGAAAGCTAGGTTTTTCAACAAAGAAAACCATTCAGCAGACTGCTGATTGTTTTAAAGGAATGTAAATAATTAAAATCAATCCCATTCCAAAATTATCTTCATTATAAATGTTTTTAGACAATTCAGTATTCAGAATGGTTTTTTATACTGTAAAATGTATATATATATATATATATATATATATATATATATATATATATATATATTAATAGAGAAGAAATACAAATTTTCACTGCTGGCGGTAATGATAATATTAATGCTAATGTTAAAAACATTGAGAACATCGAATATGCTAGAAGGGATAAAAGTCTTACACCTCCATAAACATGTTCTTTTTTTTAAATACATGATTCAGAAGTCCATAATGGAAACAAGAAACATATATGTTAGATTTGTTTCCCTTTTTTGGTTTGTTTCGGCAACTTTAGAAAAACTAAATCTAAGTTGTTTACGTGTGAGTATGTCATTGTAGTTATTTAAATATAGTGCTTTTATTTACTTGTTCTCAAAACCCTACATCAACAATTGAAGGGACTCATTTTGTTTCACTTCAGAAAGTAAGTACTGATAAAGCTATAGGTTGTGCTTAGGTTATATACTCAGCACTCTCCAAAATAACCTCACAATAATTCTGTCAGATTCACTTTCATGACTGCCATCCATGGACTTTACATGGGCCTCTTGGCTGCACATGCATTCATTCATTCAAAGAGCAATCATGGAGCCCCACTACTGATTTCCAGACAATCTTCTATTCTGTGGGAATACAGTACAGGCGAATCTCTTTGCTTTCATGTTTTCTATGTTAATCACTAATTTATTTCTTGGAGCATAGCTTAACTTTCTTCAGATTTTCTCTTTAATACTTACATTATATTCCTATTTTATTTAACCACTAAAGTATATTTTAGCATTATGGACTTTTTGGAGCAGATTTGGAAGCAGAGGGAGGTAAAATTGGATTGACTTCATAGCATTGAAATCAAAAGACGGCACAATAAAGGTGGACATTCAGGTAGAGTCACCATCCATTTACCAAGGACTGTCTGGTTAATGCTGTGTTCCAGTGCAAATAATTGAATTGCACTGTATTTCCCTTTCAATGGCGTCATCTTTTGTACAACACATTTAGAGAATGTGACAGGGATTTAATAAATGGAGAAAAGGTTGTTTCTTATCTATATAACTTTCTCTAATTGAAAGGTCATGTCAAGTCAAGTTTTCTTAGTTGGTACAAATTTGGTCTATGGACATACATACCTTTGTGCTGAGGTCCACTAAGGTATCTTTATTAGGACAGATGCCTGAGCCTAACCCACCCAGGGCATAGGCAGAACGGATCATCACTGGGTAGCCAATGGTGTCTGCTGCTTTCAGTGCATCCTCAATCTGTCAACAAAAACAAGGACTCAAAGTTTCAAAGCTGACCACACTAGCAGAAAAGATCATACCAGTAGAGTCTGGCAAGTAAGGTCAATTCATTTATTTGAGGAGAATGACTATGGAAATGTTCTATTATTTCTCCATCTCCTTCTGAAAAACAAGTGTTGTTTTACAAATTTGAAGTATAATTCTAGAATTTCTTTTTGTAAATATACAGTGAAAGCTCTTTTTCTATCCTTTTGTGCTAAATTTTATTTTGGCATAAAAATGAAAAAAGAAAGAAAACAATGGCCAAAGCTGAAACAATAATCATGAATTTGAGAATGGAAGCCATATTGAATCTTTAAATTCCGTTTAAAAGTCTTCATCTCTTAATGAAACAAGGTTTTCTACTGCTGAAACTAACTTGGTATTACTGTCATAAGCCATTAGGAATATTATCTAGAGAGATCTCTCATTTTACAAGTTCAGTCAGAAAACAGTCTCAGAAGCTTGGAATTTTTTTTTTTTTAGCTTACAGAATACAACATATGGTGGCTATATTTTTCTGTCATGGAATATTATTACACTACCAATGGGAATGTAATTACACCTTTCCCATATGCCTGTTTCTCATCCTGAGGAAGCAAGGATATAATTAAATCTGGCAATGAAAGAATAAAGGATGGCAGCAGCTTTCCAAACGTTCAGCAGAGCTATCCTGGGATTATTACTGATTGACAGATTTGTAACATAGTACGTACTTGACAGCACTCTTTTCTGAAACATACATAGCCCCTTTTTAGTTGGCCGAGCAGTACTTGCCTTATCCCTAAGTATTTGTCTATTTCTTTAATGGGAAGTTACAATAAAAACTGCCTCCAGCACTCCCACTCCACTGACTATATGCGTGAAATCAGGAATAAAGTCCGGGGTAAAAACAGATGTACAGAAAGCTGACTTTTTCTTGGTACCTATAAATAGGCACAGGATACAGTGGGAAATGATTAACAGAAATGCAAAATAATCTATCCTCTTCCAACATCTAAACCACAGATTTCTCATTCGCAAATCTTACTGATTAGACTCAATGGCATTTTTTCTAGATAATTTAATTTTAAAATGTTTATTCCATTTTAATAAGAAAATTTAAATACAGTCATTTCACCTTTGCAGATCATTCACACATACAAGATGTGTGACTGATCAGGGGAAGAAGGTAAAAATTATTTTGACATTGCAACTTGGTATGATTCTTAGTTTCAATTCAGGAAATTTGAGATTCAGTGGCATTGTTAAATCAATTCTTCTCCAGGTTTATGCTTCTTTTTTCATAAAATAAAATACTAATACCTATCCCTAACATTTGAGTATTGAATGTTGAAATTAATATGCAATGTCTCTGAGGTAATAATACATTTCTGGAAGAACATATATGCAATATAATAATTTTAACTATTATTTTTAGTCATGACAAACCACTTTCCCTATAATGTGAGACAAATAATAGTTTTCTGGTTTTTTTCTCCAGAACAAAGATTTCTTACTGATTCCACTGCAAAGCTTGGAGCAATCTTTTCATTAATCTCATTTAGTTTGTCCGAGAACAGTTGCCTGTCTTCTGTGGCCATAATGGATTCAACTGAGGTCCCCAGGACTTTCACACCATATTCCTTGAGCACACCTCTCTTGAATAATTCCACTCCTATGAAAGAATCAAATATAATCAGGTTTTAAAATCTCAAACTCTTATATCTTCCTTAATACAAAATTCTTTAATCTTTAACTCCAAGAAGCTACCACAGTCCACAATTAAATTGCACTTAGGGTAAAAAAAAGAAAGGAAATAAAAATTATGAAGACATTCTAATAAAATATTTTACTGATGCTAGTGTTACTTATACTACCACCTTCTCCAAATGATTTTCATTATCCTCATTAATAAAAACCATAGGACTAGAGTGAGCCATAAGATTTTAGTGTATTTCCTTTCCTTCTAAGGTCCAGTCCTATAATGACATTCTTTTATTTACATAATCCCAGTGATGTGGGTATCTATCTGGGTTAAAAAATCATCAGTTTTTTTGTGTGTTTTCACTAATTTGCCATCGAACTTTAGCTAAGTCTTTTATATTAGTCTTATAAATTACATCACCAACTGCTTACCCAACTAGCCAATGATATTCTCATTAATGATCTAGTTCAAAGGTTTGAAGCATTTTTAAAGAGGACAGAGCACTGGACCCAGCAGACGCATGATGGATAGAAGGGAAATTGATCTATGTTATTATGAAAACATACGTGAAGGTGAAATGCTGCAGGGCCAAGACATAAGAGTACGGCGGCACCTAATCAATGTTAATTCTCACTTTTCATTCCTAATAGTTCTCAGGGCTTCACTGGTAACAAGAAAAGCAATATCCTAGGATAGAGGAGGGAGACCCAAGGAACCTACATGGCTACCCTGGAGCATTAAAGCAAAAGGTTTCTTTATGTCCTTCAGCTAGTCTGTAATATTCATCATATGACATTTTCAGGCTGCTGTTCGCTAACTGCTTCCTCACACATTAGAGAAAAACTTTTATAAACACAGGCAGCACAATTATTAGGTGGATCCAAACAAAAAATATACTTAAGTATATGGGCCAAAACCCTACAATTAAACTTAAAAGAACTCACCACAGTTGAGAGCTGTCTGGCCACCCATGCCTAGAATTAACCCATCTGGCCGTTCCGCCTTAATGACCTCTGTGACAAACTGAGGGGTGATGGGGAGAAAGTAGACGCTATCTGCTTGCTTTACGCCCACCTCATTGGTCTGTACTGAGGCAATGTTTGGGTTCATCAGGACTGTTTTGACATTTTCTTCCTGGAAGAAACAAAAGTTTCCAGACTCTGAATATATGGTCTAAAACAGAGAATTACCATATTCCAATGAAGGGCATTCTTGGGTAACAACAGTTATTCTGTGGGCTTTAGAGATCAGTAATAGGATTAGTGAATGGAAGTTAAAGGGAAACAAACATTTGGTGAAAGGAAGGATGAAATTGCTTGAAAATAAAACTATCCATAAAGAACCGCCTGCCTCATAAGGATCATCCTGAACTCCTTGCCACTGATGGTATCAAGCAAAGCTGGAGATGAACTCTAGAGAATTTGATTTCTACACAATTAGAAGTCCACAAACACAGCAGGTTCTCAAATTGTTTCATTCAAGTTGTATTATTATATCATTAATGAGAAAAAAAAAATCAATTCCTGGCTGGGGCCACTGTCTGTGTAGAGTATGCATGTTCTCCCCATGTTTGAGTGGGTTTTCTCTGGGTACAATGGATTCCTCCCACATCCCAAAAATGTGCACATGAGATCAACTGGTGTGTCTAAATGGTCCCAATGTGAGTGATAATGGGTGTGGGTGTGGGTGGCCCTGCAATGAATGGAAGGGAGTCCTGTCCAGGGTTGAGTCCTGCCTTGGACCCTGAGCTGCTGGGAGAGGCTCTGGCCACCCATGACCCTGAAGTAGAATAAGTGGATTGGGAAATAATTATCTTACTTGTTTTTATTAATCTTTCTTAAATGTCTATATAGAGTACATTTATTTCAATGTTTAATATTAAAAGTGTTTAGGGTCTTTATTTATAAGTTTGATGATGCTTTTATGACCAGAAAGATGCCATAGGAACTTAACTCGTGTTTATATCAATCAGCTGTAGTAAAATAGGTTTCATTATACATTGTTTTGCTTAAAGCCACAGTTTCCAAGAACGTATTGATAACATTAAGTGAGGACTTACAGTACTCCTGAACTTTACAGTTCAATTGACCTTAAAAGAACATTACAAAAATTTTTAAATGAGTAAAATATAAAATGGAACTAGAGGCAACATCAAAGCTGCTTCCCTTTATAATGTTTGTTGGAGAACAACATTGAGTGTACATTTAAAATGCAGGATAATGTGTTCCCTTCTTGCTGGAAGCACTGAGAGCCTTCTGCTGGTTTCTATTCCTTTTTTTTTTTTTTTTTTTTTTTAGATTTTCATGCCTGCTGTAGTGCTTCAACAAAGAGCATTATACAACTGTTTTATACACATTGTATAAAAAGAAAATGACCATATGGCAAAATAAAATAAAAATTTATGTGTGTATGTGTGTGTATGAAGGTATTCATAGCCCAATCTATTCCTGACATCTGGAGAGACCACCAAAATAATACTTCATATAGGCTGCTAAGGATAATAGCTTTATAAACCAGGATGAGGGTGACACTGGCAAAATAACGATTATAAAACGTGGCCAGATGGTTCTTATTATTTTATCTATTAGCATGTCAATTCTGAACTCTTCTAAAAAGTCAGCAAAACATTCAGATAAAAGTATAGAAATCATCCTTGAAGTCCCCACATATCCTTGGGGGAATATCTGAATGAAAAATTAAATGTATTTCATACTACTTTAAATTTAAACGGTGCCTTAAAACTTATAATGTACTTTTTTATTAATTTATTCGATTTTTATACCAAGACTACGGGAGAAATTTCCACTGTACAGATGAAAAAAATTGAGATTCAATAAAGTTAAATGACTTGCCAAAGAACATATAGCTGATAAAACCCAAAATTAAGACTCTAATTCAAGTCTTATGACTCAAATCCTATGCCCTTTTCTCAATGTGAGTTATCTCTCAAGATTTTAAGGAAATGTTTTAAAAAGAATTTACGTGTATTAGCAGAATATTAAATAGATACATACAGATAAGCAAATGCATTTAAAATATGGGTTGGAATTGAAATAACTAAGTCCAAAACAGAGAACACATCATAAACAGAAGTTATAGAAGATCTTGCAACTACAGAAAAGTACCAACAGACTTAAACATATTTGTATTTCCCTGAATGTGCTTTATAATGGATATAGGTGTTTTTATAAATCAAATTCCATAGAAAACGGTCCCATATATGCATGTGATGGGTATCCATTCATTTTAAAACTTTGGAATAATTTCAAACAATTTTAATACATTTTACATCATTTTTTCTAACATAGGTCTGTCTATAATACATTCACAATCTAGTTATTTTAAAATATTTAGTTCATAAGTTCGTCTCTATTAACCTCTGAATTAACTATAATGCTATATCTAATAATTCCTATTCTTCAGTTAAAATATATAACTTCACCTATTAGATGTTAAAGCACATTAAAGATACAAGGTATGGAAATATTAATTCTTTATAAAACTACTAAACAGAATTTAAAAATCGTACGCTAGTGAAATGTGTTCTAAACCCAAAACAAACTTACACTGTGTTCTAACCAATATAAACCACTGGACATCCACTAAACTGTCTATCTAAAGATAAATTAAATCATAAGTATGCTTTGAAAACGTACATGAAAAACGTGTGCATGTGTGTGAACACCCAGGACTATGGAGAAGAGTATTAAAAATAAAAACAAATGGGAAAAAGAGTCAGGTAATTGGGGGCTGTGTTCTGCATTTTTTCAATAGGCATCTATCAGACGAAAATCTTGTACATAGAATACTGAATAAAACGAAAAGTAAAAAAAATAAAATTGTCCAACTCTTTTCTGTGTTTGTATTTCTAGTCTCCTGCTGTCTGCTGCCTTCTGTCCTAGCAAGGTCTCTGATGAATGGCTTTCCACTGCAAAGCCTGGGGCAAGGTCACAGAGAGCTGACCTTGCCTCCAATGGCCTGATTAGCACCAAAATGGGGACGGCCAGGGAAATCAGGACATCCAAGAGAAGCCAAGTTAGTTTTTTAATAGAAATACCTTACATGTACGGTGGAATTTTTACTCTGATAAGCGTTGCAGAGTTCTCAAGAGACTTTGAAGAAATAGGGAGGATGTTTTTCCCAACGTGGGTATCAAATCCTCTTTTCCACTTGAAAATCCAACCATACCACCCTGATAGGTTATCCAACCCAAGTCACAGTTGGGTCCCCTAGTGACAGGTAGACACTTCTAAAGCTTGAACAAAAGGCATTGTATTTTTGGCTGCCCCAACTGGTTTCCCATTTCAAACATCACACCGAGATGCCTGAAGCATACTGTAGAACATTTGAAGGACTTGAGAGCACCAAGGATGCCCAAATTCCCTGTTTCACACAAAAGACAAGTATATTTTAAAAGCTCACTGTCTCAAAAGGAATGAGCAACATCTATGCAGGTGTCTTTATATGTTTTCAATATAAATAGGTGATAACGTAGATTACTTTGAAGATCAGTCTAACCTTAAGTTGCAGGTGTGCACATTTGAGAAAGTTAAAATATCTTGTCTGTGATCTAACTTCTTTTAATATAAGACATGTAAGAAATAGTTAAGGAAATTAATTATAATGACTTTGAAAAGAGGTAGTATCATAAATCTAAATTACACAATACTAATTAGGCTCATTAAAGGGAGTATATTAATTCTAGCAAAGATCATATTCTCTCACCTTCATGGCTTTTACAGCTTGAGACCCTGAGTAATCAAATTCACCTGCCTGACCAATGGACAGACCTCCCGATCCTAGGATAAGGACTTTGGAAACCTGTAAGAAATAAGAAAATGGAATTGCTTTTATTATTAAGATGGGGAAATAAGGCATTTTCAAGAGTGGGGAAGACAAACTATATTGTCTGGGTTATGTGGTGATTTAAAGTACAATGTTTTGAAAATATATGAGTAAAAAGATTCAGAATTTAAACATCTCTAATTTCAAAGCAATTTACAAAGATCATGAAGATTTTTTCACTGAAGTGAAAAAGTATTGGAAGAGGTCTACATTTTATTTAAACACATACAAATATCTAAAAATAACTACATAAATACATGTATGTGAATACTTATATAGGTATTAATATATATTTAGATAAGGATGGATAGATAGATAAATAGATAGATAGACAGATAAGGAATCCCTCAAAATTTAATTGACTAAGTATATTCCATTCAATATTCCATGGGTTTCTTCTGGACAAAGGATTGGCATAAAAACAAACAAGCCCCCTGGCCTTCTTTAACTGATGAAAAGAAAATGCAGGAGGCAAGAGGACATGGGTATACCTTCATGTTTACAGTTCAGTGTCAGAAATACAGAAAACGTAAAATGAAAATGATCATGTCTTGACAACATATCAAAATTCATACATATTGTATATATGATTTCAAGCAAATAATAATACTGCTTATTTTTTAGCCACAACTAACAAGCTCTTCAGAGAAGTAAGATATTCTTGGTCACTGCAAAAGACAATGACTTGGGAAACTTGGTTTGCTTCAACAAATATTTATTAGGTGCCTCCTCTATGCAAGTCAATGTGGAATCCCAAATTATACATTTCCTCTCACCGTTTAAAAAAAGAAAAGCATCTGAAGACCATAAATTGATATTCTGAGAAAAACACTGTACAGTAAATGGCTTCTCTCACTCCTGAAAACCCACAGTTTGACTCCACATTGAACAGCTGGATTACTTCCAATCTCTTCACTTCAGGAAAAGCGGCTGCCATGGAAATCCTTACACCACCTCACTCAACTTACTTCATGTAAACTTATAAATCAATTCTTTTTCACAAAGTGTAACATATACTTGAAAATACAAATACATCCTTCTAAATTTTATGTAATAATGGTGTAGGTATGTGTGTGGTTTAACTATGAAAGAAATGGGTAGACACTTTATATTAACATACACATTCTGACAAATAAGGATTGAAGTCCTATGCTGTACTACTCCTTATCCATTTGCTCTTTAAAGGCAAATAATATCATTCCATTCACGATGTTGAATAATATTCCTTCTCATTGAAACAAAAACAATCTATCATCTATAATGATTCTGTAGTCTGAACTGTATCTCAAGCATAGATAGGGCTATGGTTTATTGAGCAATGGAAAATATATCAAATTCAAAACTAAATTAAACCTTATTTTTATTACATTATTTTAGTACAAATATTCTAGAAGAAGTACACTTTAAAAAGTGTGATCTTAAATCAAAACCTAAAAATGCCAATGAACATCATCAAGAACAGACCAGACAATTAGATGCTAAAATGATGGGAGGTTGCAATATGACCAATCATCTTTCATAGACATTAAGAAAAAGTTTACATATTCAGTTTAAAAAATTTAATCACATGATGGAGGAAATCCAAAATACATAAATCCAAAAGAAGCCCACTTATACTGACCTCAATTCGAGATGCAACTAGGGCTGGCTTTGGTAGAACTGATGTAACGGTAGTACCTTTCCCTTTCTTCATCAGTGAGAAAAAGGAATCAAACAGATACTAGAAAAAAATATAGCCAACAAGTTAGAAGCTTCAAAACTCATAAGGCTGCCAGATAAAATACATATGCCCTGTTAAATTTGAACTTTAGTTTTTTAGAATAAGTATTTCTATGAATTTTTTTTTGCCAAGTCTGACAAAACTAAATATTTACTACTATAAGAAATAGATCAAATAAACTTCAAACTGTATATGTCAAATCCTATCAACAGAAAGTTTTCAGCAGACAATAGACATTTCAGAGGATGCTTTCTGAGAATATGAAGTTTTCAGCCCCTTAATTATGAACCATTTTCTTCTTCTAAATAAAATTCTGGTTATACAAAAAAATTAAATTAAATTAAAAAGCTGAAGCTATATTATATACTTATGCATCCTAAAGTTAGAAATGACAAGATTTTTAAAATTTCTATCAGCTCTAAAATTATCTCTAAAGATTTTTCTTAAACTTTACCAAGGAACTTACTTGTGTTTTTGCAATAGACATAACATATTTCAATAAAGATATTAATTTTGCAACTATTTGGCAGGACAATTAAAAAAAGGATTAAGTGGTACTGGATATTACATATCTTAATTTCAATGTTTCTAATCTGAAGTACTAATATAGGAAAAGAATACATATTTTAAATTTTAAAAAGTATTTAGCATGCCTTAGGCAACATATATGCAACTAAATTTTGAGTTTCATTGTGTGTAATGTTATACTAACTTTGGCTATTAAAAACTATCAATTCTTAGTATTAAAACAAGAAAAAAAAACAAATATCTGAAAAGGCAATTCAAGGTTTACAAAGCAGAGTTTACAGACAGAAAATTTTTATTTTCTTCCTCATTTTACGTAGATGTCTTTTCTGAGAATATCTGTTGACAAAGAAGAATTGTCAGCATTACTATCAGAGGCCCTACGGTGAGAGAGATGGAGTCACACCAGACTTCCCAGACTTTTCTGAGTGTCACTGCAAGCTCTTGTTTGGCAAAGATGTCCCTGAACATTGAACCAACAGCTTTCTTAAGCTGTTCCACAGGCAGAAAGAATAGAGCCAAGGGGAGAAAGGGGAGGAAGAGAAGGAAGAAGTGCCGGAAAACAAAGGAGGGAGGAGATAAGATTATCCCTAAGAAAAAGTGCAACTACCAGACCAGCCAAAACTAGATTACAGTGGCCCAGTGCAGGATGCCATCTTGTCCCTCAAGGTGAACTTTAATTATAATGGATGTTATTATTATTAGCATTGCAGACAGGGAAAATCTCCACCATCTGTACTGCCATGACAGTTCTGACTAGAGGCAAATAAAGAAAAGAGAATCTCAAATCCCACCAGGAAGGAGCAGTCAGTGAGGACCCACCTGGGAAAACCTATAACAACGCCCCTAAAACTTGAATGTTTTGTGCTCTCATTTTAGAATAAGATCCTAAGCCTCTTTGTTCTTTGACACAGTCGCTTTTCTCCTGGCCTGTCCACTCCCGCTATTTTGGAGTGTACTATCCTCTCCTCCTTTGAATAAAGCCACTGCTTGCTTGGCTTACTCAGTGTGTCTTTGAATTCCTTCCTGTGGCGTATACCAAGAACCCATTTTTCAACAACAAAGCCATGTGACTCATATGTATGTGTGTATGCCCTCTCGTTTCCCCCACACTCCTGCCCTTCTTCCTTCTGCTGCTGTTTATTCTCCCTTTGTGGCTACACAACTAGTTGCCATAGGGATTTTGTGAAGTCACAGATGGGGGATTAAAATTTCATTTCAGTTATGAGAATGAGAGAGCAAGAGGGAATTCATTTGCATAGTACAACTGTAAATTTCAGAACTAAATATATTAGAATGATAATGATTTAAATAAAAATAGCATTGCATCAGGTTTCTTAAGGGTTTTTCCCATTTTAAATTTATAAAAATGATAGACATTTTCTCCACAACATTTATGGGGAAATTTTTAATACGATGTGTGTGTTACCACAGCGCCCTTGAGAATGTTCTATACCAAGATCAGCTGGAGTGATTATTTTGGTTTTTCAAGTTTTCACATAAATACATTTCTAATTAAAAAGAAAAAAAGTATATAATAGGCCTCATCTTTCTGACATACCTCCGTGTCTGTTGGTCCTGGGCTGACTTCTGGGTGGAACTGCACACCAAAGAAGGGTTTGCTCTCATGCATAATCCCCTAAAGGAATAAGAAATGGGAAGAAATTCTTTCTGCAACAATGAATGTCAACCGTTATGTATTATTCAGTGGACAATAAAGTTCAAATTAAAAAACTGAGTTAAATGCTTAAGAACATTCAAAGAACTAACAGTACTAATAAAAATAGGCCAATAAAGACTCAATTGAATGTTGTTCCCTTAATAAAAACAATTGATTTGGTTTATAGCCTTTGGAGCCCCTCTAAGCTCTGTTCAGAATGAACCCAAATCCTCTTCTTATCTTCAACTCCTAAATTACTTCTCCAAGGGTCTTCTCAAAGGCTACTGAAGTGCTTAGCCCCAGAGGCCCCCACAGACTAGGTCCAAACAGATCTCCACCTATCCCCCATTAAAAATGAATCTGTAAGACAGTCACTGAATGGATCTTAATGAGGCAACTAATAAGAGAATAAGACAGACAGAAATGACTTTTTAAAAAGCAGAGAGTTATGGGAAATAACCTATAAAAAGAGTTTTTTTCTACCCACATACCCCAAATAGCTCACATAAACAAGGGAAAGTTATCTGTATAACAGAGTACTAAAAGCTCTGCATTTCTCATCACCAACTAAACAGGTTTTTTGAGAGCACTTACCTCATTTGTTTGATCATTGACATTCACAAAAAGTGGCTTCCAGCCAGCAGGAAGGGTGTTGTCCAGGGCATAGCCATGATTCTGAGCAGTAATGAAAGCCTGTCTGTTGGTCACATTCAAAACAGGCTGATTCTGCCCTCTGGAGAGAAAGGGAGAAAAAGAAGAGGGAAAAGGAACAGTGAAGAGAAGAATATAAATGCATTCGTTGTAAAAGAGTGAACAAGAAAAAAACTGTTAAAATTCAAAAGCTTCAACTGCTTAGTGAAAATTGCTCTGTGAGAAAAGTCACAGATTGTTAATCCCAATAATTTTTGCAACAAAAATCAATTCAGGAAGCTTTGTTGTGTGTTAAATATCAGGTCTATTAAACTTCGATAGTCCATTTTAGAAAAGGGGGAATTGCACTGATAACAAAAAGTTAAGAGTTGCTCACTAGCTTAACAGACAAATATAAGTGACTTTATTTAAGGGAATTACAGTAATTTTAAAACCAGAGAAGAATTCATGGGGGGTAATAAAGAAATGACTATTCAGTCCTCAATCATTTTGAATTATGCTTTCTGTGTTAGGTGGGCTTTGGGGGCAGCTCCATGTTGAATAAATTAACATCATTTGCAGTAAGGAAGTAAAACAGAGAGGATCTGAAGATTTCTCCCGTTCTGAAGTCACACAGTCTTACAATGTTATCCATGCTCTGAAATCAAGCTTGAAATCAGAACTTCCCTTGGAATATTATTTGATTGAATATTATAACCTCAATTTATGCTGAGGGAGGGAAAATAACTTTAAACTACAGCAAAGTTATTGTTAGAGAAGGCTGACTTCCATAAAAGCAGTAAAAGTGGCATCACGTAGTCAGACAACTGTGAACCATGTAATAGCGTAGTTATCTATTCATTCTGAAGAAAATGGCATGTAAGTTCTCTAAGTCTTTTGGATTTAGTTACTAATAGTAAGTCAGAGCTAATTCGATCTGCAGACAAAAATATAACTGCCTTACCTGTTAGCCATGGACATCTTATAGGATTTGGCACCAGCAGCTAATCCTGTTATTATATTGCCTGTACTGATTCCAAACAATGGCTCCTTACGGTCACTCTCCAAAACCTAAATCCGGGAAAGTTTTAATTAACCCAGAAGTACAGTTGCAAAAAATGCTGTCTCTGAAGGAATAAAAATGAAGCACTCTTTTTTTATTTAATTAACAAAGTAAAGAGACTAGCAGTTGAATAAAAAGTTACATTATAAATAAGAAAATGACTGACGAATTTGTAGCATTAGATTTTAATAAAGTATACTTAATATTCTGACTAAACTAAATCTAATTTAATATTTGTTTACAAACGTGAGGGTCTTATAAGACTCTAGGTTATGGTGAGGAACATGAGTTGTCATTTCACAAGTGTATGGAAAGACACATTTGGAGATTCGACTCTGAACTCGAGGATACAAGCCTAGTTACTTTGCCTAAAGAAAGGCTCTCTTTCTTCTGGTACTCTCTCTTCATACATATCTTGCTGACATTGTCTCAGAGGTCACAAGTAGGAGTCATAAAAAGTTCCTGAATAAATAAAATACCAAGGGTGCCAAAAAAAAGGTATACACATGACTTGTATTCATCTTTTGTTATTGGTGTATATTGAATATTACAATTTCAAAACATTTTTTTTTCCTATCTTAAAATGTGTATACGTTTTTTTTGGCGCCTTCTGTATAGTACAGCCTTTTCAGCAGTACAGACCAGCAGTACAGACCACTTCTCACACATGTACACACCACCCCCAGGTTCACTGCACCTTTTTGACATTCTGAATTAGTGGTTGTGCAAGAGCTGGGTTCCCAGGTCCTCCGGCAATTAAAAGCCCATCATACTCCATCTTGGTGAAATCATGATTCCAGGGAACTAAATGCACTTCAGCTCCTCGCTAGAAGAGAAACGTTATCAGAAATGTTATCAGAATTTAATAACATTTTTCTTTGCCAAAGTGTAATTTTACTAGACCTTCTTTTGACTACTCCCTAAAGGGAATGGGAAAATAGCAGGTGACTCCAATAAATAAAGCAAAGCAAAAAATTCTTTGGTGGCTCACTGTATTTTGTGTGATGTAAATGGAGCCAGTGGTCAATAGAAAGTGGAGGGAAAAAGACCATTAACGTTTCGATCCTGAAAAAAGAGATAACCCATTTTCCTGCATTTTGGAAAGTTTCAGAGCTTAAAGGCTTCATGACTAGGCATACAGGAATACAGGTTATCTTACCTAGAAGTATGGGAGAAAGAGTTAATAAATAAATCAAAAAATACAACAAACAAATAATAAATAAAACAAAAATAAATAAATAAACAAAACAAAAATAAATAAATAAATCTGTTTTCTGCAAAGCTTGTCAGCCCACGTTTCACCTTTTTCAATTTTGCCTTTTTCTGCCTGACCAAATTTTAATCACCCTTCTTTCCTAAGGTTCTCTCATATTGTCTATCATATTTATATTCTGACAGAAAAATTAGTACTTTTCTATATAAGGGTGGATAGGAAGATATCTTTGATGACTTCCTAGAAGCATTTCCTGAGAGATTCGAGAGAAAGAAGTTTATTTTGAAGAGTTTCCAAGATAGATCAATAGAAAGTGACACTGTGAGGTACCCTGATAAACTATACATTCCAAATAGTTACCAGTCTGGACAAATGGAGCTTCAGCCCACTAGGGAACTCGAAGAGCCAGTGCAGAATATCCATCTTAAAGACAGCCTAGCCATAGGGCAAAGGAGCTGGGATATTTAGTCATTGGTTGGGGTTGCAGCAGGGATCATTCATTCTATGGCATTTCTGCATGCCAGCAGGCTCCAACCAACCATAGAGAGCCCTCAGGCAATGAGATTCAGACACTTGCATTTGGAAGCTGGGCAAAATGCCTTAGTGGTAAAAGTGGTAAAAAAAAAAAAAATAGAGGAAGATATAGATAGGCCATTCACAGCATCTGCTACTAAAGAGTCCATGCACATTTTTGTTTAAACTTGAACAGAATTTGAAATAATGATTTGGATATTTATGATATTCTCTAACAAAGAATTGAAGAATTCCCCTATACCCATACTAATTTGGTATTACGCAAATGTGTGTGTGTGTGTATGTGTCTGTGTGTGTGTGTGTGTGTGTGTGTGGGAAACAGAGACAGAGACATTGAAAGACAGAGACAGAAAGAGAATGAGAGAGGAGGGAGGAGAAGGAGAAATCACAACAAAAATATTTAAGAAAACACTGTAATAATGGTTAAATTATCCTTAAGGATTTAAGGTTTAATTTTAATTGGTTGACTAAGAGTTGATGTAAAGCAATGTGAAAATCTGCATTGTATCAGGGCATGACCCCTACATACATGTGGTACACAATAAATGTCTCCCGAAAGAGTTCTCCAACTGAATCTAGCTATTTGGTTATCTTTAAACCCCAAGAAAGTGAATGGGGCCCTTTCTCAGAAGGTCAGTCAATAGGTGATAAGAACAGTCATCATTTTCTTCTCTGTTTTTGTGGCTTCCAGGTGTTTTTTTGTTTTGTTTTGTTTTGTTTTTTAAACATAGTAGTCTACATCTCTAATTTTAACAGGGATAAATGTATTATGTTGTAGATCAAAGGCCACAAGAAGAGAGTAGATTCCCTGATGTACTGAGAGAATGCACAAGCATTCTCTGAAACAGATAGAGGAAAACAGCTTAACACTAACGACCAATATTACAAACCCTCACCCTTGAGACGAAACAATTTACTTACCTTTACTAGTAGGCGGATTACATTGTTTTTTATCCCACAGTCTACAGCTACCACTTTTGTGGGGTTTCCTTTGCCGTACACCTTGACATCCTGCCATTTTAAAAACCAAAGTGAGAGAGAACTTCCAGCTATGAGCAACAAACACATCACTGTCATAAACATATGTGAGCATGCTTTGCACTTAGATTGGTGACAGAATGATTGCTAACTACTGGGGAGTGATTGGCAATTAATAATCAATTTGCAAGAAAGGCTCAGCAAGTGCCACAGACTATGTTTTTTATGAGACAACAAAGAACTTTGCTGTTTTATGTAAAATGTTGAATAGAGTAATAACAATGATCCCTAAGAAATTGGTTGCTTCCCTAGTTATCGACCATCTTACCCATATTTGCCTCACTAACAACCAGTGGCAATGGAATTTTCAAGTATTATTGCCTGATTCAGCACTAGATAGATGTGGTAATACATACATCGTGCTTTAAATACCATTTGATCCTCAACTTGCAATATACTATGAATGGGGTAGAGCTATTGTGCATTAGGCTTATGCAGTGGGGCTAAGGGATAAAATCAGTATAAGAGTCAGAGGAATTGCGAAGCTAGTGTACACCACTGGTCTCTCCAGGTTACTGAGCAATCATTTGCATTTAAATGGTAGACTTCATAAAAGGATCCCAGGGCATATCATAATCATTACCTACATCTTAAGCACTGCTTGGAGTCAGATCCATTTTCACAGGCATTTACCCAAGAAGCAGTTCCCCAAAATCATAAAAGGAAAAATGATACAAATATAGGGAGATAAGGCCTAGAGAGCTGTGTGCCCATACTATGCTAAAATTCTATCAGCTTTGAGAGTAAGCTAACTCATTCTGAATTTAGGATGATTTCAACGATGACAAAAGGTTTCAGATGAAAGTTGCAATCTGGATGTTTGAAAGAGCATTTTACTTGAACTGAAATGTCTATCTCTTCACAAAGTCTATAGAATGTGGAAAAATTTCTAAAGGAATGTGAGGAAAATCCTAAAAGAACTCAAGGAAAAAAAATCTAAAAGTTTATCATTTTTTTCTCTTGTTGATTACTCTAAAGAATAAATACCCCAGTTCTTCCATGATCTGGGGGAATTATTGCTGAACTGATCCGTAAATGTTACAGTAATCTCTTTCATCAGATAATTTGGAAAAGTATATGTTTATTCTTAACCTCAGGCTCTGCTACAAAATAAAGTGCTACTACCATTAGTTGTAGCTACCTCAAATTGCAATTACAAGACAATGAATTAAGTTACCAACCACACCCCAACAAAACTCACAGAATAAATACAATCTGATAAAACTATACATTTTATCTCAGCTAAAATTAAATCATTTAATTGCACTGGCATTAAGAAACAGAGTCAGCTTTCACCATTGCAATCTCTCCCTTGATTTAATATTGATAAAAATACAGGTAGGCTCCTTTTGATGGTATCTACACAAACTTATTATATATTCTCTATATAGAATGACAGGAGTTAAGCAAGACTCATAGACACTTGAATATATAAATTTGCATTAGGATTCTCCAAGAGAACAATATATTATACAGTGTTTTTCACCCTTATTTGACTATAGAATTTTTTAATGTGAATTTCTCCAGGACCAATGTTCCTCACATTCAGAAAATGCTAGACTAAATCTCCAAGGTAGTTCTGAATGCTAAAATTCTATCATTCTAAAAGGAAAAATAGTCCTCCCTCATGCTGTGTCTCTAAATCATTAAATCACTTCACAGAAAAGTGTGTAGAAACCAATAGAAGGAAAACAGTTCCAGGTCATGTGAATGGACCAATTTTAGAAATAAAAACAAGTGACTATCACATATGAACAAATTCCAAATATGTAAAAAAAACTACAAAGTCAACTTAAACTTCTCTTTAACAACTTGTATTTCTTATGCTTCAACATGATGTGAATGCATGTGCATGTCCAACGTAAGCATCAAGGCCATATAATCAGATACGTGGCACCAAGGTAGAGACACAGATAATACTAGTGTGTGTTTTCTGAGTTTTGCATGATACTATTCAGGCTATTTTATTCTTTTAATAACCCTTTCTTAAAAAAAAAAAAAAGCCCTGGTGCAGTAACATTCTCGTGGCTGGAATTTTTCATGAAGTGTTGTTCTCCATAATCACTCTGACTGGTGCTAGGTCACAATACGTATTATTTCACAAATGAACAGGTAGCAGTAAAGTGTGTAGGGAGTGGGGGCGGAAGGGAGCATCCTTTCTAAAGACTATCAATGAGAAAGTTTTGTCTCCCGAGGGTGTATAATACTCCATACAACCAGTGTCAGTTCACTATTTCATTACCCACTGTCCCATCATATGTTTTGCAGCTTCTGATTAGATGTCCTTGAATCTTCACTTTACAAAGGTATAAAGTAGATGGTGTCAAACTATTGAAACATCTTTGAATATTATTCCGTGATAGTGTTTCTATGGTTATTAATAGTTATTATTTCTAGTATGTTGGAAGGCCGTATGACAAAATGTTTCAGAGGTAGACACTGGAACAATCCTTCCTAGGTAAAAATTTTGGTAGCTGTTCACCCTGAGAAGGGGATTTAATCTCTCTATACCTCAGTTTCTCCTTTGGTAAAATGAAATACTAATAGTACCTATCCCATAGAATTGCTCTGAGGATTGAAAAAGTTAATCAGTGTAAAGCGTTTAGAAAAATGTGTGGTACATACTAGGTACTTAATACAACTAGCCTATTATTAATTTTACTAATAAAATCCATAATAGTTATTGGTAATAATAAATTTTATATTAGTAATGGAGATAATAAAACCATCAGAAACACTGACTAAAGTAATCAAGGTTTGAAGAAAGAATCTGTAACATCTTTACCACCAACTCTGACTACTTTCACTGCCTTTGTTCATTCCTTTATTCATTCATTTACTATTTATTGAGTATGTATTCTGTGAACGGCGCTATGGTAAGTGCTGGGGATTCAGATAAGTAAACCATGGCCTTTTTTCTCAAAGAGCTAACCATAGACAAGTGAAAGAGACAATCCATGAAAAGAACTAACACAATTTATTTATTTATTTTTTTAATAATAAAGCTACTTATAAAATGACATGGGATATAAAGGAGGAGTAAGTCAGGAAAGGCTTCACAGAGGAAAAAATGTGCTGACCCTTTAAACTGACTTCTTGAAGGTAAGCAAAAGAGAGAGCGACAAGGAGGGAGACCCCAGGCAGAAGAGCATAATATGCAAACATGTTCTGATCCTGCCAGATGTGGTCGAGAAGAATCTAAATTCAATCAAAACCAACAGACGTCTTCCTAAATTGTATTCTATTACCGTCTTGTAATTATGCCCTAAATAGATCTCACTTTGGGGTCACACAGTCATTATTATGAACACTAATCTTAATTGAGTTATAATACAATAAATCTTCAATGTGTGAAGGAATACTTTTCCCTGCACAAAATGACCCCAGACTCTGATTATTGTGTCTGAGTGCTTTAAAGTGTTCTTGGCTCTTTGGCAAGCAATTAGCTCTGACTCCTGATTGTCACTATGCCTATCTCTGGCAATTCCAGAGATGGCCTTTTTATTTGACATTGTTAAAATTTTGACCTAGGGAACCAGAAACAGTAAAAAACAAAACAAAAAAAGTTAAAATAATACTAAACAATTTCTAAATCAAGGCATGAAGGTATGAAGGTTTCCCTGTAAGTAAAAGTTACTAACTTTAGATGCACTGATTTGTAATAAATATTTTAGCTGTTTTGAGACCCTTTTTTCTCCTCAACTCTAGTACTTCTAAAAGATGACCTCTGCCTAAACAAAGATTTTGATATTACAAGAAAGGAAGATCTAAAGGGAATAAAAACAAAACTATAAAATAGAAAATAAAAAAAAATCACTTACCTTAGTTGAAACCTCAGCAATCAAATTCTGCTTATTTGGATCCACAAAATTCACAGATTGACCTTCAAATTCAATCTTCCCAAGCATGGTGCCCTATCGAATTAAAAAATTAGACAGTTAAAAGGGAGAAATGATGAAAGTGATGACAGGATAAATCCACAGGGACTTACACAGCTGCTCTGAGCTTTCGATGTCTTTATAACTACTCATAACCAAAAGCAGATCTTCATCTTCTCAACCTGGAAAGGTGAAGTAATTTGCACAGCACATTCTGGGAAGCTCTCTGAGAAGTTGTTTTAGGGGTGAGACAAATATCTGGGGTAAGCAAAGTCAAAAGCATCAGAATTTGGGTCTCCAGTTTCCAGCCTAGTTACAAACTGGAGTAGTTAGAGTACCTGCTCCTTAGTGTATCTGACCTAAAGATATTTCATGAGAGATGTGGACAAAACAATCTACCAAGAAAGAAAGAAAAAGAAATGTAAAATTTTTCAGAAAATTAAAAAGAATGGAAATTTATTATATTGTGATAGTAAAGTTCATTCACAAAAAATGTGAAATGCTATATAAGTCATAAACTTTGACAACTGGCATTGAAAATATTCACTGCTTCAGACATGCTAATGTCTAGGTATACTGAAGGGCCTGAACTTTGAAAAAAAAATATTTAGCCTCCTGTGAAGTTTTCACAAATCAGCCTTGCTAGTTTGAACATGGCAAATGTTTTCTCCTTATTATTAGCTGTGTCTTGAGATTTACTTGTTAGTGAGTCTTGTTTGACCTATTTAGGAAAATGGCATATTATATTTAGTAAGTAAGACTTTATTGAGGGGGTTACAAAAAGTCAAAATAATTAATTGATTTGCCTTTTCCCAAAGAAATCATTGCATTGAAGGAAATAGAAGGAAGTCTGTACTTCCCTTTGAAAACTTATTCTTTAGGGGAAGAATTCAGACAGAAAAAGTCAAGAACCATGTGTCTTTACCCACATGTGGAATATAAAACTGAAAGCAACAAAGGAACACAACAAACAAATAAAGAAACAAAAACTCATAGACACAGACAACAGTTGAGTGGTTACCAGAGTGTAAGGGGGAGAAGGGACAGTGGAAGAAGGTAAACGGGGTCAAATATATGGTGATGGAGAACTGACTCTGGATGGTAAACACACAATGTCATATATAGATGATGTGTTATAGAATTGTACAATTGAAACCTGTGTAATTTTACTAACCAACGTCACCCCAATAAATTTAATTTTAAAAAAAGTTGTCACCTGGGAGTGAGTGAGGGTAGAAAGTGCCACATACCATTCAAATATGATGGTGATTTCAGTATGTTTACTAAAACCAGAGTGGGAAACTATGGTGAAAAATAACCAAAAAGTATCTTTCACTCCAACTGGATTATTAATTTTCATGATGGTCTCTACTTACTTTAATAATCCAAATCACAAATCACATGACTATATTTATGGACCCTTAATTTTGAAATTTGTTAGTGTTCTCATTCTCTTTTTCTTAAAGCATGCTGAATGAAATTCAATCTTACTTTTCAACTGAAGATTAATAGACTGAAAACTACAACATACATTTTTAATATGAACCAGCATCACTCATAATTAAATATAAGTGACACTAAAATTTTGTCTGCGCTAGCATATTCAGCCAAATTTTGAAATTATAATTGCCCCTGATAAAAGAAGTGTTCGTTTTAAAGTAGCGTGAACACTGTATGGTCTTGTAAAATATTTTCCCAAATTGATAGACCTGACTACATTCTATTCAACCTGCCAATTCTGCAGTCCAAATTGAATTTCCCAATTTTATTTCCTTCCCATTCTGGTAGCTTCATCATTGTTTACTGCTACAGAATATCACTGGACTAAGAAAACATCATCGCGCTAACAAAACACCAGAATCCAGTGGGATATATAATCTCACTAACATCTATTTTGAGGAAAATCATGGAGGAGAGAATAAAATCAGAGTTGGAGTAGAAGGATCTCATAAACTCTCACTGTCTTCCTTCTGGTCATGATTATGTAGCCATGTTCGTATTTTTCAAAGCTATTCTTTCCTTTTGTTTACAGACATCCTGTGTCAGTATATATGCTAACAAGAAATGTACAGCACATTTTCTTGAAGAATCTCTTTCACTTTGAAATTGCATCATTTTTTTATGTAGTATTATTCAACGAGACCATTTTATTGGCATTGGGGAATAACTTTAGTGAGATAAAGTTTCCTTCTGGTCTGGGATATAAGGTTTCATGTAGGGGGAAAAATAGTGTCTAACTCTTAGAACAAGATGAAGAAAGCCAATGGTGAGGAGATATTCTCAGAGGAGGGGTCAGATGATTTACCAACCAGATATGAAAGCAAAAGATAAACTTGCCTGTTATCATCTTGTTCATTGGTACAGCCTCAAGAAAGAGTATGTAATTGATGTAACACATGCAGGCTCAGTTGGCACACTCATGAAACTATATAACTCACTAATTTCACAGACAACTCCCCCGAGAGGACTAAACAAAGAACGGCCCCAATGCTGTACACTTCCTGGTTTGCAGTTTCCAGCACGTAGGTATTCAGTTTCGGTAAATTGTTATACACCTAGTCAACATTCTCCACTTGGTTCACTAGTCCTGTCCCATGAGCTGACTTATAAGAGCCTTGACTTGTTGGGATAGTGAACACATAATAGGAACTCAATAAACTGCTGCTGAGTGAATTAATCTCAAGTCTATTCAGTAATAAACATCCCAATCATACATTCAGTCTTAAAAATACATCAGAAATAGTAAAACAAGATGACAGAAACCCAAATGGCAGAAATTGGCCAGATTTGTTCTCTTACATACTAATGGATTCCTTGCGCACTGAGGAAAAAAATATATATGCAATGAAACATACATTTGGCTAAAGATGATGATCATACCTTATCCCGAATTATTTTAGTCAGCATTCTTGTATCCACTCCATAAATTGCAGGGACCTATAAAAAAAAATTGTAGTGACAGTGAAATTGGAGGAAATTAGATCCAGCGTATTGTTTTCAAGTTACAAACTTAGCATCATCTATCTTCTTGAGCAGTAAATAATTTCCCTCTTCTTTTCTCTGACCCAGGGTGACTGTGTTGTCAGAACACGGTAAATTGCTGTTCCAGTTGGGCACAGGACTCTAAATACCCAGGCTTTTACTCAGAATAAAAAATGAGAAATTCTAAGCATCAATCTTCTGCTATAGTTTTTTTGTTGCCTTTAACACAGGATGCTATATATATATATATATATATATATATATATATATATATATATATATACACACACACACAAACATAATATATATATTTTGAAATAATGGAATATGTGAACTTCATAAGCAATGATATGTAAATAATATGCAAATCCATATTTTCAGCCAAATATTCCTGGCACATGGTAGGCACTCAACACATTTTTCTGAAGGTGCTTGTTAAGTAGTCAGGCTGTAATAACATTTGTCCATCTTTTTATTAGATCAGGCAATACCACCATTTGTTTTATTTTCTTTGACTAGGTTGGATAGAGACAGATGTGGTATAATGAGAGAGCAATGAGTCAGGAATCAGGAAAACCAGTTGTAATTGCTTTTTTCCCACCAATTATCTGAGTGATGTTTTGAGCAGGCTGTTTTTCCTCACCTGTACACTGAAGGAGGCAAACTGTTTTTATCTTATACCTTCTTCTATTCTCTGTTTTCGTGATCATGGAAGAAGAGTGAAAGTGCACTTATAAAACAAACTAACAAGCCATCGATAAAGCTTATATTTAAAGTTCTGACACAGAGGAGCTGTACTATCAACTGCCCTAAATAACACAAAGGAAACATGGAAGGTGGAATGGGGGTTGGAGGGAGTCTCCTGAATGATCCTCACAAAAATTAGCTCTCTGGAAGTAATTTCAGATGGTTGAGAAGAAAAGCGTAATGATCTGGGAGATGATACAGATGCTTTCTTCTCTCTTTTAATATTTAGAAAGAATGAGAACAAGGAAGCCAAGATCAAGATTTTTTGATTTGTCAGAAAGAAGCAACATTTAGCCCCAATTGGTAGACACTCATAGGAGAGGCAGAGCTTTAGTAGAATAATATTCTGTCCATTACAAACCAGCAGCAATTCAACAAAAAGCAGCTATAGCAACACCAAAGATAAAGCTAAATATATAGCAGGTCCATTAACTTTAAATATGTCTGACATTCAACCCAGGAGAATCCTCTTATTTGATTAGAAAATAATAGTTAAAATTAAGGAAAAATAAGATAAGGCTTATAATCTTTTTCATTTATTACTTCAAATGAGATTATTTCTAACTCTATGTTAAAGACTCATAATGTTTAAACCCAAAGAGACTCAATGGCAATCTGTTTACACTTATTAAGAATTAAAAATGAAAATGTGGCATGATCATATAACCTGCACAAAGTCACACAGCTAGCTAATGGCAGAGCTTGTACTAGAACCCAAGACACATGTTGTGTATCTAGACCCTAGATAAAAAATGAGGGAGAGGTTAAGTTACTTGAAAGAACAGAAAATTCTAAAAATTTCTCTAACCCTTTTTCAGGATGAGAAATGCTTCCAAGTATGTATGACTGCCACCTAGTGAATAAACTGAAAATATGTGGTGCTAGGTGTTTAGAAGGTAATGAGTCCAGACAGTTCAGCCTGGAGTAACAACAGAAGGAATTGCTCTCTGAAATAAAAAAGATCCCAAACTGTATGATCTACTTCATCTGCTTGGTCCTTTCAATTACATACACATTTCCACAGATCCTACCTATCGTCCTTAGGTGATGCTGGATGCCCTGATCATATTTCTCACCTTTTCCTCCTGTAGCCATTGCCCTAAACTCTTGGTAGCCAGCCAGTGGTTATAGTCCTCACTGTAATTCAGCACCAGCAAACCTGCAACCTAGAAAGATAGGCAGTCGTTTTAAAGGGGTGATCACAAAATATTATCCAACTCTTGTGACCTTTCTTAAGAGTCAGTTTGCATTTTCTAAAAAAGCTTTATTACATCCATTGATATGAGACTTAGATTTTTGGAAAGTTGAAGAAAAAAAAGATGATCAACACTTTTCTCTTAAAATATGTCATTATTACCTTAATTATCTCTCATGTGGGGGAACAGTCTTACCTGATTTGCCAAATCTTGAGACTCCTTCTCGGCACCTTCCATTTTTCCTCAATGGCATTTATCAACAATCTAATTAACACTTACTTAATGTACATGAAGAATAAAACTATTTTTAATCTATATTTAAAGGTGACTGAGAAATTTTGGTAAAATTATCAGAAATATAGCTAAACTAAATGATCAGACCAAGTCATTCAAAAGTGGAATGGTGAGAGAAAAAGAAAAAATAGCGTGGTGAATTTAGTATGTAAATTTTTGAATTTTTTATATGGTCCACATTCCTAAGGTATTTTCCAAATTTACCATGAATAGAGCATTTTAATGTGTTTACTTTTAGACTGGCATATAAGCTAACTTTCATTCATCTCCTGAAAAGGATAGATTAAAAGGCAAAAAGTTAACACAGAGTTGATCATGAAAATCCTTTTAAAAGGTGATTCATCACTACTTCTTGTATCATAGTTATCACTTGGATTTATAATGACATTTTCCCCCCCAAATAAAGCCAAGTTTCATCCAAGGCATTAAAGAACAAATCCAAAGTACCCTGAGAAATAAATCTCAAAACAGTATCATGCTAAAGATTTTTCTCATATACCTAGGAAGAGGTTGAAAACATGAATTTAATGGTTTGTACTATTAAAATCATTGAGGAAGAAACTTTGCCTAACCTAGAATCTTAAATTAACTACATCTCTTCAAATTGAGACTTTTTAAATAGTCATTAATGGTACTACCTTAATTCCATCAGACTCCATATATTTGCTAAGTCCCAGTTCATCCAGTGCAGTAGTGTCAGGGGCTCCACCATTCCCAATAATAGGATTGGCCATGGTGAGAATCTGTCCCTTGTAGGCGGGGTCAGTAATAGCTTCCGGGTACCTGGGCAAAGGTGACAAAAAATTACAAACAAATCAAAAAAATGTATTTAACTACAATCTACATACATGCTCTAAATTATTGAACCCTTGAAAATTAGAGAACATAAAATTAAAACCCTACAAACCTGTCTCTAGATTTTAGCAAATCTAGGGCAATTTCATTACAGAATATGGAAATTTATTTCATGATATGATTGATATGAAAAAAACTGGCATAAGTATTAAGGCATAGTCTCATACGATTTTCATTCCCTCGATTTCTTAAAATTTTTAAGTCCTTATCGGGCCTTAATTTTGAAAATATTGCTCTAAAGTTTGCATATCCTAGAGATTCCCTACTAGACATGAGTGAGTCCAAACTGATATTTACTGTTAAGGGCTGCCAGTTTTACCAAAATATTACCTGTCAAAAATTGAAAGTTTTCTTTAAAATATCTTTTAGGATACTGAAGAGTATCCTGATTGTTAGTGGTGGTTGCATGGGTGCACATGTGTTTTAAAATTTATTGGACATGTAAAACATTGAGCTAATTTCTATGAAATATGTATTTAATATAGTTGATTTTAAAAATAGTTTAGTTTTAGAAAGAGGTATATATTTAAGAGTTATTATATTAGAAAAAACTCAATTGACCTGAAGCATTTCTGACTTCTAAATTAAAAGATTCCAAATAACTGTTTTGAAGTACTGATGTGGAATTAGGGAGTAATGCAAGAGGGCTTAATTTTAATGTTTGCCGAAGGAAAAAAATAAGAATACCTGTATTCTTATTATATCTATATCTATAGATAAGCTTTTTATTATATATATATATGCTATCTATGTATATCCATGTATATGTATAGACATTTAGATATTTATTATATATATAATAAAAAGCTTATGTATAGATATAGACATAGATTAAATATAGGTAGAAAGGTAGATACCTTATTCTTAATAATAAGGAACATTATTCCCATAAATGCCAGGAGCTATCGATAGCTTTTCCACACATTGGAAAACATTGTAATGAGGTTCCCCGCCCCCGGCTCCCCCGACACACACCTCTTATTTCGCTTTCTGCAGAAAGAGTTAAACCAAATCTTTCTTGTAGATTACTACTGAAAGTGAACTTAGGTGCTCAGAGGGACAGAATCTACAACCTTGAAACCAATAAAGTTCAGTTCAGCCAGTAGTCAACATAGATTCTTCAACCCCCATCCACACTAACTACTCCTAGAACTACCTTTGTTAGCAGAACACTTAGTCTTTCAGCTCAGCAAGCCCAGGTGACTAAAATGCTGTGAAATTTATCCACACCCCCATCAGTTAATTTCTCAAATGCCTCTCACTTGTCAGGAACTGATAATTTTTTAGCCAAGTCTTACATACAATATAAATGCATTTCTTAAAGATGAAAAACAAAATACCCCCCCTTAATTATCAACCACCTTACTGAGAGAAGCACACAATGAATGAAAACAGCATTTCTCAATGAAAAATAGGGTTTGTGGACTAACTTCATTAATGAGTGTTTTTTCCTACATCAAGAAAAAATGTTTAATTTAATTTTACTTCCCTTTCTTCCTTCTCTCTGTAAAAGAACTGGCTGTTTTCTTTAAACATATGCTTACAATACTCCCTCCAGTAAATGAATAAATACAGCTTGTCCTAGAGAACTGCAGTGTCGGAAGCAAATTAATCTATCAGTTCCTGTTTGACTTTTGTGATGTGACAAGATTTATTACCCGTAATCTATCACACAGAAGAAAACTCTAGTGCCCTCCATCACTCTGATCTATATTAAACAGTTGTTTGTTGGCAGGTATATTAACACAGCTAGTAATTAGTGCTGTCAAAAAGCTTAAATAATTGCCTGGTGAAGCAAAACTTTGCAAACAGTTTTCATACACTGTAATTTAATGTTCTCACCAGTGGAACTATTTTAAAAAACCATTTAATATTCTTCATTCCAGAGAGCCAAGAGTTTAGAGAAGAACAGGCATTAATAATATAATAGAAGTTTGGTAAATCAATGTCTTCAATATCAGTTAAGGCAATGTCCCCTTGTCTTTATAAGGCTAACTGAATTTACCGAAAGAATGTATCAAATATTTTATAGTTTAGTCTAGTGAATCTCTAATGGAAACCTCTTGAAACCACCTAGTCATTATATATATATATTTCCCAGATATAAATTATTATCTAATACAGCCCCATTACTGTTTGTATGTGGATTCAGAAAGCATGTGATTTTCTCAATATTAAATAATCAGTTATCATTAGAACTGAGGTCAGAAATTTCAGCTCCTGGTTCTCAGTGAACAAACGTTTGTCAACTAGATAAGAACAGCTACAGGATTTCTGTAGCAACTCTTACCTTCATTGCAGTACGTTTCTTAGCAGATCGTAAATACTAAGTTGGGTCTCAATTGATAAATTTTGAAAATATCACACCTGCGCACCTGCTCTCCCATACATTAAGATGATGAAATGTATCTGTTATTTCGCCTTATTTATTAAAGTGCAAAATTGCACAAAATACCTAAGGACTTTCTCAGTTCCTTATAGTAGTTCATATTAGATGTGCAAGGTTGATTCTTAACTTCACTAATGGAATGGCACTAGAGTGTGCTAACCATCCTTTTCCCTGCTCCAATTTTCACCTTAATCAGACCTTGCCTGACAGAAGCCATTGGTCATTTGGTATTCTCACAGAAGCTGTGATCTTGCACCCTACATTTCTGGAATACATTGTGGTTTTTTTTGCAAGGGAATACCACTGTCCATGTTCTTGTTCATTTACAGCAAAAGGAAGGAGGCTGTGTCTGTGCCTCTTTTCAGGGGTGACTGCAGTAGTATACACACAGCACAGTGCACTTCAGGACAACATATAGTATTATTACGATGCAGTAATTTTAACTTCCCAGTATTAGTAAGATCATCCTGTTATTCCTCTATATAGAAGAAGAATAAAGCCTTGGAATAGAAACATTACTTACCCTCCCAGGCCAGTATTAAAAACCACTTCACCAGCAACAGAGGATGGATGGCCAAAAGAGTAACCTTTCATCTTCGTTCCATCTTCCAGGACAATGTGTGCTGTCTGTGCCTAAAGAAACAGATTCATAATTCTTAGCAGAATACAGAACATGAAACATGACTAGTTGAAAAAAATCCAAAGATACAATATACTAACTTATTAAATAAATACACAATATAGTTGATGAAACCCCACTGCCTAGATTCGGAGTTGCTCTTCTGTTACTTGTCACTTTTCTTTAAATATATGGCTCTTGTCACTGGCAGGTGTTTTATTTTATTTTGCCTAAAAGAGAAACTGACGCATGTCAGTACATTGTCTATTCTACTTGTAGAATTATTGATAATCTAGAAATACTTCAATTTAGCTACGTGTCTATCTTTTCCCTTTAAATATTCCCTAGATTTTCTCAAGTATCGCTTTAAGGGAAGTTCATGAGTTTGCAGAAACATTGTGAATTGTATCATACAGCTCATCATCACGCTGAGGTTTAGAGATAGAAAAAATCTTTAAGGTTATCTATTAAATTTTGTTCCACAGAGCTCTTGTGTTTGATGGAGTTATCCCAAGGGCTGCCCCCTCCATCAGCTTTATCATCATAAAGAAGCTGAAACTTTATTCTGTGTTAATACCGATACAAAAGCAAGTACTAGGGAACATCTAAAAATATATTGTATTCTGCGTCATAGTTGAGTTAATGATACCTATGTCTGGTTCTCTCTTTAAACTACAAGGCATTCTGAATTTGATTACTTTACCGTACTAATCTTTGAATCATCTTCTATAAAATTCTTGGCTTAGAAGGGGGGCAGTTAGAGAAACTTATCTAGGAAGGAGGCATCAGTCAGTGCTCACAAATACTCTAAATTTCACTGTTGAAAACATTTAAATCTTAATATCCATAAAATTCATGAGAGAGAGAGAAATACGTTAAACTACATACCTTGGGGTACAAAAGCTAGACTCTAAGAAAGTGTATAGGAGAAAATAATTGGAACATGGTGAAAAAAATAAACTATAAGATAACTACAATAATTGAGAAAATCTGCATAATAAATTTACATTTTATTATGTTTGGTATAATATTTTTTAGGATTGAAGATGATATTGTGGTTATATTTTTAAGAGCCCTTGTATTTTGAAAGATACACACTGAAGTATTGAAATACTTAAGGACAAAATAATATGATATCTGAGATTTGTTTCAGAAGAATCAGGGATTGGGGGAATGAGCAAGAGTATAGGTGAAACAAGTTTGGCCATAAATTGATTGAAGCAAGGCAGATCATTGTGCTGTTCTCTCTGCCAGGATTAAACGTGATCATTAAAGACTGACACATACTAATGCTCTGCTTTCCTTGCCTTACCATTTTAGGACTGGATCCACAGTGTGTAATCCTTTTGTATCCTGCCACCAACCTCTACTCCCACCACACACACACACACACACACACACACACACACACACACACACACCCAGACACACACACACCTCGGTCTGTAGCAGGAACTCAATAAATAATTTCTAAACCTCTGTTTCTATGATCTTCTACCTTTTTAACATGCATTCAACTCTTGAAGTGTTAAAATGAAAAAAAATATCATTCTTCTGTAGTAATCTTCTCTGTAGAAATATAATGTCTCTTTTAGATGCAAAGTACACAAGTCTCTTGACATTGGAATGGATGCTCTTCAATGTAAAGTAATGTTTGATTGTCTTTAAACCAACATACATGGGCCTAAATATTGTTTATGTGTGAGTGTGCATACACATTAACTTATATATGCACAAAACTATTTTAGAATTTCCTATTAAAAATGATATGTATAAGGTACTCCTTTCAACAGGTGAGTTTATTTTCTTTAATCTGAGGTACAATGCATAGACTTTATGTTTATATTTCTGACAAAGATTGGACAAAGTGCTGTACTGCCCATTTTATATGTGTTTGTGTGTGGGAGTATGTATATGTGTGTGCACACATGGGCAGAGTTAGCCAAAAGAATTTTGCCCTCTTCGTGGCATATCAAATTACCTTTGAGGTAAAGTTTTGTTTTATCTATAGCCTTGGAATCAGTGTTTGAGACCTCAAGCTTGACATTTATCTTTAAATAGTTATGGTTTTTCTTCTCAGTTACTAAACTAAACAAGCTTTTTTAATTACTCAGCACAAAGGTAACACAGTAATTCGTTGATGTAACTTGAGTGGTGACAAGACTTCCCTGGCAGAGATCAGCTTAACACACAAGTTCTCAATTCTGCTCCTATATCCAAGAAATCAATCACCTTTGCACGTCACTTGTTCTACTGACATGCTATTCTTATTTTAGACTTTATTTTGTCAACTGTTGTTTGTTTATTTATAATTCAAGACAGAGGTTAACGATTTTAGGGAGTAAGAGTGAAAATGCTCAATATATTTCCAAAGACTCTCATAAGCTCTTCAAATATCTGTAGGGTATGTGTGTTGAGAAAATTCCCCCGGTAACTCTGATATGTTTCACTAGGTGAAACTCTTTGGTCCAAGTAATGGAAATTCACTGTCAAAAAATATTTTCTACTGAAAGTATTATTTTCTGTTCTCAAGGAAGTCATGAGTAACCTAAATGCTATCACAAAATGGAAGGAAAAAAGGAAACGTTTTTCTTAAATAATATGTAACTTTAGCACCTAAAATAACTGTATTTAGTTCACAAAACTTGTGTGTGAACTGTAAATTTCAATTGTTTTCTATATACCAGTTTATCCACCCTACTCTGAGCTATACCTGCCTAAAATATCACCTCTCTTTATATTTTTCTTTTACTTTTCTCTATCCTCTACTCATCTAAGAATTTCAAATTGGCTGATCTATGGGTTAGCTACCATGCAATTATTTTAAAGAAAGGTAAAAATTAACATAAGCAAATCCAACTCCTGTTAGCCTGTTTCTAAAATTCTATTTGGTATTTTTCTTCCTCTCTCCATGGGATTAGTTTTCAACTTTGCTTTCCACCTTTTAAAGATATATTTGAGGAGACATTTACTGTTGCTGAAATAGTCCCTGAGATTGTGTTCAATATGTCTTTTTGCTCCTTTAATTATGTTTTCTGTTCTTTTTTGGCAGCTTTTATAGATCTTCCAATCCTCTTTCCCACTACACATTATATTGTTACAAGGTTTCTGTTTATTGCCTATAGTATCCTTTATATTCCACTTAACTACACTGGCCTCCAATGAGTTTAAAATGATGAGTGCCAATTGACTTATCTATGAATTGATGGAGGAACTCTGAACAAAGGGCTATTATTTGGAATCCCTTCTTCTTGCTAACAGTTCCCCAAATGCTATTTCATTCCAATGGTTCCAAAAGAAATCACCTTGTTACTATTGTAAGATATTGTAGTAGCCTCAGCCCTAGTAGAAAGAGGCCCATAGCCTAGGAATTAGACAATGATATTGAGTTATAATTTAAGTGCCTACTGCTAGAGCACTGTAGCCAAACAATTATATATAAATATGAGTTCTACAAAATAAAGGACCTCTATCATGACATGGCCCCTAAGTATTTAATAAAAATGTATATGCAATAAGACAGTTTAGACATTCAAGTTACAACATGTGCCAAGTACCATGTTAGGCTCTGGAAATACATGGGTAAATGTCTCCAGTCCCTCAATGTGGTAAAAGGGATAGATAGGTGCATGGATGATAAAAACAGAGGAAACCTCAAGAAGAATTATCACTGAAGCACCTGAAGATACAAAGATACATAAAATATCATTATCTTTGGGAGATTTCATTTTAATAAAATAACCCATCCTTTCTTTTCCATCCATGCATTAAACAATAAAAATAAAAATTTTAAGAGAGAAAGTCATGTCATATTTTAAATTTTAAGTCCAAAATTAAAAGATTCCTTCAAGTCATTGCTCAAATGTCATCCATTTTCTTGGCAAGACCTACCTTGACCCCTATTTAAAATGATAATATGCTCCCCACACTGTATCTCCTTAGTCTGCTCTTTTCTCATAACACTCATGTCATCCAATGTCTTATTTTTTTTTTTAAATCTGTCTTATCCCACTAGAAAATGAACTTCACATGGGCAGAGTATTGAGTCAGCTTTGTTTGCTGATGTGCCTCCTGGGCCCACACCAGTGCCCGGACCATTAAAAAGATGGGTAGACCATCTTTTAATTTTTGTTGGATAAAGAATCATTGAGGATCAGTCTGAAGAAAATAACATTAAAAATCCTGAAAAGTATTATAACACTTTTAGTGTTTAGTTTGTTCTAGGTACAAATTTAAAAATAAGCAAATGCTTGTTTTGAGTTGCCTTTTCATCATGTTTAACTATGTGTCTTTCTATGTTTAACAGTGTCTTTCTATAATATCTTAAATGCAGTCTCATAATGCAAAGCTATTATGGCGGGAAAAAGATGTGTCTTTGAGGGTAAAGGACTGAAGAAGATAAAGGTCAGTGGATGGCTACACAAGGATATGCCTGTTAAGTATACTATATATGAGAGTTCAGATACATTCTATGCAGAATTAAGCCAAATAATCGGAAATTCAAAACAAAAGCATTATTTATATCAATTTACTATGTATTTCACATGAAAGAGGTGACAGTGTCTGAAATACATAACAAACTGTTTCATCCCTTATTTCATCTTGCAAAATAGACAAAGAATAAGAAAGTTCCCCTTCCCTAGTGTATTCTAAAATGTAAGAGTAAGAGGGGGGGAAATCCTGTATCGTTCTACTTAGTTTTAGAATAATTCACACAGAGGAATCCTGAAGAAAATTTATTTTACATTTCTCATATTATTCTCACATATTTTTGCCATAACAAATTCAAATGAAAGGTCTAAATCGAGTTCAAAGTGATCCAAGAAAAGTTATTTTGAATTCTGAAAGTTATTTACTTTTTATCACCAAAATTATCTGAACAAACATGTATTATTCACCTTGCTTAATTTGAAATGTGACTCTAAATTGCTGCTGTCTATCTCTTGGTCAATGATTACAGAAAAATACAAGTAAGCAACAAATTCTAAGGTGAGTTTAATCTTGGTAGACTGAGAAAATTTTTTACTTTTATTTACTCTCACTAGATATGGAGAACAACTTTTCTTCTTCCGAAATATGAATAGTTATAGGACTGTTATTTGCACCTGTCTAGCTTGGGATTTTTTCTTTTGTTTTATTTTATTTAATATGTCCTTACAGCTCTTCGTTTTACTTTTTCTTCTTTGAGTCTTTCACTAATATTTGAATAACTTTTCTTAGTAAAACTTTCATGTAAATTAAATCCCATGTGTGACAGGATCCACTTAGTGGCTTAATTTTAACTGAATACTCATTTTCATTAGAGTATAATTCTTCATTGCTAATTAAATGCATATAAAATCATATAAATATTCTTCAAATCTCAAACTCATAGCCATTAAATAATTTAACTTTTAATTCATTATCTAAGTTTAGATTCAAGTGCCTCAAAGTCAAAGGACTATTTAGATGCTGTCAGTGTTGCATTTATTCATATTGACTCAATCAAATTGACGATAAAAGACTGAAATATAACAAAGAAGTTTTGGGTTGTATGTATTAGTCTTCAGCTTAGCAGTTAAGAGATATTTAAATGGCTTTATTAACCAAATGTAAAGCAATCCTTTTCTTCCACTTACTATTATTTATCAACCCAAACATACATAGTCCACTACTAAAGGTAAAAATGAGAGGAACCTTACCACAAAGGGCAACAGAACATGAAGTTTCTATTTGGAAATCTTATTTTGGTGCAGTCAGGCACACTGGGTTTGGCAAATGCTTAGATCACAGATTTTGAAAAATAAAACAACTATCCATTGGAGGGGAATACATATTGAAGGGGTATATATATATATATATATATATATATATATATATATATACATATATTTATAAATATATATATATATATATATGTATATATACAGTTCCCTAAATAACGATTATGGAAATGTGCTTATATACTCATAATCTAAATTGAAACTAGTTCACAAAGATATTTTAGGGTAAGAGTACAGTATCATTTTCTATCCATTCAGGGGAGAAATTATTTTAAGTATAGAGAAGGCAGACTTCTGGAGAAAAGCAGTGAGAAGAGCAGAGGCTTTAGGGGAGAAAAAAATTATAGACTCCCCTGGCCCTATCTATTATAATCCTTGCATAGCTCTACCCTTGGGGACTAGCTGAAATCCTGCTCTGTGGAAGGGAAAAAGAGAGAATATAAGTGAGGTTGGGCTGGAGAGAATGATTTTGACCATCTCTTCCACTTTTTACCATTTGGCCTCTGTCCTCCCATATCCTGCCTGGTGAAATGGGGATTTCACTAGTTTTTTGGTTTGTTTCTTTGTTTATTTGCTTACTTTTGGTTTTGGTGTTATACTCTTGATCAAATATTTATTAAAGATCAATTCTTCACATGCCTCTGAAGACTTCTCAGATAAACAAGCCTTGAAGTGCCACTAGGCATAATAACTCAGATTTCAACCTCATTCCTGCCCTCTCTTCCTTCCTCCTATCTAAGTTCTACCTTTTGTTAGAAATCCAGGCTTGATCATCTTTGGACACTAATCACACAAACAGTGAAGGACTTGTTCCTTCCAAAGTTAAGGTTAAACAAAACTTGGCACTTCTAATTCACTGCCCTATATTCAAGTATGTGACTAATTTATCCAGTAAGATTATAGGCAACATCAGAGTCAAGGAGAGAGGGCCTGCCTTCTCCGTCCAACACAGTATCACCAGCACATAATACAGCATCTGGGACATAGTGGGTGATTGGGCAAAACATGTTGCACCTCTCTGAATTCATACCTGGGTCCACAAAGCTAATTTTCAGGGTCTTTGGAAAGGTCATTTAACCTAACCCCTGGTCCACACAGGACAAGTAATAGGAGTGATTGGTGACTTTGGGAAATGGAATTGAGCAAAACTGGCTCAGCCCTTCTTAACTCTCTTTTCATTGAAAGCTGTTTTCAGTTGTACACTGAGGCAGTAAAGCTGCAGTTGTGAATGAATACATTGGACTCAGGGAATGGGAGTTCTAAGAAGCTCATTTGGTTACAGATCTCAGCCCTGTGTTCCCAACAGGTGTAGCAGTACTAAAGCTGATACTCAGATCTCTATGTGGATATGTTTGAATACCATGTTTTATTTCTTAATTGATTCTAAATTTAGAAGTTGATGGAAAGGTGTGATGAATTATCACCCCTAAAATCTTACCAGTAGTAAATACCTAGCAAATATGAATTGGTTGAATGAATAAGTGAATGGTTATCAGGTGGCAAAAATGTTGCATAATTCTATTTTTGTTTCTCTGGGACATACAGGCTGCCTTGCAAATCATACTCCGACTTTGTTCCCAGTCATATTCAGACTATCCCTCCTACGCTCTGTTCACAAAGATGAGAAGTGATGGGCAATTTATAGCTGTATTTAATACCATGTGATCTGTTTCCCGGGAGACTAAGGGAATAAAGAACACCTGCTTCAATCGTATTTTCTCTTCCATATTCCACCAAGTAGAGATGTCAGTGTGTACAGCAATTCCTTTTTATAAAGCCATTACATCATAATTAAGCTTTATTCACACTCTAGTAAAATTGCTTCAGTCAGATAATTTACTAACTGTTTAGCAGAGTACTGCTAAATGATTAAATAATGAGATCATTAAAAGAGGGAAAGTTACAACAGAAAATGATATAAGCATGCCCTCTCTTCCACACACATCTTCCCCATTATTTCTTTAAATACTGAAAATATTAAACATTTATTTTTTCACTTGTACTTGATTTTTTTTCCTTTTAATCAGATTTTAAATTCTTTATCTTATTTTTGATGGAACGGTTTTCTAAAACGTAGATTACTAATTCAATATTTTTCTAGTAGTAGTTAGTCTGACAAATCTTTTGAATCCCAAGATATTAAGTCAAATAGTGGGAGATTGGAGTTTCAGTCTCTCTCTCATTGGCATCTTTTCCTAACATCTCTTGGGAGTAACAACTTTCAAATCACATCTGGTCCTAAGAATCCAAAGTCTGGATAAGAATCAAAGGCTTTTAACAGCCTTAAAAAATGAAGTCTGTTATTTATGGGGTTTCTAACTCAGAAACTACTAGATGTATGTAGGCCACTGCCGGACACCTGAATGCTTTCCTTTCGTCACCAATCCCTACAACATAGGAATTAGCCAAGGCTTCAAGTGAAATTGACACAGTCCCTAAACATTAATCAAGGTCCAAGGTCCTTAGTCCATAGCTAATGGTGCCCTCAGTTTGCTCAGTGTTCAACAGCAGACATTTACTTTTGGGGACCCACTAAGTACATGGTTAGCATGCAACTACCTAAAATGAAATTCAGAGAGAGAGAGAGAGAGAGAGAGAGAGAGAGAGAAAGAAAGAGAGAGAGAGAGAGAGACAGATCTATACCTTCTAAAAAACCTGATTGACCTTGAAACACTGTATAAATTGTATCTGCAATTAATACTTCCACCTCTTGAGAATTATATTTTTCTCCCGTCCATGTAATTATGTGGCAAAACATATAAATAAGCTCCCCTCAAAAAAATAGGTCAAGGATTTGTAATCAATACGGATAGCAAGGAAAATGTATTGAAATGAGTTAATACTAATAGTTTGATTTCTTTTAGCCTGGAGCATAAAGATATTGGGGGTCTGAAAGCCAGTTACATTATAAAATAAATAATCAAAAGTTGTGTTTCCTGTGACATTACATAATTTTGAAGGTTAAAGATTGAAATTAGTCATCTCCATGTCCTAGTAATACTAAGTATTACTTTTATCTGCAAATTTAAAAGAGGAACATCCGTAAGATTGTAGATTTTTTTCACACATAATATTTAAATGGACAAAAGTGAAATTTTCCTGTGCACATGTAATTAGTCCATCTTTAAATCTTTATTTTCCAATCTTATTTTTCTCTATATAAATTTATATAAATTTCTATATGATCCCTATTATATTACTTTTTAAACGAGCATTTTAATAAACTGAGCAGTCCTTAAATGTCGTACATTCTAACATTTGTGAAACCTGGAAATTCTTTCACAAATTTTAAGTAATTTTTGATGAAAATACATTTTTGTGAGGGAGGTTGCATGTATGTTAAAAGTCCTATAAATTCTCAATATTTATGTTCTGGTTTGTCTGCAATGGATTTTGGTATCATTGTTTTACTATATCATACTTATTATTTTTTTTTTTTGTAATGCTTACAAAATGTGATACCGCAAGCAGAACTGATATTTCCCCTAAACATCTCCATCTCTTTAGGGCTTTTAATTTTCCTTAAAAATAAATTTCACTGTAAACCTACATGTATGGGTCCATTTTCATCTCCTAGTAAGATTAGCATTATGGAACCACAAATAACTGACTGGAATTTTGCACTGTAATACTCTCAGTTTGAGATCAAGTTTAAAAGGGTAGATGTTTCAAAGTATTTTCCGGGATAAGAACAACATAACAATTATTAATGGAAGTCACATAGCTAACCTTCCCATCAAAAAGCTTTGAAAATGTGTCCCTGGTGCTATGCTCAGCTAATTTACAGGGCTTAGTTTTAGGAAGTAACAGTCAAAATTTAAACATAATTTATTTTTTAACCTATAAAAGTTTTTGAAACAGCCTGGTGTTTGTGATTGTTGTTAGGCTTTTCCTTTGCATTCAGAATCAAGTTATTAAAAATCATCCGCCCATTGTTTATTTATCGTTTCGCATCCCAGCATCATTCCGGGCTAACTCTGAGAATATTGATTCTTTACTTTGCACCAGTTTTCTTTTGATCCTTTTGTTCAAGACACTGGAAACCAGTCAAAATGAGACTTTTCTTCCACTCTAACATTGCTTATGGTGAATACCTACCACATTAGACTTGTGCATATGTGGAGCTTACAGGACTATATGGGAAAGAAACAAATTGAAAATTGAAAAACAACATGTTTGTGACAAACACATGACAATATTTTGATTGACGTGGAAGAAATATGTCAACTTGAAATAGCACTACCCTAAAATATCCATTTATAGAATTACTAATGACCATAAAAAGCAAGAATCCTTACTGATTCTTTGATTTCAATAATCCATTCTCAAAATGCAACCAAAAAAAAGGAAAGGAAAAAATTTAATTTATTTTATATTACAATAAAGTTCAGTATACATATAGGCTCTAAAGTAAGCAATATAATTACAACAGGAGAACTGATGTAGAGTATTCTAAAGCCAGCTTAAACAACTATGGCTTCAGATATATAAGCACAGTAACAATAATGCCAAATTCAAAATAGCCATATGGTGTGTGAGGCCTAATTATAATTCTAACAGGATTTGCTACACGTATATTTCACTTTGTATACAAAAGCAGACATATATGTGTCCTTGTGCCAACTACAGCACTTACCCATCTGTGAAATGGGAAGAAGAGCATTGTTTCGTCCCCTGAGAGTGAGAGTTTACTAGTAAAATGTTCTGGATGTAAAGCCTCAAGCTAATTTAGCAATAAGTTTCATAAAAGATTTGAATATAAAACATTATAACTACAATAATCCTCTTATCTAATTGTGAAAATGAAAAATGATTTACTCAGGGAATCTGTACTGCTGTTAAATCATTTGGCTATATAAATTATTAATATTTGCATATCAGAAAAAGTAGAAGCCCCATATGTTTATTTCCATTTTCACCAAGGCCTAAAGCTATATAACACATTTGATATCTAGCTTGCCTGATGACTCTTAGCTATTAGTTCATGTCATTACTCATCCTCTTAAGAAATAAAAAATCTGATCCAACTTTTGGAAAGAAGGAAGTTTAAAGCAAGAATTTATTTCAGTTTATCATTGAATAGATAACATGGTAAAAAGTTAAAATCTTGTAATGTTCTTTACTGATAGATGATATCTTATTTTTCATTCTTGGAGTTATGCTATCAAAATATGCATATTTAAATTCAGAATTACAGCAAAATTTGTTATATCTAGAATATTTAATGAGACTTCTCTGCAGTCATAATGTTAACATTTCAAGATTTCAACGTACTATAACAGCAGTAATCAATTAACCCTTACAACATCCTAAATTAATATTAAGTCATCAGCTTTTGGTTAAACATATGCCAGTGTTGGGGGAAAAAAAATCACAAAGTTGAATACTTTCCTTGAATACTTCTATGTTCTGGACATTTATAAACAAATGAGTCCAGTTTATAAGTAATTTTATTTTAGTTATGTTTCTCACTATAAATAAAATATAACATTTAGAACAATTTTTATTACAAAATATGTTCATAAAGTGTAGGTTTATTAACAAGCAGGTAATGGGCATATGCTATGTCGTAAAGTGTTCTGAATCTGAGAGTCATGTCCAATATTGTAAGCTAATTTTTACTACTATATGGTAAAAAACAAACTAAAATGGTCTTTTATTCTACATCATAGAAGAAGCTTATTCAATAAAATTCTTAGTGATACAGCAACCCTATTGATTCATTTGTAAGAACTTTACATTAGCCAATAATCTCCCTATGAGAGTTAAAAGATCAATATGTGGCATTTATTAAGTTGGAAAAATTCAAAGAAAAAGAATAAAGGAATCTTGAAAACATTTTCATGAGTTGAACTCATTGAGACCAGGCGAAGAAAATCAAGTGTAAGCTCGAGATCACTAGGGCTGTGTTGTCTAACACCAAATTTGCCCCGGCCCACGTAGCTTTCTTCAATTCTCGGTCATTGTAGTGACCCTGGGGAACACTGGTCACATCAAGGACATTCAACGTTCCATAGCAAACTCCTGAAGCCTTTGGCGTGCACTCTGGCATGACGAGTGCTTACGAGATATCGGAAACCCACTACTACACCCCCAACCTCTGGTACAAGTTGGATATATGAAGAAAGTCTAATGAAGATGTGAGGGCAGAGGAATGTTCTCTGTTTTCCACAGCATGGGAACCTAAATTCACCTTGAAACCATCAGTAAGTCTGGGTAAGCTTGAGGCATCTTCAGCAAGAGAGGGGAACATGCAGCCAAGGCTAGGGTCAGTTCTTTTGGCATTTCCCCTGACTAAATTCTTCGTGTCTGACCCAGGGCTGGGACCAGGGTGATGTGAGGGAGATGCCCAGGGTCCAACCTGGAAGGAGGCACACATGGCCCTGGTGGTGAGAGCCTTTTTCCGTGCTGCGCCTGAGGTGTTTCACTCACCCACCCTAGGCCAGGTTCTGCTCAACTATAGCTTTTCAAAGGGTTTTATGGAAAGAAGCTTAAAATGTCAAGGCATTACTGGTGACAAACAAATGAGTCTATACTTTAGAAAGGGGAGGATATAAAAAATGAAGTACATACACAAAAATGTTTAAAAGACAGGCCAACTCCCAATTAAAGAAATATTGTCCACCAATTAGGTAAAGTGCTAATCTAGTCAAACGATTTCTGCAACAGCTCTTTTGGGACTGGAATATAATTTATTAGTTCAAAAATTGGGGTTACCATGGATGAAACCCCTAAAACATACCTATATGCGGTAAAAGTCTACTACAATAGTTACTCTTGAAAGTGTGTGACCCAACCCCTACTTCTAACATGGACAGAAGCTCCAATATAATAACAAACTATTTCCTGTGCATGTCTTTAAAGCTACCACAATATAACTAAACGATTCTAATTGTAGGAGTTTTTGTAGTTGTTAGTTCTAATCAAATCATAATAGCTCCTCAAGACTGAGCTAAATAGATACTTCTATGTTACAATCAGAGTATAACGTCTTACAAAATGAAAATCTTTCAAAAGGAATAATGATTCCTGGGACTCATTTGCATCTGAAGTGCCAGAGAGAAGGACACGTGGACTGTTAGGTTCCTGTCTTAACTGTAACACAAGTCACCATTTTAAAAAATAAGTGGATTAATGTTAGAAGCAGTACTTATTGACCCCTTTTCTATTCATAGGGAATTTAAACTTTTTAATTTAATACCTTTGATTTCCAAATTCATTTGCAAATAAAAAGAAAACTATTTAGTCTTGGTGACTTTCCCAGACTTGTGAACCCAGTTTTTAAATATGTAAGTTTCTTGAAGTAAGAGACTATCCACTAATTACCCATTTATTTCCAATTATTATTCTCCCTGTATACTCTCAGGTTAGAAGTTTTATGTTTATTTGTTAAATAATGAGTTAATTAATTAATGAAATAGGATATTAGGATGTACATCCTGACTTTTGGAATTGAATTCACTGTAGTAGAAAAAAAGATTGTTTGCTTCATAATACTTGAATCTATTTCATTTTAAGCAATATTTTCCTAGAGATAGGTTTAATATTAATGCTGAGGTGAAAAAAATCATTATTATAAATATTTGAGAAAGTTTCTCAGAGTCCTTGTCATTTTAATAATTTGTAGTCCATGAATGACATGAAGAAACTCTTCTCTAAATCTCCACTAAGTCCTTCTGCTAAAATGCACAGAACAGAAATTTTTTAAGTATCCAGTTTTTGCTTTTAAAGAATTCTATAGATTTTTAAGCATAGGCCATGTATGACGATCACTCAGTTCTTTGAGTAAAGCAAGAATCATTTCCCCACTACAGGTGACAAAATGTAGATTTAGAGAGACTATGTGACTTGACCAAATTCAGAACATTAATAAATACATTAAGTGGGATTAGAATCCAGATCTTTCTTTTCCTATCCAACGTGCTTTCTACTGCACAGTAACAACTGGGCAAATGTAATAATGAGCACTGAACATTTTCAATACTAATAGAAAAAGATTATGGTCTCTAAAACTTTTATATTTTACACTGATTGATCATGTATACGACTGATATCTAACTTCTTTAAAATGTAGAGCACCTTGAAATTCTTTCCTCTTCCCTATAAGTGAAATATAACTGTGTCTGTTGGTAAGATACACTCTATAAATATTAGCTACAAACAAACATGCAAGGAAGGGCCATATACAAATATGTCACTGCTGTCATCAAACCTACTGTTTCTGTTTGTCACTAAAGGGAGAGGAAAAGTGACCTTTAAAGACTTTCAATAGGCAACCAGTTTACAGAACAGTACTTACAGACTTGATCACAGCTTATCTTCTGCAATCCATTTACTATCTATAACTAGCTGTAATACTACTAAGTTTTAGTGACTATCCGCATTACTCTTCACTAACCATTATGTAACTACATCCTAATGATTTTAACTAGCTTTAAAATATGATGCCCATCTAAAAAGAGTAAATTAGGATATATTTTTCTAAGAGAATTGAGTTTTAAAAGTAAAGTCAGGAAGAAAAGTAGGTAGAAGACTGTTTCAAAAGAAGTAAATAACACAAGTCCCCTTGGGCTGCTGTATAGGATTTTAATTCACTATGGTGAAGTTCAAGAACTTCTATTTCCTTCAAAACTCTGGCTAGAAATGGTTGAGTGTGAGTAATAGCTTTAACACCATGAAATGATGGCTTTTTTCTCCTACAAATTTGTCATTCTTACCTATGAACTTTGGCAGAACCTTAAAACAGATCAGCCATCATGAGCTAGAAGAACTACTTTCACAGTAGTCCATCCACATAATTAAACAGTTCTGTTGTAGTTGTGTGGAGCACTTATTATGATCTTGGAGAACTGGCTTCCTATCTCAGTCACATCTCCACCATTTTAAGTAGTCACTCAATTTCTCTGTCTCTGATGCTTGTTGAAGATACACCTGTGCCTATCTACCTATTTTTGTGAGGGGGGGAAAAAAGATACTTCGAGAGACACAACTTTGAAATCTCAGAAGACGCATCTTACTCTAGGTGATATTTTTCATTACAATTTATTCTCTCTGAAGCTGTACATAAGTACTTTTGAGATATTACTAACATTAAACTGAAACAACATAATCACTCTCATAGTTTGTACCTAATCACTGTATCTTTAATGATGGTTTAGAACATATATCCTTTCCGCTCTCTTGTTACAATTAAACTGAATCCAAAAAACTGTTGTTTTCTGGGTTTCTTAATTTAAAATGGTAGTTTTTTAATACTTTCTCCGGAGATCTTGAGTTACTTCTCTCTCTCTCCCTCTCTCTCTTTCTCTCTCTCTCTCTCTCTCTCTCTCTCTCTCTCTCTCTCTCTCTCTCTCTCTCTCTCTCCTATTCTTTTTCCATCCTTATCAGTGGAGATCATGAGAATATATGGGCATTGCTGAGCTCTGCAGATATCACAAAGGGTTAAAACCATATTGAATTCTGACTGGAGCAACCTAAGCAGTAGAATTTGTAGAAGCATTTGGAGGATTTTTAGGCAACTCAAGTGAGCATGCAAAGTATACACAGAACACTCAAAACTATTAGAACCTATTTTTATATCAACAAATAGAGGTTGTTCTATGTCTTTTTACTACTTCACTTTTTACAGCTCTTACTACTAAGGAACTACAGTGATTATTTAAACTTTATATTCACTAAAGGTGATTTTTATTGACAGATTTCCCATGGAGTGATTTCAATCTTCTCTGGTAATAAATGTCTTCTATAGGAAGACAGAAGCTATAGGAAGGAACAGAGGTTCCTACTGGAAATTCATAATTCTATGATGGGGGCAGAGGAAGGTCACTGAATGTTCCTCTCCTGGACCTGCTCCTCAGTTATAGATACGCTCAGAGGGACAGAGTTATCAGCTGCTAATTGTCTCAGTGTCTTAACCTGCAAAATAAAAATCATAAATTTGGCCTTCTAAAGAAGGGCTAAGAGAGAAAAGGAAAAATCAATGTCTACATGATGATCTGCCAATATGAAAATTTTATAGATACTGACCTTCAATTTTTTTCTCTCAAAATATAACATTTCCAAAGAGAAAACTTTAGAGTGAGTCAATACAGAATAGGGATTTAACACACTGCCTACTACGATGTGGCCCAAGAACTTATAAGCACCTCCATGTTTCAATCCAAATAATAAGCCATAGTGTCTGGGCCCAAACAGAGCCCTTACAGTTTTGTTTTGTTTCCTAAGTGTTTTGTTTTCTAAACAGAACACTTACATTTTGCATGTTAACAGGAATTGTGACCATTCTTTTATGTTGGGTGAAAATTACTGTATTTTTAGTCAGAGCAGATAAAAATGAGCATCAGACAAATCAGTAGGTTGTGTAGTCAATATTAATAAATTAACATTTCAGAACTACATTCAAAACTGTATGTGCTGCACACTAAACTATACCCCATACAATTTGATCAGAAACAATGAATATGGGAACATTACCTTGACAGAAAGGAGCCTGATGCCAGGTCTTGAAAATTTCCATTGATGTTGTGCAGTCACATTGGTAAAGCCAAAGCCAGTCTTCAAGGCCTTCACCACTTTGCAAGCTGTCAAAATCCTCGTCATTTTGAAGATGTTGATTTATGACTAAAATTAAATTACATATACTTTAGGAGAATTTTGATATAATATGTTTTTAATTAATGTGAAAGAAAGCTGGGGAGAGGGGAGTGCAGTCAGGAGTTTGAGGCTGGCTGCACAGTGATCTTTGACTTTCCATTCATTCTGGCATTAAATGGCTTCAGCACAGCTCCTCCTTCTCTTAACCCCTCCTCCTGAGGTAATGTCCAGAGATGTTCTATGGACATGTAATACATATTGCAACACATCAAACACTACCTTCTCCTGCTGAAATAATGCTAGTGTTGGAGAAAACCAGTCACCCATCAAAGGAATTGCTTATGCAGCTGAATAGAATGACCTAGACACCGTGGACAACCTTAGGAATTTCACTTACCCTGAAGAGTAACAACTTTCTAGTAAAAATGGTAAAGATCAAAGGCTTTTATTTGTATTAGATGTAATGCCTAATTTGCCTCAAAAGAGATTTGGATTCCCAAAGAAACCAGAAGATGTGGCATGTTTTGCTTGGGAAAAGACAGTGGAAATCACATATAGTAAAAAGGACATCAGAATAAACTTTTCTCCACAAATACAGAGTAAACCAATCAATATCGTTTTTGTTTTGAGTTAATAAAATAGTCTATTATATCCTTTCTATTTCACTGTTCTGGGTTCCAACTTTTAATGCAATCAGTAATATGAAGTAAAACAACTGGAGCACATATGAAACAATGTCAAACATTAATTTTAATACAACTACTATCCATAAGTCAATAATTTTTAAGTTATTAAAATGCTATATAAAAATTCTCGAAACTTGAGGGTTTGTGTTTTAATCTCAGGTGAAATTGATCCCTTGAGCCCTTCAGTCTTGTAGTTAATTAGGCAAATGGTCTCCTTGGCTGACGGAAGCTCTCACTTAAGTCATGTGTCTATGTAAACCAGGAAATACTGCTGCATTTTCCTTTGCTATCCTTGTAAAGTAGGCCAAGAAATGAAGGCTCCCTCCTAAGGCCTCCCAAAACAGAAAAGATGGCATAGAATGACACAGAGATTGTAAACGTCACTGATGGGATGAGTGCTAGAATTGAGGGTCAGGAGATGAGAATGGTTAAAAAATAAACAAGAAGAACAAAGTTAAAGTTCAATCTTCTGTCTTACTTGCTGGATTCATGTATAAACATTTTCTGAGGCCAAACTGTTACATGGCTCCTGGTCATAGAAAACTGAAAAAAAAAAAAAAAAAAAAAAAGATAGTCTAACCTGGTGTGTATAAGTAATTAATAAAATAAATAATGTTATGGTAGTGTATCCAAATACAATGGAAAAAATCAATGACTCAACTCCCTTGTGCATATGCAGTAAAATTTCAGTGTGGGATTGTGTTGAACCATGTTATTTTGAAAGATGCATAAGAATATACCAAGTATATTGGGATGAAAGAAACCAGAAGGGATGGCATGAACAACAATACAGACACATGAAATCATATGGCACATTAAAAAAAAAAAAAACCTGAAACAGTCCAATAAAGTCTAGGTGAAGAAGTGACACATGAGGAATCATAACATGGAAGACTTTGTATGCTTTAAAATCGTTGGTGTTAATCCATAGTGTTCATGGTAGCCATGGAAGTGTTTTAAACAAAGGTGGAATTTGTGTGAAAGAAAGATGATGAAAAATGAATTGGAGGAGAATGAAGTTATCAGAAGGAAAACTCCCAACTTAGGTAATTAAGGACTTAGAAACAGTACTTACTAGCTTAGTCCAAATCTAGGTTAAGCCTTGCTCTTATCCCTTGCCTATATTTATACATAAAATACTGAGGCTTGCCTTTCCCTAGTCAGAAAAATGACATATACATACCATGGAAAAATTTTAATTTTAAATTTATTTTAAAATAAATTTTAATCAGTCATAGTCCCATTCCCCAGAGGTACCAATGCAGTGAACACTGTAGTATATTTCCTCCCTCTATTCCCTGCGCTTTAATTAAATATGATAGTTGTGGTACTGAGGAGTTCAGAGCTTGAACAAGGAAAATACATTAGTAGATAGTTTCATAACCATTTATATCAATTGACCAAAAAACATGATGAACTAAACATGGTTTTCAAGAGAGGTGTCAGCAACTTTAGTATATAATTCCATGACTCTAGAACCTAAAGAAAAATGTAGGCCTGAGAGTTGTAGTGGGCTTTCATTTTTGTCAGTAAGAGGTCCTGGATATAGGCTATGGTCCATATTTCTAGTCACCAGAATGAAGGGGAAGAGACAGAAGATTTGGAAAATTTGGTTAAACATTCTGAATTAGAGACCTAGAAAATTCAGCCATCATGATTCTATAAATCATGTTGGGGATTGGACAGGCCAATCAATCAAATGAAGAGTAGTTTTAAATTTGAGTGTTCAAGATAGATTGAAATCTACAAACAAATTGGAAAAAAAAATATTACATTAATGAGGAAGTTTACATTAAGATAGACCAAAGGGGTGAAGTGATAAGAGTTGATTGGTAGAGAACATTAAAATCGGATATGAAAAATTTAGTGGAAATATGTCACCTTTATGAAAAGACATTTTTAAAAATCATTTTAAAAGAAAGTGTTTTCCAGGTTGGGATGATTATTTTTTTCTCTGATCACGTTTACATGGCCCTCCCCTCACCTATGCAGGGTGACAGGTATGCACCCACAAACAAACAAGGGGTTGGGGGAATCTGTATTTGAGATGTCATTTCAAATTTCAGGTCATTAAGGGTTCTCTAATCCTAAGTTACTCACTCAAAAAAGCAAAATATTATATATGAATTCAGCCCTTCCTTATTTGAGCACAGAAAATGGTAGTTTCCATTTAAATTTTAATTGCTCGTGAAGTCAAATACTTTCTTCCATATGCTTTTAATTAGTACTATTTCTTCTTGTTTTTACATCTTTTTGTTCCCATGAATCTATTCATATTAACAGTCAAAAAAAAAAACCTCTTAAAAGGAACCATAAAGCAACCTGACTGACAGCAGGTATTTGTACTAATTTCAAGTATCCTCTCCATTTAGGCAATCTATTGACATAAGCAAAGAGAAGCCTGATACCAATTGGGGAAAATGAGACTAGCTTATCCTGGAGAATAAAGGCTTCAGGTTTGGGAATAAAGAGAAAATAATGATGTTAGTCATTCCTTTTAGAAAGGTACAGAAACTGCCAACTGCCCTCTTGAAATGTGTCTTGCTAGGTAATGAATCAGAGACAACTCTAAGAAAGAGTTGCATCTATTGAAAAGTCTTTAATATAGCAAACAGGCAAGAGGTGTTTCTGCAAAAATGATTGAAGGAATGAATGAATTCCTGTGTACTGAATTCCTGCCTGATCGATGATGTTTATTTAAGCAGAAACAGGTAAAACTATGTCAGAGGAACGTAAGAGCAAATAACCATGTTTAGGAATATAAAAAGAGAAGAGTCAATTAAGAATTCAATGAAAGGCTATTTTGAAGAGATAAATTTAAAGCAAGAAGCAAGGAATGTCTGGAGAGGAAATAAATTCAGAGTAAAAGAAGATGAAGCAAACCTCCAAAAATGAAAGTTCTATTTTGTAATTAAGCAGAGATGCATGAAAATAGAATATAAAAGGTGAAAGTGATTAGTATGGTTCAATTCTGATTTTTATTAGTCTAATACACCAAGGAATACTCACAGGTGAGGATATGGACAAAAGAAAAGGCTACTCTTTGAAGGAAAGAGGTGTGGATTTGTACCCACATGAAAGGCATATACTTTGTCCCATCACAGAACCTAAGACAAACTGGTAGAAGGATTCCTCAAATGAAGTTTGGCCAGGGAGAAGATTTATTAATAATAACAATAGGCAGATAGGTTCTTAGATGGTGGAGTTTTTAAATAACAAGAAGTCTTTGGAAATCCAACCAAGTAAGACACATTTATTAAGATCCAGTTGGCACTTTGAGGGACAGAAAGTGAGGAAACAATTTTCATGAATGTCCGATAACATACAAAAAGGTTGAAGTGATACAAAGAAAGGTAAAAAATGAAGCTGGAAAACAGACTTCGTAAAAATAGTTTCCCACATTAAAATCCAAGGCACATATGATTTATATCCTAAGATAATTTTTAAAAGCTATCATTAATAAGAACCCATTTGGAAACACCTTAAAGAGAACAGGTTATCTGGTACAAGCAGCATGTATTTGTAAAGAATCAATCTTTTCATACTAATTCTGCCTTCAGAAAAGAGACATGATTGGACAAAGTAGAAATGTGAGATGCAATCTACCTTAATTCAAGAGCATTGAGTGCATATTCTGGGCCATTATAGGAACATACACGTTTCCTGGAGAATGTGTATAAAAGTAAGAGGACACAGTGAATTAGCCAGTGAGTAAACCAAACTTGTTATGTATGTGTAGGATGAGAACAAAGTGGACAATCACCTAGAAAGTTGATTCAGAATTCACCATGGCATTGGCAAACTGAAGACATACTCAAAAACACACAGAGTAAAGTACAAGCAAACTGAGGTCAAGTGTAAATTAGTCCAAAAAAGAGGAAGAAAAATAAGCTGCAAATATATGTGGAAAAAATATATGTGCAAAAAAATATGTGGAGGTCTGAATATAATGGAAATAAGCCAAAACTCATATGTAGCAGTCCTAAAGTGTAACAAGCTGCCCCAAGTTACTCATAGTAAGTTAAAGCCATCCATGGAAAGCAGAATTTAGAGTGAAATTTAAGAAAAAGAAACTCAAAGTTTACTATAAAGTTAAATACTGAATAACAATTTGACCATGAAAAGACTATTAAATTTAAAATCATGTCCTGTAGGATCCCTAACAAATCTTTCAATCTTCCTGAAAGTGCAAAAAAACAAGGGAATTCTTGGGTAATAAATAAGAAAAATCCTACAATAGAAGCTAAAAAGTTGAAATTTATAATTACAACATATTAGCATGTGTGTGTATGTACCACTTGCTCTAATGCCAGTTAGTGCAAATAGGTATTTAATCAATTTTAAAGTTTCCAGTGATGATAAATATGATCCCTCCTGAAAACTGAGGTACTTGACATTTGTTGATCACCTACAGAGTGCCAGCTGTTGAGCGAGGCAATTGGCATGACCTATTTGCTAATCTTAAAAGGAATCCCTGAACTGCACATAGCTAATACTATCCCTATTTCACAGATAAAATTGGTGAGTGAGTTTCAAATCAAGATCACACAACGAATAAGTTGCAAAGCCAAGATCAGAACTCAACTCTTAGCCAACATCCATCCTCTTTCCAGCATGTCAAAGGCTGGTTAACATCCAATTTGATAGGAAGAATATATAATTGTACAGGTAGCAATGCTAAGAAATATATTACCTGGAAATGAGTAAAATGTAACCAATAAAAATTAAATAATGAAAGAGAAGAAAGAATATACAACTTCCTTGATTTATTATTATGTTTAAAAGCAAGATAATATAAGAAATGAAAAATAATAAAGAAATAAAACTGCAGACTTTTTTTTATATTAATCTACCTAGTAGAACTAATTGGCCTGGGAGCCATACTTCCAGCTGGCAACTGATTCAATTGAAATTACCCAAATATAGCAAAGGATATTTTATATTTTTCTATTTTGCATACTATTGCTTTTCTATTTTACATACTATCACTTATTCCAGAATCTGTATAAATGAATGCCATTGGATTATTGCGATTGCTCATAAAGTCTACAATTACTAAAAAAACAAATAACCAATTCAGAGAGTATTTATTGAGTATTTTCTATATATCAGGCATTGTGTATCAGGAAATGGTTGTTTTCTGGTGAAAGATGGTTTGCAGGAAATTGAAAAACTGTTTTAATGTATTGCTTAAATTTTCATCACATAAACAGAGAATATAAAAAATATGTAGCTTTACAAAACTGAAAGGAATCTTTAAAATCATCTTTTCTAATTCCTTTGTTTTATTGATATAGGAAACATATTTAAATGAGGCAAAGTTATCTCATTATTCTTGAGTTATTTAATACTAATCTAAAGCCTTTAGTAAAATACATGTAGAAACATAAGTTCTGAAAACTTACTACACTTCAAATAAAAACAATTTTTAAATGATGGAACAGTTAGTTAAAGAAACTAACAATTAACGGAAATCAAACTCTACAATTTAATGTTAACCTAAGCATTAAAATTTGGCCTAAAGATGCCCACAACTTAAGCTTCATAAAATGGAATAACTAAATCATTAGGCCCCTGTCATTCTAAATAGTAAAATATTTCTAAGGAAAAGTTTTAAAAATTTAATTCATCATCAGCCTTTTTTGCTGAATGATTATCACTGCAAAAAAAAAAAAAAAAAAAACATCTTCTAATGTGCTGAAGAAAACAAATAGCTTTGATGGGCTGTTTTTTTAGCTTTCGTAGAGAGATAACACAAATGATTTTGCAAGGCTCTAAAGAGCAATTCTGGCCATGAGGAGGGGTTATCTATGGTAATCTAGGTCATGTGCTAGAAGAGTATTGGACCCTCATTAAATTAAACATATTTGAGGATCACAGAGAAGCAACTTGTGCAATGTGTCTTGAAGTTACCGACGTCGTGAAGTAAAGGGCAACAGGTTATACTGGAATGACGTAGAAGACTTTTTTTTTAATTAAAAATAGGTCACCCACGCACATTCCTATTCTACCCCTTTTTAATGGTGTATTTGTTATACTAAACCTGATTTCTTCTATGGCCTTCTATTTTCAGGGGAACATGGTGTAGAAACATGTATTCCACCCTCCTAGCAATCAGACCACTACTCTCACAAACAGTAAAGTTTTATCTTCCAGATTTGGAGATTTTTGAGTTGAGTCATTGAAAGGCAGGGTAACTTCTTAAATTTTATTAAGGTTAAAATTTTTTGAGCAAATGAATGCTCTAAAAGGGAAAAAAAGGAAAAACAAAAAGGAGACAGCGATAGAGAGGGAGAAGAGGAGAAAAAAGAAAAAGAAGCCAATACCCTGGGTCCTTGAATTTTACAAACTTCTAAAAACAGTCAAAAGTGTTGACTTGGATTTCAACTCCTGACATCCGCTTGGGTGCTGAAGAATTAAATGTTTTATTCTGATATTGTTCACTTAATGTGATTTGTTGCCAAGCTATATTTGACCTCATTAAGATCATCCTCAACTCATAAGAAGAAGAAAATATGTAATATTGTTTGCTTATTGAACCTGGTTTAGGAAATTAATTATTTCCATAGAATATTCTGGAGAACTCTGTGAACAGAAAAAGCAAAGGATTAAGCATTAAAGAGAACTGGGTCTAGTTTTCAAAAATTTGTTTTTAAAAGTAAATTGACTGGAGTTAAAAGTTAAGGTCAAACAGTAATAATAAAACTCTTACAAAAAGAATGATTAGACATACTGTAAAAAAGTAACACAAATGAAAGAAACAAAGATTAATATAAGAGAAGTATTATTACAATGTTACTTTGGATGGTACACCAATATGAAACTTGGAAAAAGCAAGTTTTATCAGGTTAGAATAATATTTGTACTAAAAATGGTGACTGAATTCGTCAAATCATTAAAGACCAAGACTCAAAAAACCACTGATTCATAAATGTCATTTTTTCTACCATTAACAGGATTAATTAGTACTTGATTAATTAATCAATATTTTCCATTATAACAAAACAAAGAAAGCGACAGGGTTTTCAGGGACAATAGGTTAGTTATAAAATGTCACTTCTTCCAACACAAACCAAGAAATTTCTCAAAAATATATCTACTTCCCCAAATTCTCAAATAGATAGAATTGCACATCCTCTAGAAAAATTGATTGTGTGATAAGTGTTTAAATAAAACACAGGTCTTTTATTACAATATATTTTTCTTACTTTTTATTTATATATTTTAAATACTTAAAACCTGATGGAAGTTACTGAAACTTTCAATTAAAGTCCTTTCAAGAGTACAGATTATATCCAGTCAAGATGGTGGAACAGATAAACGCAGTGCTTACCACCTCTCATGACCATATAAAATCTATAACTAAACTACAGAAGACTCATCATTGATAATCACCTGAAGTCTAGCTGAACTGAAGCCCTATACCTAAGGATGTATAAAAGCCACCTCGAGACTGGTAGGAGAGGCAGAGACATGGAATAGGCTGGTCCCATACCTTTGGATGATCGTTAAAAATCAGGAGGGATAACTGGGCTGTGGAGGTCCCCCCCAGAGGAGCAAAGGATTTCATCCACATACCAGGATCCCCAGCCCAGGGTTTCAGTGATGGGGAACAAAGTCCCCCTAACTTCTGGCTGTGAAAACCAGCAGAGACTGTGGCTGACTGAGAGGGAGAGTGGCTGGAGTCCCAGGAGCTCCTTTTAAAGGGCCTGCACATGGACTTACTCACTGATTAAATCACTCTGAGCTCCAGTACTGGTGCAGCAGGTCTGATGGCACCAGGGACATGTGGGGGCTGGGAGGGGAATTGAATTGTCTGCCTTCAGAGTGAGGACTGGAGGGGCAGTTTTCTTCAGGACTGAGGCGGTGGCAGGCCATTATTTCTTTTTTAACCCCACCTCCCAGCATGCAGATGCAGGCAGCCACAATATCTGAGCTTCCATCAACCTGGCTAACATGGTTTGTTCATTCTAATTCTCTGAGACCCCACCCCACCCAACTTTTGGACCCACCCAAGGCACTTCCAGTGACTTTTCTGTGTAAACAGCTGGCCTTGGCTCATACTGAAGACTTTCCTAAAATTTCACAAAGGTTCACGAAACGCAAACAAGCAGTATCTGGCTTTGGCATGTCTTGTATCTCTGGTTGAGCAGCCCTAAGCCCAGCACTAGTAACAGATGGCCTCAGTTCACAGGTTGGCCTTTGAAGGCACCTCCAAGCACAGCACCAGTGGCAGCCATCTATGGATTGCTTTGTGGCTGGGCAGGGCACAGGCTGCAGCTGAACTTGGTCTTTGGTGGGGCCCCTTCCAGGAGGCCCCAATGCTGGCACACCCAGTGCTGAGCTTTAAACTCAGCCAGAGAGCATCATGCAGCCACCTCTGGAAATGACACACCCAAAGGACACACTGGGCAGGCACTAGAGCCCTGCTAAGGTGAATCCTGCCCTGTAGGGTGACTCCCTGCACAGCAGCTCATCCACTGTACTCCCAACCAGTCCTCAAAACCAGTAAGACTGAGAATTAACCCCTCCTGCTGATACCCAAACACCAACCAAGGCTCAACTACAACAGGAGGGCACACACAACCCACACAACACCCAGAGTGCACACCTCATGTACCAGGGAGACAGCACCACTGAGCCTCACAGCACACTTACCACATAAGACCACTCTACTAAGACTGGGAGACATACCGTGTTTCCCTGAAAATAAGACCTAGTCGGACAATCAGCTCTAATGTGTCTTTTGAAACAAAAGTTAATATAAGACTTGGTATTTATATTATATTATATTATATTATATTATATTATATTATATTATATTATATTACATTATATTATAAAGACCAGGTCTTATATTATAGTAAAATAAGACTGGGTCTTATATTAATTTTTGCTCCAAAAGACGCATTAGAGCTGATTGTCTGGCTAGGTCTTATTTTCGTGAAAACACAGTAGCAGACCAACCTAATACATAGAAACAAACACAAGGAGGCAGCCAAAATAGGGAGACAAAAAACTATGCCCCAAATAAAAGAACAAAACAAAGATCCAGAAAAAGAACTAAACAAAATGGAGATAAGCTATCTACCAGATGCAGAATTTCAAACACTGGCTATAATCTCAATAATCTCAAGGAGAATTTCAACATAAAGATAGGAAACATAAAAATGAAGATAGAAAACATAAAAAGGAACCAGTCACAAATAAAGAATACAATACTGAAGTGAAGAGTACTTTACAGGAAATCAACAGTTGGTTAGATGAAGCAGAGGATTGAATCAGTGATGTAGAAAATAAGGTAACAGAAAACACCCAATCAGAAGAGAAAAAAAAGAAGAAAGAATCCAAAAAAATGAAGATCGTTTAAGGGGCATCTGGGACAACATTAAGCAAACCAACGTTCACATCATTGGAATACCAGAAAGAGAAGAGACAGAACAAGGAATTAAAAACATATTTGAAAAAATAATAATGGAAAACTTTACTAACCTGGCAAAGGAAATAAATATACAAGCGTAGAAAGTGCAGAGAGTTCCAAACAAGATGAAACCAAAGAGGCCCACACCAAGAGATATCATAATTAAAATACCAAAAGTTAAAGACAAAGAGAGAATCTTAAAAACAGCAAGAGAAAAGCAGTTCGTTACCAACAAGGGAGCACCCATAAGATTATCCACTGATTTTTCAACAGAAACTTTGAAGGCCAGCAGAGATTGGCAAAAAATATTCAACATGATGAAAAGCAAGGACCTGCAACAAAGATTACTCTACCCAGCAAAGCTATCATTTAGAATTGAATGGCCGAAAAAGAGCTTCCCAGACAAGAAAAAGCTAAAGGAGTTCATCACCACCAAACAAGGAATCTCAGAGGGACTTCTTTAAGATGGAAAACAAGATAAAAAATATGAATAATAAAACTACATATCAATCAACAATTACGTTAAATGTAAATAGATTAAATTCCCAATCTAAAGACAGGGTGGCTGAATGGATAATAAAACAAGACCCTTACATATGCTGCCTCCAAGAGACTCACATTACATGGAAAGACACACACAGACTGAAAGTAAAAGGATGGCAAAATGATATTTCACGAAAATGGAAACAAACAAACAAAAACGCTGGGGTAGCAATACTTAGACCAGAAAAAAATAAACTTTAAAAGAAAGATTATAATAAGAGACAAAGAATGACCCAGTAATCCCACTTCTGGGTATTTATCTGAAGAAACCCAAAATGCTACTTGCTACTGCAAGGGAACATGTGCATCCCTATGTTCATTGCATCGTTTTTCACAATGGCCAAGAGATAGAGGTAGCCTGGGTCTGTCAATGGATACGTGGATAAAGAGGAGGTGATATATGTATATGTATATGCACATATATATGTGTGTATATATATATATATATGTATATACATATATATGTATATGTGTGTATATACATATATATATACATATATATGTACATATATGGCTTAGCCATGGAAGAGAATGGGTTCTTGCCATCTGCAGAGACGTGGATGGACCTGGAGGGTGTTGTGCTAACTGGAGTGTCAGACAGAGAGAGACACATGCAAAATGATTTTGCGTTTATGTGGAATCTAAAGAACAAAATAAACAAGCTAACAAAACAGAAACAAACTCATAGATACAGAGAATATTTCGATGGTTGCCAGATGGGAGGGGACTTGGGAGTTGGTGAAAATGGGAAAGTACAAATTGGTAGTTACAAAATAGTCATGGAATGTAAAGTATAGGGAATATAATCAATAATATGGTAATAACTATGTATAATGTCAGGTGGGTACTAGTCACGGGAATCACTTCATAAATTATATAAATGTCTGACCACTATGCTATACACCTAAAATTAATATAAAATAATATTGAATGTCAATTGTAATTGAAAAATTAAAAAGGGGGGGAAAGACGAAGGAGAATAAGATGTTCGAATTCCCAGGTATGGAACAAATAAATCATGGGGATGTAATGTACAGCTTTGGGTATATTGTCAATAATATTGTGATAGCATGGTACAGTGTCAGATGGTTGCTGGACTTATCATGGTGATCACTTCCTTAGGTATATAAATGTTGAATAACTATTGTGTATACCTGAAACTAATATAATATTGTATGTTAGCTATATTTTAGTAAAAATCCTTTTTTAAAAATATAGATTAATTTCTTCATTAACATGCAAATCAGAAATAATCTAATGCTCATTCTGTGAACTAGTGGATAGAAAAAGAATTGCCATCCACTAGACTATACAGCTCTCATTTTATTTTCATTTTTAATACACAGGGTAAGAAAAAATGGAAATATTGTGAAGATATCCCAATACTTATCTTGATGATAAATAAAAGTAATTGAAATATCACAGCAAACTAAGAAAACAGAACTCAATTCTTAGAATAAACATTTTTAATAACCCTAAATTAAAGTCCTGAATTGTCTGCCTTTTTTGCAAAGTGTCTTTGCAGCTAACTCCCTGTTGTGAGGCCAGAATCAATTTCAATGAAAATCAGTCTTCTAAAGAGGAAGTGCTATTTTAACATAATGTTTATATTTAAATAACAGTTGTTTATCATACTATCTGACAAAAAAATCAGCAAATATGTTCATTGAGAGCCATCATTTTTTTTAAAAACTGTCATTTTCACTTCTTCGGGTTTATAAGAAGTCTCCGGCTCAGCTTCTAGGCAGATAAATGGTATGGGGCTGGGAATGTAACAGGCTGAGATGGGTTTTGAACTGAAGGTAGGACATACAGCTAGTTCACAACGACATTATAAGAAATCAAGGCATGTTGTAAAGATTTTGTAGGATGTCAGATGGACACATGTCTTATTAGGGAGACCACTTCATGGACAGTGTAGACGCTTGACTACAATGCTGTACACCTGAAGCTGAAGCTGAATAATATTGTATGTCAACTATAATTTTATATATAGTTACAGGATAGGGAGCACAGCATAGGGAACAGAGTCAATGGAATTGTAATAGATACATACGATGCCAGAGGGGCAATAGATTAGGGGAGGGGGTTACCACTTTGTGAGGGGTGAAATATCTAAATATTGCACTATTTTGTACACCAGAAACTAATTTTTTTTAAAAAGAAAGAAATCAAGCCAGAGACCTATGCAAATCTAAAAAATAAAAATAACATTGAAGGTCAAGCCTGATTCCTGGCAGAGACTAGAGTCATTCAATCCGAGGGTCCTTTTTCTACTGGGGTGTTCTTTTACCACCCGACAGCTACTACCACTGTCTAGAATAAAGTATCTTAGTACTCTCCACTCTACTTTTTTCTCTTCTCTTCCTCATCCTGCCACACAAATTTCACCCGAGAAAATACTTAGAACACAATAGAAGGGGTACAAGAAAAGAGAGGAGTCAAAGGAAGAATGTGAGACTATAAAACAATACATTTAAAATATGTGAATGAATCTCACATGGCTTGACACATTGCCAACAGGGTCAAAGACCACACAGTGTCTGCCTACTGAAGTTTTCTCTTTATAAAATGAGTGAATTAAAAAAAAAAAAAAGCCCATGTGGAATAATTACTAAAACAGATTGTGAATCATTTAGCCAATATTAATTGACGCAATATTTTACCTGATGAAGAAATTTGAGGCCAAACATTTGTCAGATTAATTTTTTCCGTATGTCTATATCCTATCAATCCTTCAAAGCCATGTATGTGAAATCATACTTTCTTTCGAATTTTATGCACAGTTTGTTTGTACCAGACAATTAAGTTGCTATTCACATACACTTATTTCATACACTGCTACTTCACTGATTAAAATCATTAAATAGCTCCATACTACCTATTGACTACCGTGCAAAGTTAAAAATACAATATATACATTTTTCCACAGTTTGGGCTCTTTTATGCCTCATTCATGCTGTGTGATCCTAAATCAGTTTCTTCCTTGTCTCTGTTTTATATTAACAAATTGGAAATAGTAGCAACTGTGACCTCTCATAGGCCATAAGTGATCATTAATTCTCTAATTCTTTCTTTCAAAATTTATTGAAGGCCTTTTATGTGACAAGCACTGTGCTAAATCCTAGAATAGAAATAAGACTCAAACACAGACTTGTCCCCCAAAAAGTTGCTCTCGAAAAGCCTTTCAAATTTAGTCTTATAAAAGACATGATATAAATTTCCTACTCTCAAGATTAAACAATAAAGAATAACAAAAATTACTGAAGGCTTAAGAAACTCAAAACCCATAAGATCCAGCCATAACAGGCCAAATCGATATTCCTCTCCAGTAGCTCTCTCAGGATGAAATGTGATCATCTGTTAGTGTTCTTTACAAACTAAATAGCTCTCATGTCCCAAAGGTGTTGACCTACACCTTAGGAGGCACTTCTCAATAAGAATCACACTTTTTCACCAGCCAATTTTGGCTACAGGACCTAGAGAGCAACACTGATCATGTTAACTAGAGTAAAACTGTAAATATCCACTGCATGTGTCACTATATAGACAAGATACAAGCCATGAAAACTCACATTAAATGTGTCTAAATGTTTTTTGAAAAACACATGAAAGATAGAGAAATTCATGAGAAAAGGTATTTTTAGAATGAGTTTAGATTAATAATGAATGCTATAAACACAGAAGGCAATATAAACAACCGCAAGCCTTAAAATAAATAAAACCCCAAGCACCCATGAACTTATAAATCTAGAGCTACTATCACACCGAATAGAAATACCAAAATATAATTACTAAATTGTAGAGAGAAAAGTAGAGGCTCATACCAAAGTTATATTAAGTTATAAGTGTCTAAAACTCAGGAATAATAAAAGTTCTCAAGAACTTCTCATCAGAATCCAATGAATTACTCAGCTCACCACTGCTTCTTCTTTTCCAAATCTTGAATATGAGCAGCTAAGAAAAGATGAGCCACATCAAAATCAAAGCAAATAAACTTTTGACTGTTAAAGCTTATACACAGGATGTCTGGAAACAGCATTGCCATGTCCAGGCCCAAATTAGCAAAGTCCTCCTTTATGGAGATTAATTTTTTTTCTTCAGGCTTGAAAACACTGTGCTATGTCTGGGAAAGTAACTACTCCACTACTTTGATACTGAACTCTGTTTCTTTTAGACCTAAGTTAAGGCACTTTTCCTTATCTCCTCCAAAGAAAAGGCATGGATCCAAAGTCCAGTAGACAGGTAACATTTCAATGCCAATAGGATTAGAAGCCTTGTCAGGTCACCTGACTTAGTATGGGGCAAAAAATGTACTAGACACTTCAATTCAATAAGAAAAAAATCTCTATGTTAACATATTTTCTCACTAAACACATGTTCTAAATATCTTAATAAATTTCAGGACGAAATATGACAACCATTCTTTTGCTCACTTAATGTATTACACTTCAAAATGGCACATCACACTTTGAATTAACTGGTAGAAATATTCTCCAAATTTTATTTGCAATTATATTTCAAGCCTGATGTAATTTCTTATTTCAAGGAATATCTATACACTCAAACAAGCATGGGGAAATTCTAATTAAAGCCAGTTGAAAATAATTCAGCTTAAAAAATGTCTTACATAACATTTACATGTATGAACAGTATAAAAAGAGTTAAGTAAAATGTTATACGAAATGTTTCCCTAGAACTCAAAGCATAATGGTTCCTATTAATCTTCCTTTGATATGTTTAAGTCGTAGCTCTCATCAGAACTAGGATTTTTAATATTAAAGGTATAAACTGTGCTTCAAATGATGATGAAAAACATAGCTGTGAGTTTATACAAGTCAATTCAAAATCCCAAAATGGAGAGTTGACATGAATTCGTTCTTTTACAATGGCTGAGTTATTTAACCTTTGTCTGCATCACTTTCTCATAAGGAAATTGACAAAGATTAATGATCATGAAAGAAAAGTATTTGGCATAAAGGTGTATCTCATCAAATGTGTTCTGTGCAGAGGAGGGATATTTACAGTACGTAATACATTTCAGAAGGAAGTTTCCAGTTTTCAAACCTATTGATGTGGAATTATTCCCAATACATTCTCTTTAACTACTAACAAGTGTACAGCATGCTATACTAGTAAAAAGTAGATGCAAAGTCTAGTCCTGGCTCTGTCATTAACATGTTCTATGCTTAGCCAAGTCAATTAACCTTTCTATATCCCAGCTTCTCTAAAAACTGGGCAAGTCAACACCATATAAATGACAAGGATATGTAAGAGTTAATGAGATAATACAATATAGACCAGGTGCTATGATCTCAGAAGAGAACACCAAAAGATACCACTTTGATTAAATATCAAATGGCCTTATATTGATAGCCTTAGCAGAATTGTTAAGGGATACTTGGGGGGGTAAAAGTGTTTTCTGATCCCTCAATTTTGTGTGTTTAATTTATTCATCATGTATCCATTCATTTATTTATTCATTCAATAGGTTGAGTAACTTCTCCTACAAACCAGATATCCATTAGGCAATGGTGAAACAAATTGACATGTCCCCAAACCTCATGATACCTCATAGGAGATGTTTAACAAATATGAATAAATCAAGACTTTCAGTGCATGAAGACAGCTTATATGATTATACCATATATGATTACAAATTATATTACAATGCATAATTACAACTCTGCAGGGGGGAAAAGCATGGTATTTAGCTGGAAAATAATAGTAGGGAACAAACTTTAGATTGGATGATTAGGGACAGTCCCTCTGAGGAAGTGATTTAAGTTGAAATGTGAATAATACATACTAATTAAATGTGTAATGTGGGAGGAAGAGCATCCTAGCCAGAGGCAACACCATTCATGAAGGCTTTAAGTTGGGAATTAATGATACCTTCTAGGAACTGATTGGTGGGACAAGAGGATGGTGAACAAGGGAGAAGTATGACTAGGAGAGATCTGAGAGTCAGACTCCAGATCCTATAGGGGTGGTTAGAACACGTTATAATACAGATTTGTCATTCACAGTACAATAGAAAGCCATCAAAGAGTTTTAAGTTGGTATCAGTCTGGTCGGGCTGCTAAAATAAATAATAAGGATTGAGTGATTTAAACAATAACATTTATTTCTCATAGTTCTGGAGGCTGGAAATTCCAAAATCAGGGTACCAGCATGTTCAGGTTCTGATGAGCACCCTCCTCTTAGTTTCTTCACATTGCAGAGAAAGAGAGGACTTAAGCTCTCTCTTGTCCTGTCTCTTCTTACAAGGGCACTAATCCCATCATGAAAGCTCCACCCTCATGACCTAATTACCTCCTAAGGGGTGCATTTCCAAATACCATCACATTGGAGAGAGAGTTTCAACACATGAATTTGTGGGGGGACATAAACATTCAGTCTATAGAATAGAAAGTGAAATTACTGTATTTATGTTATAAAAAAACATTGTTCCAATTGCTGTAGAGAAAGTGCATTGCCTGTGAGGTGCGTTCATATAAGAATCTAATTATGGTAGACCTATTCAGTGCCCTGCCCAGATTCACTTTACTGTACAAGCATACCCACCTCCCAGCCACTGTGAGGACTGGCTACTAATCAGTCACACCTGACACCTTTTCCAAAAACTGCCCTGGCCGATGGGTGTTGCTTTGTTCCATCACAGGGTCATGAGAGACCAAACTCCTTTCCCCCAAGTGTGGACAAGTCTGCCATGTGATTTGTGCTCCATAGCCCTCCCCTGTGGATCAGGCCAAGACTAGAATTTACTTGTTTTAAGTGATGGAGGGAGAGGTCAGATGGAATTTGTTAAAGAGTGAATGAGATGCAAACAGGTGGCGGCAACATGGTGGGGGCGGGGAAGCAGTTAAGTAAAATGAGAGAAATTGGATGAGAATGTGAAGCAAGGAAAGGTTTTATTTGCAGTTGTTGTTGTTGTTTAAATGAATAGTGACCACTGCATATTTGAAATTGATGAGGCTGCTCTATCTGAAAGGAAAGGGTGAATTTCCATGATAGAAAGAGTATTGCCCCAAAGTGAAGACTTTGAGAAAGAGGGGAAAGATGGAACCTAGAGGACCTGGAGAAGGACTGGCTTCTGAAAGGAGGGCAAACACTTCCACCATTGTAACAGGAGAACAGTAGGAGCACATCCCTTCTCTAGCTGAAAGTTTGTTGACTTGGTAGTGTGAAGATGACAGTATGGTCACATACTGTGACCATGTGGTCACATCCTTTATAATTAAGTAGGATGTATGGTTTTCAACTGAGGATGGAAAGGTTTAATTCCTGTGAAGAATAGGACACACTCTCATTAAAGAGCCATAGCAGGAGATCCAGTAGAATGAGATTCTCATTTGAAATTGGTCATGAAGGGTGACACCAGAGTGTCCATGTATGTGGTTTTCTCCAGCCATGTTCAAATGGGTGCAGGCATAGAGATGGAGGATTGCTCACCAAAGGTTTGGGTTTTGCCAGGCCAGTTAGAGAGAAACAGGGGTGTGGAAGTTGAGGGTATCTGCAAAGCAATAGTTAAAATGGTAGACCCTGGACTCAGCTAGATAAGAAAAGATGCTCAAAAAACTGTCAGCAATGGAAATACTTGAGTATATAGGTCAAAGAATAAGGGAAAGGGTACCTGGGAAGTGAGATGTTTGAATTTTGGAGGTGGTGGAATTTCTGGTAAAGAGAGGTCTAAGTGTGGCCACAGGAGTTGGTAGCTGAAGTCCAAGTTGTGGCATAAGAGTGGGATGATTTACTAAAATTGATTTGCATCATACCATTTGGTTCACTCAACTCCAGTCCTCTGGGGTCAACCAACATCTGCCAAATGACATGAATTCTCTTTATAAAATTCATTAACCATCATTACATGACGAGGCAATCTGGATGAATAAATTATACTAAGTGAAACACAAATATTTTCCCTTTGGGGAAATCTAAAACTTCACCTCTCAGAAATATTGGTTTAAATAAAATTCTAAGAACGTTCTTGTTGTTGTTTTTCAGGGGTTAATAGTATTAACGTGGCCTTGGACTTCTCTAAGTCAGCACAACTGATCAATCAGCATTTCACTGATTGCTTAATTCCTCCTTCTCTACATAAAAGGGGGGGAAAAGCCCTTGCAAAATGTGTTTGTTCTATTTGTTATTCTGGACAAAGCCGATAACAAGTTGCAGCTGCTGTACAGAATGTACTGCTTGCCGAGGCCATTGCTGTAACTTATAGATAGAAGTGGAACAGCCAGAGATGAGCCACAGGCTGAAGTGGGTGCTGTAAATAGGACAGCACTCTCCAGCTACAGTATACGCATTTAATTATCCAACAATTTGTTCTGCGAAGACAGTTTGATTGGCCAAGCAAGAGACTCAAAAAGAGAGATTTTTAAATATCATGACACAGCTGGAAGAGCTCTGTTTTCTGACCTGAGGAATTTGCTTCTGTCCATCTCAATAAAGATACGTGTAATAGTAGGTGATTTAGACTCTGAAGGTGTGTGTCCCTCTGGACACAGTGCACCCCTGATGATCGTAGTCTTTGGGGCTATGCCTCGGGCCTCACAATTCCTAGTGCTAAAGCTACCTGCAGATCCAGCCCTTCATCCAACTGAGTTGTGTTCTTTGCCCGTGTAATTAATGACTCTAAATCAAAAAGTTGTAAGGTCAACTATTTGCCCTTGACCAGTAAATCGGTGTTAAACTGAGCTAACTAGTGAAATAGCATCTTTTGTCATTATTTGTGATATCATTTTCTATTTTATCCTAGATTATTAACGAGGACATGAAGAAAACAATAGTAATGAATATTATAAAGGTGAACCCAAAATAGACACAGATTTCTGGTCATGGAGGGATAAAATAGTAGGCTTCTTATGCTTTGCTTGAAAGGATTCCCAAATTATCCACTTATTATCTGTGTGGCCTTGAGCAAGTTGCTTTAACTCTTTGAACTTCAGTCTCTTTATATATAAAAGGGCAATAAAAATTCCTGTTGTGGAGGATTATTGAGAGAATTTAAGTGGAAAAAGTTATGTAAAATATCTCACACTGATGAGTAAAGGATACTCTCAGTCACTCATAGCTTGAGTATAAATTGGTCTAGTCACTCTGTAACACAATTTGTCATTATATAGTAAAATGCATAATGTAAAATGTGCCTACCCTATGGCAATTACATTTCGCAGTATGTAACTTAGAGAAATACTAAAACATGCAAAAAATAAAATAGATATTCATTGTAGCAGAAATGAACCAGTCGGAATAATATTTAAATGTATTAATGTTCTTTTCTCTTTTGAAATTCTTTTTGCTGACCTTCACTACATACAAACCCCATTTGCTCTGGGATAGTTTAAGATTACTACAGCAGGAATACAAAGAGAAAGTTAATATTTATCTTCCGGCATTCTAATGTATTTTGCAGTAAGACAATAGTCCTAAAAATAAGATTTGTCCAAGGAAAAAAGATATTTGAAAATCTTTAAACTCTTATTAACTTATCAGACCTGGCCTGTAGGACTCAGATTACACAGCATTCTTTCCTATTACAAAGAGGCCAACCCTTTCTCTGATGACCACTGGGCACTGAAGTAGAAGAGAGAAGGAAGAAATGCCATAGAGGAAGCAGACAATCCAAAGTCCACTTCTAGGCTGAGAAGGGGTGGGAAGAAGAATGAAACACTGGGGAAGCAAAGAGGTAAGATCAGGATCCCTTTTTCCCACTCCCACACCTGGCTCTTCACCCCAGACCATTCTTCAAAGAAGTAAAGAAGTCATAGAGTGGAAATGACAGTAGCAGGCCAGCTACATACATGAACCTGAAACAGAGATCATGGCATTCCAGACCTGGAAAATTGGAGACCCAGAATCGACCAAGTCCTTGCTGTGGCAACACAGAGGTTTTGAAAGTACCACAGAAATAACAAGGCCTAGGGTTGAGATGAAAAGACCACTGCAAGCAGATCATTTCAGACAAGGGGCAAAGAGCTAAAGACAGTATCACGCCAAAGAGATGAGCCATAACACCACTGCAGGGACCAGCCCAGAGAGCGACCCAGCTCAGCCCCTCTGCAGTTATCAGCAAGGATCCAGAGGACCTACATGAATCTGAGCACCCTTTTCTTCTCCACCACCGAATAAGTAAGCCAAACAACCAGGTGCCATTTTGACAAGGAATAGGGTGACTATTTGGAACTTGGAAAAACTGAGTATCTACGTTGGTCAATAAAGCAGAGACAGAATTATTAAGGAGAGTATTTGAATTGCAGCATTGGACTCAAGATAAAGTGTACTGGATTGGACGAAAGTTTAATTTTGAGTAGGCAACATAGATTGGGTCAAATATATATATATAAGTAAGCTGTATTTTCTTTGTACATTTGAGCCTCTGAGGGTAATTTCAAAACTTGCTTCAAAATAATCAATGAATATGACTAAACAAAACATAGTCTGCTAATTCTGTGGAATATTTTGCAGCAGATTAAAAGATTAAAGTAGATTTCTATATACACAGAGTAGTCAAACAACTGACATAAAGTTCATTCTCATGTTAGTTCTGTTCTAAGTGTTCTACAAATGTTAACCTATTTTATCTTCCAACAACCCTGTGAGGCAGGACCTTTTGTTACTCTCATTTTGCATCTGAGGAAACTGAGGCACAAAACTTAATTTGTCTTCCCAAGGTTCCCCTACTAATTAATAGTAAGTCCTAGATAAGAAAAATCTCTAAAGCATACTGACAAGTAAGAAAGGCAATTTACAGAATGATACATACAACATAACATTAATAAAACATGCATACATGCACTAAAAAACACACAATTTTTATCTGTAAATGACTGGATAAAGGTCTGAAAGGATATTATCAGTTGGGTAATAATAGTCTGTGGTACAGGAAGAAGTTTTCCATGTGGAGGAGTGTTGTTGAATAAAATTTTAACCTTTTCCATAATGTTTTTTTCACATTGACAATAGAGCAATGTACTACTCATATTGTTAAAAGTTGACAATCTACTGGGGGTGCCAAAAAAATGTGTACACATTTTAAAAGATGTTATCTACACTCAAGCAGTAGTTCACCGTAATTGGAAGTGTCTGGATGCTGATGGTAACCACTTTGAGCATCTCTTGTAACTGTAGAAGTCAAACGTGACTTGTATTCATCTTTTATCGATATATATTATTACAATTAGTACAGTTCCTTCCTTTCTTAAAATGTGTGTATTTTTGGGGGGCATTGTCTGTATATTAATACTAAAAATGGTGGTCTGAAAGCAGGATGTAAATAATATTTTTATTGTCTACTTTATAATATGCTTGTATAATATTACAGAAAATTATTAAAAATGAAAGCATATGTTAGGATAGTGTTGAAAGTTAATAAATTGCACATTGTTCATCCTACCATCTCCATTGGATGTCAATGGACTGATCTTTTCATCATGCAATAGTAATTAAATAGGGATTAATGGTATTCTCTCAAGAACACCAACATAAAAATACTTACTTGAGACAACATCATTTCTAAAAAAATAAAAGAATATGAAGTAAATTATTGAAATTCAAATGAATACCTTTACTTAAATGTGTAAGGATATCTCATTTTAATATATTGAAAAGTTTAGCCTCTTTAAAATTCTGTTTTCCTGATTTTTTTCAAAGACCAACTGAACTCTCACTCTGGGCTATATTGTACAATATGTAACATACAAAAATAGAACATTTCAAATGCGGCACCATTATGTATAATAATGGAAAATATGTATAAATATGGAAAAAAATGAGGACACAGGCTTCATTATAATAGGAAAGATAGGCCCCTATAAAATTATGTCTTTTAAGTCTTGAATACTATATTGGGACAAGACAGGAAATCTGAAAAAGTCACCTTAATAATTTGAAAGATAATTTTATTATATACTTATATAATCTCTATTCTTATTTCAAATCCTGCCACAAACAAAAATGGCTACTGTAGAAAACATAATTAACACTGCTGCTCTCCCCAAGGCCAGGAGGATCAAAGCACTCATCCTCTAGGGGAAGAGAATTTATTGCTTGTTACCACAGAAATACAGTTAACTGAGAGTTAAAGACTTCAGTTTTAACCTTATACTTGGTTTGTACAGCAGAGACCCAGTGTGTGTGTGTGTGTGTGTGTGTGTGTGTGTGTGTGTGTGTGTGTGTAAAATATTATCTGTAGTTCTAATATAGTACTGTTCTTTCAGCCTGAAAAGGTTAGTAGTTCTGGGGAGTAGTGGGGAAGAAGAAATGCCACATGTGTTGTAGGGTAACGACTACTTTAGCCCTGTGCAAACCCAGACTAAGCACAAGCACATCCTCTGTCGATAGTACCTGATAAATCACATCATCACTGATCCTAAAAGAATCACAGCTGTCTTATAATTTCCATATAAATGACACACTCTTCAGGGAAATGTGGTAGCTTACTACAAATCGATGGTATAAGATCCACCTCGGAATCAGGGTATCATGTTTGATTATGACTACAATGGAATAGCAATTGAATGTAGCTGTTGTAACACCTAGAGAACATTCAGGTATGTCAGTGCTCAATACCTCAGAGGGCTGTTTTGGCAGGTGCTGCTTGTTATTTTTGTGTGGCAGGCTCACCATGGGAGGAGGATGGTAGCTTCACGCTAGAAAACTCACCATTCTGTACATAAACTCTTTACTAGTCCCATGCTAATTACTCCAACCAGACTGAATTAGGCAATTGTCATTCCTTCCATAACACACAGCGAATGAAAGAAAAAAAAAACAGAAAAAAATATTCACATGGAAAAAATGTTACTGATTATATTGCCTTTTCCCTTCCTTTATCACTGGCCACTCTCACCACTCATTGGTTTGAAAATTAACCCCTTAGCAATGGACCGTACCTGAACCTGGTGAGGCTTTGAGGAAATGGAAATCCAAAACCAATTAATGCATCTTTAGATAATATATGATACACCTCTGCAGTTTATCAGCATTTCAAAGTACAAAAGTTTAAGAAATTCCTATTTAAAAGCATCTAGTATCATTAAGGAAGAGAATGGTGAACTTTATATCTCTAACCTGTCTCTATCGACTCACCTACCACCCCTAAGATTAAAATCCCTGAATAGAAAAGCAATTAAAACACCCAGAGCAGCATGTAAATGCTTTGTTTCTCAAACATTGCAAGCTCTTAGGAAAACCCCTTATTCAGCATGGCACCAAAACCATATAGCACAAAGGCCACCACAATGGCTGGGGAAGGGTCTAGACAGATGAAACACAGGAAACCCCCTAGAGTGCCACGAGTCCCCTTTCTACATGGAAAGCAGCCATGAGTACTTCAGCATCCTCAAAGGTAAAACAGAGATGTGCTCAGAGGTCCTGTGGCCTGAAGAGAGCCAAAGTTAGGGCATGGGGCCTAGAGTCTGGACCTCTAGACCAGAGGCTTAGCCAGGCTTCATTCTATTAACACCAGATGCTGCATATGAGGCCCAGGGCTAGAATAGACCTGCTATACCTCACTGGAAGCCAGAAAGAACCAGAAAAGACCCAAGAAACAAGATATTCTTCTCCCAGTACTAGAATGGCCTATAAGTCACACAACAATTTAGATCATCTCTAATAGACATCTCATCTAGATAATCGAAGAAGGGGACAGAAAGATAATCTCAGAATTGCATTGAATAAACTGCAAGTAACTCAACCGAGTTGAAGTGTCAATAGCAAATAGAGGTTTGAGCTAAACGAGGTTCAGGAATAGAAAAAATAAACAATCATTTCTGTACATCTAACTTATGACTGTACATTTGTAAACCCACTATATTGTCTTATCATTGTATATTTCCATGTAAAACAGATCCACTGAGACTTCTAGGGAACTTACTGCCTATTTCTTCTAAGACACTTTCAAGCTAACAAAAGCATGCAATCAACGTTATATACAGAGGTCAAGAACGGCCACCGTGGAACAATCCTAGAAATGTACAAATCCTACCCACAGCAATATATATTAATTTTTTTGCTAATTGTTACAAGAGTGAACAGTCATTTATCTTTCCAGAATGAGTTAGCATTAGCAGAAGAAAGATGAAGTGATTATGCAAGTTCCCTCCTCCTTCAAAGGTGCCCTTCATCCCTTTCACAGCACAAGGGAAAGAAAACACCTGAAGGGAACAGCATACCCACCAGTCACTGGAGGGCTGGCTGTGGACCTACGCAATGTGTGCCTCTGGAGGCAGCTCCTTCACCAGCAGCATGTTTGCCATTGAAAACATTGCTTATTTCCCCACAGGATATTCTAATGCTTCTTTATGAAGCTGTGTGATAGCAGCAGCCAAGTGCTAACTCATCAGAACATGTGGCATGAACATTCAACATGGCTCTATCAGTCACACTACACTTGGACTAATCAAGGGGCAGCCAACAAAGGGCAGCTGAGGACACTGGCGTGATTCAACAGATTACTGTCTGATTAAACCAGGCAGAGGGGTTCTAGCCGTTGGTTTCCCTGTTCCCCGACTGCTTTCCTTTGAAAAGGAAGAGGAACAAAGGATCATTTTTGATTCCTCTGAAATGAACTTGTTCCCGTGGTGTTTATTAATGATCATTTGATTGCTTTCCCTTGATAGGCCACTGTCTGGTGCATGATCCCTCAGGTGCCTCCCAGAAATAGATATAGAAACCATCTAAGAAGTCCCTAACTTGCAAATCTGGGAAATACTCAAAGTGATTCCTTTACAGAAAACAAATGAACTTTTATTGTTTTAAAAAGCCAGATATATGGCCTGTTACCACTGCTTCCAGCTCTACGAATCTAGACACGCATCGTTAAATTAATGGGTGTGTATTTTAGGAATTTCATTCTTTGTACAGGTTATAACTAAAAATGCAGACTCAGGAGCCTGACTACCTATTTTAGATCCTAGCTCCACCACCTACTAAATGTGTGAACTTGGGAAAATTGCCTACATACCTTCCTTGTGCCTCAATTTCCCATCTTTATAATTAGAATAATGGCATTGACTGCTTTGTAGGGTTGTAGTAAAAAGTAAATGAGTGATTTATAGGTGGAGTACTTACAATAGTATCTAGCATACAGTAAGTGCCATGAAAGTGTTAGCTATTATATATTATTGTTGTTACTGTTATTTTTGCAATCTCAAGACCATCTACTCTTGAGAAGTTTCAGTTTTCCAACACTCTGCCAGAAATTTAAGCCTTCAGAAAACCAGAAACGCTTTTTATCCTTAGGGTCTTCTTTGAGTCCATAAGACGCCATCGATTTGAGGAACAATGATGGCAGGCTGCCAAGTGCTAGTTAGTACCCTGTCCTTCATGGTCAAGCCACTGGCCAGGAAAATCTTATCCCTTAAAACTAACTCTCTTCCCTTCTCAACACTGCTCTTCCTTACCTTTCTCAGCGTCATTTGACACTCACTCTCTGGGTTGCCCACTTTAGCTTGATAATAACTAAGATTAGGTTTTGCAGGATCGTCTTCTTGAAGACCTATTTAACTTGGAAGATTCAATTAACTACAATCAAAGAACATAATTTTTAAGGCAGAATACTGTGTCCTATTCCTCCCACCCCACCCCCCCCAAAAAAATCTTCTCATTTGGACTGTGAGTCAGGCTGGTGATCAGGTTGCTAGAACTGCTTACCAGGTATAAGGCATCATATATAAGAATCATTTTATTAGTACTTAACTCACAGGTATACACATCTATTTACGTAGCTATTTCTAAATAGCTATCTCCTAAACCAAAAGAATAATTCAGAATTCTGAGCATCAGAATATATACCACTACATAAAAATCTAAAGCAGCTAGTTATCATTCTTGACCTGACAAACTTCAATCTTAAAAGCCAGACATAATTATTAGTTAGTTATTGCTTGTCCTCAAGTCTCCCTTTCTAGTAACCACCCTGGTCCACAAGAAACAGTGGACAAACACAAGAACATACATCCACATGAGTTTTATGTAAGACTATTTCAAAACAAGAGAGTAATTCAGAATTCATGACTAGGTAGAAAACCATTCACTTAGCTGTTTATCAGGTTCTCTCTACAGTCTTTGAATAATTTCTAATCTAATACTTTCCAAGTGACATATTCCCCTTCAAAACGACTCTAAGGTCAAACAGTAATGAACCTTTTTCTCTTAAATCTGTCAATGATACAGACCTTGTTGCCTTATTTTAAAGTTTGGAGCTGTCTTATAACCCTCCAAAATTAATTACACATTTTCTAAAATGCCTCAGAGATCTTTGTGATCTAGCTAAATGAAATTCTTAAACTTTCACCCCAGGGGCCCTAAATGAAAACTGGATGCAAGAACATAGTGTTAATCAGAGATTTAACTAAATAAGATTACTAGAGAACTGTGGATTTTCAGAATTAACAAAACCCTGCACCCCTGGAGGAGAGCATCACATGTACCAATCAGAAATCCTTGCTCTCCTCACTGATTTAGGGTCCTTAAGCTGATAAATTAATGTGTGAGTTTACATTTTTTTTTCAGTAATTAAATAGGGGAAATTATATTCTGGGTCTCCATCTTACAAAAGAAGCAGTCTAGAAAACCATATGCCACATAGAGGAAGAGAAATATGGGTTATAACAATCTAGTTGTACTTAAATCTTAACATTCAGGACATAAAACAATGTGGCTAAAGTTTAACCTCATATCAAGGCCAAATTAGAATCTTGTTCCCAAATCCTTTTTTGTAGTGAATTGTAAACAATTTAAGCAAACCATCTGTTCAAAGATCATTCTATTATAAACTCCTCCCCATAAATGACCTTTTTTTTTTCTGTACTTCAAAGTTACCAGAAATTCTCTAACATTTTTTGGTCTTTTCTCATTCATTAGGCCAAATAAAACAGAGCTGGGAGGCATAACCTGCTCAAATTTGAAGAACTACTTAAATGCAAAGCTTTGGGTTGGATTGGCTCGTTAAAATGTTCCAAATTGATTACTTTAATTGTTCACTTTTTCAAGTAGTCATGGAATGATAAGTACCAAAGATATAGAAATCCTAAAATAACTGGTAAATCACTAGACAATTGAGAGACCATTATACAATGCTACATAGAAACCACAGGAGCTAACGGCTGGCACAGAATTCTGTTCAAAATTGCGAGTTGAACATACAATTATTGTTCTGCAGAGTTGAAACTTTTTTTCTCTGTCTTTGCCAGCTATGGCTAAAATTAATTCCCTAGGGCGTTCAGCCCCAAGGCCATGAACTTTCAACTTGCATGTAAGTTGCTCTTTCTATATCAGAAACCAGCATTTTTTTTTCCTATATCAGAAACCAGACATGTTTTTCCTATATCAGAAACCAGAAATTTTAAGTCATGTTCTGGAGAGTTTTCAAGCCTTGCGGTTTCACTCATCTGGTGACATGGCAAGAGTTTTTAGGACATATTAGCAGTTGTTTTTCAAAATTTAAAAATAATTGACGCATAAAATCCAGAAACGGAGAAAATGGCGGCAGGGGTCAAAGAGGAGGCCTAGGTCTCAGGGGCGAAGCCCAAATCGCCAGAGGAGAGCGGTGCTGCTGGCGCGCCCAGCAGCAACAAGGCTCTAGGCTCCAAAGCAGGTGGATTTTACATCGTTTGTCTGGCCACTCACTTCCAAACTTTCAGTCCTGCTTGGAGCTCTGTCTTGGATCCTTGGTCTTAAAATTTTCCTTAAAGCATCCTCTTGTGTCTCCATGAAACCCACTCATTCTGATTACGGTCACCTGAAAGAAACATTTTGGCGCTGACCAGCAGCTAAGGGATGGAAAGGCTGGGCATACATCGGATTTCCCACAAATGTTTTTTTTCTTAGATTGTGGTGACATATGCTTAATATGAAATCTACAATTTAAAGAAAATATCAAAAATCAGTATCTCTCTCATAAACGTTTTCCTAATATTAACCAAGACAATTGTGCTCCAAGCTTATTGTGCATAATGACTGCAAGGGATGATTGTTAAAAATGCAGATTCTTGGTCCACACACTAGATCTACTCAATCTGAACTGCTACACTTGGAACTGGGGAGCTAAATTTTTAACAAGCACTGCAGTTGATTCTGAAGTAGCTGGTTGTCAGCTACATACATACCAGACCTAGAGAATGAATGTAGGTGGGGTGAAAAAAGAATAGGCAGTATTTGTGATAGTCCAGGAAAATTCTGGAACTTGGCTTAACTACTGACTTTACCATTACCTTTCACAATTACTGCCTTAAGTTAGCTACACAATCTTCCTCAGACTCAGTTTCCTTATCTGAAGAATGAAAATACTAACATAGTACTAAGTTGCAGCACTATTGTTATCAGGATGAGTTTACAGTACTGAAAACACCCAATAAAATATAGCTACTAAAATTAACTACCCTACGGTGGCACATTTCTCACAGAAAGCCAATCGGAAAATCTTTGCTTTAGGAACTGTGATGTTTATCTTCATGTCTTTCATGTGTATACCAAAGACAAGTGTGTCTGGTGGCAATAGCGGCCAAAAATGCAGGTTCTGGAGTTAAACCACCTGAATTTAAATGTGAATTCTACCACTAAATGAGAAAATAATTAACATTTATGTGCCCTGGTTTCTTCCTCTGTAAAATCAGCATAACGAGTACCTATCTCAGGTAAAATGGTTAGACTTCCAGTCAATGCTCATTATTATTGTAACACGGAAGAGGATCTGATGAAGAAGAGTGAATACTTTTATTTTATCATTGAGGATAGAAGAAAAAAGGTGCAAATTGTTTTATTATGGACCAGTGACATTTAGAACGGCAAATTGTTGGCATTTTCCACAAACATGACTCCATGTCAGAAGAGATTAATCCATTTAAAGAGTTAATAACTCCATCCACCAAAATTTGTATTTTACTTGATAATATAACAACACACTTTGTAAGGGACTTAACTTTTAGATACGTGATCCAACTTTTAGATAAGTGAACTTATGCCTTCATGCAGGTCACTAAATTGTCTTCAGTATCAATCTTCCTATCATGGAAATAATTATAAAGTAGTAACCCTTACCAAAATATAATCATATTATACTTTTAATAAAATAAAACAATCTACAAATTAAAAAAAAAAGGAGCTTAAAATAACTAAAATTCATTATAGGAAATTTGAAATCCATGAGGAGAGAAGATTTAGCTGATGACAAGATCTGAAAATGCTTTTGAGTGAAAATGCCTTATATTGTGGGTATATCTCACAAGATGAAATGGCATAGAATTGAACTGACATGGAGCAATGAATGGGCAATAAAATGGGACTAGAATAAAAGCAGTTAAGATGAAATAAAATAAAATCTATATTTTTCCCATCCCCATCCATCTCTACAATACTGTCACTTATTATCAGCGTGTCTAACTTAGCTTCTACTTCCAAGTAAAGGAAGACATTCTGCTCTTGCTGTTGGTGGAAGTATTGATTAAGTAGTGAAGAGTAAGGAAAAATATTCTGGAATGCTATTTTTTCAGATTTTTTTTTTCTTTTTGGTCAGAATCAAACGAAAAGGTCTCATTCCTTTCTCTCAAGATGCTAATGTTTAGGGCATAAGCATCTAGAATGCAATAAACCCCACAACCAAGAAAAGGCAAATGAAAAAATCCATCCCTAGTCCTATAAATCTGACTGGAGGAAATAATGCTACAGATGGAGTCTCTGGTTATCAAAAGAGGTTTATTCTCTAAAATAGGTTTAGTCTGGGCAAAGCCTTAAAAAGTGGAGATGAAATTTTGAACTTGTTCTAAGAGAAAGTGAAAAATTTTTAGTACTTTGCTCTTTTCTCTGTAGACTTCAATCTAATGTCACAGTGACTTCTTTTGTGCCTACTAAATGCTAAACCTTAGAAGATTGAAAGATAATTAAGACATGGTTCCTATGTTCAAGGAAATGAGAAGAGTCAGAGATATACAAAATTAACTTCAGGGAGAGTTATTCTGTTCCAATAGCTATACCAACACCTGACTATATTTCCAGTCCTATATTCACTATAACTCCCTTTAAAAAGTTTAACTTGAACTTCTTACCATCATGATAAACTCAAATATGCATAGAGTCAAGCATATAATAATTCCCTCCCTTTACCTCCCCCCAAAAAATACTCTACATTTTAAATTTTCTCATAGCATCACTATTTTCTCAATCACCCCAGGCTATAAAAGTTAACATTTTCTTTGATTAATCCTTTTCTCTCCTGCCCCATATTCAGTTAGCCACAATATCCTGTCCAATTTTCCTGAGAAAGTTAACCCATAACAATAGTGTCCTCTCAATTCCTACTACTAACTATACCTTATTGTAGGTTCCCTTGACCTATTATAGCCAGAAATAATTAGGATTACAGAAATCTGCCTCACTCGCACCCATGAACTTGGAACTAAAGGAAGAGTGTACCGTGTTTCCCCGAAAATAAGACCTAACCGGAAAATAAGCCCTACCATGACTTCAGGATGACATCTCCTGAACATAAGCCTTAATGTGTCTTTTGGAGCAAAAATTAATATAAGACCCGGTCTTCTTTTGGGGGAAACATGGTAGAAGATACAGAAGGAATGGCTATGGAAGATTCCCCACTGAGGTGTCCAGAGTCAACACTATTCTGAAGCACTATTGTTTTGCACATCCTTTCCTTTTTTGAGCTAACTTCGTGTATCTCCAATAAATACTATTTTTTTTTCTTTTTTACCTTATTGATTTCTGTTGCTTGCAAGCAGAAGAACCTTAACCGATACAAAGGAAAATAAGACTGAGTTAAATCGACAATAATAAAAGGAGGTAGAATGTCTCCCAGATCTATAATATTTTACAAAAGATTAATTGATACTTTTGACATAAATATAGTATTGGTAAATGTTAAGTGGAAGCCATGGTTGAAACATTTTTAAGGGAGCTAAAGTAGTACTGTGTTCATCAGAGAGATGGCAGTCAGGTCACTAAAAAGGTTTCTGTTTTTCTGCTGTGGAGTAAAAATATTTTATATGATCATATGGCAACTTGGATAAAATATGCCTGGGAATCATCACCTCCTTTTTCCTCCATTTATATGCCCACTAAACAATCAACGGACTATGACTTACAGTCCCCACATACCTCAACACTGACAACAGGGTGACCTGTGCTGAGAGTGTAAGCACTTTCAAGGGACAGCCGCTATTTTAAATGAACAATATCCCTACACATTTGGTTACCATGAATCTTTTACCAAGAGTCAAATTATTTCCTAGGGGACCAACAAAGGCCAGCTTATTGTCCTACAATGTTAAGGACTGTAACCTTTTCTGCCATGAATTCACAAGGAAAACATCAGTCTCTGAGTCCTTGATGCAAGCTTCTTGTCTCTGACTTCACCTCCCACTCATACTCCACTGCATCAAATTTCAACAGCTGTATAACTGCTCCCCCACCCCCTTCACAATCCCCTGCTCATTCATTCATTTCTAAGTTGTTTCATTTTTATCTGTCAAGGACTATATTACGTAATGAAGATATAACAGACACAAAATATGGACAATGACTAGTTTATTAACAATTAATAATTTATTAATATTGTGACAGTAATTATAAGAAAGAACAAATAGAAGATTCTATGAGAACATATATGAGTAAGAGGGTGATTTATCCTAGTCAGGGGTATCAGGGAACATTTCCCTGAGGAAATAACATTAAAGTTGAGACCTGGAAGATGGTCGCAGACACCTCCCTCCAATCCTTTATTCCCCATCACTGCTAGACTAATTTTTAAAGATTTTTCAACACTTTTCATGTTCAAAATCTCTGCCTGCTAGGAAAATAATTGCACTGGGTAGACTTATCTTTGGGAACCACTAAACTAGTTGATCTCCTAGGTCCTTTATAGATCAAACGTTGCTATAACTATTTTTCAGTGTGTGTATAACGTTCCATATTATGGGAGTCCCGCAATTAGCTGGGTGTCCCTGATATATTTTTATGTAAGAAATGTAAGTTATTTCATTTTTTAGGAAAATGAACAAACTTAATATAGGTGTTTTTGTTTATATACAGTTCTATGAACATAAAGAAATGTATGGAAGGAAGCACATCTAATTATTAACAATGATTTCCTAAGAGGAATAAAGAAGGTAGGAAGAAGTAACTAAAAATGACTATCGAATAACTGAAAAATATCATGGCTTAATTTTAAGTAAAAGTTCAAATGTAAATATCCCACCTGTACTATTTCTGCAAGTCTATAAAAATTGAAAATAGAGATTTGAGGGTCTTTACCAAGTAGAAATGTCACAGATAAACGACAGTATTGATTAATTAGGTGACAAGATAGTAGCAATTTGTATTATTGGTTTCTGTCTTCATTTTAACACTAAACTTCTAGTTAAATAATGTTTGAGCTTGTGATTTTCACTCACAAAAGCGTCTACCTAGTTTCAAAGCCTCTCTTTAATCCAGCTTCATCCTCTTTCTTTAATCAATTTCCCACTCCTTCTCAAATGCATCCACCGAGCACTTTTTATCAGTAACCTTCAGCTTTATGGCTTCTGTGATAAATTTCAGGGCGTGTGGAGGAGGGGAGAGAAAAATTTCTTGAATTCTGTGTGTGTCAGACACCAGTACTAGGTACAGTAAGTCCTAACTTAACGTTATTGATAGGTTCTGGAAAACTGGAACTTCAAACAAAATGAGTATAATGAAACCAATTTTACCACAGGCTTGATCAAAACAAGACTTAAATCCCTACAGCATATTTCTGGTAACAAAAACATCACCAAACTTCTAAGTAAACACCGCAAATACTTGTAATATTTTCTAATACTAAACATTGAAATAAACGTGAGCTATACGAGCTCATATATACATTTAGAAAGATTAATCAAAAGAAGTCAGATGATTATTTTCCAACCTGCTCTTCCAAGGGTAGCTGGAGCCTATCCTGGTAGCTTCCTCTGTGCTCCCGTTATGCATTTTTTATACCTCTATCATGGCATTTATCAACGCCATAATTATATGATTATTTATCCACCACCTCACTAACCAACCCTCCTTACAATGACTATGAGTCATTGTTGGGCAGAAACTATAGTAGTCTCTTCTGTGTAATTCTATTGCCTCATACAGGACCTGGGACAAAGCAAAAACTTAATCAATGCATGCTAAATAAATAAGTAAATGAATTGTTCCCTAGAGTTAAGTACACAAATCAGGGTCATTTATAGGAGACAGGTGAATGAATAAGACAGAATGCACATGATAGTTTGCCCTCTGTTCTTAGAAGACAGAATAGGCTCTCAGATAAGTTAACTGTCTGAGGGAGGTTTTGCATCAGAATAATTTGTACTGGAGAGTAAGTTTCAGACAAATTATATATACTTACATACATAAGTTTTACATGGTGCATCTATATAGAAACTGAAACCTAACTTAGGGGTGTCCAGACATAAAAAAGATTCCCTTGTCCCTGATCTGATGTGATATAGATGCTGGGATAGTGGATATTTCAGCAATGACACACGTAGAAAAGTGACTGATGACAACAGAAGGCTCCTTATTTCTTATCCTTACAGAGATGGCAGACTCCAATAAAATTAAATTTAATTTTCTGCCAGCCTAGCGGATGAGCCTTGGAGTTGAATTTAAATTAATAAATACAGATTTTTTTTTATTGTGATATGTCTTGCTTAACCAATTTAGTACAGTAAGATTACTGGGTTCCAAGCAACACAAAACTCAATAACTTAAACAAGGACCATTGAAGGAGATTTTGCACAGAAGGAACAGTCTAGAATAAGGCCTTTAGAACCAACAAGAATTAGAGAAGCTATGAGGTTCTAGGTAACAGGAATTAATGGAATTTGTCAGAGTGCCATCTTTGAGCTGAATTCACTCCAATAATTTTCAGTTATTTTGTAACTCAATCTGACAGAGCATCTGATTGATCCAGCAAGGTCACGTGCCCACAGATTGGCTAAGGGAGATTGGTGTAACTTGAGGGACAGTTTGACCAAGACTCCAATCAAAGGAGGATGACACGTTTTCCATAGAAATATTGGGGTGAAGTTGCCAGCAAACAAGAAAATAGGCAAATGAATTTTGGAACATCAAAAACAACATATCCACTACTGATTCTTATCTTTACTTTTCACTGTTTAGAATGTAAGTTCCATGGAGACAGGAACTTTTATCTGTGTTGTTTCCTAATATAGCCTCATCACTACACTGTTGCTTAGCATGTAGTAGGCATTCAATAAATATGAGTTAATTTAATACTTCTTCTGTAAATAAATCGCCCTTTGGTTCTACTAGCTAGCTATCTAGTGGGTCTAAGAAGGAAAAATACATACAGTGGGTAAATTTTGAGTAACAGCAAAAGTGTGACAAAGAATCAAAGACTTAGGCAGACTCTAATTGAGAATCCGGAATAAACAGAGAACCATATTAAAGTTCCAGAAGTTTATGAAAGATAAACATCACAGTTTATCAAATGTTAGGTGGCAAGGTATAAGGAAGATAGAGGAAGAGAAATAATATTCAGTGAGTGGCTACCTTCTGACAGTTATTGTGGTAGGCACTTTTGCATATGCCGTCTCACTAAATATGGTGTTCCAAAATTTCAAAGGATATACAAAAAGTAATGACTACTGCAGAATGCAGCTCCATTTGCTTCATAATTGTGTGTACGACTTGCTCGTGGCCTGAAGTACCCTCCATTCAGCACACATTTGTTTTGCACAATGGGGCTCTGACAAAGAGCAAAGGTTCAACATCCCTGGTCAGAGGAACAACGATCTTTCCAGCCCATCTTTGCCCCACTCTCGAGCACACCCACTGCAGGAAATAATGCCAAGCACTTCATACGTGCCTACATGAGCTTTCTTTCCTGTAACACATGCAGACACAATAGTCAGCTCAGGTTATTAGAAAGTTCCTTCTCCTCTGGCCCCTAAAGTAGAGAGAATCCAGCTCCCTCTGTCCTAAAATAAAGATGGATGATTTGAGGTAGAAAAGAAAATGTTTCCAGATGGTTATCTATACTGACAGCTAGATCTAGAAGAGGCCTAAGAAACTCTGCAATATTTAGTCCATGCTTAACTTACAGATGACAAACAGACGCTCAGATAAGAAAAGCAAACTGCTCAATATTTCAGAACTAGTTAATCTTAGGGCAAGGGCTTGAACCTGCTTCTCCCATCTCCTAATTCAGTTATCTTCTTATATTGTCAGAGTTTGCTCAGATATTGGGATTCCATAGTAGCTTTATATTGCTTACAATAAGAAAAGATGACTTCACTAGCTTAATTGTTGATTAAATAGTGTTTTTTCACTTGATTGAATTATTCACCTCTATCTCTCGGAATTGTTTTTCTCAATCCAAATGATGACTAATGAAAGAACACCAGCTTTTCTTAAAAACAATAGAGACCCAAATCATGGATTTGTCACAGGAGGTTTAAACTGTGGGGTGCTCTTTTTCTATCTCAGCCCTCACAAAAACATCGTAATATGCTCTTTCTTTCTATTTAAGACTGTGATAAGATCCATGGACTCAAGAAACAACATAAAATTTCCATTATGATCTCTGGAGTGTCTTAGATCAAAATAGCTTCAACCATCCAGATTAGGAAGTCCCTTGGTAACTGAGCCAATAGCACCCTCTGGTTGACAGCCGCAAAGGCAAGCAACAAAAATTATAACTGTCCAAAATAAAGTTTTGTGATTCCAATTATCTTGCCCCCATTTTGGATTCAAAATTTCTGGGATAGAAATATAATTCTTTTGGTTTCCTTCCTGAATTATTATATCAATCAAAGTTCCTGTTTATAAACAACAAAATACACACTGGCTAGTTTAAGTAGAAAAAAAATTGTTTTAATTATAACACCCTTAGCTATACCAAAATATCATCTATAACATTTGCAAATGATGAGTTGGACTTCATAAAAATTAGAAACATTTGTACTTCAAAGTTACCATTAAGAAAGTGAAAAGATAGGACCCAGACTGGTAGAAAATATTTGCAAATCATATTACTGAAAAAGAACTTGTGTCCAGATATATTAAGAACTATTACAGCTCAATAATAATAAGACAAATAACCCAATTTTAAATGGATAAAAGTAGTTATGCAGATGCTTTATCAAAAAAAAAAAAAACATGGCTAATAAGTATGTGAAAAGATGTTCAACATCACTGGTCACTAGGGAAATAAATATTAAAACCTCAGTGAAATACCCACTTGATGTCCACTAAATAAGCTATAATCAAAAGACAGACAATAACAAGTGTTGATGAGGAGGCAAAGAAACTGGAAATTTTATACACTGCAGGTGAGAAAGGAAACTGGTACAACTGCTTTGAAATCAGTTTGCCAGTTTCTGAAAAATGTAAACATAAATTTATTATATGACCCAGCAATTTCACTCCTAGGTATCTGTTCAAGAGAAATGAAATATATCCACATAAAGACTTATACAGAGATATTCATAGAAACGTTATTCATAATAACCCAAAAGAGGAAACAATGCAGATGTTCATCAATTTGGTAAATGGATAAAGAAAGTGTAATATATCCACACAAAGGGATACTATTCAATATAAAAGAACAAATTACTAACAAATATTACCATGTGGAGAATCCTCAAGAACCATATCCTAACTAAAAGAAGCCATTGCAAATATTTCTGATTCCATTTAGATAAAATGTCCAGAAAAGGCAATTCTATGGGACAGACTGTAGATTAGTTGTCTGAGCCGAGGGTGGGAAGAAAGGAGATTGATGGGTATGAGATCTTTATGAATTGATGGAAATGTTCTAAAACTAGATGGTGGTGGTGGTTGCACAATTCTGAGAATTTACTGAAGATCATTGAATTATATGCAAAAATGAGTGAATTTTATGGTATATAAATAACAATTGCATAATGTTCTTTGAAGACTTTCATTTTGGGGCAAAAATAGAGTAAGAGGAACTGGACACACCTTCCCACATAAAACAATCAAAAAAGACCAAATAGTATATGTGCAACAACTGCTTTTCAAGACTCAGGAAATAGGCAGTCAGAGGTCCTAGACAGACTGGATAGAAATGAAATGAGCCCTGTGATTGTCCCAGCTTACTATCTTTAAGATTTTTGAGCTTTGAGTCAAGTAAAGGGGCCTGAGGTAAAAACTCTCTAAAATGAAACATGGACAGAAAAAAAGAAAATTTTAACAAGATAAACAAAGCGTTAGTGGGATGTTGGACAACTTCTAATGGTCTAATTATGAGTAATTGGAGTCCCCAAAGGAGAATAACAGGAAAAACAAAAAAAATTTGATAAATAAGGATGACATTTTCTAAATTTTACGAAAACTATAAACCCATAGATTAAATAAGCTCAACAATATTCAAACACTAGCAATGGAAAGAAAGGAACTATTGATACATACAACAACATAGATGAATCTCAAAATAATTACGTTTGTGAAAGAAGCTAGACAAAAAAGTTCACACTGTCTGATTCCATTTATAAAATTCTAGAAATGCAAATAAACCTACAGTGACTGAAACAATCAAAAATGACAGGAAAGATAGGCAGGACAGAGAAAATACAAAAGGGTGTGAGGAAATTTGGGAGGTGATGGATATATTCACTATCTTGATTTTGGTGACAGTGTCACAGATGTATACATAGGTAAACATCTATCAAATTAAACCCTTTAAGTATAGTTTATTACATGTCAATTATATCTCAATGAAATACATAAATATGTTAAAAGTATTAATATACTAAATATATGTTTTTATACGTATATATCAAGAGTCTATAAACTTAGCCAAAATCAATACCAAAGCACATATTTCTATCTTAAAATGAACTAGAATATAAGAATAAATGAGGAATCTGCGTAAGTAAGTAAATAAATAACAATTTGTATTTCTCAGAACTGTTTTGAGGGATATAACAATAAACATATGAACGTGCTTCCAGGAACAAGACAAAGACTTGAGCTCATAAGGAAACCACAGCTGCCACTGCTGCCTCTGAGCACTGCACGCTAGATCTCAGATCTGATGATATCACTACAGCCACCAGCACCAAGGCCACCTTTTCATTGGGAACTTTGTAAAAAATCATTGCTCATTCTTGAAGCCAAGTATCTCTGCCAGCACTTTCCTCCAAAAATTACCAACTTCACTTAATGCCTCATGCTGCCCATTTTTGAATTGAAGTCTCATTCAGATTCATGTGACTGGTGAGGCCTGGGTCAGCTGCAAACAAGTCTAGAAATCTGATTTCAAAATACATGTAAAGCAAGGAATACTTATGATATATTAATTTCTCCATAGACAGAAAGGTAATTTAGAAGACACTGGGCAGCTACAGATAAAGATTAATGTCCACCACAATCATTATTCAGAATTAGACCAAAGCTAAATTACTAACATTTACTTAAATATCATTTCCTAGAAAAGGAAATTTTGTAAACTTCAATACTTTAAGCTTTAGATATGACAATTTTCTTGATTTAATGTGTAGAAGTGATGCTAGAGAGATGGATTGTGTAGTTTTACTTTCAGAATTACATCAAAAGAATATGAAATATATGAGGAATAACTTAGCTGCATATACTCTTTACATTTTGAGGGCTTTTCTCATAACTTATCTGAAATTTTGAAAGCAGTAGCCACACCTTATGCAAAATGCAATCAGGTATCCAGAAATTGAATTGAAGTGTTAAATGGCAACTCTGTCTAATAAGGCAGAATTAACAATCAATAATGCAAAAAGATGGGGTAGATATACAAAGCATAAGAAACAACTTGGCACTTGATAAATATATTTAATTTTCTATAGAAATCGACCAAGAAACTCAATCAAGAATGTATTGTGATGGGGAGAAAAGTGAACCCTCATACACTGTTGGTGGGATTGCAAATTGGTACAGCCACTATGGAAAACAGTATGGAGGTTCCTCAATAAATTAAAAATTGAACTATCTTATGACCCAGCAATTCCATTTCTGGGTATTTATCCAAATAAATCCAAAACACTAATTCGAAAAAATACATGCACCCTATGCTCATTGCAGCATTTTTACAATGGCCAAAATAAAGACACAACATAAGTGCCCATCAATAGACAATTGAATAAAGATGTATATATGTACAATGGAATATTACTTGGCCATAAAAAAATGAAATCTTACCATTTCCAACAATATGGATGGACCTGGAAGGTATTATGCTAAGTGAAACAAGTCAGAGAAAAAGAAATACCACATGATCTCACTTATCTGTGGCGTCTAAATGACAAAATAAATGAACAAACAAAACACAAACAGACTCATAAATACAGAGAATAAACTGATGGTTGCCAGATGAAAGGGGATTTCAGGATATGGGTAAAAAAGGTGAGGGATTGAGAAGTACAAATTGGTAGTTATGAAATAGTCAAGGGGATGTAAAGTAAAGCATAGGGAATATAGTCAATAATGTTCTAATAACTATATATAGCGTCAGATGGATACTAGACTTATCAGGGGGGATTACTTCATAAATTATATAAATGGCTAACTGCTATGCTGTCCACCTAAAACTAATGTGAAATAATATTGAATATCAACTGTAATTGAAAGTAAAAAATATATATTAAAGGCAAACAAACAGTGGTGTACAATGCAGAACACATAGTCAATATTTAATAAATATTTGTTTTAAAATTTAAAAAAAAAATGTTCTCTGATTTTGAAGACCACTTCAGGGAGAAAATATTCTTGACTGTCATGTATTCTCTCATAATAGTGAAAGAAAAGAAACTGGAGACATTTTCAAGGTTTTAGCTGGAATTAACATAATAGGAGCAAACACGGAGGGAAAGGTAATGAATGAGTTAAATTTGACAAAAGTTAGAGTTGAAGAGCCTGTGTGTCATCCATGTGGAAAAGTTCAGAAATCAGAAATTTTGGTCTGGTATTTAGGAATCACAGAATAAGTACTTGCAGTTCTAAACTTTTATTTTTTTTGGATCTTGTAATAAGGAGAATTAGATTCAGAAAGAAAAAATAGTTGAAGTTTAAACAAGATAGAAACATCGTTCTCTCTTACATCCATTAAGTCCAGAAGTTAAGTTGGTAGTAGGCTCCACAGAATCAGGGACCCAGCTCTTCTTCTTATGTGGCTTCCTTTCTCAAAGTTATGTCATGGTGCAAGAGGGTTGCTGGAGTTTCAGCCTTCATATCCATATTCCAATCATCAGAAAAGGGAATGAAAGAAAAACAGCCCTTTCCATTTAGACATACTTCCTATAAATTGCACATACCACTTCCACCTTCATCCCATTGGCCAGCACTTAGTCAATGGCCACACCTATCTACAATAATGGCTGGTAAATATAGTCTTTATTCTAACCACATATGTATCCAGCTAAAAATCATGACTTCTTTTACTAAGGAAAAGGAGGAAAACAGATAGTGGATAATAATCAGCATTTAGCACAGTAATCTAGGACAAATGTCTCTAGCAGTACTATTTCTACCAGTAAAGAAAGTAAGTGGCACTAAGAGCATCATCATTGGAATCACTGTGAATGCAGTCTAATTTGTAAAACAGAAAATCATTCACAATCTATGGTACCTTAATTAATAGTGACCAGTTACTTGAAAGATACAACAGATCACAATAAACCAAAGTGTAAGGGCATCATGAATACACAGAGCCACATCGATCGCAATAAAACTATCATAGCAGAACCTTCTGAGGTTACCTATCACAAAACACTTTTCATAGGAGCAAATGAACAAATCCCAGTCACATGAGTAGCATATACAATGCCACCAGTCATGATATGAAATTATAAAAGATGGCTTGCAGTCATCAGAAATACAAAACTTTCATTTTGGATAACCACTTGGTTGACCAGTTCAAAATATTAATATGAGATAGCCAGAATGAGTTTTAACCAAAAAAATAATTAAGACATTTTTTCTAATTAAGAACTATACTCTGTTTTGTATCACATGTTTCTCTAGAAAAGACTCAAAAGCTATATGTTCCCATTAGTCCGATACAAAAAGAAAAAAAAAAGGAAAGAAAACTGGAAGAAACATCAATGATAAAGAAAAAAGACTAAACTGTGTAAACGGAATAACTGCTATCATTTTTCTTTGCCATTACCTTGACAATAAAAGGTGTATATGGTAACTCCTGATTTATGGTCCTTTCAAGCAGACACTGCTGAACAAAGCCACATTGATTTCCCAGGACCCAAGGTGGGGCAGTTCAAGGCCACTAACAATTGCAACTCACACTTGTATTTAGTGAATATCTATCAATTGGATCTGACCCAGACCAAATTTATGAATGGGGCCACTCTTGGCCTACCTGTCTTATCGCCGACAAAAGGAAACCTCTACAGTACCATAAGTCATACACATGAGCACGCCCTGGACTTCTGATCCATCTCTGTGCTGGCTCTCTTGTTCAAAAACCTTAAGACTCTCTTTGAAGATTATGCACCAATCAAGTATATTAGTCTTTGATAAACCGGACTTTAAACTGCTAAGTACAGAATTATTACAGCAAAAAAAGATTAACTTCAAGGAATTAGGTAGAAAAGTTCAATGCATTTGTTCTTGGGTTTTCCTTAGGTTCGTGTCATTAACAAAGTGGGACTGAAAAATTCCTTTATGAAATATTTCCTCTTTTGCAAAGCATTACAAGTTTAAACAGAAAAGTAAAAGGATCAGAGATGCATTTTAGGAAAACCACTGAACTAAACAGAAGGACACAGGGGAATGTGGTCAAAGAGGAGACAGAAAGGCAATTATAGAAATGAGAAGCGACAAGATCTTGAACTTCAAGACATTTGGAAAGAGGAAAAGTAGATAGATTCAAAGAGCTATTCGGAGATAAAAATTATGGACCTTGTAGATTGATTGGATGAGGGGTGAGAGAGTAGTGTAAAATGGTACCATCCATATTTCAGGTGTGAGCAACTAGGTAGCTGGTTCTGTCATCCTCTGAAATATAGTTTCCAGGAGAAGGAAAAGGTCTAGGGGAAAGAGGCTGAGTTCTGTTTTGATAATGTTCAATTTGAGCTGCCTATAGATTATCAGAAGATGTCAGGAGGCAATTGATTGTAAAGCTGAAATTGCATACTTCATGGTGCAATGATTCACAGAGACTGAAACTTAGAGAAATTATTTAACTAGAGAATTATACTGACATGAATAAATTTGTTGAGAGTCATTGAAACTACAATGTATAAATGAAAAAAATAAATATACAAGATATTATATATGCCCAAAACTGTAAAATTGGTCAGTTTTGAGTTTAGGCTATAGTCCTTCCTCACTAGGGATTTGGTATTGACCTTCACCCCGTGCAGCTCAGGCTAATAACCTTTCGAAAAGCCTTTCTATGTTTTTCTACGCATGCACCATATTACACTTGTCCTATTAAGTTTGACTCACAGTGTGATGGGAGCTTATGTCTAAGCCTCAAGCTTTGCTTATGGAGTCATGAAAGTCTTTGAACACTGAGCCTCTCTTTGTCAACTCCCATGGATGTGTGCACAGTGATGCTGACTCTTGGATTCTTCCACCGAGGTTATCATTCTTCAATAGCAATGCTGGCTATGCTCTTTTTCTGTTTAGTGGCTACGCTTTCTTCATAATATATCAATTAAACAGATTTCAAAGCCCCTTATAGATTCCCATTCAAAATACTATTATATGCCTCTGGAAGTAGCTTGTTCAGAATACTACCGCCTGCTCTCTTGATGTCGAAAATTACATGAATCACACCAAGAAAGCGCTCTTCTAAGCTCTTTGATGAGCGGTTGTGTCTTTTATCTAGACTTCTTTGACCTAAAGAAGGTAATGCATGGCTAGTAGCGAAAAGCTCCCAAATGCCCTCTGTTAGTTTTGTATATATCGGTCTCTATCTTCTGCCCCCTCTCAAGTGTCTCAGAAGTGAGTCAGCAAGAAACAAACAAAGATCATCCTCCCAATTACTGATTTTCTAACTTATTTAGGTTTGTGTAGACACACTGAACAATGCCAATCACAATTAAGAAGGAAGTTTCCCTCCTCTTGATTGCCTTACCAATAGGAAGTAGACCTACCAGAATGCACTTAGGTCCTCCAGAATGGCAAAAAGCTGGGTTTTGAGCATCTGTTCTATTTTATATCAAAGGAAATATAGCTACATTAACAAGGAATACATCCTTTCCTAGTGACTATCCAATTGGAGATTACATCCTTTAGAATCTGGAGGGAGGGTTGAGAGTATGATCTCTGGTGTCAGATTGCCTGAGATCACAGCTTCGCTCAGCTACTTATCAGCCGTGTGGCCTTGAGCAATTTTCTTAACTCTGCTTTTACTCAGCTTCCTCATCTGTAAAATGGGGATAATAATAGAACCTAGGTCATGATGTTGATGTGAGGGTTAAATAATGTGATATATATCAAGTGCTTAAAATGTACTTGGCATACAGTAAGCAATAAATAACATTAGCAATTAATTTAAAGAAAGGTTTCTTCTTGCATTTTTTGCTTGTTTTTGCATTGTTTGGGATTGGGGGGGGGTGGTTGTCGTTTTGTTTTGTTTTTTAATGAAGATTGGTATCTAATGCTGCCAGATGGAAACAAGAGGAGAGTAAATAACAAGGGATCTTCATGGATGGACACACACCATGCTTTGCTCCACTGTTTCAGGCAGTGACCCATCAGTATATGTCAGTCAGGGAAGAAGAAAGCATCATGGTATTTCCTGGCACCATAGCATCTCCCTGAATGACAAGCAGCTGGGCTAGAACAAAGCCAGGGAAGAAACGCAATCTTTTTGAAAAATAAAAGCACAACACATCTTCCATTTTGACAGCCTAGGGAACAGAGGCAGCTATATAGAAAAAAGCAGTGTTTTGAGATCTTTCAATGAAAAGCAGCCAAAAAGCATACCCAATTATTGTGCAAAACCTTTACTTACATGTACACCCAGAGCTTTGGCCATTACCTGAATTGTACTGGAAAAAAGGAGAGGATTTTGACTGTTTTTCCCTGGTAGTGTATAATTTTTTTTTTCTTTTCTTCCTGGATTTAGCTGGTATTGCCACAGCTGTTGCTGAAGTGGCCCTGAATAAGAATTTTCCCATTGTAATGTGAATATGTTCACCCTCCTCAACATGCTGTGTCTGAATAATTTTTAGATTCCTAAAATTTTTATCAACCACAAAGGTAGCAAAGTAAAATCTAATCCATTATTAGTTATTATAACCAGATTATAGTGCTTAGAGGCAGAAACCAAGAAAAGGGGAGAGAGAAAGAAAAAGAGAGGCCACCAACAGAGAAAAAGAGAGAAAAATACAGAGGGAAGAAGTGCACACCTGCTGGAAATAATAAGAAAAATGCAAGCTAATATTTATGCAGGGGCTCACTTTCTGCCTTCAGACGATAGCACGTTTATTTAATGAGTCTCTCTCTCTCAACTTGTCAAGCAAAACAGCTGCACCTTCTGTGCCTCTAGCTCAGGGAAAGGAACTAAAGTGTCATGTCCTCACAAAGCTTCCTAAGCTAGGTGTCTCAAGGATATTGCTCAGGGAAAGCAAAAATCCCAAATTACCAGGATCTCTTCCATCCCAAGAATTGCCTGTGCCATCTAGTGGCAGCGAGTAACATAACCTCCAAAAGGTTATCAATAGAATCACTAGAGCTTCTGATTTTATTTTCTATAGAGTTAGAAATACCTAAATTATCCTCCCAGTCACAGGGTGTCAATGCTGGGAGAGACCTCAGCGAGACAATGGTCTCCACTCTGGCTGTGCAAAGGAATCACATGGAGAGCTTTTTAAAAAGATGTTAGTATTTGGGTCTCATGCCCAAAGAATTATTACAATACAAAATAATTTCTTAAAGTAAAGCCATTTATTTTGTTCAAATATAATGAATAAGAATTTCTAGAACTAAGGCCCAGGAAATTGGTATTTTTTTAAAGCTCTTCAGGTCACTTAAGCTGAATCCAGCCTTAGAACCACTGAGCTAACCTAACCCTTCTTTGTTTCAAAGTATGCACCGGACGAATGAGTTACCCTTCGTCGTCATCATTCAGTTGCAGGAGGAGCAAATATGGGAACTGAGACCCTCACCCAAATTGTGAGGTCTTGTTAGACCACGGTGAAAGTCACTACCAGACTGAAGGACCAAGGCAACAAGTATCATCCGAACTGGAATTATGACTTCTTTTTAGAGTGGATTCGATTTGTTCTTTTACTTTTTCTCTCCTCTGTCCTAAAATGCACCCCAAATATGTTCAAATTAAATCAACAAATGCCGACATAAAGAACATTGTACTCATTTGAAAAGATGCTTTTTACAATAAAAAAGTGTAAACCTCCAAAAACAAATAGAATGTAGGGTTTTTTAAAACCATTTTATTACATTTATTAAACTTTTCAATGATGTCTACATGCACAAGTTTTGCTGGCATTAGGAGGTATAAAGATAAATTCTTCTTTATAACTTGCCTCACTTCAAAAAGATTTGTAACAAAAATAGATATAAAACAGTAATTTTTAAATTTAAAGTTTAAATAAATCAGAGTGAAAGGTAACGAACACCAAATAGTAAGACAAAATCAGAGTCAGTACACAGTTCCTTAATTAGATCTTACATGAATTCTTCTGAGATTGTTAGATCTAATAAAAAAGGTGGGGAAGGAATATGATCCGTTACAATATTCCCATTCCCTATTTGATAAAAAAGGCCAATTATCCAGAATAAAAGTAGGGTTTTGGGGGTTTCTTTTTCTTTCTTTCTTTCTTTCTTTCTTTCTTTCTTTCTTTCTTTCTTTCTTTCTTTCTTTTTGACAGAAAATAAAGCAATAACACATATTAGATGGTGATAAGTGCTATGAAAAAAAAAAGAGAGCACAGAAGAAGGATAGGAGTTAAATATTAAATGGCCTGGCCTGGAAAGATGTTGCTGAAAAGTTGAGGCACAGAGTCATGCATTTATCTACACAATAAATTTATTTCTTACTCACTTGAAGTCCAATGCAGGTTGATATAATGGTTCTGATCCATAGAGTAATTCAGGGCCCCAGGTCTTTTCCATCTTGCAGCCTTATTGTCCCTCAGATCCTTTGGGTTCTTCTCTCCATTCAGCTGGATAATGTGGGAAGAGAAAGTGTGAAAAGAGCAAACACTCTTCCCACCTTAGGAAACAGGCATCATCCCCTCTCATTCCAATGGTGATAACCAATCATACAACTTTACCTTGATGCCACAGGTCTGGAAAATGTAGACAAGAGGTGTGCCAAAGAAGAAAGAATATGTACGTAGATGAGGATTAGCAGTTTCTGCCCACAACCAGTTAGGAAGCGACTGCAGTTATCTAAAGGGAAGATCATGCTGATTGGGACCAGGGACAGAACTACTGAAAACTGAAGAAAAAAAAAAAAAAGGAAAGAAAAAATCTGGATATATCCTGAGTTAGAGCTGAGAAAATTTTCTCAGAAATCAAGTGAGTGTGAGAGAATGAGAAGAGTCAAGCTTAAAGCGAAGATTAAAAGAACTGCTGATGTTCAGACATTCCTGCACAGGGGCATCTTGAGAGGATTCAGTTTGCCTCAGTTAATTCCTGTGTGCATCTTATTTGCAGAAAAAGGAGGAAAATTTTATTCAAGAATACCCAGGTAAGGTGGTGAACACACAGTGTGATTTATGGATGATGTGATACAGAATTGCACACCTGAAATCTATGTAATTTTACTAACAATTGGCACCCCAATAAATTAAAAAATAAAAAAAATAAAATAAATAAAAAAAAAGAATACCCAGGTAACAGAGGAGTTCCGGTCAAGATAGCAGAATAAGCAAACACTGTGCTTACCTTCTCTCATAACCACATCAAAACTACAACCAAACTACAAAACAATCATCATTGAGAATTGCCTGAAATCTTGCTGAACCAAAGCCCTACAACTAAGGACATACAGAAGCCACCTCAAGACTGGTAGGGTGGGCAGAGATACAGAACGGGCTGGTCCCACACCTGCAGGTGACCATTACAAATTGGGAGGGATATCTCAGATGCAGAGGTCCTTCCAAATAAGCATGGGAGTCCCAGGCACTCCTCTTAACAGGACAGTGCACAGACTTACCGACAGAATCACTGCCTCTTCGCTCCAGCGTTGGGGCAGCAGCTGGAGAGGCAACAAAGACAAGGCCTGGAGGGGCAGCTGTCTCCAGGATAAAGGAGCTGGTGGAAGCCATTGTTTCTTTGTTGAGCCCTCCCCCTTCTCAGGGTGCAGACGCAGGTGGCTGCAATATCTGAGTCTCCATAAGCTGGCTAACACCATTTGTTTGCCATGCCCTGGTGATTCTGAGACCCTGCCTCACCCAACTTTTAGGCACACCCAAGCCACTTCCAGTGGCTTTTTCTTACAACCCCCATGTCTTGGCTCATGCTGCAGACTTTCCTAGGGTCTCTCAAAGGTCTATGGAGCCCAGACAAGCAGCATATGGCTTGAGCGTGTCCTGTACCTCTGGTTGAGCAGCCCTAAGCCTGGCATTAGTGGAAGCCAGCCTTAGTTTGCAGGTTGGCCTTTTGAGGCACCTTCAAGCACAGCGTGGGTGGCAGCCATCTGTGGATTGCTTTGTGGCTCTTGCCAGGTGGCCCCAGGTGGGGCATGCATTGCAGCTGAACTTCACCTGAAGGGAGTCTCCTCCCAGGTGTCCCTGGGGCTGACATGCCCAGTGGCCATCTTTCAAACAAGCTGGAGCATCACCCAGCTGTCTCCAAGGATGACACACCCAAGAGATGGATTGGGCAGGCACCAGAGTCCACTGAGGCAGATCCTGCTCTGTAGTGTAAGCCCCTGTTCCACAACTCCTCCACTATAGTCATAGCCAGTCTTCACAACCAATAAGGCTGAGGGTCAATCCCTCCCACTGACATACAAACAGCAACCAAAGCTCAACTACAAGAAATGAGCACACACAACCCACAAAATGAACCCAGCTGGAATGCACAGCTCAGGTGACCAGGAACACTGTGACACTGAGCCCCAAAGCACACCTATTAAATAAGTCCACACTATTAATACCAGGAGACATAGCAGCCCTACCCAATATGTAGAAACAAACACATGGAGGCATCCATAACGGGGAGTAAAGAAACTTATCCCAAATAAAAGAACAGAACAAAGATCCAGAAAAAGAACGAAACAAAATGGAGACAAGCAATCTACCAGACGCAGTGTTATAAGGATGCTCAACTATCTCAGGGAGAACTTCAACAAAGAGATAGGAAACATAAAAAAGAACCAGTCAGAAATAAAGAATACAATAACAGAAATGAAGAATACATTAGAGGGAATCAACAGATTAGATGAAGCAGAGGATTGAATCAGTGATTTAGAAGATAAGATAACAGAAAACACCAAATCAGAACAGAAAAACAAATCCAAAAAAAATAAGGAGAGTTTAAGCGGTCTCTGGGACAACATCAAGCATTATAGGGGTACTAGAAGTAGAGAAAGCAAAGAATTAAAAACCACTTTGAAGAAATGATGAAAAACTTCCATAATCTGGTGAAGGAAATAGATATAGAAGCTCAGGAAGTGCAGAGAGTCACAAATAAGATGAATCCAAAAAGGCCAACACCAAGACACATCATAATTAAAATGACAAAGGTTAAAAACAAAGAGGGAATCTTAAATCATCAAGAAAAAAGCAGTTAGTTACCTACAGGGGAGCTCTCATAAGATTGTCAGCTGATTTCTCAACAGAAACTTTGTAGGCCAGAGGAACTGGCAGGAAATATTCAAAATGATGAGAAGCGAGGTCCTACAACCAAGATCATTCTACCTGGCAAAGCTATCATTTAGAATTGAAGGACAGATAAAGAGCTTCTGATGAGATAAAGCTAAAGGAGTTCAGCTAAAGAGCTTCAGACGAGATAAAGCTAAAGGAGTTCACAACCACCAAAATCCAGTATTACAAGGAATGTTAGAGGGACTTCTTTAAGACTATATATATATATATCTATATATATCTATATATATAGATATATATAGATATATATAGATATATATACACACACACACATACATATATATATATACAGACTATATATATATATATGTATATATGTACACATATACACACATATATAATAAAATAGCTACAACAATTACTTTCTTTTTTTTTTTTAATTTTATTTTTTAAATTTATTGGGGTGACAATTGTTAGTAAAATTACATAAATTTCAGGTGTGCAATTCTGTATCACATCATCCATAAATCACACTGTGTGTTCACCACCCAGAGTCAGCTCCCCTTCCATCACCATACATTTGATCCCCCTCACCCTCATCCCCCACCCCCCAACCCCCTTACCCTCTGGTAACCACCAAATTACGTTCCCCAGATTAATTTTCAAACCCGTAGCCATCCTGTGGTCACCGACTGCCCTCCAATCCCCTCACCCTCCCCCCCACCCCCCACCCCTCCCGCCCATCTAGCAACCCTCAGTTTTTCCTCTTTGTCTCCAAAACTGTTTCTGATTAGTTCATTCACTTATTCTTTTCTTTAGATTCCGCAAATAAGTGAGATCATATGGTACTTATCTTTCTCTGTCTGACTTATTTCACTTAACATAATGTTCTCTAGGTCCATCCATGTTGTTGCAAATGGTAAGATTTCTTTCTTCTTTATGGCTGCGTAATACTCCATTGTATAAATGTACCACAGTTTCTTAATCCAGTCATCTACCGATGGGCATTTTGGTTGTTTCCATGTCTTAGCTATTGTGTATAGTGCTGCAATAAACATAGGAGTGCATAAAGATTTTTGAATTGAAGTTTGGATTTCTCCGGATAGATACCTAGGAGTGGAATTACTGGATCATAGGGTAGTTCCATTTTCAGATTTTTGAGATACCTCCATACTGTTTTCCATAGTGGCTGCACCAATCTGCAATCCCACCAACAGTGCACAAGCGTTCCCTTTTCTCCACATCCGCGCCAGCACTCAACAATTACTTTCAATGTAAATATGTAAATGGACTAAATGTTCCAATCAAAAGATAGAGGGCTGAATGGATAACGAAAGAAGACCCTCACATATGCTGCCTACAAGAGACTCACTTCAGATTGAAAGACACACACAAACTGAAAGTAAAGGGATGGAAAAAGCTATTTCATGAAAATGGAAACAAACCAACAAAAAAGCTGAGGTAGAAATATTTATACCAGTCAAAATAGACTTCATAACAAGAGATAAAGAAGGATCTAGTAATCCTACTTCTGGGTATTTATCCAAAAAAATCCAAAATGCTACTTTGAGGAGACGTTCTTATCTATATATTCATTGCAGCATAATTTACAATAGCTAAGATATGAAGGCAACCTGGGTGTCCCTGAATGGATGAATGGATAAAGAAGAGGTGGTACATATATACAATGGAATATTACTCAGCCGTAAAATAGAATGAAATCCTGCCATCTGTGACAACATGGATGGACCTAGAGGGTATTATTGTGCTGAGTGTAGTAAGTCAGACAACGAAAGACAAATGTCATATGACTTCAGTTATAAGTAGAATCTAAAAAACAGAATGAACATACAAAACAGAAACACCTCATAGATACAGAGAACATTTTGATGGTTGCCAGATGGGAGGGGGATTGGGAGTGGGTGAAAAGAGGGAAGGGATTAAGAAGCATAAATTGGTTGTTACACAGTAGTCATGGGGATGTAGATATAGCATCAGGAATATAGTCAAGAATATTTCAATAATTATAATGGCATCAGGTGGGTACTAGATTTGTTGGGGTGATAGATGGGAGGGGTTTGGGGGCAGGGTGAAATGGTGAAGGGATTAAGAAATACAAATTGATAGTTATAAAATAGTCATGGGGATGTAAAGCATAGGGGATGTAATTAATAAGATGGTAATAACTCTGTATAGTGCCAGGTGGGTACTAGTTAGGGGGATCACTTCGTAAATTATATAGATATCTAACCACTATGCTGTACACCTGAAATTAATATAAACTAATATTGAATGTCAACTGTAACTGAAAACTAAAAAAATGGGGGTGGGGAACATAAAGGGGAATAAGAGGTTCAAAGTCCCTGATATAGTACAAGTCTTGGGGATGTAATATACAGCATAGAAAATATAGTCAATAATATTGTGATAGTCTGGTATGGTTTCAGATGGTTGCTGGACTTACCATGGTGATCACTTCTTTAGCATAGGGAATATAAATAATAATATGGAAATAACTATGTATAATGCCCACTGGGTACTATTGAATAACTATGATGCTTACTCAAAACTAATATAATATTATATGTTAGCTATATTTTAGTAAAAAGCTTTAGGGAAAAAAAAAGAATACCCAGGTAACAGAGGCAGAAAACACTGATAACTATAATAGAAGCAGAAAATATTGATAAATATTGATAAGATATTCATGGCTCTTTCCAGGCCATGAAGTTCTTCTGAGTGATAGATGGATGATATGTTTCTACATAGGGCTCTGGAGACATAGATATACACAGTTAAAAAAAAAATTCCTCAAAAAGCAAAATGGGACGTTGGAAAGTTGAGCTTTCTGTCATGTAAATCACAGCACCTGAGGGGGCAGCAGATGCCATAGACACTTCTAATACATCAGCAGTGCCCTGCGGGGTTGAACTTTTTGGTGAGGAACCTATGAAAGACATACTTCATATAGGAAACAGGCTATTTTGGTGACAATAAGGATCAGAATTTTTGAGAAATAATAAAAATGTTTTGTGTCCACTACCACTTTTCCTTTATTTAAGAGAAAAAGGAAGAGAGGAAGGAAGGAAGAAAGGGAAGGAGGGAGGGAGAAATGAAGGGAGGGAGGGAGGGAGGGAGGGAGGGAGGGAGGAAGGAAAGGAAGGAAGGAAGGAAGGAAGGAAGGAAGGAAGGAAGGAAGGAAGGAAGGAAGGAAGAAAGAAAGAAAGAAAGAAAGAAAGAAAGAAAGAAAGAAAGAAAGAAAGAAAGAAAGAAAGAAAGAAAGAAAGAAAGAAAGAAAGAAAGAAAAGGAAACTGATGGCATTCTGTTTCCCCATATACACACACAATCACATGCACATATACACAAACACACTATACACATACACGCACATAGCACAAGTTGTGAATTCTGTACTCAGTGACAAAGAAAAATGGTGTGACAAATTGATTTAAAAGGGGTGGGGGAGGGAATTGGCTGCTAAATACTTTTTTCATATATTTTGCTTCCAAAAGTCTAAGCCCATTTTGGGGACAAGAATAAGAGAAAAGACTCCTGAACAGATCACACATGAAAGCCAAATACAGAAAAATGAATGCAAAATAATTTTTCTTGGATTAAACCCGTTTTTCCTCAAGTAGAAGGGAGAGGCAGAAAAAAATGCAGTATTGTTAGAAAGGCTGTGTTTTCCACAAGGAGAGGGGCTGGTGATGGAGGCTGTACAAATCCTGTCTTTCTCTAAAACGTTGACATATTATTAATCATGGATTTTTTGCATTAATTTAGATATTTTGAATTTTGCATTAAAATATGATTTAAGTGATAGTGAGTTTTGTGGTGCCCCCCTTAGTCCTAGTCCTAGTGCCACATCACAGAAAGATGCCAAGGCTCCAAGCATGTCACACCACTAGACCCAAAGTGCCATGCTAACGGTACAATGGACGCCCAATGGTAACCTTAGTGATTAGGTGGTCTACAAATAAAAAGGCTCCCCCGATTCCCCCAAAGTTTGCACTATCTAAGAACTTTGAACTATAGGATTAAGTAAGCCATATGAAAAAAAATGAGGTTAATAGTAAAATTGAGGTCAGGAATGAAAAATAAATTGAGTTCTGATTCTTGCCCATTTGAGTTCATGGACCGTTTACATCCGTTTTACCAATAATTCTCAACACTGGCTGCATATTAGAATCACCTAGAGTGCGTTTAATACATACCAAAGACAAAGCCCCACCTATGGAAGTTCTGATATAAATGGTATGTTTTAAAAGCTCCCCAAGTTATTCTAACATGCAGCCAGGGCTGAAAGCCACTGCTTTATACCATCAAGCATCAATGGTGTGTACCGAGTACACACTGACAGCTGGGCCTAGTAGAGGTCAAAATGACAGCTTTCTCCTCTTTGTCTTCTTATCTTCCCTTCTTATGTGGTTTCCAAACAAATCTCATTGCATTCTGCAGTGAAGCATAAAAGAAAACCAAGCTCACCACAAAAAGTAAGAGAGCTTTGGCACATAATTAAAACAGCCAATTTAAAAGCATCCCTTCACCTCAATCTCATAGAGTGTCAATTCTTTAAAAAGTGTGTTTGGATCTATGTGATCATTTCTTTCAAGATGTCAAAGCTGTTAGACAGTTAGAGAAGTTAGGAAATAAGAAAACACATTAAGAATAAAATGGCACAAAAATTATTTTAGTTTTTTATGAAATTGATTTATTGTCACAGCTTAAATAATTTCTCTGTGGTACATGACAGTAATATACACCTTTACCTTTTAAAGCCTAAAAGCAAAGCATACCTCTCTACTCTGTGTTGATAAGAACCTGGTTTAGATGAGGTTTAACCCTGGTTTTCAAGGTGCTTATACTCTAATAGACTATTGGTAGGTCAGCATTCAGCATCACGACACCACGACGAATGTCCCTGAAATAGCTTGTGAAGCAGGTTACAACTCCAGACAGCTTTATTAACTTATCTGTTCACTGATATGAATGAAATCATTCCTCTACAAACTATAAATGCCTATCACATCAAATGACAGCACTGCAAATGAGACGTTCAACTTGAAGGAGTATTTTCCTGCCCTTAGGGAAATGCTACTGCCAGGACAAGTAGAACCAAGAGCAAACTGAAAAAGAACTACTTCCTCTGTTTGCCATATAAAACCGACAACTGGCTTATGAGTAGGCAAGAGAAATAATCAAGAACAAGAAGACTGAAAGGAACCAGTAATATCCCTTGACCCATCTACCCAGGTGCAAAAGAACCCAGAAATCCATGATTGGCACTAGATTCATCTGGATCAAATAGTGTCTTCTTCCTGTAGACTATATGTCAATGTACATACTTAATACATCCATGTAAAGGCTAAAGCATTGTCACTAATGATTACATCTAATTGAATTGGTCATATCACTCAGAAGCACTGAGCACCTGACTCAGGGGAAGCTTATGCAGAAAGGATAATGAATGGGACAGGAAAAAAACAATTGTTACTTTATAATTTGATCTAGGATTCACCCAGCCTGTATTCTTACTGCAGTCTTCTGCTGAGTCCCCACAATTCTCCTCCAATGAAGCAAGAAGTTTGCCCCCTGTTTGCAACCACTCTTTGAACACCATCTTGGAGAAGGAAGTGATGAAAAACGACTTGGAAACCCAACAGAGAAGGACTTTTTCATCTTGAACCCATAGAGAGGGGTCTGGGGGTAGAATTCAAAGGATCCATAAAATTGAATTGAAAAAAACAAAATTACATCATTTATTGTCACCACCATCTAACTGAAATTTAGTCTAGCATTCAAATATAAATGCAAGTACCAAACCACAATCATATCCACAGTACCTGTAACTTTGTCACATAGAATTTACTCATTTTGTTTTCTCACTGCAGTTTTTGTAGATATATTGAAATACTGTATATTGTCATTACCTCGGATTTATGATGATTATTAGGCCAGCCATTAGAGTCTGCTTTTTAATGTGTACATAAGAAACATACATATTATTATAGCACATTTTAAAAATTATTTTGATAGCTGTATTTCAATGTGATATATTTTCTTTGAATTCTTTGTATTTTATGTTGTACATTTCAAAACATTATTCTGAGGAAGAGTAACAAGCGTCACCAGACTGCCAAAGCAGTCATGACACAAAAAAGTTTAAGAACCCCTGAAATAGAGAAACTTCTCCTTTCATGGCAGTTATTAGATTTTTGTGTATTCTTACCTCATATCCCAAATATATAATCCTGAAGTTCACATCAGCAAGGAAGGCAAGAAACAAAATATCCTCTATTTGATTCTTTGCTACCAGTGGCCCTCTTGCTTCATGGTAAAGAAGGCAGGTATCCTCTATGCTTCATTCCAAATAACACACTAAAAGTTCTGCTTCTGCAGATGATCAAACTTCGGTGATATGAAAATGCTCCCACTACCCAGTCATGCTAGCTGTGCTATTTCTGACTTCTGTAGTGACTGGCTAGAAGACGACAGCAATGAACTTAACCTTTTGGAATTTCTACTTCTCTATATGTAAAAAGCATAAAGCTGCAGGTCATTAAACTATATAACTGTGTCTAAAGGTTTCTAGCCATCACATGCTGCTATGATATGATCATAAAATGGTATAGCACAGAAAAAGAATTCTGGAAGGACAGTGAAGCTTAACTCTTGTTGATTGGTATAATACGGGGTTGGCCTCAACCTAAGACCGTAGCACTCATTTTGTTGGCTTCAGCCCTGCCACCAGGTTCTCGGTTAGCAGCAACTCGCCATATGATAGTGTTGGTTGCTGCCAATGGCTCAGTTGTACTCTCACCAGCTTTGTTACCACCACCAGTTTGTTATCTCCACTGAAGCCCCTGCCAAGTCAAGGAGGAAAAACTGAGAGAGTGGAATGATACGACTATTCCTCAGGTTAATAGGCTCGAGGGAAGGCCTGGTCCTTCAACTGGCAAGGGCCACCCGGCAGAAGATACCTCTTAGAAGAGGGGCATCCTCAACTCCCCGGTCCTGACAGATCTGCTTCAGGTGATCTTGCATCTCTTTTTATGGGGAACTTGGTAAAGACTTGGTGCATTAATGGTGGTGGCAAGGTAATAACTGCCCATTGTCACAGGACACTCAGAACATCAGAGAGAACTAAACAAATGCACAAATATCAAATGCATACTTTCACAACGAATGCAATTCAAATTCATCCAATATTTATATCATTCCTGCAGGAAGTCAACACAGGCAGTAATTACTTCATCCAAAGAAACAAAGTACTCTCTATAACCAATTATACTCATTCAAGTCAATTATTCAAACAATTCCTGCCAATACGTAATTCACCTTCAATACTAATCACCTCCAGAAATTAGCTCCCTGGAAATATTATAAAGCATCCCAGGCCAGAGCAGCCCACAAGGGGATTTTCCAGCTTTGCCCCTACAACATTCTGTATCTTATAAATGTAGATTCCAGAAACCATGAAGTTTTAAGAAACTTCTCTGAGGCAAGAGACTTCTGAGCTCTCTAGATTCCCAAGCTGCACCTCTGTGGACAATAAATTACATTAACAGACCAACAAGTTCAATTGGGTACATGTGTATTATGTGGCCCAAATTTTAGATGATAGTTCAATGGTATCAATGTCAAACAATCTCACTTCCAATTTTCTATGGAATCTAGCTTTTGTTAAATATACCCATGGCTCACCATTGTAAGAAAGAGAGCCTTTTTTCTCACTTTTGACATACCCTGTCACCATTAATTAGGCCAATAAATGCCTTTGCCCATATTCCCACTATGTTCCGCAAGTATCCTGGAATCCTCTATCTACAGAACCATTGCACTAAACTCCACAACCAGAACAGGAGTTCATGTTGCGATGAGTAAATTTAGATATTAACGTGCATCATTTCAAAATGTTCAAATCTGGAGTTAACATGCTATTGTGAAGTTGCTTAGGACCTAATTCTTGATTTATTTATTATAATCATATACACGTATTAGTTGCAAAATTATTTCATTCAACCAAAGCTGAAATTGATCTACTAAGGTCACGTGAACCCACATAGAGAAAGCCACCACGACTGTGCATAAGAGGAAAGACAGCACTGTGCACAATTACAACCTGTCCTGGGGACAGTTTGTGGGTCAGAGGTTAATTCTATAAATATACATACACCCCCAGAACCTGAGCAGAATAATGCCAATACCATTGTTATATGCTGATAACGTAATGCAGAGAATACTGTCATATTTGAATCATTCTCCAACTGAAGAAAGGCTATATATAAATTTATACAGTAAAATTTCTTTCTCTCTCTCCCTTCCTTCATTTCTTTCTTCCATCCCTCTTCCCTTCCTTCTTCCCTTCCTTTCATTCTTATGATAGTACAGAGAAAATAAAGTATGACTACATTCTGAATGACTGGTTTACGGCCCTATCTCCCCATTTTGTGATGCTTGGCTCAAACTAGACTTCCGTATCTTTGATTGCTCCTTACCTAATATTTATTTACTTGTTCCTATAATCTCCAAATTGGTAATGTCAAAGGGCTAGCAGATAAATGTACCAGGAAAGGAAAGAGTCTCTCCTACTCACATGTAAAAGTAGAGCAGCTCTATTTCTGGGTCGCTCTGCTGGTGTTCAAGTCAACATGCAGGGAGGAAAGTATTCATTCCTGAAATGTGACAGGGAGCGAACCAGTACCAACATATTACCACCTAGATTGCACCCAACGAGATATTTGGTCTGTCCTCTGAAAAGTTCTGTAGTCAAAAGTTCAGAGCGAAGTCAGCAGCAATTGAATACTTCACTTGTCAAGTCAAACTAACCCTAGGTGCGAAGAGTGTCAGCTGGGAGAGAGAAGGGAAGACCCCTTTCCCTTTGAACCCTGCGATATGTATTCTCCAGTCCTAAAAGGTAAATCAAACTAAAGGTATCCTTCTGCAGAGTTGCTTGCACTATTTCCAGCCTTAGTGGTAACAAAGCTGGTGACAGTGCAACTGAGCCATCATCTAGAAATTTGCAGTGTAGACCAAATAATTTTTTAAGTGTTAAAATAATAAGTAATTTTCTTACTAAGCTCTACAGTGAACAAATTGCAATGATCCTTAACCTGTTGTATCTTTAATTTGCAATGATCCAAATTGCAATGTATCCAAATTGCAATGATCCAAATTGCAAATGTATCCAAATTGCAATGATCCTTAACCTGTTGTATCTTTAATTTCCCAGATTTGTATGAAAGTAAGAATTAGAGGGATATTCATAAAAAGTATCAATATTCAGTCTATTAAGACTTCTCTTAGATTGGCTAGAAAAATCTCAGTAGGCCTACTTGGGGAAAATTTTTCACGTTTTTCTTCTATAGAATATTAAATATTTCTTCTATAGAATGTTAACCTTTCTACTATTTTTTCTGACTATAAAATGCAATTAATTATAAATAAAAAAGTAAAAGATAGGAGGGAGTGGGAAAGGAGATATAGGCACAGTTTGTAAACATATTTTTAAACCACAGTTCCCAAAGGAAAACATTACTTTCCCAAGAGCAATGTTTCAGTTATTGTCCAAAAGATGGGTGAAATTTGTCCAGTCACTGATAAACCCACTGGTTTATTTCTGCTCACAATCTCTCAAGGCAATGGTACCAATATACACAGAACAATCACTATCACAGCAGGTGCAGCAGGAATAGAGATGGAACAGGCAGCATGCTAATAAGGAGACAGTTGGAAAACCACAGTCTGTCAAACCTTGGAAAAGAAATGTGGGCATGAGCAAATTCAGCCTGCAATCAGCGGCAGAGTTTTTATGGTGCAGGGCTGAATGATAATGATAGGCCCACACATAAATTGTCATCTCGCCTCAATTTTCAAATAAGAAGGATGTTTTTGCTTCAACTATGGCATTGCTAACGTGATAATAGTACTTTGTATTGACAACTAGCTGTCTCCCCTCTAAACCAGAGGAGATGTGTCCTTTTCTCTAACACAAAGGGAGAAGTGATCTCAGTATGATTCAATCCTGATTTTTCTTTTTCTTTCTTCTCTTTCAACCTTGGAGAATAGCCAATTTGTGCAGCTAAAAAAGAATAATGCAAGCAAGCCAAAGAAAAAGGTTGTAGAGCAAATCAGATATTTAATAAAGAAAGGAAAAGGCCATTTCAATGCAGATTTCAATTAGTTTCAAGTCCAAAGGTTTCCCACAGGTCCCAGCACAGACCTGTGAATTATACTGAATGAGGTTCAAATGCCCTTTTTTTAAAAAAAGAACTAGGACATATCCCTATGGTCCCTGACACAGGCAGGAAAACTGACTTAGTGGCCTAATTCCATTCTCAAAATTTGAAACTCCAGTATTGAATTGGTGCCTTCTGGGCATTTCCCTGACATTTCAGTGATGCTAAGCTGTTCTCCATTTGGCTCTTTACAAATTGATATGTATAGCTGGGAGCACAAACATGTGTAAAGGTAAATTTACTATCCAAACACTTGAATGAGGAAGAACAAACTGTGGGGAAAAGAAAACTATAGAGAGATCAGACTTAGTTTGAAAAGGCTTGTGTGTATGTGCTTGGGGATCGGGGGTGTATCACAATGTACTAAACAACACCAAAATAATCTTAAATTTGCTTTCACTCAAAGCAAGTCATTCAAAAAATGCCAGTGCCAAGGAATGGCTTGGAGGAACATTACTGTAATTTCCATCAACCTCCTTATTCCTCTTTCTTTAATATGCACAACTGATGCTTTTTCTGTCTTGTGTAAAGTGTTTTTGCAAATGCAGGTTCAGACAAATTCATTCTGTGCCCCACCTCATGAGGCAGCTACCTGAGCCACTTCCATGTATAAATTATGGAGCTGCCACAAAATTCAGAGGACTCATATGGAATCTGTTATATAGCAGGGTCCATCTATCATTTGCACCAGCTAGTTGTAAAATGCCAGAGTTTAAATCCCTCTAGTAAATATGTAAATGGCTAAGATCAGAGGGCAGGAGAGAGGAGGCTACCAGGGAAGAGGTTAGGGGCAGGGGGCACACTACAGCTAGAGCCACAGGAAAGGCAAGCAGAGCAGTATGATATTCAGCAGCTACTTCTGAGAAAGAAACATACAGATTCTTTCAGTAAAGGAGAGGGTAGAAGATTCAGAATATTCTTCAATTAGACTTCATTTCCAGAATTGTAACTAGAGACAAAGATGTGCTTCAATGTATATTTTTCTACGTAGGACTCATTTACAGTGTAAAGATTTACAGCAAGCAAAAACAGTCAGGGGTCTCGTTTTAGGCTTGGTTCCTGGAAATTGACTCTGAGATGGAGACTTCCACATGAGAGGTTACGATAGAGTACCTTCTAGAATTAAAGTTTTGGGAAAATGAGACTGCTGATTGAGCAGATGGAGAAGCTGCCCCACAATATAGTTGCAACAGAGGACCCTACCCATCCCAAAGGGATATCTGGATCTGAGCTGTCCCTTCAGAGTGGTCCCAGATTGAAGCAAAGGTTCTGGGCGCTTGACTCCCCAAAATGACCAGTCATTAGATACTCTTCAAAGACACTGTTAAGAAAATAAAAAGACAAGCCACAGCCTGGGAGAAAACATTTACAAATCACACATAAAGAACTTGTTCAGAAGATATAAAGAAATCTCAAAGCTATTAATAAAACAAATACTCTAATAAAAACAAGAGCAAAGGATTTGAACAGACACATCTCATACACACACACATACACACACACACAATATATGATTTGCAAATAAGCAGATTAAAAGATGTTCAACAGCGTTAGTAACTAGAGAAATGAAAATTAAAACCACAATGAGTTACTTCTACAAATTCACTAGGATGGCTAAAATTCAAAAGTCTGAACACGCCAACTATTAGTGAAAATATGGAGGAACTGGAATTTTCATACACTGTTGGTGGGAATGTGGAATGATACAAACGTTTTGGTAAGCAGGTTATTAGTTTCTTCACGTGAAACATATACTTAATATACTACCCAAACATTCCACTTCTGGGTATACCCATGAGAGAAATGAAAGTATATACCCCTACAAAGACTTGTACATGTTACTAGCCACTTTATTTGTAATAACCAATAACTGGAAACAACCCAAGAAGTGAATGGGGAACCAAATTGTGGTATATCCACAGAATAGAACAAAACCAATCAATAAACAGGACTATTGATATAAGCAATATGGATAAATCTCAAAATAATTAGGCTAAGTAAAGAAAGGGAGAGTACATACTCTATAATTCTATTTCTAGAAAATATACAGGTTCTGGTGAAGATGGCAGAGTAAGTAAATGTTGTTGCTTACCTTTTCTCATGACCATATCAAAATTACAACTAAACTACAAAACAACCATTATTGAGAATTACCAGAAATCTTGCTGAACCGAAGACCTACAACTGAAAACATACAGAAAAAGCCACAACAAGATGGGTAGGAGGGACAGAGAAAGCAGGCTTGTCCCACACCCATGTGTGACCATTAAAAACAGGGAGGGATATCTTGACTGCAGAGGTCCCCCCCAGAGGAGGGAGGGGTCACAGTCCCTCCCTAATCCAGGGTTCCAGTGTCAGGAAGAGAAGTCCCCATAATTTCTGGTTGAGAAACCCAGTGGAGATTGTGGCTGAGTGAGACGGAGGGCGGCTGGAGTCCCAGCCACTCCTTGTAAAGACCTCGCCAAATTGATTTACTCACCAATACAGTTGCTGACTCTAAGCTCCAGCACTGGGGCAGCAGCTGGAAAGGCAGCAGGGGCATATAGTGGGGAACCGAGTTGTCTGAATTTGGGACAGGGGCTGAGGGGCAGCTTCTCCCAGACGGAGGAGCTGGTGGAGGCCATTTTTCCTTGTTGACACTTCTCCCTTCCTAGTGTGCAGATGCAGGTGACTGCAATATCTGAGTCTCTATCAAGCTAGCTAACTCCATTCATTCATCATGCCTTGATGATTCTGAGGTCCCATCCTGCCCAACTTTCAGGCACACCAAAGCCATTTCCAGTGGCTTTTTCATACAAATCACCTGCCTTGACTCATGCTACAGACTTCCCTAGGGTCTCTCAAAGGTTCACAGAAACCAAACAAGTAGCACCTAGTGTTTCTTGTACCTTTGGCTGAGCAGCCCTAAGCCCAGCACTAGCGTCAGCTGGCCTTGGTTCATGGCTTGGCCTCTCGAGGCACCTCCAAGCACAGTGCGGGTGGCAGCCATCTGCAGACTGCTTTGTGGCTCCTGCTGGGTGGTCCCAGGTGGGGCACGGGCTGCAGCTGAACTTTACCTGCAGTGGGTCTCCTCTCAGGTGGCACTGAAGATGGTGTGTCAGTGGCCAGTTTTGAATGAGTTGGAGCATCACCCAGCTGCCTCCAAAGACAACACACCTAAGGGGTGGATTGGGCAAGCATCAGAGCCCTGCTGAGGCAGATCCTGCTCTGTAGGGTCAGCCTCTGAACCACAACACCTCCCCTGTAGTTGTAGCTTACAACCAATGAGCTTGAGGGTCAGTTCTTCCCATTGATGTACAAACAGCAACCAAAGTTCAACTACAAGAGGAGGACACACCCAACACACACACCAGACAAACCTGGAGTGCACAGCTCAGGTGACAAGGAACACTGCACCACTGAGCCCCAGAGCACACCTACTACATAAGTCCACACTACTAAGGTCCACACTACTAAGACCAAGAGACATAACAGCCCTACCTAATGCATAGAAACAAACACAGTGAGGCAGCCAAAATGGGGAGAAAAAACAAAAATGTCCCAAATGAAAGGACAGAACAGAGGTCCAGAAAAAGAACTAAAGAAAATGGAGACAAGTAATCCACCAGATGCAGAGTTTCAAACACTGGTTATAAGGATGCTCAATGAGCTCAGGGAGAACTTTAACAAAGAGGTAGGAAGCATTAAAATGGAAATAGAAAACATAAAAAAGAACCAGTCAGAAATAAAGAACACAATAACAGAAATGAAGAATACATTACAGGGAGTCAACAGTAGATTAGATAAAGCAAAGGATCAAATCAGCGATTTAGAAGATAAGCAGAAAACACCCAATCAGAACATCAAAAAAAAAAAAAAAAAAAAAAAAAAGAGAGAGACTCCAGAAAAATGAGGAGAGTTTAAGGGGCTGCTGGGACAATATCAAGCATACCAACATTCACATTATAGGTGTACCAGAAGGAGAAGAGAGAGAGGAAGGAATTTAAAATCTATTTGATAAAATAATGATGAAAAACTTCCCTAACTTTGCAAAGGAAATAGAGATACAAGCCCAGGCAGTGCAGAGAGGCACAAACAAGATGAACCCAGAGAGGCCAACACCAAGACACAGAGAAAAGTAGTTAGTTACCTATAAGGGAGCTCCCATAAGATTGTCAGCTGATTTCTCAACAGAAATTTTGCAGGCCAGGACTGGCAGGAAATATTCAAAGTGATGAGAAGCAAGGAACTACAACCAAAATTACTCCACCCAGGAAAGCTATCAGTTAGAATTGAAGGACCGATAAAGAGCTTCCCAGACAAGAAAAGGCTAAAAGCTAAAAGAAATACACCAACCCAGTATTGCAAGGAATCTTCGAGGGACTTCTTTAAATGAAAACAAAAAATCAAAAATGTGAATAATAAAATAGGAATAACTACATACTTATCAATAATTACTTTCAATGTAAATGAATTAAATGCTACAATCAAAAGATAGGGTGTCTGAATGGATAACAAAACAAGACCTTTACATGTACTGCCTATAAGACACTTCAGATTGAAAGACACACACAGACTGAAAGTAAAGGGATGGAAAAAGATATTTCATGAAAATGGAAACCAACAAACACACACACAAAAAGCTGAAGTAGCATACTTATATCACACAAAATAGACTTTAAAACAAAGACTATAACAAGAGACAAAGAAAGACTTAGTCCGAAGAAATCCAAAATGCTACTTCGAGAGGACATGCTCATCCCCATGTTCATTGCAACACTATTTACAATAGCCAAGATATGAAGACAACCTGGATGTCCCTGAATGGATGAATGGATAAAGAAGAGGTGGTACATATATACAATGGAATGTTACTCATCCATAAAAAAGAATGAAATCTTGTCATCTGCGACAACATGGATGGACCTAGAGAGTATTGTGCTAAGTGTAGTAAGTCAAACAGCAAAGACAGATGTCATATGGATTTCACTTATAAGTGGAATCTAAAAAACAAAATAAAATCAAATGAAACAGAAACAAACATAGATTCAGAGAACATTTTGATGATTGCCACACGGAAGGAGGTCTGGGGATGGGTGTAAAAGCTGAAGGGGTTAAGAAGTACAAATTGGTTGTTACACACTAGTCACAGGTATGTAGAATATAGCATAAAGAATATAGTCAATTATATTGTAATAACTATGTATGGTGTCAAATGGGTACTAGATTTGTTCGGGTGATAGATGGGAGGGGTTTGGGGGCAGGGTGAAAAAGATGATGGAATTAAGAAATACAAATTGGTAGCTACAAGATATTCATGGTGATGTAAAGCATAGGAAATATAATCAATAATATGGTAGGTGGGTACTTGTTAATAACTATGACATACACCTGAAACTGATATAATATTGTATGTTACCTTTATTTTAAATTAAAATCTTTTAAAAAGAAAAAGAAAGAAAGAAAGAAAGAAAACAAAGAAATAGAGAAAGGAAAAGCGAAAAGGAAAAAAAGAGAAGGAAGAAGAAAAAAAAAAGAAAAAAAGAAAAAAGAAAGAAAAAAAAAAAAGAAAAAAAAAAGAAAAAAAAAAAAAAAAAAAGAAAGAAAGAAAGAAAGAAAGAAAGAAGGAAAGAAAAAAGAAAGAAAGAAAGAAAAGAAAGAAAGAAAAGAAGAAAAGAAAGAAAGAAAGAAAGAAAAGAAAGAAAAGAAAAGAAAGAAAGGACAGAAGAAGAAAGAAAAGAAAGAAAAGAAAAAGAAAGAAAGAAAGAAAATGTACTACTTCCCAGTCATGAGTGATTCACAGCCCTGCTCACCTTTTATTTATTCTCACTGTTCGGCTTCCTTACCAGACTCAGCTCAGATATCACGTGCCAAGAAACCATCCTGACTGCCCCAGGTCAGGTTAGGGTGCCTTTTGCTACGAGTTCCCTAGTTTCCTGAGCATCTTATCGCATATATATTTACTCATTCATCCTCTGGTTAGCCTGTAAGATGCTTTAGATCAAAACAGCTTTTTAGTTTTGTATTCTCAAAATCTAGAACATAATAGCTGCTCCATAAACATCTATTTGAAATCCTATTGGAAGAAAAAGTAAATGGGTGAATGAGTACACAAAAGAACGAACAATTGAATCAGAGAATATCATTTGGAGGCATGTTAGAGGCCTAAGCCTTACATATCCAGGAAAGAACAAACTTGTATATAAACAAAATACGTGGAAACAGATAAAATGTGATTTTTGCAGGCAAATATAAAAGGTTTGTCTCCCCCCACATACATTTGCATCAGATTATTTGAACTCTACTCTTAAATATTCAGAGCAATAAAAATACAGGGTTGGAGCAGAAAGGATAAATTAGGAATTTTAATGGTGGATTGGGGTTCTGAGAGGGTCTGAGTAGCCAAAGGACAGCACTGGAGCCCTAATGCCAGCAAGGGGCCTGGAGGGGGCAGAGGTACTGAGAGCTGGGGCTGCCTGGGTGGAGGTAGAGGGTAGTGTGTGGTTGAGCATACTGGCTCTCCAATCAGGAGGTGTCAAGTCACCGTTTGCTTAATGGTGACCTTGGAAAAGTGACTTAACTCTGTAAGTCTTGGTTTGCTCATCTGTAAAAGTGGGATATTGATAGCAGTGGCTACTCACAATCAAAGGAAATAACTGAAGTGACTGGCACACAATAAAGACCCCATAAACAGTAGCTGTTATCAGGAAGGGGCTGTGACCCAATCTCTCCTTCCTGGCCTTTTTGTAGTCCCACCAACACCCCCAAATGCTCTTGAAGTTTTATGAGCCTTTACACACTGAGTGACAGCAAACCATCTGGTCCCCTCAGCATTATTGCGCCTGGCCCTTGGCCTGACGGTGTGAAGCTTTATTAAAGAGCTCTAGATTAGGCTCCACGATGAAAGCTGTAAAATAGAATTATTCTGCCTGAAGAAAGTCAAGGTAAAGTTTTTAAACTTAGTAAAGATTTGTCTTGACTAGCTGCTCTCCATCTTGCTCAAAACAGGTTTGAGGTCTGGTGGAGAGAGATTTAGATTAGATCTAAGAAAGAACTCCTGGAATATGAGAATCTTACAAACCCTAATTGACTGCCAAAAGAAAGTAAACAGACATTGCTGTTTCCTTTCTTCCTTTCTCCCACCCTCCTTTCCTCCTTCCTACTTTCTTTCCCTTTCTCCTTCCTTCCTTCCTTCCTTCCTTCCTTCCTTCCTTCCTTCCTTCCTCTTCCTTCCTTCCTTCTTTCAACATTAGCCCAGGAAATACTCCTAAAGCTATGATGTATCAAATATAAATTTGATGGTATAGATAATCCACAGAATTTCACAATCTACTTGTTACCATTTAGCACCATACTTTTTGTACTAGTCTTCATACACACACACACGTGCGCACACACACACCTCTCTCTCTCTCTCTCTCTCTCTCTCTAGCATTTCTTAAACTTTACTCTGCAAAAGGATTACGTGAAGAACTCGTTTCTAAAAATGCAGATTCAACCCAACCCTCCTGAATCAAAATATCTGGCAGTAAAATCTGAGATCTTACATTTTGAATAAACTCCTCGGCTGATACAATGCATAAGAATGACTGCTCTAGAATTCGAAGTTATCCTGGGAAAATAATTTTTTTACAACTCCTTGGACTTCAAGTTCTGCCCCTCGGGAGTCAGGAAATTAGCCTGAGGATCTGATCCTCTCTTTCTCAGACAACTCGAGAGAAGCAGCTCTGCACCCAGGTTTTGAGGCCCAGCCCAGGTGTTGTGAAAAGGTCGAAGGAGCCAGCTCCTCCCTGCAGTTTGGGCCCTGGTTCTCACAGCCTCTTTTCTCTGCACCACAGCCATTGGCTGCCCAGTAACATGGTCGATTCCAGATGATCCTACATGACAGTAGTAGGATGAACCAGATGAATTCTTGAGGTTTCCTTCTAGGTCTGTAAGTTACACTGCTAAATTCATATGGAACTGAAGTAGCAGCTTCTCCAACCTCTTTATAAACTCCACTCACATAGTTACTCACCTATACATTTGAACTCTTGCCTCTTTGGGGAAATAGAAAGGAAAAATGAAGTACAAAAAAACGTGGCTACCAGGCAAGTCAGAAAATTTTGAAGTTTCTCTTTCAACTGATTGAAAAATACCTGCTGGGAGGCACTTCGGAAGCTTAAAAGAGAGACTGTATGGGCCAGAATGTCTCTGTTGATTACCTTCCCCACCAGGGAGTAGGGCTGCCAGATATGCCAAAAGAACTCCTCAAAATGGGACAGTGTTTTACAGGGCTTTTGTTATACGCCACCTCATTCCATAGGTGAGCTGTGTATGCTTCAGTGGGGATGGAAGCAAATGTAGTCCTGCTGAATGACGATTCAGTGTTGCAAGAACGCCGGGCCCGCATGGTACGCCTTCCATCTCTACCTTCATTATTCATTTTAACCGTATAGAGAAATGGGGACCTGCATAATTTTCACAACACAATATTGCTACATATTTTCAACAATAAAGAGGAAAGCCTCTTTTTCATTTTGCTTGTAAAGCTACGGACTAACACTGGCGATCAAGATCCCTTCTCAAATGTTTTCTCAAAAACCAGTTTAAATGTTTGTAGATTTTTACCAACTTTCTCTACTCACAGTCTTTAATCTCCCACGGAAACCCCAGCACACCTGTGCTTCACATAATAGTGGCTCTCACTCAGCAGGTACATTTCAAGAAAGGAATCTGTCAGCACACTAATAACAGTCCTGACAAGAAGAGAGGAAATGCTGCCAGCACCATAGGAAATACTATCTCTGGGAAATTGAAAGTGTACCATAGTGTGCATGGTGCATGTCTGTTACGTTCTTCTTTCCTCTACTGGCAATAGCTTCTGTCAATCCATGAATTCTGTACTGTGAACAAAACAGAAAATTGCTTCAGTGTTACACAGTCCCAGCTGTATGTTAAACCAACAGCTCGGCGATATTAAACTGAAGGTTAAATAACTCTTGCATTACACTTCTTTGCGCTGAAAAGGAAACAGGATATTCTCTTTAAAAAGATGGCCTGATTGTGTGTGTGTGTGTGTGTGTGTGTGTGTGTGTGTGTGGTGTTGTTTTGTTTTTGTTTTTGAGGGGAAAATTTTCTTAAAAAAAAAAAAAGAAATATGGAGTCTTAAAATCTATCCTCTACCATATAGGTCAATGACCCAGTTGCCAAGAATGTTTAAGGGAATATGTAGGAGGAATCAGAGACAACAAGGTTGCTAGGAGGTCAGAGGCAAGGGAACACCACAGAAACTTAAGCACATTACCCATTTGATGGGAGACACATAGAATAAGCTACTAGAACTTCCATTATGTATGGGAGACCACTAACTATCCACTAAACTCAGTCTTCCCCTTCTTTCATTGTAGCTGGGCACACAGCAGCTCAGCAGAAGACTTCATTTCACAGCCTCCTGGGCAACTAGAGGTGGCGATAGGACTAAATTCTCACCAATGGCATAATGTGGGATGTGATGGATTCCACTTCCTGGTCTGGGGCTAATGCATCGGATGTGCACTCCTCTGTTTTCCTGACCTTCCTTCAAGCTGGAATACAAGCAAGCCTACGACCAGCATGGATCTTGCAGACGAGGATAACACACTGAGGGAAGAAAGAACAACAAGATGGAAAGAATCTGTGACCCTGAGTGCCCACTTGGAGGAAAGCTGACCTGAAGTAGGAGAAAAATACATTTCTATTTATTTCAGCAATTATGTTTTTAAGCTTAGCCTGCACTCTAAATATGACACATTATAATGTTTGAAGTTTAGCTCTTAGCATGGAACTAAAGAGCCCTGAAATGCCACCTGTTTTCTCTATTTAATATACACCTTCCCTGATTTCTAGAGGTATTCTACTTTAAAGACTATCATATAATGATTGTTTCCAGAGAGTTCACATAAGACAGATCAGCAAATTAAAAAAAAAACAAATCACTGTAATATTTTTTGCAAAAAAATTATTCTAGATTTATCAAAAGTGAAATGGCCTTTGAAAAGTCATCAACAATCAAATCTGTATGAACCACAATCAGTCACTCTAGCCATAGGTGAAAACATAGGTACAGTTATGGGCTGAATTGTGCCCCCCACCCCCAATTCACATGTTAAAGGTCCTAACTTCCGGTACCTTAGCATGTGGCTGTATTTGGAGACATAGGGTCTTTAATAAGGTAATTAAAGTGAAATGAGATTATTAGGATGGGTCCTAATCCAATATGACTGATGTCCTCATAAGAAGAGGCTATAGAACACAGACACACACACACACACACACAGAATACTGTGTGAAGACACAGAGACGATGGCTGTGTACAAGATAAGGAGAGAGGCTTCAGAAGAAATCAACCCTGCCGACATATCCATCTTACTTCTAGCCTTCAGAACTATGAAACAATAACTTTCAGTTGTTTAAGCCACACAGACTACGGTACTTTATCATGGCAGCCCTAGAAGACTAATACAGGTACTAAATGTCAAGCATTTTTTTCTTTGGAGCCAGAACCAAGGAGGAATTATTTGGGATGGTTCTCTAACAAAATAAAATGAACAAAAGAAGGTGAGGGGATTAGAAAGCACAGTCAGTAACCACAAGATTGCCACAGGGTTACGAAAGTTTATTTGGGGAATGTAATCAATAATGTTGTAAAGATTTTGTAGGGTATCCGATGGACACTTGTCTCGTTAGGGAGACCACCTCAGGGAAGACGTAGATGCCTGATCACTGCACTATACACCTGAAGCTGAGCTGAACAATAATGAATGTCAACTACAAGTTAATACATATATATATATATATATGTGTGTGTATATATATATATATATATGTATATTGTTACAAGAAGCGGAGTACAGCATTAAGAATAGAGACAGTGGAAATGTAATGGCTGTGTGCGATGTCAGAGGGATAGTGGCTGGGGGGAGGGGGTTGACACAGTGTGAGGGATATAAATGATAAATGTCTATTACTTTGTTTTGTGCACCTGAAACTAATTATAAAAAAAGAAATATTCTCAATAAAGAAAAAGAAATCAGTTCTATACAATTTCCACTAATTCAAATCTTTGGGTTTTTCCAACTAACAAATTGTTCATGCTTTGATAATTCTGAGCCTTCCTCAAAATAAGCTTGGATCCATGACTTATGCTATATTCAAAAGTGAACTCCAGATAGACCAAAGACCTAAATGTGAAAAGTAAAAAGCTAACAAATTAAGTGTAGGAAGTCATCCTTGCAGTCTATGAGTGGATAAAGAATCTTTGAACATGAAACTAAATCTTTAAATCACAATATCAAAATTGGATGGGTTAACTCATCAAAACAAAGAAGTGTGGTTCAATGAAGGCTACCTTAGAAAAAGTTAACACTCTAGAAAAGATATCAACGGCATCTAAAGCCAAAGGAGATTAATATCTAGACTATCCTTCTCCCAAAACAAACAAAAAACAACTTCTGCAAATCAACAAGAAAATAATGCAATACCCAGTAGAAAAATGGCCAAAGGATATGAACAGATAAACCTCAGGGAAGGGTCAGATGTCTACCAAGTATATGAAGAAAAGCTCAACACCATTAGCAACAAAGATACTGGAAGTTTAAGTATCAATAAAATTTCACATTGCCCATTAGAATTGCAAAAACTAGAACACTAGATAATATCAAGTGTTGGAGAGGACATGGGAATGACAGAAACTTAGATACTGTGCAGAGAATATAAACTAGTCCAGTAGTTCTGGAAAGCAATCTAACGGTACTGGAGAAATTAGGTACCAGGATGTCCTATGATCCAGCAATCCACTTCCGGGTGTGTATCTCAGAAATTCTCACAGTCAGATCCTTTTGAGAACATCTACCTAAATACTCTTGGCTGTATCATTTGTAATGTGGAAATTAGAAACAGTACCCATCCTTGGGGGAAAGGATAAGTAAAATGAAGTGGAGCTGTACTATGAAAATATTGTATGGTTATCTAAAACAACCAACTGTACACAGAGCAACACATCTAAAACATGAGTTGTTGAGTATTTATAGCACTTGTCCACTAATTAAAAATACATAGCTACACAACCCGTGATGAAATTACCAAAGGATATACAGCAGACCCGTGAATAACTTGGGGGTTAGGAGTGCCAATAACCCCACTCTCAGTGGCGCCACCCCCACTCCAACGTCCTTCAGTAGAAAATCCTCCTATAACTTTTTAATCCCCAAAAACTCAATTATAGTCATCTCTTGGTATTCTCTGGAGGTTGGTTCCAGGACCCGCACCCTTGCCCCTGCCCGCAGCAGATACCAAACTCCACAGATTCTCATGTCCCTTACACAAAATGGTGCAGATCAATGTATATAGTTGGCCCTCCACATCTGTACATGCCTAACCATGGATCATAAATTGTGTTTGCATCTGCAGTTTGTTGAATCTGCAGATATGAAACCAGGAGATACGGAGGTCTGACTGTATATGTATTAAAAAAAAAAATCACATAGAAGTGGACCCACACAATTCAAATTTCTGTCATCCAAGGGTCAACTCTATACATTTAACATATCATGGTGATTGTCTTCTGGAGGACAGGGAAATAGGGATTAAGGGGAAAAAATAAAATAGAATAGGATCTTGCATGCACTGATGATGCTGTACTGAAAACCAAGGAGCATAAGTAGCTCAGTTCTGCACCTGAGATTTAAACACACACACATACACACACATACACACCTTACCTCCCCAAGTTCCTTCTGAATTTCTTTCAGCACATTATCCTAGCACCCCATATCTGCAGTGAGAACACTTGAGTAAAACTGCCTCATTGTATTAAGCTTTTTTGTTTACACTCTCACTGTTTCACAACCAGGGGTATTTTTGTCCCCCACCCCACCCCCCAAGGACATTTGGCGCTTGGCAATGTCTGTAAACATTTTTTGGTTGTCACTTGGGAGAGGGATACTACTGGCATCTATTGGATAGAGGCCAGGGATGCTGCTAAACATATACAATGAACAGGACAGCTTCCACAACAAAGACGCATCCCTTCCAAAACGCCAGGAGTGCTGAGGTTGAGAACCCCCACACCATCTCACTACGTTATCCACTTACTTCTTAGGTATTTGGGAGGCTGCCCTGCAAGCTGACCAAAATGTTCCTTTCTTCTTTCCCATGTTGCTCTTCCACCTATTCACCTTCCATCTTCCCCTTCCACTCTTCTTTCATTTCTGTTCGAGCACAATATACTGTCTATGATGAGTGGCTTCCTGTAGTAGTCATTAATCTACTTAAATATTACACGGATTTTAATTGCTCGTCTAAACACAGTGAATGGGATAAAGCGATAGTAACCCTTAAACAGTTTAAAAAAAAATCCTAAAATACCTTTTACTCCTTTTCTCTCTCATGAGTTGCTCCTCCACACACCCATCTATTAAAATAGGAAGGGTATCTAATTGAAGGTTCACTGAGGGCCTCTACTAAATCTTCATGAATTTGGTGAGGGAGATTAAGTGTCCTAGGAAGACAACAATTAAAAAGAACAAACTGAGCCAGAGGAGAATCAGAAATAGCGTGAGAAGGCAGCCACAGATGGACAAGCTTGGGCCAGCATGAAGGTGGGACGGACTGAGCTTCAGCAGTTGGAGGTTTGGGGCTAAGGTCCTTCATGGAAACAAGAGGGAAGGAAAGAGAAGAGAGAGTGACTCTTTCTGACTTTTTTTTTTATTGGGGTGACAATTGTTAGTAAAATTACATAGATTTCAGGTGTACAATTCTGTATTACATCATTTATAAATCCCATTGTGTGTTCACCATCCAGGGTCAGTTCTCTTTCTGACTTTTAAACTGATCTCCCAAACTCTCTGAGCAACAGCATGGGCCTGATGTGTACCAGGTGAGATTTTAAGTTTAAATGAAAGGAAAAGTTTTCAGATAATGGAGTGTAGTAAACATTGAAATTGAATGTTGTGGATGTCCTACTCTGTTGGAGCAGGACTGTTGTCCTGCTGTTATTTTTTTTAAGGGGTTTGGGTATACAGCATTATAGTCCAATTTAGGCTAAGGAGCAGATTAAAGTTCTTAAGAGTTGTGATTTGTGTTTTAATGTATTTTCCCTGAAGTTTTATCAATCGCCATTTGATACCTTGTCCCTCAGGCACTCACATTGCCTTTTGAGTGCCTTTGAGGTTAAATATGTCCAAAGGACACCTTATTGGCCCTTCAATATAACATGGTTTTTGTAGTTTTTGTTGCTAATTGTGGTGGTAGTGTTTTGTTTCTTTTTGCTTATATTCCTTGCAAACAAAGAACTGGAAAGTCTGTGGAGAGACATTTCTTCCCCAATTCTATTCAGTCTGAGCAGTAGGAATATGAATATGTTCATTTCTCAAAGCAGTCTTTTTCCTTCTCCAGATTAAAAAAAAAAAAAAAATTCCAATACTTATGAATTATCTGCACTTGAATTAGTTTTCTTAAAAATAAAAATAAATTAAAAGAGAACACAGATAGGACATATTGGGCACATTTGCACGTTATTTTAAGATATGCCCCCAATCCAGCTACCCAGGTTTTAAACCATCCTGTATTATCCTTTAGAAATCACTCCTGTCTCTTTAACAAACTGATAGCAAGAAGGGGCGGGCCTCCATAGTGACGAAAGTTCTGATTGGTCCGATTGTCAGGAAGTGGGCGGTGAAAGCGTCGCTTCTGTTGTCCGGAGGCTGCGGGTGAGAGGCCGGGCCTGGGCAGGGCTTCTGGACACTGCACTGGCAGTTGCTTCAAGTCGCGGGAGTGGGAGCGGGGGTGCAAAACGGGTTCCCTTCATCGCGGTGGGTTCGGGGCCCTGGCAGCCTTTTCGCGGAGGTGCCACGCCCTAGCGGCCCGGCCTCAGTGGGCCCGGCGTCCTCGCGGAACGCCGAGAGGGTGCGGTGGCCCAGACGCTCGAAGGAAAGCGTTGCCCGGCCTCTGGCCACCGCCGGGGCAGCTCGGCCGAGCCCCCTATCTCAACCTAGGTTCTCTTTTTCCCCTGTTCTGCAGGCTCGCTTCCGGCGTCATGGCTCAAAGGGCCTTCCCGAATCCTTATGCCGATTATAACAAATCCCTGGCCGATGGCTACTTTGATCCTGCTGGGAGGGTGAGTTTGGGATAGATCTGCCTGAATCCCTTCCTCCAAACCCTAGTAGTACTTGGAAAAGAGCTCAGTTTAGCCTGAAAGAAAGGGATGTGCATCCCTTTTTTAAAAGTATATAATTTGAAGATGACTATATAAAATATATTTTAAATCTATAAAATACACGTTAAAATACACAATTTGAGCTCTAACATGTTGAATACCTATAAGGAATAGTTAATAGTAATAATAAAATAACCTCATTGATATTTTCAATGATAAAAACTGGCAATATGACGTTTACCACATAATTTTGCATTTTTGATCATTTTTGGTTTGCTTTTTAAAGAGGTGAAAATGCTGATGGTATTTCACATGTGCCATATCATTGCTTTATGATTGTACACATATATAGGCAGGGCGATGATAAGAGTAAACCAGAATAAGTGGTAAAGACATCTTTAAACTTAAAGGGCTAAGAAATATTTGTGACATAGGCCTGAAATTCTCTGTATCATTTCCACCCTTTGCGTTTGCAGGACATGCCAACAGCCGGAAAAAAAAAAATAATAATAAAACTAGTAAATTAAACTGGTTTGTACCTCAAACTACTGTGCAAAAGAGAAGCTGGATGTGAGTTACCAGAGGCCTGTGTTTTCTCATGTCCTTTTGGGTGAACATAATTGTTAAGAAAGAATACAGTTCTTTTTAAGAATACCTTTAGAAATCCTAAGAGTGAGTTAGATTGGAAGAGTGGCCTCTTTTAAGTGCACACACTTTTTTATTTTTTTTTTTATTTTACCAGTTTATTTCAGTAATAGGAAGAGCATTTCACATGTGATATAATAGCCTTAGAGATTTCATATCTGCCAGGCTAATTCTGTTGGTCTTAAAACACTCATCACGATGAACTTGGGTCAGTAATACAGGTAGGAGGGATGAGAGATGGAGAAGAGTTATAGGATGGAAGGGCACCAAAGGGTGCATAGAGCTAGAATCAATCCTTTCTTTGAAGACCAAGCTTGAGCTGCCCAAACAAAACTTCTTATAATTATCTTGAGGTCACATGGCTTCCTTTTGGCCATTTGGACTTGCATTCGGCCTAACTCTGCAGATCGTGAAGCTGAAGTATTTGTCTTGCTGGAAGAAGACATGCTGCTTCATGATTACTTGGCAAAGAGAATACTTGAGGATGTACGAGGAGAGAAGCCTTCAATCAAATGTAGCTTACTGTTCAGACTATAAATTTAATGTTTTTTTACAAAATTACCTCTATTTCTAAGAGAAAAAAAGGTAGTCAAAAATGTAAACGCAGGTCCAAAAATAACAATGTAATTTATTGCCTAACACATGGTTTTTGGACAAATCCCAGAAAGAAACTTATCATGCAAGTTCTAAAATTGTTTACTGTTGAACACCAAGGATCAGGCCCTGGAGATCGGCCTTTCTTCATTTATTAACAAACATTTCAATAAGGAACTGGTCTGTTTTCTGGTATCTATCAGAAAAAAAGGGGGGGGGTCTTTTAGAGACTCTTCTAATTATCACTAGAGTTTGAATAATTTTGTGATTTGCCACAGTAATCACCATTCTCAGGCAGGTCACCTTTATTAAATACAGTTATGTGCCACATAGAAAGTAAATTCCCTTCCTGAGGATGAGGCATTCTCATTATTCTTGGTCTCTTAAAGTAAGGCCAAGCAAGATGATAAATTATCCATGATCTATGAACAGAACATGACATGTTCTCATGTAGATGCCCTCTTCTATCTAGTTGAGATTTACAGACCTTTTCTATTAATATCGAAGTATATTTTATCTTACTAAATGTATTTTCAGGACTTGTTGAAATCTTAACCTCTTGGCAGAAATTGTTAAATAACGGGAGTATGTCCTTCAAACAGTGTGGTTTCTTCTTCAGAGTGTGAAACAAGGATCATAAAGGTTCTTCGGAATACAAATTATCCAGACATGGTTGATAGTCTGATTTGCCTTATCAGAGATGCTCTTCAGTAGTAAAATTTAATATCTTTTATTGTTGTTATTAATAATTCTATACTGCCTTCTTGCTTCCAGGTTGAGTGTTAGGTGTGGCCGGAGCCTCTCCTGGCAGCTCACCGCGCAGGGCAGGGACCCACCCTGGACAGGACGCCCTTCCATCGTAGGCTGCACTCACATGCACACCCGCACTCACTCAGATGGAGATAAATTAGATGCCAGTTCACCTCACGTGCATATCTTTGGGATGTGGGAGGAAACCAGAGAAAACCCACATACACATGGGGAGAACCTTCAGATTTCATACAGACAGTGGCCCCCGTGGGAACTGATTTTTTTCTTTTTTTCTCATCAATGTTATAAAGAAACAACATTGAACAAATGTCATTATTGGAGGACCTGTTGTAATTGTTCAATTCTCCCAGGCAGAAAAATGTGGCCTAACTGAAAATAAAATACCATCCTATTTTTTGATAGCCCATAGTCCAGGAAATCGAGTGCCTCCTATATTTTGATGTTTGTTTTCCCTTTAACATCTTCAGCTGACTCCTGAGTTCTCACAACGTTTGAACAATAAGATTCGAGAGCTTCTTCAGCAAATGGAGAGAGGTCTAAAGTCAGCAGACCCTCGGGATGGCACTGCTTACACTGGCTGGACAGGTATGACGTACTGACCATGAGCTGACATCAGCACTGTAGAAGGAGCCAAAGCATTACCTGTTGAGAGCAGTCTCACTCAATGTACCTTAAATGCTTCCTACAGCTACATGAGTAATTGCTTCTGGGAGACTGCTGTGCTGTCAGTCTGGCCTTGGTGTCATCGGGATATTCAAGAGTGCTCTGAATTTAGGGCAGGGTAAGCGTATTCATGGAATTCCTGTCTGACACAAATTTGGAGAAAAATTGAGGTTCAGCATTACACAGTTAATTTGGAGATGAAATTTCAGTGGGAAAAGCTCTAAATACAGAGCATGAAATAGAGGTAAGAAGTATTTATCTACAGGAAATAAAATATGTCCAGCAGCTTCGTTTTTTTATAAAAGTTAGCACAATACAGGGAGCCATACAGAATACACAGTATAGATTCTGTGAACTAATCCTTCCATATCGTCACTGCTGGTTGGTTTGCGTTCACTGTTTTGTCAGTGAGAGGCTGGAGAAAGTTTGGGAAGAAACAGTACATGGGTGTCAAAAAGGTAAGAGAGAGAAACCAAAATTGAAGCACTGCAGTTAGTTTACTAATGTGAAACAGAAAGACAGCTTTATAATCCTGGAGAAAGCATGATTTAGAGACTCAGCGTTTCCCTTTCACTCTGAAAAGTAGACAAGGAGGAACAGTTTTTCAGCTTAGGGATTTGAATTTGGTTTTAAAGCGTGGTGCTTGTCATAAAAATGCAATTCCTGGGCCTCTTGGCAGAGATTCTAGTTTAATAGGTCTTGAGCAGGGCCCAGAAATGTGCATTTTGCAAGCCTCAGTGGTCATGATGCACAAGGTCATCTATGGACTTTGAGGGCTTTTTTATGACAGGAATTTTCTAATAGCAATCTCTCAGCAATACTCTTTTATTAATGGCCAGTGATTCCATCTGTCCTTATAAGGATGGGAAGGCAGATAAAATCAGTAAAAATTGTAATCTCTCAGGGATGTTTAAAGTCAAAATTTTATAAAATAAGAGAAATGGACTATATATAATGATGGGCCCTCCCTCTTATAGTTTTATGATTTTTGTGAATTTTAGAAGTTTAACACAAGAAATGTTCAGATGAGAATAAAATGGAAGTGTTTTGCTTCAAAAGGGAAGTTATAACAACACTTGTCATTTATTGAGTATCTACTGTGTTCCAGGTATGTTTTAATTGATAGATTAATCTCATTAATGAACATTACTCTTCTTTATTTAAAATTATGCGGATTTGAACAAAACAGGATAAGAAAGGCATGGTTATCTTTAGCTTTCCTCTTGATTTTCACATTGTAATAAGGCACAGACTTACAGATCTTTTCCTAACAACATTTGGACTTTATTATTTTGCTATTATTGGCAAAAAAGAAGACTTAAGATAGAGGCTAGATTTAATTCCATAACTGATTACCGAGAGAAGGTCTTAAACCTCTAACTCACCCTTTCAGGTGAGCTTATATTATTACATGTTATAAGGTACCTTGCTTTAAGGGGAAAGCAAGTGAGGGTTGATTTCAGGTTTGAATTAGTAGTTTGATCATGTTAAGAAAAGCCATCAGTCAGGCCCCTCCGTTGCCAGGGCCAGTTGGCAAACTAAAAGTTATTATTTTCCTTGGAAATAGATTTCACTCCAAAGTAAAATGCAAGTTTGTTTAAATTTGTTGCCAGTATGAGGTTTCCGGCATCATCTCCTTTCAATTGCTTATATCCTTCAAGTTTTTATCCTTAAGTATCTATAATACTCATTGCTGGCTCCTGGAAGCAGCTTATCTGGCAAGTGTCTAAGGCAAATTGTCATACCAAGCAGTTCAATGCCAAGCAGTTTAGGACATCTTCAGTTGCTGGTGGTTTTGTGATGTAGCATACAGTCTTCTAGATAAATTTGCTAATGGCTTTTGAGGCAGGGTTCCTAATGTGTCCTAATCGAGCACTGTTAAAAAGCCATTATTTCCGCATGAAGTGGATAACTAAAATGCTTTCCTATGCCAGTGTTCAATCTGAATAATAGCATAAAACTGAGTTGCATAAGAAACTAAAGCTGATTTGACCACAGAAAATCATTGTCTTACCAAGGCTCTTCTGTTCACAACTACAATTTTAATACCAAAAAATGCATTTGTAAACATCTTAACACAATAAAAATACTTGGTGTTGTGTGTCAAAGCATCATTTGCATAATTATGTGTAGATTTGTATGTTATTTTGTTTGTGCCCTGTGTTATCTTTCAGATAACAGGGATTATATTTCTTTAACTTTGTTCAGCAACAAATTTAGGGTCATATGTTATAATATTTACTGTTTGCTCTTGTTGCTAACTTGTCTAAACTTGTGTTACTTTGGGAAACGCTAATTCATTGTAGAAAACCTTTAAAACTTTCTTCAATGTTGATATTTATCGAGTATTTTTTTCAGTTTACAATGAAAACTTTTGTGAGGTATCATAGTATTCATTACATAGTTTGTATGAGAAATCATAACGATGATTACAGTTAGTTAGAACTTGAACTTACCATCCTAGTATTGTGTTAAGTTTCATTCCCCCATAGAAGTATGATTTGATAGTTAATTTTGATTTAGGTAGGATTAGGATTTGGAATAGGATTAGGCTCCGCTGTATATACCCAGAAGAATCAAAATTGCAGTGGCTTAAATAAGACGGAAGTTCATTTTTCTCTCATGTAAAAGAAGGCCAGAGGCAGGCATTCCGGGGCTGATATAGTGGCCTCAGTATGTCAAATAGAAACCCTATCTCCTTTCTTTCTGCTCCATAATCCCTCAGCCACTAGCTTCTATCTTTTGGCCAGATAGCTACTGAAGATCCAGCCATTACAACAGCTTTTCAGGATGCAGGAAGATGAAGCAAAGAAGAAGGCATTCATTCCCTTTCAAAAGGCTTCTTCTAGAAGCCCCACTCAACATTTTGATTCTACTTACTCTGCATTGGCTGGAACATACTCACATGGTCATACCTGTTAGCAAGGATGGATAGTAAATGTAGTTTGTTAGCTGGGGTTCTGCTAATAAAGGAAAGAGGAGAGTGGGTTTTGGGAGAAGACACAGCAATCTTTGTAATAAGTCCTGTATAATAAGAAAAATGACCCTTTATTTCTGCGTTTGCACAGGCATTTGGACATTGAGCCTCAGTGTTTTCATCTGCAAAAGGACTTCTAAATTCTGGCCACTTTGGGGGAATTTTTGTCCATAAAATATTTATTTTGAAATTTGCTAAGCAATATTTTGCCTGTTCTGTTTCTAAGGAGACTCATATTTGGATTTGGATTCAAAACACCTTTATGCATTTTGAATTTTCTTTCAATAAGTAACAGTCTTTTCATAAAGTCTGCCATAGAAATGAAGTATTATAGGAATGCCATATCATAAATAATTTTTCTCAAGCCTTGTGTTAAATCTAGAAAGAGACTGCAACTAAACGTAATTCTGTGAAACAGTAATATTTTCTCAGCTTGATTAAACAGTTCTCTGCCTCCCCTTTTCACTTCCTCTCAAACGCTTGTTTGCTTGTCACAAGATTACAAAGTCCTTAATTTGTTTGTGCCGTGCATCAGTCTGTAGTAAACTCCATAGTCATATATATGTGTGTGCTTCTGCTGCATGACTCTAAAGAAAGCTACAAAGCTTGGCTGCCCAACTTCATAATACTTCATTCATGCTCTGCCTAGACCTGTCTCAGTTGCTCACTTAATCTTGAAAATGAGAGTTTTAATAGAGGGAAGAAGCACTCCTGTGTTTTCAATGTTGCATATATATATAAAACTGAAAAACTGGACTCCCATCATTTTTTCCCATTTTCTGTCTTTTCAGGGAAAAAAATAATAAATAAGACTAATGACGACAGGGTACTTATTAGAATTTCTGCTAGAGCACCTCTGTATTTTGTGTACTTCAGAAAACACTATGTGTTTGGTAAGCGTGATATATACAGGTTTAAGTAGAAATTTAAAAGAAGCAAATCATTGCTTTAGAAAGTACTTTACATTCCCTTTACAAACTATTTTACAATTGAAATACTTTGGCTTTTATTTTAAAATGGAAGCTGAGGATATAATATAGTTATGAGAGTATTAACATAGATTTTAATAGAATTCAGGCGTCCTTTTCACCAAAGCCTACATATTTACACCTGTGGGTTGTCATAGTGCAGTTTTACAAGCTGTATTCCTAACTTTTACCTTTTTTATTCGCAACAGAGACATAAAATGCCTTGACCCTAGGAAAGAAAGGAGGAAAGAGTTTGAAAAACTTCACAACCGTCTCAGATTGGCAAATGAGGCAGTTATTATCATAAATCCCTCTGGTCTATCTCATGCTTATCCAACAATGAAGTGTCATGAATAATCAATTTTTCAGGAATTAATTGAGAGTTAACAAGTGATTACTATTCATTAATGTTCAAAAACAAGAATTCAATACTTTGTTGGTTCCCAAGGGAATGAAAATCATCAATATGCAGTTTTGTGATCATTTGACCGTTGAAGGGCAGGAGTGAAGATTAAAACAGATTTTTGTTAATAAACTATTACTAGGGTTGACATTTGAATGACAGGAGTCAGAATGTGTGTGCATGTATGCCAATAACTAACATTACGTGCCAGCACTTTGCATCAATTAACTAATCTAAATGTCAAAAGAACTCCATGGCATGGCTACTATTCATACCCCCATTTCACAGATGAGAAAAGTGAAGCAAAGCGTGACTGAGTACCTGTTCAAGGTTACACAGCTAGTAAGTGACAAAGTTAGGATTCAATCCAGCAAGTCTATTTAGAGCACCTGCTCTTTACTGAGAGAGAGAGAGAAAGAGAGAGAATATGAGTGTGTGTGTGTGTGTGTGTGTGTGTGTATGTATAAATTCTCCATTTCTACATTTGGGTTTACTCCATACATTTTGCAAGTGAAGATCTGCACATCAGCTCTAAGGAGGAGTAATTTGAGAAATCACATGATGATATGCTGTATAAACTTTTTATAAATGGCAAGTGACTAGTCAGTTTTAAGTGTTTTAGAAAAACATCAGAATAAGCCCTGATAAAATATGAAAGCAATTTGGAAAGACAAAGGGAGATGTCTTGTTAGAGAAGCAAGAGTGCTTACTACTTAAAAGTCTATAGGAAAAAATTATTTGGGATTGGACATAAAAACCCTGGAAAGAGTTATGGGCATTTGCTACTAGAAATATGAAATCTCCAGCGTTGTTCTGTAGAAGATGTTTTCCCCTTTCCTAATCCTGAATTAATATATTCAGTTCGGTTTCAGGATAGAAAATTAACTGGGCCAAAACAGAAGCTTTTCCTCATAATTGCTTGTATTTGAAAGGGCTTATTGAGGATATTCTCATGTGAAATATCACCCATGTCTGAAATGAATCGGTAGCTCCTACAGCTGTTAATAAGTGATATTTGAAATGAACAGCCTTGGCTCTTTTCACCAAAACCCTCCTTTATAAAATCGGCACATTGAAGTATAATGCATCATAATATTCATATGTGACAAAAACCAGCAACAAGCATTAAGTTGTTCGTTTCTACCCTTAATCCCTTTCTGGTACATTTACAAGAGTTCTCTGCAGTATGTGCTCCCAGCTTGGGAAGCAAGGGAAGCATTTAGGTTCTTTTAAGTACCCCATCAAGAACCACTGTATATATCTGTGCACAAAGCAGCAGACAGCACAGGAAACAGCAGGCAGGAGGCCACTGACGGCCAGCTACTAAGTGGTCCTAGGTGGGTCCCAGGAGTCTGCGGGGGCCACCAGAGAGCATAACGCCACCTGCCATTAGGCTGTTTTGGGCTTTGTTCCAGGTAGGTGGTAGATTCTAGGGAGGAGAAGATTCTAAAGTGCCTTATGAAATGGAAAGCACAAAACACTGCTGAGGGATTGTTATTACAAGGGATTAAATGAGCAGATGAATTATTCTTGTGTTAGAAATAAGCATTTGGTAGAAAAGATTGCTTCCCTTGCAGATAACATAGTAGAAAGGTTAAGTAAACCCAAGGGATGGCTGATCTCACTAGTGCCTTTAAGAGAGAATGAGGGAAAGTGCTAGCCCTCATTTAATTTCATTTTTTCCCCACTCTTAACTGTGATGATTCCTAAGGGAAATGAGGATCAGCTCACACTCTGAAAAGAAACACACACACGACTCTAGGGGCTTTAGTTCTAAGACATGACCCACTCTTCTATAACCAACTCACAACGTTAATGAGGCTAAGATCAGCACATATTTCCTCTTTTCAAATATTAGATAACATTTTAAATACGAGGATATGCAGCATAATCCCTCGAGTAATATTAACTTGCTCTCTAAATGTAAGTCATTAAAGTGTTTCAAGATGCTTTTCCTCTGATCTGCGAAATGAATAGCCTTTGAACTACAGCTTTAGCCTGTGGGTCTTAGTTTCTGCTGAGACCAGGCTTATTGGAAAGACATCACTCCGGCCAGGTGTCTTCTTTGCAATTGGATCTCCTTATTAAGTAGCTCTCTTCATCAGCGCCAGCATTCAGTGTCTAATTTGAGCCCTGAGCAAGTGTCCTTCACCTTCATGAGAAGCACCTAAGCGGGTTCCAGCCGAGGCTGGTCAGACAAGCAGGAGGAATCAAGGGCGTGGCTCTACACCGGGTGTATTAGAGCCTTTCAGTGACCACTGGATAGATGGCTGCACCAAGTGTCGCCTGCTTTCTTTGCCTGCACTTCCGATGATGTTGGTGTCATTGTACTGTAGGTTATCTTAAGTTGCTAAGACACAGGGTTGAAACAACTGTAAGGGTTAGATGTCACCAGTGTGCTTGGGTAAGGCACAGAGAGAGCAGGAAGAGTGTTTCTAAATAGATCAGAAAAAATGGCAGGAGGGAAAGAAAGAAGATACACCTAACCAACTTGATTTTTACAGAGAATACCAAGGAGGTGGGGGCTGTGTCTTGTCGTTTTCATTGCAGTAACTTCCACACTTAACATAATGCCAGGTCCACAGGTGGTGCTTAGTAAATATGTTGGATGGATGGATGGATGGACGGATGCAGAGTGCCCTGCCATTATTATTCTAACTACCACCTCTGCAAACTAAAAACAATAACTTAAAAGTAGGTAGAACAGGGAAACGGTGCAAATTCAACTTATTTCATACCTGTTAGTCTGTGAATCACATTTCTTTCCCTTCTATCTCTGATCCAATTGAGAAATGAATTCAGAAATTAGATAGAGCTCGTAATACCCACTTTATAATTGGTAAAGCTAGATAGTGAGCATATTGTTTGGATCTGGACGTTAAGTGGGCTTGTTCCCTGATTTGAACTTACCTCCTCAGACTCAAACAGAGCATCTGGACAGCCCAAGTTATGGATGACCACATAAGAAACAGGGGAGAGGAGAAGACAAAGAGCCTGAAGACAGAGAAGACTTCCAAACAGTTCAAGAGTGAGGCCAGATGGCACCTGTGTAGGGAACACGTTTCCAACCTCCCCAGTCAGAGGAGCCAGTGAGAGTGGATAGAGGCAAGAAATGGGGTGAGGGAGAATATAGTTTGCTGTGTACTTTCTGTCCCTGTAGATCAGGCATCAGAAGTGAGACAAAGTGACTCATTCAGCACATTGAGGTTCACACTGGGCCCTTGGGGTTGGGCGTTTATTGTGCAGTTACTAAGCACTGTTGTCATTATTAGCATGATTCACGGTAACTATGGAGTAGCTACTCTTGTTTCATTTTATAGATGAAGATACTTGAGCACAGAAAAGTTTAGTAAGTGGGTTAAGATCACACAACTAATAAGTGGCAGAGCCAGGCTTCAGTCATAGACAGTGGTTCCTGAGCTCATGCTCTTTGTGACTAGTACGCCGAAGGATTTATCACCCAAATGGCAGTCTGAATAAGAGAGTAGGAGTACTTACTAACTTCACAATTACAAAGTAACACACTGCAAGGCACCAAGAGAGAGGAAAGTACAATGTCTTCTTTTTTCTTTTTTTTTTTTTAATCTCTTTTCCTATTGGAGAGTCAATTCTGGAAACATACAGGAGAAAAGACACATCTTCAGAGTGCTCATTTCGCCCTCTTTAATTTGTCTTCCGCACATTCATTTGGAGCAATATTATTAAAGTCAGGGTGTGGAGTCCCCGCGACTTTCACCCCAGATTACCTATATTAAAGTATGGAGTACTCGGAAAGCCAGCAGCTTACAGAGTTTGGCTTTAACCAGACAACTGAGAGAATGTGCTGGTCAGTGCAGTGTTTACATATAGGCTTTGTGGAGAGCAGTATGCAAAGTAACTACAGTGACTCAACGTGGGAATCCTGCCCTAAAGATAACTCATTTTGTTCAAGAAATGAAAAGGCACATACTGAGACACAAAATTGAGAAACAGTTATAAATCAATGCATTAGAAAGTACTAACCTGATATAGAAAGACAGATGATCGTATTGTATGGGGTTAATCAGAGAAACTTCACTTCTGATGTTTTCACAAATCTGAAAAAAAATATATATATAGTAATTGAAGAGCATTTAAACTTTCAGCTAGGGAACAGTTAATTTGAAACTTAGAACAACCCATCACCCCTCCTTTAGGGAGTTCATGTCTCCATATCACTCAGAACCGTAGTGGCCCATTCTTGGGTGCTGGCTGAGTACTTCTAGTGATTGCAGCAGTATCTGTAAATCTGAACATGATTTTTCCTACCAGAGTCCATGAAGAGAGTTTTTTAAAGCCCCTGGCCTGTAAGGAAATACCTTATAAGAGCTGAAGTACCATGGAAACGACTTGTACATCATTGTAGCCTGATTGTACATAAACGAATAATGTTAAGGAGTAATCTCTGAAATGCAGAATGACAGAGAAGTGCTTTGAGAAGTTCATACGTCTGTGGAGATTTTTATCATCTCCATATACATTTGCGACATGCCAGGTCTTGATTGGTCAAGATGAATAGGACTAATGATCCCTCAGAAATTCAAAGGCTTGGTATTAATTACTTCTCAACAGCTGGCTATATTTATAGTACTCCTGGAGCAAGTAGCTGAGGAAGGAAATGGCAGATTTAGAAATGTCCCTAAGCAGTTTACCCTCCCTTCCCAGAGTAGTAGCTACAGAAGGAAACAGAATAGAAAAATCTAGTTCAGAGTTTCCATATTGAAAGCCAGGATGGGTTCCTGTTACAGCAAAATTTGATTTGGTATTCACAGTATATATATTTTTCTCTCAACTTGTTGTCAACATTTCAAAAAGAGATGTCTTGGATGAGCTGTGAGGCAAGGCCAGGCTTCTTGAACTTCTTAGACAAAACAACATCTACGCTTCTGTTCAGAGCAGTGGTGTTCTTAGAACTTGCTGTGGTGACAGCAATGTTACTTTGCTGTCCATTACAGCAGCCACGAGCCACGAGTGGCTATCGAGCATTTGAAATGTGGCATGTCTGTCTGAGGAACAGAATTTTAAATTTTGTTTACTTTTAGTTAAGTTTCCAAAGAGGCTGTCATATTGAACACCACGGTTCTGACAACCAAACAGGCTCCGGGAGTTATAAGATCACAATAATACATGTCTGGGTTTTTTCTGGCCCCTCAGACAACAAAGAGGTGATAAGCATGGTTTTGGTTTTGGTTTTTTAATCAAAGCAACTTCCACGTGCACTGGATTAATGAGTCTTCTACTCCAGCTGCTCCTGAAATGCATCAGGGAATTTATCGGCCACTTTGGTTAACACATTGCCCACACATTTGGAGGACATTTGTCTAACCTCTCGTTCCTCCAGACTCGTATATCCAGCTACCTACCGTGTTTCCCCGAAAATAAGACCTAATCGGACAATCAGCTCTATTGTGTCCTTTGGAGCAAAAATTAATAGAAGACCCCGTCTTACATTATAGTAAAATAAGACCTGGTCTTATATTAATTTTTGTTCCAAAAGATGCATTAGAGCTGATTGTCTGGCTAGGTCTTATTTTCGGGGAAACACAGTACTACTTGACCTTTCTGTTTGGATAGCTAATAAACATCTCACACCTCACCTGTCCGAGATTTGGCTTTTCTCTGCCTCCTCCCCACCGGGCCCCATATTAGACACCTCTAATGCTCACCCATATCTGGTGACTCTCTCCTTCTGGGCTATTGGGAAGATTAGACCTCTCAACTTCTTTGTAGTTAGGTGAAGCTACCGGTAGAACTGGGGCTGCAGGTGGAAGTGGCACGTGTCATTTCCAAACCAAAGCATGTAATTGCTGGAGCGATACCGTGTAGCACTCTTCATGAGGTATGTGTCTAGGATCCGTTTCCTAGGTAAACAGACTTTCCTAGATAGACTTCCCTAATAAAGTCCTGCAGTACCATCCTGGAAGGCCTGGGCTCACACACATGGCCAAATTTATCTTTTAAAAATACTTTTTTTAAGTACTATTACTTTACATGAATTGACAGTGGGTTAGCATCAAATCTAAATTTCTCATTTGGTTTTTAATAATGTGAACCCCCAGGAGCCCAACCTTACTAACCAGGTCATCCCCGAGGCTTCCTGTCCAGAGGAATTTGCTCAGATAATTCCACTTGCTGGGAGTACTCTCTGCATCTGCTCCATTTCAGCCTTTCCACATACGCAGCTCCCCTTTCAGTCTACACTTCCCCCTCCCCACCCACCCACCCCTTCTTCCTTCTCTTTGATGGTGTGTTGTTTTTTTTTAATCCTGTGATAAATGGCTACTCTGCTGATCTCTGTCCATTCTTTTTCCACCAAGTCAGCTTCCAAGGGTATGAACAACTAATGAATTAACATGCCAGTTCTGAAAAGATTACTGGGTTCATATATTTGATTCTGAAAGTCACTTTATTGGTCGATTGTTACTGATGCTACTTAAATTTATCTGGATTTGCAGGTAAAATAGAGGTGGTATCCCTATAACATCTTTCTTACGCTCTTTGGCAAATGAAGTAAGACCATCCAGAATGGGAATAATCACTTGTTACTAAAGGAAATTACTCATCACCTGACAGAATTAGGATATTACCCCAAATATTTTACTGATCACCTTTAATGATTTTAGGATTAATAGGACAATAATGGATTAGAGTGGATTATGCTTTTATTCATTTTATTAATAATGGATTATGCTTTTATTCATTTTTCAGCATATCTCTCTTCATATGGATATTTTCTCTTTTAAAATATGTCAATATGTTTAAGTCATCTATATGAGCAAATCTAACAAGATAGTAAAATTAAGACCAAAAAGCATTAGTTTTCATAGCTTAATGACAGCACTTATCATGGAGTGGACCAGCTAAGAAATAGAAGAATATTTAACTTAATTTTATATCAATGAAAATGTCAAAATTTATTCAGATTCAAAACAGAGAGGAGGGGGAAGTCTTTTATTTTTAAATAAAATAATTCTAAAATTTAATTTAAAAATTTGGAGCATATTTCTATAGTTAAATGCAATCAAAATTTAAATCTCATTTCAATTTTTTATGGTATGGAAGAAAAGATGAAAGGATAGAAGGAAGCAAATCTCCTTTTTTTTTTTTTTTGGAGGTTTTTATTTAAAACCTTAGCAAACGATAGAGAAGGATATTTTATCTGCTTTTCCTTAGCAAACAATAGAGAAGAAAAATTTTATCTGCTACTCAAATTTAAGCCCAAGAATCCTCTTAATTAACTAGTATGCACTGTGATAAAAAGAAAAAACATTAAAAAGATTAAACTCCAGACATCATCCTTTGTGGAGCCTCACGACCAGTTTTGATGGTGGTTATCCTAGAAGTGTTCTTTCTCATTATGTTAAATGTCCTGTAGAGAATGGAATCATTTGCGGCTAAGTTTGTGATTGGACACAACGGTAGTCTTCCCTCCCAAGCCTGGCCCTCCACCAGAGGTGTTTGCCATCTCGGTGTCTGGCACCATTGCCCATCTAGCTGTTGACATTACACATGTGGGGGTCATCTTGGCATCTCCCTGTCATTCCCCACCAGGTTCCATTGGTTTTACCTTCCAGACGGATATCTTTCCAGCACAGTCTCACTTTATCTCTACTGTAGCTGCCCTGTCTCTCGTATGTACTCCTGAAGCATCCTCCTAACTGCTCCTCCTGCATCCACTGTCCCAAACCTTACAGTGAACTTTTAAAAACACAAATCTAATTATGTTCTTCCAGTGCTTAAAGTGGTGCTTTTCAAATAAAACCCAAACCCTGAAATGACTTATGTGATCTACCTTCTGCCTACATTTCCACTTTCAAAAACGGCTGTATCCTTTAGCATGAGGTTTACCAGCATGGGGGTATACACCAAAAATAACAGTGGCTTTAACACGACAGAATTTCTCTTTTGTAAATAGGAGATCCAGGGAGTGTGTGGCAGCTTCACAGTCCTCCAGGCTCTAGACTTTGATCTTGATGCTTTACCATTCTCATGACAGACCTGCTAACTCATGGTCTAAGATGACCGCTTCAGCTATACCATCACATCTGCATTCCAGCCAGGAGGAAATAAATGGCAAGTCCCCTTCCTTCAAGATCATTTTCTGAAGTTAACCCCATTACTCCCACTATGTCTCATTGGTCAGAACTTAGTCACATGGTCATACCCAGCTGCAAAGAAGACTGCTAGGGGCAGCCCTCTGCCGAGCTAAAATCCAGGGCATTATTGTTGAGAGGAAAGGAAGATACATTTTGGGAGCCCACTTAGCAGTCTCTATCTCAAGAACTAAATCCTTATCTCCCAGAGTAGCATGTGATTCAAAAATATCTGATACAGAAAAATCAAGAGATAGCACATAGCACATTATTAGAAATATGGAGGCAGATACTAGAGGAAATGGCTAAAGTTATTGAAAGTTGTTGCCTCCGGGATATAGGAATAGAGTGGGGCAGGGGACTGGATATGCATACTAAGCCTTGCAGTCCTACGTATTTTTTTTCCCATGAAGAACGTATTTGTTTTGATCAAAATTACAGTTTTTAAAGCCTAGGGATGTGAGTATATATATAAGGACTGGGTGAGTTTTCCCTGCAGAGCCCTTGAGGCTGTGTCTTTATTTCCCACCTTGCCAGTTATCTCAGTCTTTGGTATTTCAGCAAAGGTGATATACGTATGAGTATTGTCAGAGGTTGGAAGATTATAAGAATCAGATTCAAGACATTTGGCCATAGGCAGTTCCCCCATTTTTTTCTCTCATTAAATTAGGACACCTGTGTATAAAATATTGCTGAAGCATTAAATGTCTTTGACTTACGCATTTTGTTCTATTTTCCTGACCTAGACTGATTTATAAGAAGCTTGTTCAAGAACATTTTTCTAATTGGCAGCACTACTCCTCACTTGAAACCCTTTTCACCTGAGTGTTTTGCGACAGGGAAGGTAAATTGCAACCTGAAGGAGATTGCTTAATCAAAATATGCAGACACTGAGGCCCAGAATGAGAAAAAGGAGAAAAATAGAAGCTGCGGTTGTGAAATCCCATAGGCTGGCAAGATAATTCTCTGTTGATCCAAAAGAAAAAAAAAAATATATTTCATCTGAATGGAATATTGTGAAACTTGAGAAACAATTACCTGTTTTTCATGAGAAATACATCAACTCTTACAATTGCATACCTCAGTGGGTTTTGTTTGTTAAATATTTAGGACAAGAGGAGTTGTTGATGAGACAAAGATCTGAAAAGGAAAGCAATCATTGGGCTTGTATTTAATCACTTTTTATTTTCTCAGATCTCAATCATGTCATTATCTGGCTTTGGTGCTTACATAACTTAATTAGGGGAGTTCAGGCAGCGAAAGGAATAGAAGGGCAAATGAAACGCTGGCAATTTAAATGGATTGCCTGCAGATGCCAGATATGGATAGAGGTGAAGCCTATTAAGGACCTAATCCTAGAAGAAGCTCTTGACATTGATTATTTGTGAAAAGGAGATTTTTTTCTTACCCACATATGTGGTTTTATACACTTATGTCTGCAAACCTTAAACATTGGTACATCTCATCATCAGCTTGTGGAATTACTAAAACCAAGCTACTTTGAAAGAGTAGACAACATTATTAACTTTGGCAGAAAATGAAAATTTGGTCTTAATACACATGTGAAATTGAATTGTCTGTAGCACAAAGCTTTGGAGATTACCCATGCAAAATGAGAAAACTATTACATTTGAAATTGTCCTCTGTACAGTGAAAAGTAATTCTGCAGACTGCATTTTTACTACATTGAAATCCATGAAGAGATTGGCTCTATTAATTTAGATTTAAAGAGAGGCTCTGTATCTTCGAAAAATGGTAAATGAGATGGAAAATGTACTTTAAGGGGGGAAATGAGTTTCTGAAAATGCTGCAGCCAGGCTTCCTACTCCACGTCTTTGAGTCCGCCCTGAGACCAGGCAGCTTCAGAGGGAAGGCTCTATCTCCTGTGACAGGCATTTGGAACAAAAACATGCAGACAACGCCTCAATTACATATAACAGGCTTCGAGAGTAGGATAAGAAGCAAATGGAGTAAGGCCCAAAGCAAAAGCCATTGGCAGCTTTTACAGTATAGTTCCTAAAGTGGCTGGGTTCTTGACAGAAAGAAAAAAAAAAATCAGGCATTGAATCTGTTCTTTCAGATCTCAAATAACTTAATGATTTTCTTATAATCCGTGCCTGGAATGATCCGGTTACTCGACCTACTTCTTACACGAAAAATTATCTTCTATGTGAAGAGAAATGAATTTTACATTCTCTAGTCTTTGAATGTCTTTGGCTCACAGAAACAAACATTTCTTGTTTATTATTAAGTAAATTATTATTTGTGAAATAAACAAGTGACTAATCGGAACCATGTTTTATGACCTGTCATTTAACCATCAGGAAGAATACATGAACACAATAGCCAGAGTGCAACAAAGATTAATAATAAACGGGTTTAGAGTTCTTAGGGGGTCCCAGCGGTCCTATGATTTAGAGTTGTCGTGATGAGGAAACTAAGGACAAGTAAATGTTTGCCTACGTCTGGTTCTCAGAGCAGTTTGGTAGTAAAGCTGAGTCTAGAATAAAAATCAGCTGAACTGCCAGATGGTTAATCTATTTGTGGTGGCTTCTCAAAAACCAGTACCACTGAGAAGACAACACACCAAAATAACAGTCAGCTGTTCTTTCCTCATTTTTACATTATTTTTCCTTTTCAGGAATTGCTCTGCTTTACTTACATCTCCATGATGTGTTCGGGGACCCTGCCTACCTGCAGATGGCGCATAGCTACGTAAAGCAAGGTCTGAACTGCTTGTCCAAGCGTTCCATCACCTTCCTGTGTGGGGATGCAGGCCCACTGGCCGTGGCTGCTGTGGTGTATCACAGGATGAACAACGAGAAGCAGGCAGAAGATTGCATCACCCGGTAATCATGTTGCTTTTTTGAGGATTGTTATCTAGCCATCCTTGTGCATTAATTCTGTGTGTGTTAGCAAAAGAACATTTTAGTTCATTTCCTTTCCTCTAAGCAATAAATCTTAGTACTGTCATTTAGTCAATTCTCACATTATTCCTATGTTGCAGTTAAAGAATAACAATTATAATCCCTGTTTTATTGCAAGAGGTGATGACACTGACATGTTCCAGATCAAACATCCGTTTCAGTAACAAAAATGAGATCAGAAGCCTAATCATGTGATTACTAAGCCAAATTGCTATCCAAGATCAATACTTCGAAAAAATATGGTTCACTTCCTGCGGTGGGGTAAGAAAGGACTCCTAAGGGTACACAGACTGATTCAAAACAGCTTGTCTTAAGGACAAATGATACGCAAGTCCAGATTTTCATGTTTAATATAAATTAGGGCGGCCTACTAGAAGCTTGTAAATTATGAAAAATTACCAAACTTTTGTACTAATAAATTACAATTACTGCTTTACTAGAGCTTATTGAACACTCTGTCAGAATTCTTGTAAGAGATCTGGCTGCCACACAGCGCTGCACACGGTGGTGTTCGGTTCCCACTGAGCACACTAACATGCACAGTTACAATTCCTGCGTGGTTTTTGGTTTTGTTTTGCTTTTTAACAGACGTTACTTTTTAAAGCAGTTTTCAGTTCCCAGCAAAATTGAGAGGAAGGTATGGAGATTCCCTATGTGCCCCTTGTCCCCACACATGCACAGCCTCCCCCATTATCAGCATCCCCCAGCAGAGTGGGACAGTTGTTACGATCAATGACCCTATATTGACACGTCATTATCGCCCAGAGTCCAGAGTTGACAGTAGGGTTCACTCTTGGTGTACATTCTGTGGGGCGCACAACTTTATAACGACGTTTCCCGTCATTATGGTTTCCTGCAGAATAGTGTCACTGCCCTCCAAAGCCTCTGTGCTCTGCCTATCAATGCTCTTTTCCCTCCTCCCTCACCCCTGAAAACCGTTGATTTTTCTACTGTCTCTATAGTTTTGCCTTTTCCAGAATGTATCATTGGAATCATACAATATGTAGCCTTTTCGGATTGGCGTCCGTTCCCTTAGTAATATACTGGGTTCCTCCGTGTCTTTTCATGGCTTGATAGCTCATTTCCTTTTAACTCTGAATAATATTCCATTATGTACCACAGTTTATTTATCCGTTCACCTACTGAAGGACATCTTGGTAGCTTTCAGGTTTTGTCAGTGATAAGCTGCCCTAAACATCCATGTACAGCTTTTTATGTGGACACAAGTTTCCAACTCCTTTGGGTGAATACCAAGGAGTATGATCGCAGAATTGTACCGTTAGAGTAAGTTTAATTTTATCTTGAGAATATAGCATATAAAACACGCAGTTAAAAGTCTTACCTTTAGTAATCATCAGACCCAGCTAATGGTTTTAATGGTGAATTCAAATCCAGAAAAAATTAAAAAATGGAATACTTACTGTCTTACCCTAAAATGTAAAGTATTATTTTAAAGAGATGCTTTGAGCAATACTTGATTTTCAAGTATTTGAAAGATATTTGTTGCCTACTTTGAACTTCCCAAATTCAGGTAAGTTTGGCTGCAAAATAATTGGAATGCTAATCACCACCTTGTGTTAATGCAGGTCATAATGGAGGCAAAAAAAGGAAAGGTATTTTCTAAGACAGTGGTTCAAACATATTTTAATAATTGACAACACTGGAGTTAATGCAGTAATTGCTGTGCGTAACTTCCATAGAGCGGTGTTTGGTTAAAAAACTCATGGTAGAACTTCTCATTTCGAATAGTTTCCTTTTCAAAAGTAAAAGTTCTCTTTTTATATCTAAATTCTATACAATTTGATACACTTATTTAAAATTTGATAATAAATTCTTATCTGAGATATTCATTCTGTTTACTACAAGTGAGTTAGTATATAGTAAACATATTTTATTTTCTGAAGGTCTCAGTGTTTACTAAGGTTCCAGTTCTGCTATTTTAAAAAAGCTAATTTTTCTTAAATGTTTTTAAGTTCTTTAAAACTATTAGGAGTGTATGTGTATGATACTGAAGTAGAAAACAAAATGGCCCATAAGTGTTATCATCCAGATAACCCTATTGATATTGGGGGGGAAAAAGTCAAGCAAGATAGTACAAGAAAAGTAAAATCAATCTCTTACCACTGTGTCCCTGTCGTGCGGGAGATCCTGCTCGCTGCGCCATTTGTCACGCGGGGCGGCCTGCGGGGTCTGTACTCCCATTCCCCACATAAGAACGCAGGATGTGGCTAGGCCGAAAAGGAACATCGTCACCACTCATTCCACCAATGAAAAGCCATTTTCTAACATTCATTACTACACTTATTAGCAAATCCTCTGGTGAAGATTTCAATAAAGTTATTTAAAGGCCTAGTACATCTGAATGTTGGTTAGAGTACTGCAAATATAACCAATCAGTCCAGGGGGTGTGATTTTTGATACTTCAAATGTTAATTAACCCTTCCTAGTGTATAAAGTTAGATGAGATACATGCACAGGCACTGTTTATACTTAACTACTTTAAAAATAAATTTCCACAAAGACAAGAGAATTTTGTAATCAGAAGGGACTGTTCATTTTATAGATGAAAATTTTAAAATACAGAGATTAAAATACAAGTTTAGTGAGGGTTTAATGTCATAAGCTACCTGATGACGAGGGCCATTATTTGGTAGGGCTAATATCCTTTCATAATTACTCTTTTCTAGAAAACTCCCTGGCTCTTGCGTTATATTTTTTCAGTTTACTAATAATTATTTTGTCAAGTTTCACAAAAAAGTTTTAATACATTAAATGGTGTAGCATTTAATTTATAGGATAATTTAGGAATAACTGAGATGTGCTTTCAAAATTTCATATGGTAACAAAATCTAAAATTTTGGGCAAGAACATTTTTCCTACCTATCATATCTGCTGCTTCCCCCCACCCCCCAAAAGAAATAAAGGGAAAAATGGTTCATTCTCAGAGTTCAGACTAACAATATTGTTGCTTTCCTGTGCTCATCTCCCTCTGTGAACTCCACTTACTTCCTGGTTACCTGGGGCTTCCCTCTTTGGTCCTCTGGACAGAAATCTGCAGCTTTGGTTACCCCACTGTGCCATGTCCTTTCCACAATAGTGCCTGCATCTGGGGCCAAATGATGGGGCAGCTAGAAAGAGAAGTGAAGCAATGGGGGTTCACTGCACCTTCCTCGGACCACAGCTTCTTTGATCTGTGAGGAAAGGTCCCTCCATCAGAGTTTTGGCTCTTGTGGGCTACTGTTGACTTCACTTCTGCAGCCACCATGCTATTGCTGTGGCCTGGGGCATGAGAGAAGAGAGAATAGAAAAAGGAAAATAAAGAAAAACAAGGTGCTTTACCCACTCTCTTTGATATTAGGAGTTTCCTCTCCCATTCTTTCTTAAGACAGAACTAAAGGACTTCTGGAGCTCTCTTTCAGCCCGTTGGTGCCTTTATTATATAATAATATGTAGTAATAGTAGGTACAATATATTAAAATTTTAAAATAATATGAGATATATATATACATATATATATATTTGTGTGTGTGTGGTTTTTAAATGTACCATTTTTAAGTATATACAACTACTCGATCCCTTTCAAATTATCTTAGGCATGTGTTTTTCTTTTCAGGCTAATTCACCTAAATAAGATTGATCCCCATGCTCCAAATGAAATGCTCTATGGACGAGTGGGCTACATCTATGCTCTTCTCTTTGTGAATAAGAACTTTGGAGTGGAAAAAATTCCTCAAAACCATATTCAGCAGGTACCACGTTTGTGTGCTTTTTGGAGTCTTTTTAGGATCTCATTTACTATCTGCCTGAACTATTGGTTTTTATTTCTCCAGTTAGCACATCCCAAGTAGCTGGAAGGTGCATCTTGACCTCTGAAGGTCAGGCATGATCAGAGAACCAACAGCTTCGTGCTGAGTGCTGTTGGAAACACTGTAGAGAGTGACTCAGTAAGTAGTGCAGCCTGCCCCATTTGAGAGTTTAGAGACCCTTTCAGAGGAAGATGAAGGCCAGATTTCACCTTCCAGGTGCAGATGTCTCCTGCGGTACCTGAAGGAGTTTACGTTTTCCTTAGACAAGTGAATTCTTGTAAATTCTAGTGAAAAGAGTTCAAGATCCTTTATAGATAGATTACAGTCACACCTGCTTCTTAGAGTGCGGAATTAAACTGTGCCCTTCCATGACCTAAGACGGTGTCTGATTTGCTACATTCCCCAGGATATCTCAGCAAAAAGTTTCCCATCTCTGTCAGGACGGTTTTTACTCTGATTCTCTCCTTATTTTGGTTATTTTGGTAGATTTGTGAAACAGTCTTAACATCTGGAGAAAACCTAGCTAGAAAGAGAAACTTCACAGCGAAGACTCCACTGATGTATGAATGGTACCAGGAGTATTACGTGGGGGCTGCTCATGGCCTGGCAGGAATTTATTACTTCCTGATGCAGGTAAGAGGCGATGATGGCGAGATTTCAAAATATGCTTCCTGACTGGACAGCCTGGGGTCGGAAGACACAGGCTGATTCCATTGGCATAGTATTATCTATTTTTTCATCCCTCTGGACCACTGCATCATTCTCTTTGTAATCACGTGGCCTAGACAAACAAGGGTGATGTTTGCCAAGGCACTGTACTTTGAGATGCTTTTTGATTTGTAAGTGACTATACTTGCCTACTTGTCCAGACTAAAGTGTTTTGACCTGTATTTCTATATGAAATACTTTCTGTGCTTGTCTTCTCTTTCAGCAAATGCCTTGAATTAAGAAAATTATTCTACATTATAAGGCACAACCCAATGAAACAAATTCCAGGAATAGGAACAAAATCAATAGAAAACAAATGAGCATATATTGCCTAAGGCTCACTTAGAGAGCAAAGCTATGGAGCCTTTCCAATGGATTTTGTGTAACCTACCCGAAAAATAGCTGAATAGGCTACGCTCAACAGTTCTTAAGATCTAATACTATTGGGGGACATTAGCTAAAGTCAAATGGACTAAGGACAAATGGAATTTACTGAAGCCAGCATAATCAGAAGGGAGGTCAGAAGAGCACTTCTCACGAGGGCATCATTTCTGGGTCTTATTTAGCTCTCTTTATGGAGAAATTGGCACTTGTGAATAAAAAGAATTCATGGCAAAAGAAAATTGATTTTTAATGGTAGCACGGTGTCCCCCTCACCTTCTCAAAGTACGATGTGGCATAAAGAAAAGTGTTTCATTAATGTGTTCAACATGAGTGCTTGGACATGCATACTATTGCTCACTGGTTGAATAGCTGGCTGTAATAATACAAAATCAATGTCAGATCTGCCCTCTCACCATAGCTAAACAACGACAATAACGCTGAAAAACTCAAGGTTATTATTGCTTTTGAATGCAGAGTCACACTTTGAGGGTCAGTGGCAGTAAGAGACCAACTATTGTGTTTATTCTGCACTTCTCAATTAAGAGTTTTATAGTTAGAGGTTTTGATAATTTAAATTCCTTTATTTTTCTGGCATTTCCCCTCATTGGCTCTCTGTTTCCAGAAATAAATACAGATTCTTAAAAGTTTTCAGGAAAGGAGTGTTCAGTCTTTTGAAGTTTTGAGGTGAGTTAGAATCATACGTGTCAGTGACTGGATAAGCACATGACCTTGCATTGAAACAGGTCATCAGGAGGCATTGTACCTCTGCGTTCTTTTGTTCTCTGTAGTAAGAAATCTGGAAACCCAACTACTAAGTTTTCCATTGGCAGATTATTATCTATTTAAAATGATTTAATTTTTAATCCTAAAAGTCCGTTCCAGAAGGTACCTGTGTATCAGTAAAAACCACAACCTTTTTTGGCCATTTTGGATAATTCCTGCAATTTTTGAGGAAAATCCACTCATTCTACGCTAGCATTTTAAACTGAGCTTGACCAATATTCTTTGGATAAAGTGAAATCTATATGTGCCCTAAAGAACATAGCACACGTTCAGTGTCTGAGAGTCTTCCTGTAAGAATCGCCTAATTTCCTGCCACCTCAGCCTCCTGCCTATGCTTCACACCACTGCCCCGCCTCAGGCCCACAAGCCCACCCCCCACCTGGCAAAGACAGTACTGCTTTGAGTTTGTCGTTTAAAGAAGTGAGCAGTGCTTCAAATTAAGAACAGAACCAAAAGGAGAAACTAAAACTTATATCAAAAATGGAGGCTCATATGCCTTATGTCACAGTGTGCCCTATAAATCTGTACGTTTCTGGATCACAATCACCCTGCGAGTATCAGCCCCAAATCCTCTTCCAAAAGGTTTGCTCTAGAGTCGTGCCACAGTTTGGGGTCGTGATCCCAGGTCTCCTAACTCGTTAGCATCCTTTTCCATGGGAAACGTCACTTACTGCTTCTCGAAATGTAATAATGAAAGTTGCACTTGGTTTGTCTAATGCATCTCTTTGTGGCCATTCAAGTATGTTAAGGTATTAAAAACCTTAGAAAACTTCTCTTACTCTCACCTTCTCGAGCACTGACTTAGGAAGAGTATTTATGTGTATATAGATAACAGATATTGAAAAATAATGTGTACATACAGTCCCAAGATTTAACTGACCGCCTAATTTTAGCTTGTTCCAGTAAGTGAAAAAATTGGATTGGAATCCACTTCTTCATGATTTCCAGTTCCTTTCGGTCATGTTTTCTTTAAACCATGGTTTAAACATGGTTTAAAACTCATTCCTGAGGCTTAGGAAGATCTCTTTGCTTCAGCAGAACTAATAATGCCCTTTCTCATTTCTAGCCCAGCCTTCAAGTGAGCCCTGCAAAGTTACATAATTTGGTCAAGCCCAGTGTAAACTATGTCTGCCAGCTGAAATTCCCTTCCGGCAATTATCCTCCTTGTGTGGGCGACACTCGAGATCTGCTAGTCCATTGGTGCCATGGTTCCCCTGGCGTAATCTACATGCTCATCCAGGCCTATAAGGTACTGTGGATTTTCTTGTTTTATAAATTGGAAAACATACCAATAAATTCTTTAATTTAAAATTAGTTTTATACATAATCCTTAAAGGAGCAATAGATAAGTCACTTGTTGGACCTAAGATCACTTTTGCTAAATGGATTATACCTCATTCTTACAGTATCAGTCTGTATTAGAGCGGACGGGATTTCACAGAGCAGAAGACTGCTTCACCGACAAGCAGAGTAGCCAGCATTATAGCATCAGTAGCAGGGCCATGATGAGTATCCCAGGAGCTCAATTAAAAATAGAAAGAATTGGCCTCATGCACTGCTGGCGGGAATATAAAATGGTGCAGCTGCCATAGAAAAGAGTTTGGCAGTTCCCCCCCAAAATTAAAACAGAATTAACACATGATCCAGCAATTCCACTCCTAGGTATTTACCCAAAATAATTAAAATCGAGGATTCAGATACTTGTTCCACAGCAGCATTATTCACAACAGCCAAAAGGTGGAAACAGTCCCAGTGTCCATCAGCAAATGAATGGATAGACAAAATGTGGTGTATACATACAATGGAAGAGTATCAGCCATACTAAAGAATGAACTTTGATCCACACTACAACGTGCATGATCCTTGAACACATTATACGTTAAATAAGCCAGCTACAAAAGAACAAATATTATATGATGTGATGGTTAATATGAGGTATCTAGAATAGGCAAATTCACACAGGGAGAAAGTAGAGTAGAAGTTACCAGGTGCTGGTGCTGGAGGAGGTGGCGAGGAAGGAGGTGCAGATTTAACACTTAATGGGTACAGAGTTTCAGTTTGGGATGATCAAAAAGTTTTAGAAATAGATAGTGGTGATAGTTGTACGACATTGTGAATTTAATGTCACTGAATTTTACACTTTAAATGATCAAAATATTAACTTTTATATGATGTATATTTTACTATAATAAAAAAAATACCAGTGTCACTTATAAAAATACCTGCTATGGTAGAGTCATAATCAAAGAAGAAAAGGTTTTTATTTGAGGGGAAAAAATAGAAGTTAACCAAGATATCTATGTCTTTTGGTGCCAAATCTACAAGTTACAAATCTACAGACTGTAAATAGGCACTAGCCTCTAGTAGTCTAAATAAGCTTTTATTAGGTTTGTGCAAAAGTAATTGTGGTTTTTGCAATTATTTTTAACCTTTTAAACCACAATTACTTTTGCACCAACCTAATAGTATACAAATTTCACTTTGAGAAAGTTGGCTATAATGGAAAAACTTCTAGAACTGCCTCATTCTACTTTTAAGGACACTTAGTTTGCAATGAGATATTTAAACTGTCTGTTCAGAATATTTCTCAAGTCTTTCATCAAGATATAGAAGGCCACAAAAGATTGTAAAGGTGTATCTCTATTTTTCTGACCAAGTATAGTGCTTTATAACCAAATCAGTCTTCATAATCAGTTCTATAAACAGTTTCTTCTCCGGCATGTAAAGAAACTTTCTCATAGTGAAGGGCGTCGTTGTTACTGAGGAAGATAGCATGTGTTCTTTGAAAAGTGACTAACAATAACAGCAAGTTATTATCTAATGCAATGTCTAATGCAAGAAGAATGCTGCTTCACCAATAACACCCGCATGCACAAACACACATACACATGAAACTTAGACCATGCAGACAAGGTCAGGACCAGTTATGTAGGGGAGAAAACAAAAAAGCTAGTGAAGTTTTATAATTTCCCCCACCTATATAACTGGGAACAGTTGGCTCTGAATCTGTCTGGCTCGGAATCCCTTATCCTTTCTTGCCAAGTCACCTCCCTCTCTCCTCCCGTCAGGAAGATATGTCAATATCCTTTCTAATAAGACCACGTCCCTCGTCTCTACAGGTGTTCAGAGAGGAGCAGTATCTCAATGATGCCTATCAGTGTGCCGATGTGATCTGGCAGTACGGGTTGCTGAAGAAAGGGTATGGGCTGTGCCATGGCACCGCAGGAAATGCCTATGCCTTCCTGACGCTGTACAACCTCACGCAGGATATGAAGTACTTGTATAGGGCCTGTAAGGTAGGGATCAGAACTGCCGAAAAGAAAGCACCTTCTCCCGGGAGGTTATAGAAAGGTCTCTAGTTAATTTGATTTAATTAATTTCTTTTTTAAACCATAGGTCTATAGAAAAATAACTGTTATTTAAGAAAAACCTTCAAAAGCCATTCAATTGAACTAGCATTTTTTAAAAGAGGACATATTGCTACCCAACAGCATTTATGAGGGGAAAAGAAGGATGTAGGGTGGTTTTATTCCTTCCTTTCTTCTATGCTAACCTTGGAGATATGTACCTCAGAAGCTCATTAAATTCCCCCCATATTTTGTACTCTTGCAGGCCATCTGTTTCTCTGCATTAACGCCTTTTCTCTGCCTCAAAGATAGTTTTTGATTTTTCAGAGTAATTTTTAGGGACAACTCTATCAACTTCTGGGGGTCTGTGGAATTAATCACTATAGTAATTTAACATGTTCTCATTTTCAGTTCGCTGAATGGTGCTTAGATTACGGAGAACATGGATGCAGAACACCGGACACCCCCTTCTCCCTCTTTGAAGGTATTTTTCACACATTACTTATTTGCCTTATAATTGCAGCATCTACTTCTCTGCTTGATAATTAATATATTTGAATTGAAGCTTCATCAACAAATTAATTTTATAGTCATTTCTTAAACTACTTCTTTATTTCCTAATACAACAACTCAATATTAAAAATCAATCAACACACGGACTACAACAGTTGTAATACCAATAGTCATAAAGGTGACTACCACTTATGGAGCTAGGCACATGCTGAGCGTTTTGTACATGCCATCTCAGCCAAAACATACAGATGTCATCCTCATGTCACAGATGAGAAGACCGGGGCTCAGACTGCTGAGTGGCCCGTGGTGCTGACACATGGTAAATGGCAGGGCTGCGCCTTGGACTGATCTGGCTTCTTCTCTCCCTCCTGTCTTCTACCTAGACGAAGAGGCTGTACACCTCACTAGTGATCCCCTCTGATACTGAACTTCAGGGAATATAAATAGAGGCAGATGCCCATTTCATTTAAATCATTGCCATTATTATCATAATGTTGATGCTACAACAGGAAGCCACTCTGTAAAATGGAGTCATTTGGTGCAATAACTTTCATCTCTTTCTCTTCCTTCAGGAATGGCTGGAACGATATATTTCCTGGCTGACCTCCTAGTGCCTTCGAAAGCCAGGTTCCCTGCATTTGAACTGTAAAAGGAAAGCCTGCTCCCTGCAACTTACTGCATGACCCTTTCTGTGTATCAAACCTGAGCTAAGTGCTATCATTGCTTTTCAAGGAAAGAGTCAAATTATGTACTTGATTTAGTTGGTTTTTTTTTCTAGAATTTGTCTTTAGTTCAGATCCTTTTCTTTATCGTTTACTTTTTATTTTAAAATATCCAAGGGAATTTTTTAACTTCAGTTTCTTCCTAAATGGAGGTGGTCAATATGTACAGTATTTTGAGGGCATATGTGTATATATATTTCAGAACTTGGAAGAAATCTTATCTCTAAGCTTATGAATATAACCATCTGTTACTGTTCTAAAATGCTTAAAGGAAACTAAATACAGATAAATGAAGATAAATATATGATTATTGTTGGACATTGCCCTCTACCTCTGCTCTTTAGTATTTTTTCTCCAATAGGACAATTTTATGAGTTTGCTTTTCTCTAAGTGGTTGATTATGAAAGGGGACAAAAGTATAATTATATGCTTCTAGGATAAAAACTGCAAGAGTTGCAAACTGGGCTAGGGACCTAAATACCGTTTTTTCAAACGCACAATGCTTATTTAAACCAGAGATAAACATACTTTCAAATTTTCCTCTTTTTGCTAGGAAAGCATCCAGGCTCTAGCCAACATTTTTATCAAGATTAAAAAAGATAAGCTAACAATAATAGTTTACTGTTTTCTCTAAAATAACCTAGTGTGTTTTGGAACTGGTATAAGTAACTAGGATTAGAGTCCATCCACCCTGTCTGACTGGCCTTCTCTACTTTGACTTACTTATTTTGTAATAACTATGCTTTAGTGCTGACTGTTTGATGCAAGCCATATTTTCCTTCCTGTTAATCTCTGGACAGTGGTCTTTTCACTAAATAATACAGCACTCTACTTCTCTTTAAAAGGAAGGAAGGTTGATGATGATGATATATATATATATATATATATATATATATATATATATAATATATATATATATATATATATGTAATCAATTGACTTGAACAAAAACACTAAGCTTTTGATTGAAATCCAGTGATGTTTGGAAACAATGGAGTCTGCCTGTTTGCATGTGTTAGGCTTAACATTCATCAGTTTCTCAGCCCTCAGAATCCAGTGTTTACATAGTAGATGTAGAATCCCTGTGCTTCAAATTCTGTACAAATGTTTTGACTCGGCAGCTCACACTCCTCCTCCTTCCATCAATGCCCTTCCAGGCTTGTTTTGTCTTTTCTGTATGTTTTCACTGATTTTAGAACATTTTACAGCTTTCAAAAACGGTCTAAGACTGTAAAATGTGCCTATTTTATGGCTCTCTCAGTCACAAAATGTGCTATTTTTATTGGAACTCTGAACCAAATGCTCACTAAGTATATGTTGGTTCCTGTGTGTAGCAGTCCCCTGTTATGTTCTACTTGGCATCAAAATCGCTAATCCTATTGGAAATTGACCGTGTTAAGGCTACCAACAATAGGATGGAACAAAACAGCTCACTGCTCAAATCCTAGGATTTACTTGTTCCTCTGTGACTTGTGCTAGTGGGAGACAACCTGGTACCTCTCCGAGTCTGAAGTGCTGCTGATAAGCCGTGTACAAGCTCTGCCTTTCTCGTGAACGGTGTCAGCTTTCTCAGGAAAGCTCATTTGCCTTCGGCTATGAAACAATAAAACCCATTTGGTTTAGTTAAATGTCTTAACTGTACTGTGCCAGTACTTTTAGCTCCTGTAGTTCCTAACTAAGGGGAAAAGAAGAAAACACATGTTCTTTTAGCCAGAGGAGACCTGCTCATACAGTGTGTCTCCAAACACATCTGGATTAATTTAACCGCAGGAAGTCTTCAAGGGAGGGAGAAGAACATTTTTAACAAGATTCTTGTTAATATTTGGATTACAATTTGGCTACTGTCATCCATTAACAGATTCATCGATTAAAACACAATTCAGGTTCCATTTTGTCTTTGGCTTTAGGACTTACTAAATTGGCAGGATTTTATATTTATACCGTTGTTGGGGTTTATTTTTATGCTTAAGAGCTAAGAAAGTTTGATAGAATTTTAAGCTTAGGCAAAGGCCAAGACCAGTGCCCTAACACCATTGTAGAAACTGAAAGAAACTTTCACACTACCTTTCTTAGTTTTACAAAGAAGAGGCATCATTTCAGTTCTAGTTCTGTTGTTTCATTTTTCCCTCATATTTTTCTTTTTGGTAAAAAAAAAAAACAACTTTGTCTCTCAGAAAACTCAGTAGTTTCTCTCATCTCCATACAAAGACTAGATAGTAAAACCTTAACAGCTTCTTGCAGTGTTCATTTATCCTGTCATATGTTTCTGTTCATGTAGTTATGAAAAATTGCAGTAGTTAACTTTTCATCATAGAAAAAATATGAACATTATCAGAACTATTTTCATCAGTCTCATTGGGCTTTGGTCTCATTCGAGTTGTCAGTCTTTAATCCTTAGAGTCATTTGGCTTCTTTTTCTTCTTTGATGTCAATTCCAATTATTTGGCATCAAAAGCCTTCATGGTAGGCAGAGTGTCCGTTGAAAGTGGATCCAAGGCCATTTTATCTCCTTATTACCACTTCCCTATGTAACCAAATTGAGAGAGCTCCTCTGCTCCTATGTCCTCAGGCTAATTTGTGTCTGGTCTTATGATGCCCTGCCTTCTGCTAGGTGACTTTGAAATACAAAATGTGAAGAGTGAACATTTAGTCTCCTACTTCTTTGGCTACTAGTACTCAACTACAGTCCTTTATTACTCATACTGAATTCTGATTCCACTTCTGCTTCTCCTAAATAGGTCAGAGCACCCCATTTCTGTATTGCTAAGCTGTAAAACTGTTTCTCCCCTATAGGGATAAAACAAAGTGTTTGGGATATTCAGGGAACCCACCCAATGTTATATTACCATTTTTTGGGAAGGGTTGGGATCATATGTATTTCTGTGCTCCGTAAAGGATTTGACTTACTGGTTTTCAATAAAATTTATTAGGACTATACATTGTCATGTGCTTTTTGTTTGCTTTGTTTTAAACTTAAGAAATATTGGCTTTCAACAGTCAATGATGGCTCTTTCTCTATACACTTATTCCCTAGGGTTTGTTCCTGTCTTTTTCTTCATTGTTGGGTCAAACAAAATTTGTGGTACTTTGTGAAAATAGAGATGTATTAGAGGAAAATATTTTTAAATCTGATCATTATAGAATTAGGAAGAATCTACCAGGCTTCAAGCCGAACAATATATTATACATATAAGAATCCACCCTGTGGTTAATAACTAAAGGCCTAATTCCAGAAATTGATTTCCCCACTGACCAATTCTGAGTGGAATTTTGAAAAGAGGAGGAGATGAAATGAGGCATAATTATAAAATGTATGTGCAAAGGTTGGAAAGGAGTTCTGCTGAATCACCTGGCATGGCTTTGTATCTCTTATTTTCATGACACAGCTATGTACTATCACTTAGCACATCAGAGATCTGCCAAATTATAATATAAAGTACTTGTTTTCATCCCTGAATTAGATTTTGTCCTCTGGTGCATATGATTAAAATGCTCTTTATACCCTTCGTCTGTTGTCTGAATGGCTCATAATACTGCGAATAAATGCACATTTTTATTTTGCTCCTTTCACTGGATGAAGGTAGAGATGGTGGTATTACATCGTTAGACGTGGGCAGTGAGGCACAGAGAGGACTGTGCCTTGCAGAGGCCACCCAGACTCCAAAGGGATGCCTGCAGGTACCCCTACTCACTCTGCATGAGCTTACATTCCAGTCGGGAAGACCAGCTAGCCCTGTCCTCTGATTTACCACTCCCTGGCTCACCTTCCTACTGGAAGAAATATAATGACAAGCACATTAAATCGCACCACAGTTGTAATTTCGTGAACAAACAAAACTTGAAGAAGTCATTTGTCTCCTGTGACTTATCCGTACTAGTTTGATTTATTTTTTCCTGACTCTCTTCTTCTCATTCTCTGTGAATAGAATAATAATTTTTGTGTCATTTCTATTTCCCTAGGTAGTTCCCACTGTGGAGTCGGTGTCATTAAAAGTCTCATGTATTCTCTACTCTTATAACCATCATTTAAACTGAGAACAGCTTAACAGTCAGTCCCCTGATAATTTGCTTTCTCATTCTGTTTCTCATGCAGACTCACCCTCTTCCTTCTAAAGCTGAGGGTCAATTAACAAAACGAGAGAACCTTGGCTTTTTTACAATGGAGAACACATTGGCTTCATCAGTCATATTACGTGAACTATTGAAACACTATTTTCCAGAAAGCCTGTGCTAGTACATCCTCGGGGACTTACTGGGCAATTCTGTGAGTAATGGGAGAAAGCAGCGAACACAGTAAACCACGAGGTGAAATCATGAGAAGAGAGAAACGGATCTTAGCAGGACGGCTGCTCGTAGTCAACCAGTTTAATTTCACATTTCTACATTATGTTAACTTTTCATCCACATGCAGATTACTACCACGGTGACATTAAATCTGCAACTAATGTCCTATCAGTCTACAAATAAGTGTTAGAGAAAGCATTTGTGAAGCATGTAGTCATTACGTGGAGAAAGGCGGGATTCTTGAGAAATCAGTTTATAAAGTAATGGCACAGTTGCCTAATTTCTCTTCTCTGATGGAGCTGGGATATTAAGAAAGGCATGTGTAACCCCCAAAATACTGATGTGGCTCATTGTGAAAGTTGATGGTCAATATTGATCTCTGAGGATTCAGCCTTCAGGAGTTAACATATACCCGCTGGCTGGTATAATCCAGACTGCTGGCACTGTCTGTTTCTGTGGCTGCAGACATGCCATTTTATTTCATCATGCCATGAGCAATGCTTTAAACCCGTTTTATCCCTGAAATTCATTGAGCACATGTATTTGTGTATGCAAGGTGTTTGGTGAGCACTGTGTGTGTGAGATGGACATACTTATTCTGACAACTCAGAGTCTGGTGAAGAGAGGTGATGAGATGAGCAATTACAAGGAAATGTAGTCTAATATTACTGGTAACCCCCCCACACACACACCTACTCTTTTCCTTGTTCCACAAATTTCAACAATGCCCAGGGCTCTTGTGTGACCTGCGGTTTCTAGCTATATTGGCGTTTGGAGATATTGGCGTTTATAATTCTACAGGGAGGAGACTTTAAAAGCCACTCAGCCAGCCCAGAAGCACTCAGTTCTTTCATTTGGGCCACCTTAATGATGGACGAGGTGCAGGAAAATTTGAGGACAAAAAGTCATTTTCCCCCAAAATTATTTCCACTCAGTTGGCTCACTTCTTAAAAACTCCCAGCATTAGCATTATTAATGACGATCCATTTCCTTCAGGAATCCTGTTAAAATACATATATTTTCAAAGAGAGAGTTCATCAGCCTTCTGTTAGTCATTCGCACCTTAATGACTGGTTCATGGTGCACATAGCAATTAATTAGAAAAACTTCAATCCAAACAATATTAATTGTGCTGCTAGAGTATGTTAGGTATGGCATATCACTAGCTTAGGTAGATAAGATGATTTCTGCTCACAAAAGACTGTTTAAATTTGGAGATAAATATGAATAGGTAATTTCAATATGATACGGAACCTTACCAGGACTGGCTTTTGGTAATGGAAGGGAAAAGAAGTGTATGAGAGTCAAGGAAACTAGTTAAGAAAAAAAAAAAAATTGAGGCCAGGGCTTCTCAAGCGTTATGTGCATACACATCACCTGGTGATCTGGTTAAAATGAATCTAAAAGGCTGTCCGGTGGGGCCCGAGATGCTGCATTTCCAACAAGCTCCCAGACAATGCCTGTGCTGCTGTCCACAGAGCCTACTTTGTGTGCGGTAGGTCTAGATAAGCAATCCAGCATGGAATCCTGGCTCAGTGGAGAAGAAGGCAGGAAAGTCAGGAGTTGGCTGATGAGTCGAAAGGACTGACTGATGTATGTGAATCAAAGCACAAGCTCTAGGAGCAAGGGATCTATCAGCTGGAGTCATTGGAGTCTGCTTTCTGAAGACATATGTGGGGACAGAGTCCCAGAGAGCAGTTTCCAGGCTGTTGACCTCAGGTGAAAAGGTGCTGGCTCGGGTAGTAGATGGCTGTCAGCTGTGGCTAGTTGGCCATCAGCTGTAACCAGTTAGCCAATTAGCCACTGATATAACTGCCGTGGCTGCATTGGTTGGTCAGTCGGTTGGTTGGCAGGCAGAGAAGCGGACAACAGGTTGCAGGTCGTGTGGATCCAGCCTCCAGTGAGACTGTAGTGCCACCAGTGAGATGATAGTGGTATGACTCCCCTATCTATGGCTCCGTAGCTGTTCCTCTTTGGCCTAGCCATATCCTGCGTTCTTATGTGGGGAGCGGGAGCAGAGACCCCACAGGCCGCCCTGCATGACACATGGCGCAGCAAGCAGGGTCTCCCGCAGGACAAATGGCACAGCAAACAGCATCTCCCGCACGACAAATGGCGCAGCGAGCAGGGTCTCCTGCACGACACATAATTCCCTATAATGTCAAGGCAATACGGTCTGGAGGTGATCAGTTTCCTGAGGTGGTGCTTGTAGTGAGTGAAAGAAATGGACTTGGAACAAATATGTGTTTCTAATCTTAATGGGAAATTGCCAAGGGTTTGGAACCTTTTGCAATCTGAAGTGACATAAGCTTCTGGTAATATGAGAATCAAATGGAAGATATCTATACTAAGTAATTAATTTGAGTCATCTGGAACCATCAAGTCTTGTATGAGGAAAATTAGAACCCTCGGTCCCTTGTTTAGAATTTATAAGAAGCCATGAAGCCATGATTAACCAGCCAACTTTTTAAAGGTCTTTAAAAAACAAAAACAAAAAAAAAAACACAACAGTAGATCAATCTCACTTCTTTTTCCAATTATGTTTTCTTAGAATTTTCTGAGTTATACATGTACACTAGCTGTGTCATTTGCCCTCATTGGCCATCATCTGTCATTTGCCATGTTTCCTAAATGAGAATTTCATAAAGTGATATGGGTCAAGAGTTCCTCAGAGGTCATTTATCCATGAACACCAGTGCTTACAAACTGGGCTGACCCAGGAAGCTTGGAAACTTCATTAGAAGTAGGAAAAACCCATTCGTTCTCCTAACTTGAAAGGCGGCTACAAGTGAGTGCGGTCATACTCCCACTCACTTAAGTCTGTGCCTGGGTGTTCTGTCCTGGGAATCAATCCATGTTGAGATGACCGACATAACCAGTGCCTTTTCTACCACTTCTAACAGGGGATGCAATGCACGTACGAGTATTATTCTATCTTTCACTAGTTCATACCTGCCCAGTTAAAAATTGTGTTACATTCATATATTATTAAAATATATTAAAAGACCTTCTTGTAGGTCTGGCTTTAATGGCCTTTTGTTTCCTTGACAAAAGCCAAATTTATCATCTTTGTTACTTCTCCCTCCCTCAAGTTGCCACTTCACCTGAATTTCACCTGAATTTCTTTTTTGTTGTTGTTTTTGCCTACAGAATTTTTATTTCTTTTTCTGACAGCACTTGAAATGAACCTTTTTGTGTCCCTGTATTACAACTACTATGGGGAAGACAAAATAATATCTAGATATATACAGTCGCTGCAATAGTGTCTTAAATATAGAAAGATTTAAAGAAATGTCATAAGAAAGAAAATCCTGAGTGTCTTAATTCAGTGAACGGTGTTGCCGACTACCTTGGGTGTTGCCCAAGCCCGGAAAGGTAAATTCACATTCTCAGACTGTTCTCGGCGTGCAGTTTCTGGTGCAGCATCATTTACGAGCTTTGCCTGGAACTTGTTAGAAATGCAAATTCTGGGGCCCACTCAAGACCTACTAAGTCAGAAACTCGGCTTTAACAGTCAGTCCTCCAAATGATTCTGATCACAGTCAAGTTTGAGAATTCAAAAACAGTGAGGTTAACATTGTATGTTCTGTAGACATTTCAAATTGGCTGATTTCAATTTACTGTTTTCCTGTTATATTTTATAACACACACACACACACATTTTTGTAGGCCCATAAAAAAATTCCCTAGTACAAATATAAAAATACTATGTGGTGCTTAATGGGTAAATGATACTGCTCTGGTGTAATCCCTCCACAAAGATCTTCTAGGAACAATGAGTACAGCATAGTCCTGTTGCTGCTGAAAAAAGAAGCACTATGCATAGAATACTTCCCAAAATAACCTGTTTAGATACATGCCTTCCCCACCAGACCTGTGTTCCTTGTAGGGGCCCTGTTCCAGTACTGGACCACTGTGTCTATAGTGTCTAACGCCTAGAGGGCGTTCAGAAAAGTGGTTAAACCACCAAACTGAAACACGGTTCCACTAGCTAGAGCAATGGACGTAGGAACCTTTACTTAGATTTATTATATGCTGGTTAATGATCTGATGTTTAGCTTAGTTCTGTTCTCTATTTCATTTACTACAGTTTGGCTTGATTGGTTTAATTAATAGTAACCACCTAGTTAGTAAAACCTGAGCATTACTGAATTGGTAATATAATGAAAAACAGATTTTGTCCAGCAGATGTCAGTAGAGCTCAGTTTAATAATTTCAATTGTTAACGAACTTGAAAAATTAATAAAGATGATGGGAGGGAAAATACTGGCACCCAAAATAGCATTTCTCTGTTGACATTTTAGGAAATGGCATATACATCAAAAAATCCACGTAGTAATTCAGATATATTGGAAATGATGCAAGTATTGACTTCAAAACAAACATGGCATTAAATGGTCAATTTCTTCCACTTAAAACTTTAGAGCAATTGAAACTGGATGTCAGGTTATTGTTAACTAAAGCGAAAATCGTAAGAGATGAGGGGAGTGCAAGACTGGATATATAAGACTATTCAAATAGGTATTGTGATGCCAGTTGAGACTGTTTTCTGAAAACTAGAACTTTTATTGACTTTACCACTTATTTAGACCTCTCTTCTTTCTCAGGAGTAATATTAAACTATACTTTCATGGTTTTAAAAATACAGAGATCTTTCCCTGGCTTTACAAGGGGAGAGGGCAAAATAAAGGGGAGCTCAAAAGTGTTATGGTTTTGGTTTTATTGAAAGAAAATTCACTTAAAATTCACCAAGCCTGAAGTGTTTTGAAAAACACTGGTGAAGCCATCACACTGGAAAATTATTATAATTATCGTTAGTATTATTAGGTTTTTCCCAGTTCTGAATATCTAATTTGTACCTAAGAAAACTTAGCTCTTTCTAACAAGCCTGGAAAGGCATATCTTTAGCTGGAAGAGTGTCCTGGAATCAGGCCTTCTCTGTCTGTCCTCTCTCTCTAGGCTCCTACCCCCTCAACCCCCAGTGTTCTCTCTGCACTCCCAACCACAACAACCACACACCTTCCACTCAGTGCCTTGAGGACACATACATGAAATCCCACCAAAGGACTTTGGTGGTGGGGTCCCTGCCTAGAGGTCTCACGGGGCTGCTGCAAGGATAGGGCAACAGTATGGACACAAGATGGATTATCAAAAGGCCTTCAGGTTTCCTGCCACATTTTAACTAGGGCAGGTCCATTTTCATCGAGAGGCTATCAGCCGGAAGTAAATGAAATGGCTCTTTTGATGTTCAGTCCCCTCCAACATACACATACACATACACACACACACACACACATACACACACACACCTCAATCTCAAAGCTCTATTACAGTCTTCATGTCCTCCTTTACTCTGTCCCGTCCTCACTCCCACCAAACCACCCCTTGCCTTAAGAGTCCCCAATGCACCATTCACAGTGGATAAGAACTTTTATAAAAATCACCTTCCTCTGCAGCAGCCCATTTACTGTACTTTGAAATTACCATATCTTAATGAGGAGAAAAGAAGTTTATATTCTCAGCAATATTAGAGGATTAAAAAAAAAAGACAAGAAGCAACTGACTTTTATTAATAACTTTGCTGGGAAGTGGCAAGGCAACATCTGGAATACTTATTATCCATTTGGCATGCTGTTCATCTCCATGGGTAAGATTCAACATGACAAGCTCTGTCAAAAGGAAATAAGCTCCATCTAGTTAAATTAGAATGATTAGGGTCATTTAGACGGAGGAAGTCTAATCTGTGTGGCTCTGGAAATTTTATACAAACTGGAATACCTAAGTATTTAATCTTCCCTGAAGCTCAATTTAAAATTGCATAGAAGAGACTATTGCATAGATCTATAATGAGATGAGACATATTAGAAATTAATTTAACTATTACGGCACCATGAGCATGTAGCCCAAGAAATCCAAGAATGTTTCATTTGCAGTTTGTACACAGTAATAGAAGAAAATGCTTTGCTGCAACTCATTAACCATTCTAGTGTTGTATGAACTCTGTAAAGGGAAACTGGAGTATCCACAGAGAACTTGAATTTTTCCTACTGCTTTTGAAAAATTCTCCTACCAAACTTACACTGTAAAGTAAATGTTGACAGAATTCAATTCTAACCTTACCTTCTACAATGTGAGAACTCAACCTTTCTGGTGTCATGGACCCCTTTACTAGCCTGTTGATGGCTATGGATCCCTTCTCTGAATAATGTTTTATATATAAAATAAAGTACATAGCATTTTTGTTTTAAATATGTAAATAACTTCAATATGTAGCATTATAAAGGAAATCAACTGTATTAAAATATAGATATCAAAGTAGGTTAAATGTGTGTAGTATGTATGTTTCTTAGCACATATAATAATAAAATCTAGTGATACATTATGGAATCTAAAAAATAAAATAAATGAACAAACAAAACAGAAACAGACTCCTAGATACAGAGAACAAACTGACGGTTGCCAAAGGGGTGTCGGGTTGGGGGCTGGGTGAAAAAGGTGAAGGGATTAAGAAATACAAATTGGTAGTTACAAAATAGTCGTGGGGATGTAAGAGACAGCATAGAGAACATGGTCGCTAATGTTGTAACAACTATGTATAGTGCCTGGTGGGTACCGGACTAATCTGGGTATCACTGCATAAATTATGTAAATGTCTATCCACTATACTGAACACCTGAAACTATTATAATATTGAATGTCAACAGTAACTGAAAAATAAATAAATAATTTTTTTAAATCTAGTGGTATATCTGATAACAACCATAATTTGCAGTAATGATGAAAAGAAGTAACTGCTGTCATGTGGTATAAAAATATGGATGATTTCTATGGATAAAGTCTCAGGCAGTGCAGATACAGCGGTTTGTTGCCTATGTTAGTAACTGAGGGAAATGCTTAATTTCAGTTAGAATTTGGTAAAAATTAATGTGATTGTTTTCCATCCATGTTTATAGACCACCAAACCTATGTAACATCCCCCAAGGGTTGGTTAAGCATTCTAGTTCTATAGTTAAGTAGAGGGTATGATGCTATTAAGACTAAGGGTGGTCACTGTAGCATCTGGCAGGTTTTGACAACAAAAGTAGGATGCAAAGGGCGACTGGCGATTTCTTCGTTAGCTGACTGACAGACCAGACACCTAGGGGGACTGGATTGTTCATCTGGATCACAGCAGAACTACCTAACATCCACTTCACTTTGTGCCGTGCTGCCAGACACATAGGCCCATCCCCGACTTGTGAGAGGACACTGATTCTAATTACCTGGTTTAAAGAACTGATCAGAGTCCCCAAGTCATTTGGATAATTCGGTATCTTAGGGTACTCTCTTATTCGAAATATCATTTTCCCCTGTAATGTAACAGTAATAAATCTTATAGTTTCTTATAAATGCTTTATGACATTCTTTAGCATAAAGAGCATAGCACTTTCCTTGGAAAGGTTGTGTTTCAACTCAACATTTTTTCAGTGCTTATTCTGTGCCAATGCCATGAGGGCTGGGTGCTGGGGAGCCCAAGCTGAGTAAGACTTTGGCACTGTCCTGCCTTTAGAGAACTCATAAACTACTGTGAGAATCAAATGAGTAAACAACTAAATCCCACATCAAGCTGTCATAGTATTACCAAGTAATGGGACTGCAGAAGAAACCGTCCTTCTGAGGCTGGAGGAATAAAGATTGCAGAGAGGAGAGCCAGGGTAGTCATCCTTAAAATAAAGAAAAATGTGGAAAACAAGGAGGAAAGGCCAGACCAGTCAGGGGGGGTTGGTACATGCAGAGTCCTGCAAAGACATGAAAAGGGTTGGCATGTTTGAGGAAAAGGTATAGAGAGATGGGAGGTAAGTGAAAGGACATAGTTATGAGAGGGGCTTGGGTTTCTTGTTCAGCAGTTTGGATATTCTCTGCCTGGGCATGGGTTATCTAACCCCGCATCGTCAGAATCACCTGGGAACCTACTGCGGGTACATAGTCTCTGACCCCCTACCAAACCCGTACTGACTGAAATCTGGGGATGCAGCCCATCAATGTGTGTTGTAAGAATTCTGATTTATGCTAAAATTTGAGAACCACTGTTGTCCATCATGGGGAGCCATGTCACAAATGATAGGTTCAAAAAAACCATCAAACTGTAGAAAAACCCTCCTATCTTTGGCAGAGTGAACTGATAAGGCTGGGTTTGCAAATGGAAAGATTACTTGTGCATCCACATGGAAGACAGGTTGGAGAAAGGAAAGTCTAGATGCAAGAAGACCATTGGTAGGCCATGCCATATCTCAGGAAAGCCCTGGCAAGGACCAGAACCCAAGAAGTGGCAATAAGGATGAACAGAGGGGATGAACTTGTGAGAATGGGGGAGGGGAGGCAGTTGTGCGTGGGAATGAGGGAGGGGTAATGTCAAGAATGCCCTATTGCTTCAGCAGCTGCCTTGAAAGGCTTGCTTAGAAGTCCTTTAGCATGTCCAGCCCTTGATAGTACAACCAGAACTCACATTCCAGGCTCTTTCACAATTGCAGTTTAGAAAAGGAAGACATAGGCCCACTCTTAGTGATTCATAGCGCATGTGTTTGAGTTGTTTTAGGAAATAACCTATCCAAGAACCAGGATTTTAGGAACAAAGAGAAGAACACACTAACAGAGAAGGCCTGACAGTGGGCTTCTTGTGAAAGTGACTGATGTCAGGGCTGGGGAAGGGGAAACACAAGATGAGCTCGGAACATCTTTTCATACACAAAGTAAAGAAATGCTAGGAAAAGTTTGAGGGAATGTTGAAACGACACCGGAGCTGGCCTGAAGCAGCTCTGAGGGCCAAATACTGAAACACTTTGGCAAGAAGATAAATACACATTACTGGATTACGAACCAGGAACACAGCATCACTTCTGTAGAATTCCTGACAAAAATGCATAACCTCAGTCTAATCATGAGAAAACATCCGAGAACACGAATTAAGAAACATTCTAAAACACCTGAGCAGCCCTCTGTTCAAAAGTGTCAAAATTACAAAAGTGAAAGTGACCCTAAGGGACTGTCACAAATGGGAAGACTGAGACATAACAAAATGCAGTGTGGGATCCTGAATTGGATCCTAAAACAAATAGACTAGTGGTGAAAATTGGGAGAAAAACTATAATATTTAAATAAAGTCTATAAACTAGTTAATAGCATCGTAAAAATGTTAGTTTCCTGCTGTCAGTAACTGTACATTATAAGGTGTTAATGTTAAGAGAAGTGAAGAACATATGGGCAACTTACATACTATTTTTGCAACCTTTCTGTCAGTCTAAATTTATTTCAAAATTAAAATTTAAATAACATAAATAATTGCCATCACTTGAATCCTTTTGCTGGCCTGTGGAACTGTTCCAGGTAGATGAACCACCACCAGGGAAGTCTAATAGCTACAATACACTGTCACTATCTTGAGACTGGGGATTTTATCTTACGTGTCTTGATTCCCTACAGGACTTAGAGGATGATTTACTTTGAAGCCTCATGAAGCTGAAACTTCAGAGCTGCTCACTCAAACAGGCCCTAATGAGTGCTAGGAGTTGCTGGGAGCTGCAGATTGTTCTATCTAGCTAAGGAGCAGAAGGCAGATTTCAATCAGAAGCATCTCTATGTAAGGGATGCTGGTAAATTGCCTACAGAGAACTCAGAAGCTAGGAATTTAAATCTCTAAGCCTCTGGTGACTTACAATTTCTTTTCTCATTCTGAATAATTATTCAGTTTAGCACCTGTTTGTATTTGTCCTTGTCTTTTTTGTGAAAAAGAGGGTCCCTTAAATCATGTAAGATTCAGTTCCAACATACTGGGATAAACTTCTGCACTCAGCACAGGTGCTCAATATACATTTCAATTAAAGTACTAGAAAACTAATCCCTACTTCTGTAAAATGGAGTTGATGACAGTGATCAGTCACCTAACAGCAGAGTTTGATAGGACTAATTTGGGGAGGATTTTTATATAACAATTCTCTATACAGCACCTTTAATCTTTAAAAGTACTTTTACATTTATACTCGTAGCATGTTAGCAGCTTCGAGATCCTTAGAGATTTTCAGACGGTTCCTTTTGACAATAGTAAGTAGTCCCAATGAGGTTAAGTAATTCAAGAACACATAGCTGGTGGCATATTGATGAGGGGGTGGGGGGTGGAGGGTGAGGGGAGACACAGGCCTACCGATTTGGGAAAGGTCACGGAAGGATTGTCAGGATTTTTAAACACTGCCCTAGAACAAAGTCTTCTACGTTTTTCTCTGACTGGTAACTACTATCCAACCCAGAAAACCAAAAGATAGCTTTCTCCCTCTTTTGTACCCTTTATAGCAACATAGCACAATTTTAAGAGGCAATGATGAAACACTAAGGTAGCCTACTACACATTCACCAAACTCAGTAGTCTTAAGTCTAAGCAACCTGGCTTCTGCATTAAAAGAATATAACAAAGTAATACAGGATTGGAGTTGGGTTGGTTTGGGATTGGGGTTAGAAGAATGTTCCGAGGGGCTGAGGAATCTCCTTCAGGCAGGTATGTGCTCCAGAGAACACTTAATGCCCACAGACTTTTGCAGTGACTGCAGTCTGTCACCATTTCTCAGTGATTCCAAGCTGAAACCAAATCCCCTGTTAGTTCATCCCCCATTAATCTGGAGGCAAGCCTAGAAATAGTTCCACTGCTACTTTAATGGCATTTGCGATGGGAGCAAATGTTCTACACGGTGGCGCCTGTTGGCTCTAATCAGATAAATTAAGGAGTTGAGTATGTTTCCACCATTTGGTTCAGTTTTATTTTAGTCCCCAGGTCCCTTTGCTCTCATTTGAAGGCCTGGCGCTTTCTCACTGGTAAAGCCCATATTGCCTTATCACTAAGAGAAGCTTCCTCAAGTAGAAAACCCACATGCCGTATCCGTCCTGAGGGACACCCAGAGCCCAGTTGTTCTGTAACATCACAGAGGCCACCTCTTGATCTTGACGTACTTAAAGTCATCTCTCTTTAGAAATAAATTAATGGAGTCTTCCTGGGAGTGTATACTAGGTGATTTTTTAGAGTGAAAAGGGTACTTTTCAAGCTCAAGATGTAAAGTCTAGGCAAATAGACTTGGCTTTGTTTACAGAGACAGTGTCAGGTTTAGAATTAAAGAATAATACCTAATTTCATCTTTGAAGAGAGCTACTATTAAAATCGCAAATTTTCTTCTTCTGCAGTAATATTCAGTTGAATCATATTACCTTGCTGATATTGTTTTTGACCTACAAAATTATTTTATGTGGTTCACGTAAGTGTTTTTTTTATATCTCCAGATAATTGATTCAACTCTCTCTTTTTACTTCCCAGTGTAGACATCCTTTGGAATTCCTAATAGCAGGAGAAATCTCCTAACCATAATAACTGCAAGTGACATAGTTCTGGGATTCCTAGAAATCTCTCATAGTTAGAGTTGGTTCAGTGCTGACCTGAAACAGCTTCTCTTTGCAAGTTAATATGTTGCCCTCAAAAATGTAAAAGAGTAAAAGAAGGCAAGGCTAATTGCTATTAGCTTTGTTCTTTCCCTTTTCCTATGTGCCTAACTAGCTGTAAACTGCAAATCAGTGGTATTGACTGGAAAAAAATCTTTGCCAATCAAGTTATTTAACCAATGATAAGTCCATCTTCTATTTCATAGATAAGTTAACACTAGAATAGCATTTACACATGTAGCCAAAGATAGTTATGTTGGCAGAAAAGATTTGAATCATGGTTCCAATACTTACAAGTTATGTGATTTGGGTAAATCTCTTAACATATCTGGAATTTCAGATCCCTCAAGTGTCAAATGGAGACAAAGATGCTGGTCTGCACTTTATAGCGTGGTTGTGAAGGTTTGACAAGATAATGTACATCAAGTGTCTAGTATGACGCTTGCCTCCCAGGCTCCTAGTGAGCACTCAATAAATTATAATTCTTCTCCTTGTTTTATTTTTTGAAGGCATGGAATTAAAGATGCAGACAGCTAGCTGTTTATCTTTTCTGGAAGGAGTGTGGAGAAAGAAGAGCAGAGTGTATTCTTCTATGTTTCTCTTACTATCTTTCTGTTTGCTCCTTTCCCATTCCACTTTTTCCTTCCTTCCTTGGAGTCATGGTAAGAATTTACCCATCCCTGCTGTTAGATCAGTTTCCCAAGCCTTTGAATTCATAGGGCTTGAGACTAAATATAAAACTTAACAACAAATCTTGAATATCAGTTTTAGTCATTCAAAATGACTTCCCAAGGAGGCATAGGAGGCCTTTTGAGATGTAGAGAGTGTTCTAGATCTCGATCTCCATGGAAGTGAAAATTCATTGTGCACTTGATGTAAGTTAAACCTCAATAAAAAAGAAAATTAGAGAAATGACTTCCCTCCTTTGTATTTGTCTTAGAAACTTTTCATTTTTTAAGTAACTGAAGAAATGGATACATGTTAGAAACTCTAGGTTCTAACTCTTGTTGCCATTTAACAGAATTGATATTTTTAAATGAATTGGGGCAAATATTTCAAAGATTAGTAAAGACTTCACCAGGGTAGGAATAGAGTAGGGCCCAGAAAAATAATGTTTCTCAGGCCTCCTATTTCGACTGAAAATGTCTGGTAGAGTAAATGGGAGTTTTGGAATTGAATGAAGTAAAAATAGAAATTACATTCTGCTGGGCAATTTTATCTCACCATCCCCAGTCAGGTATAAATGCAAATATATTCACTTTTTAATCCTTCAGACTTAGCACAGTAATAGACACATAGGATCTCAAGAAGTTGGATGAACACTCATCCCAGTAGTGTCCTGATTTTATGTCTATTTTTCTGGCTTAGTTGTTAATTGTGCCCCTTTTCACTTCAAAATTTGAAAAATAAATCATATGGTCATCCTATCAAGAAGTGCTAGGGTTTACTTCTTTTGTGCCTTATTTTATCACTACCCTTCTTGATATTGCAAAGTGACCTAAGCCAATTTGAGCTTCATGATCAGTAGGTCCTTTTGGTAGATATCAGTAAGCCTCTAACAATAAGAGAGAGTGATGAGAGCTATAGCTCCTTGTAATCTGGCTACCAGTTTGGCATATTATCTAGGAAAGCAAATCTCAGACAGAATTCAGTCATTCATACAAAAATCTATTAATCAGCAGTCACAGAAGCATTCATATAGGCATACAGCCCGTTCTGGGAAGCTCTGTGAAGACCAGCGCTGTCCTTTAGACACTTGTATGAGCACCTTGCACAAGTGGTGTCCCAATGCAGATATGATGGTGCTCTAGCAGCAAGAACATCAATTTTCTGGTCAGGGAAGTCAGCTCACTTCCTGGTTAATTTGTGGGGACTGGGAACAAATAGGTCCTAGGAATAGAACACCTTTTTAAAGCGTATTGGGTTGTTGATTTCTCCATATTCATAAATCCCTTTCTAGAGGTGCCTGTTCTATATTTCTAGCCAAGCCACATATCTTTAACGTCACTCAATTCACCATCAAAAAACCATCTTTCACTTCCTTCATGAAACTTAAAGCACTCTCTAAGGAAGGTTCAAACAGCAACATGTAAAAGTACTTATTATCTCTGGAATGTGGACTCCAGAAGAGGGTTTTTCAAAAGCTAAAGAACCAGTGATGTAAAAGAAAACTACAGGCCGATATCCCTAACGAACACGGATGCAAAAATCCTCAACAAAATGTTAGCAAACAGAATTCAGCAATATGTTAAGAAGATCATACACTACAATCAAGCGGGATTCATTTCTGGTATGCAAGGTTGGTTCAATATCCACACATCAATTAATGTGATACACCATATTAACAAAATGAAAAATAAAAGTCATATGGTCATATCAATAAATGCAGAAGCATTTGATAAAATCCAGCAGCCATTTATGATAAAAACTCTTAGCAAAGCGGGAATAGAGGGATCATATCTCAACATAATAAAGGTCATATATGATAAACTCACAGCTAACATCATACTCAAAGGGGAAAAGCTAAAACCATTCCTCTTAAGATCTGGAACAAGACAAGATGGCACACTTCCTCCACTTTTATTCAACATAGTTCTGGAACTTCTAGCCACAGCAATCAGACAAGAAAAACAAATAAAAGGCATCCAAATTGGTAAGGAGGAAGTAAAATTTTCATTATATGCAGATGACATGATACTACAGGGAACCCCAAAGACTCCACCAAAAAAACTATTAGAACTGATAAATGAATTTAGTAAAGTAGAATACAAAATTAATATTCAGAAATCAGTTGTATTTGTGTACACCAGTAATAAACTATCAAAAGGTGAAATTAAGAAAACAGTCCCATTTACAATTGCTTCAAAAACTATAAAAAACTTAGGAATAAATTTAACCAAAGAAGTAAAAGACCTGTACTCAGAAAATTATAAGACACTGAAGAGAGAAATTAAAGAATATACAAATAAAGGGAAACACACACCATGCTCATGGGTAGGAAAAATTAATATAGTTAAAATGTCCATACTGCCTAAGGCAATATATAGATTCAATGAAATTCCTATCAAACCACCAAGAATATTTTTCACAGAAATAGAACATATAATCCTAAAATTTATATGGAACCATATAAGACCCCAAATAGTCATGGCAATCTTGAGAAATAAGAACAAAGTGGGAGGTATCACAATACCTGACATCAACTCATACTATGAGTCTATAGTAATCAAAACAGCATGGTACTGGCATAAAAAACAGACAAATAGATCAATGGAACAGAGTAGAGAGCCCAGAAATAAATCCATGCCTATATGGTCATTTAATCTATGAAAATAGAAGCAACAATTTACACTGGGGAAGACAGTCTATTCAATAAATGGTGCTGGGAAACCTGGATTGACACATGCAAAAAAATGAAGCTGGATCACCTCCTTACAACATATACAAGAATAAATTCAAAATGGATTAAAGACTTTAATGTAACATCTGAAACCATAAAATTCCTAGATGAAAATATAGGAAGTAAATTTGCAGTAAATAGTAGTATGTGTACTGATATATCCCCTCAGGCAAGGGAAGTAAGAGAGAAAATAAACATATGGGATTACATCAAACTAAAAAGTTTTTTTCACATCAAAGGAAATCATCAATAAAACAAAAAGGCATCCTACTGAATGGGAGAAGATTTTTGTCAATGGTACATCTGATAAGGGGTTAATATCAAAAATTTATTAAAAAAAAAACTCATTCAACTCAACACACACAAAAAACAAATAAGCCAATTAAAAATGGGTAGAGGACATGAAGAGACATTTTCTAACAAGGACAAACAGATGACAAACAGACATATGAAAAAAATGCTCACCCTCACTAATCATTAGAGAAGTACAAATAAAAACCACAATGAGATACCACCTCACTCCAGTCAGAATGGCTATCTATAAATCAACAAACAACAAGTGCTGGCAAGGATGTGGAGAACAGGGATCACTCGTGCACTACTGGTGGGATAGCAGATTGGGGCAGCCAGTATGGAAATCAGTATGGAGGTATCTCAGAAAACTGGAAATGGAACTACCTTATGACCAAGCAATTCCACTCTTTGGTATCTATCCAGAGAAATCCAAAATGCTAATTCAAAAAAATTTATGCACCCCTATGTTTACTGCAGTGCTATTTACAATAGCCAAGACATGGAAAAAAACAAAATGCCCATCGGTATGACTGGATTAAGACATGGTGGTACATTTATACAATGGAGTATTACTCGGCCCTAAGGAAGAACAGAATCTTACCATCTGCAACGATATGGATGGACCTAGAGAACATTATGCTAAGTGAAATAAGTCGGACGCAGAAAGACAAATACCATATGATCTCACTTATATGTGGAATCTAAAAAATAGAATAAATGAACAAACTAATCAGAAACAGTCTCCGAGATATAGAGGAAAAAACTGAGGTTTGCTAGATGGGAAGAAGGTGGGGATGAGGGAGAAGGTGAGGGGATTAGAAAGCACAACTGGTAACCACAAGATTGCCACAGTTTGAGGAATATAATCAATAACGTTGTAAAGATTTTGTAGGATATTTGATGGATACTTGTCTTACTGGGGAGACCACTTCATGGAAGATGTAGGTGCCTGACCACTGCAGTGTACACCTGAAGCTAAAGCTGAATAATAATGAATGTCACCTATAATTTATATATGTAAACATATTATATATTATATACATACATAAAATATATATTATAGTCAGAGGATGTGGAGTACAGCATAGGGAATAGAGTCAGTGGAATTGTAACAGGTATATCAGAGAGGTAGTAGATTGGGGGGAGGGGGGTTATCACTTTGTAGGGGTATAAATGTCTAACTATTACATTGTTATGTATACCTGAAACAAAACAACAACAACAACAAAAAGAACCAGTGAAGTAGTAAGCATTCTTATTCTTAGGGAATATGGTAAGTAAACTATCTACATACACATCATACTCTCCATGTTTTAAAGTTTTAAGTATTTAAAATTAAATTACAGGCAATAATGTACTTGTTATATGTTCTGCATTACATATTTAAATACTCAGCTTGGATTGGTGAAACAGCAGTAGAAGTACCCCTCCAAGGATCAACACTGAACTCCCCTCTCCCTTCCTCCACCTTTCTCCCCAGAAGCAAAAGCTAAGATATAATAAGCTTTGGAGAAAATGGAGTCTTAAGAGACATACACATGAACCCCTGTAGTAAGTCACAAAGATTTACTGAAAAAGTGGTAGGGTAAACACTTCCTCATAGAACTCTGTTCCTCGCAGGACTCTCCCTTATATGGTGTTCTTTCTTCAACTTTCTCTCCCTTGCAGTTGGCCGATATGGTAATTGCGGCCCAGAAGTGTCTCTCATCCACTTTTGGATGTCAGGAAAGACCTGGATAGAACCACATAAAGGGAAACCGAGATTCGGGGCAATTTTGTTTGGGGAATTTAAAAAGTTTCCCTGTTGGGTTTTTTTTTTCTGTATTTTTCCTTACCTCTTTCTCTAGCTATGAAAGGTAAGCTCTAAAGCCTCATAAAGACCTTGACAAAAGGGAAAAAGAAGTAGGTCCTTTTTACCTGCCTCAAATCTAGACCTTAAGTTAAAAGAGTAAAAGAGTCATCAAAAGTCACATTAATCTGACAAAGCAAAGTAAGGTAAAAGACCAGAAGGGATTCAGGGTCAAATCCCTAGAGGGTAATAAGTGATGTGGCTGCTTAAAACATCCCTCAGGGTTCTCCCAAGGTGGCCATGCAGTGGTTGTCCAATCCAAGTTTGCACCTGTAGCCTCGTGGTGTGCCCCACACACCTTAGACACTCATTCCTGTCCGTGACTAATAGTTCTTGCCATTTAGATATCTGTCTGAGCAATAATTAAGACAGAGAAGAGAGAAAGAAAATGAACTGGTACATATGCTGATAAAACTCATACTCAAACTTAACCCAGGCAAGTACAAAATGCTACAAATTCTACAAGTATATCACAATTGCATTTATTAAAATGATGATTAAATAGGTGACACCAGCTTTCAAAAGATATTAGTTAATTGCATTGAGATCAGAGAGTTACTAGCTTCCACACTGACAAGTACTAAAGAAATAAAACACCATAATTTCTGAGCCATCTAGATTATCTAGATGTCTTATTGTTATAAACATTTCCCAGCATCATTTCTTGGACTGTTCCCTTCACTCATTTTATTCTGAGCTGCTTAAAAGGAAAGAACATTGCTCACATAATCTCTAAAAGCAGAGAATAAGTAGACACAGGAAAGGGAGTTCAGAAATATTCTGCTTGTGTTTGTTTTCATACCATAGCTGAAGCTTTGCTGCTTTGCCCCTTTTCCCTTTGAATCGCTCACACAGTAAACAAGATGCATTTTAGAACTACACAAAGAGCAGTTTAAGCCCATTGCATTCTCCAATAGCTTTCAACTAAATGTAATAGTACTGTATTTGAAAGAGCACTTTACCCTGTCTCAAAAGGTCCAATTGCAAAGAGAATATGCATGTCTAGAGGATTCCATGCTACATGTTAAATATTAATGCTTTCAAAAAGAACTTCACATTTTTACAAACATTTGTCATTAAATTTAGTTATTAAAACCACTTACGAGGTGTTCTAAAAATATTTAAGTGACTGTGGATGCAAATTAATTCTTACTACAAGTTATCTATATTGATTAGCATCATTTTACTAAATAAACTGATTTCAACTAAAGAAAAAACCCTGCCACTGTTGGATATGAGATCACTATGAAATTAAGTAAGAAAACACTAGGAATTCTTAACTAGAAACCTGTCAACAAGGGAAGTAGCAACGACGAATTGAGGCATTTCTCATGAGCTGGCATTTGCTCAGATAATGTAGGAAACCCAATGACAGTTTAATCCTCTATCCCTATTCTAATTGGAACTCATGCATTATTTATTCAACAGATATTTACTTGCAGATCTATCCAAGTTCTGATCCCCCCAATCCGGTTGGACAACAGCCAGTACCTTGAGGTGTTTTCTGAATCTATGAATGGCCTTTACTACTTCTGAGGAAAATTTGAGTCCCACCGAAGACATAACATTTTGAGTAAATTCTGCAGAAAATATAGCAACTAAAATAATAATAATAATAATAATAATAATAATAATAATAATAATAATAATTAGAAAACTAGTCACTGTTTATCACAGGCACAGAGGAAGCAACCCAGAATTAATTCTCTCTTGTCCTTCCCATTCACACAAAACTCCCCTCAATTAAAAGATGAGATGGTGGTGAGAAGAAGGGAATGGAGCAATAGCTATGGAAAGAATCCCAATCTTGCCTGAATCTCCAGATTGATACAGGAGAGTACCTTGAATGGGGATCCATGAATTTCCTTCTGGGCTTAAAATTCCAGGTTGTATCAAAAAATTCCAGGAAATGTGCACGAGAAGGTAAGTGTGTACTTAAGTATTCAGTTTTCTCAGGGGGAAGCCAGCAGACACTGCTTAAATGTTAAAGTTCATAGTGAAATATATTTGTAAGTATCTTCAATGTCAAATTATCCAACAATGGGTATAAAACTTCTAAGTAACTAGCAAAAAAAGGGGGGAAAAATAAATGAAGAAAATGTAATCAACTGTCAAAGACAAAGTTTTATACATATCGGATTCAGTTTTTGATAAAATTATAGTGAGATGAAATATACAAAGGTGTTACAAGTGACTCTAATATCCTTTCTTTTGTCGGATTGTCTTGGAAACACTTAATGCTACCAGAAAGCACTACTAGGTTGGCCTCTAGAATATCTTACAATCATGTCACTTAGCATAGGCATGTTCTATGACTATTAGTAGCCTGATTCCAAGCTGTTCATCAGTGGTGACCTTCAAGCATGCTAAGTACTCTTTGGAAAGCTTTAATTTAGAAAAAGAGATCTTTTAGCAAAGAGTCTGATTTCCTCTTTACAATATAAAAACAAGGGAACTGGAGGGAATAAGGAGGTGCTTGGTCTCTTCTCTGGATCATACATTTAGTACTAAATGTATTTTAATTTAACCACAACCATCAACACACTTGAATATGATATTTTTCCAAGATGAAATCGTTGGGAAAACCATCCTTCTGTATAGTATGATTACTATATAACTAAAGTGACAAGCCCTTGAGATTTTAGCACAGGCGTAGAGAAATAGACCAAAGAAGCACAATAGAAATTCCAGAAACATTCTCAGATATACAGACACTTGTTTCTTATGTTGTAGGGGGAAAAAAATGGACTGCTCCATACCTAGTCTAGAGATTTTTTATTATTTATATGTTAAAATTGTATCCCTATTTTATAACATACTCAAAAATATAGAAATATAGAAAATACAAAAAAATGAAAGAACTTAGATTCATAAAATATTTCTTAAAAATGATTTCTTAAACAAAAAGCACAAACTATAAAATAAATAAATGAATAAATTTGGCAACTTTAAAATTAAGAACCTGCATGCAATGCATGAATAAAATAATACACAACACACTGAGAGAAGATATCTACAAACCACATAAAAATTACTTATATTCAGAATATATAGAGTTCCCACAAACAAATACAAAAAAGACCAAAAAAAAAATCCTAGTCAGAAAATGGGCAAAGGATACATACAGGTCATTTACAAAAGGTAAATCTAAATGGTCAATTAGCATATTACTAGCAATGCTCAACCTCATTAATAATTGAAACGTAAGGTAAAATAAAAAGCTATTAATTTATACCCATTCAGATTGACAGGTGTTTTAAAAGCATGACTTTTTCAAGTTTTGGTGAGAATTTGTAGCATTGGAAACTCTCATACATGACAGGAGCATACAACTGAGGTCCATCTTTGGAGGTCAAACCAGTAATATCTAGCAAAGTTGACGATACCTGTACCCTATATACCTTATATATAATTTATATATAGTCTATATACCTTTAAGAAACTCTTGCAGGTATACAAGAACTTATATATAATAACGCTCATCTCAACATCAACAGGAAAATAGATAAATACATTATAGTACATTTATACAGTGAAATATTGTCATGAAAAATGAATGAATAGAGCAACATGTATCAAATGGATGCATCTCAAAAACAATGCTGAATGTATAAAGCAAGATGCAGAAGTTTATGTATAGTTTGTTATGAGTCCCTATATTTCTATATGCATGAAATACTTCATAATTTTTATAGGTAAGAAAATAGAACAAAATTTTTTATTATGAGTACCAGGAAGCAGACAACTGGTACCCCTTTTTAGTGCACCCCACAGCAGCTTTTAAACACAGGATTGACTCAAAGTCCATGATGGTTCTCATGTTAATCAAAATTTCCTGAAAGGGAATTTATATTACATGTGGTTATCCATTAAAAACAAACAAATAAACAGAATCACAGTCTCTTTTCCTAAATACACTAGCATCTGACAGCATTAAAAGCTAGCAAATAGTGAAGTGGTCTCCCTCACATTCCTTTAAATCTGCCAGAACCTTGCACAGTGAATCACAGCATTTCCTAGCACATCTAGGAGGTTAGAGGTTGCATTTGCAAGTGTTAACAAAAAACAAGACAAAGGAAAAGAAGACATCAGTTGGACTAGTTGGAGAAGGTTACTTGTACATATGTAGGAATGCAAGATTTAGTAAATAAAAATACTAGATACTTAGTTATGTTTGGAATTTCGGATAAACAGCAAATAATTTTCTAGTGTAAGTGTATCCTAACATAAATGTACTGTCGTAACTCAGATATTCATTCTAAGCATAGCAATTTCTATTAGAAACTAATGTGGAATGACAAAGGGGAAAAGAGAGAGAATGAAAAAAAAAAACAAAAAACAGGTCTTGGCTATCTGATAGACCTGAATTTGAACTATTGCTCTCTAGCTGTGTGACTCCAAGCTAAATGCTCAACTTCTCTGAGCAATATTTCCTCATTTCTTAAAGGAGTATAATAATATCTATCTTACCGAATAACTGAAACAGCATGTGTGAGAACTTGGCTCATCGCAGTTACTCAGTAAATAACTTTCAAAAACCAATTTAACAATTATTGAATGCTCAATATGAGAGTCCCTTTACTAGATATCGGGGCTATAAAGATGAATAAGAAATGATCTCTTACTCCAAAAGAATTCAGGGGTTTTTTTATGGAAGAGTTTTACAAACCAGGAATGTTCTGTAATACAGCAGAGTGCGGAAGATGCAGGTGACCACTTGATCAGAAATCATCAGTTTGACTTTTACATCCAAACCAGACGCGTTAGCCTTAGCTGTAAGGACCTCCACAATCTAACCCAGTGATATCTTTGCAACTTTATGTCCTATCTCTCCCTCTATGCATGTACCCTACTCTCACATTGCCTTGAGAGTGTCGTGTCATTTAGGATTAGATGCTTTGGCTCACACTGTTCCCACCAGGCAGTCTCCTTATCCACTTATCAAAATCCAACCCTACCTTTGAGGTCTAATGCAAAATGCACTTCCTTCCCTGTGTATCTATCACCCACTTCCCTCAACCAGATTAGTTTCTGCCTCCTCTCTTCTACCAAGGAAGTTCACTTAGACCACTGCTGTGAACTCAATGGCTTGGGACTGTAATTACTCCTGTCTGTCACCGGCACTAGACTGGGGGCAGGAACACAATTTATCCATTTTTGTGTCACCCCTACATGTAACACATGGTACCTGTGTAGTAAAGGCTTATGTTGCCTTTCCAAATGGAACTAGGCTATTATTTCTATAAATGCAAATAAACAATGATGATAACAAAACCCTTTCTCAGGCAAGTGCCTGTGGGTAAGGTTTTGAATTCAATTGCTACATGAAAACTGGACACACATTTTTTGTCTTAAGTGACCCAGAATTGACAATACAACTTTAGTGTAGATGAAAAGATAACAAGTATATATTGTGAACTAAGAAAAAGAAAGTTGCAGAGCAACGTGTAAAATACAATCTGTTTTTATTAAAAAAGCCATCATTACTATATTATTTATATATATCATATATAATATATATAATGTATATATATTAGATTATGTATAGAAAAAAACTTGAAAATTATATGCTAAATTATTATTGCTAGCAGTGGAATTATTGAAAAATTTACCTTCTGTTAATTATAGCCTTCATTATTTAAATGTTCTACAATGAGCAGATGTAGTTTTATAAACAGAAAAAAAAAATTAACTTAAAAGACATAACCCAAGGAGTTAGGTCTTGGAGTCTTTTGCCCATTACTGTTTTCCTGCTAACAATTTTTTTTAACATAAAAAATAAGACGTCCTAAAGTAAATGAATGGCAGTAATTCTATTTTTAAAGTAAAAGAAAACAAACACTTCTTATGACTTTCTTCTCTTCTGTACCGGGGACCCAAAGGAAACAGAAACCTGGTATCATGACAACAGGTCTCATGTAAAAGGCAAAAATAGTCAACCAAAATTATTTCCTGCATTTTTTTTTTTCCCTTTCCTCATTTTCTGCCATACTTAGGCACTTGATTTTTTTGGTCTGATTTCTTCGACGTTAATTGAGAAAAATGTTTTCTAATACTGCACAGACTGAGTCAAGTGGAAGCCAGTTGAGTGCAGCATAGATTTAGCTGAGGGATAAAGGAAGCAGGCGCTTCAGTATTTTCCTGCCTCCCCTGCGAAGGATAAAGAGAACTTAATTCACCCTGAAGTGCTGTAAATATCCTGAAAGGAAGCTCCTTTAACAGAATTGATGAAGGGGAGCTAACCGCTGTCTCAAAGCAAAAGCACACCCTCTGTAGTTTACAGCAGTTTGGGGCAGAGGGCAGAGGTAAAAGCATAGGGGAGTGGGAAATGGAACCTGCTTCCCGAATTGGTAAGGAAATTAAGAATAGCCCCGGAACTATCCTTCATCAAATGTTTTCAATACTTAAGTTACCACTGAGAAAGTAAAAAAAATAAAAGATAAAAAATTAAAAGAAGCATATTTCATCTTGAAATGTCCTTGAATGTTCAGTGTTTAATTTATTTTGGGAACATTTTAATCTTGGGACAGCTGTAAAGAACGCTTTTCTAGCTTCCTGGGAGGGAATTAAATGATAGGTGAACTCAGACCAGAACTGAGACGACCTGCAATCTCCATTCCTGTTTAGGATTAGGAAAAATCAACATTACAAAGATTCTGCCTTTATACAAATGCCAGGGGAATAAATAGACTAGAGATACAAGTAGGACTTTCAAATTCTGTATTTCACAAGTGTTACAGAATTGCAAGGCGATTTTAGTTCTCGTGATCATGATTATTTCATTGAATGTTCCTCTTAGTCAACATTTCCTTCTTTTATTCATGTGTTCATTCGTGTATTCAATGAATATGGATTAAATGTTCATTATGTCCAAAGCACTAAGTACTAACACCCAGGGATACTGGTAATAGGTTTCTGCTTCTATTCGCACAAGAAGAGAGAATGCACCCCACTCGTCCTCCCTTGCATTCTAGCTGATAGCTCTCCTTTTTGTCTACATTGGGCCTGGCTCTGGAGACTGTTCACCTTTAACTAGTTACCTTCAATCTACATAAACTCATTCAACAGTGATTAGGACTATACGTGAATTAGGAGTCAATAACTTTTGAATCACATTTTCAGGCCCTCTCATACAGAAAAAGAAAAAAAAAGCAATTTAATGTAGTGGTTCATAAACCTTACTATACATTAGAATCATCTGGAAGGTTCTTTAAAGTTTTGATGCCCAGTCTACATCCATACTACACAAATCAGAATCTCTGGGACTGAAACCAGGCCTTAGTGTTTTTTGTTTTGTTTTGTTTTGGTTTTTGTTTTGTTTTGTTTTACAACTCCACACGTGATTCCAATGTGTGGCCAAGGTTGAGAACCAATGTTCCAGTGAAACTTGGGACAATCATGAGTATGTCCTTGCATCTGAGATTTAGTTTTCTTTATTCACTAGGCTTTTCCTCCCCTATATTTCTGACAACTAGCGTGCTGGAAACTTCATTCTGTGAACATTGGGGTGTTGTTTTCTAAAGATCATTGACATATAGATTTAATTATTAGAACTTACAGTACAGCCACTCCAGGAGAACCAATGCCAAGCATCAAGACCTGTATTTCGCCAAGGAAGGGCAGAATGCCCAGAGACTATGTGAGGGAAATCCCAAAGCACTTACAGAAATTTAATCTGCAAATCTCTAAGCACTTGCCTAGTGATTAAAGTATAGCAACTACATCATACACAGAAAAAAAGAGCTGGCCATCCTCAGAGTGCCCCTTCCTTCATCTTTTCCTCCCTTCGTTTTCCTGAACTCTTTTGCAGCATTAGAAAGGCAAACAGAAAGAGTAGAAGAGCAAATATTTGTTGAATGTTTATATATTAAAATTATTTAAAATACATGGGGAAACCATTTGAGAAATTCTTAAGAGGTGAAGCCTCCATTTTATAAACATGGATTTATTTTCTGGGGTCTTTAATTTTCAATATCCAAATTTTTATACCTAAACCAAACAATACATTAGGCCAAAAATGATCTAATGCAACCAACTGACTTTTACAGATGAAAGTGAAGGTGTATGAGTTCCTTATATATTTTGGATATTAGCCCCTTATCAGAGGCTAATATCAGAAGTTTCCAAAAATCTTCTCCCATTTGGTTGGTTGTCTCTTTATTTTGTTGATGGGTAAGGAGGGAGGGGGCTGGTAGATGAGGGTACAAAGGATCAAATATATATGGTGATGGAAGGAGAACTGCCTCTGGGTGGTGAACACACAATGTGATATATAGATGATGTATTACAAAACTGTACATCTGAAACCTATGTAACTTTACTAACAGTTGTCACCCCAATAAACTTTAATTTAAAAAAAAAGAAAGACAGTGAGGGAGGGGTACATTTGATTTTACACAAAACAATTACTTGGATAAAAGACGAAGTCAATGATGAAAGCAGCAGAGATCTACATAAAAAATAAGGAAACTCAAGTAAAAAATATTGCATAAATGTTTGCACACATGTTGGGCATTGTTATAACCCTATATTAATTTTCGCCATCAAGAGACCAAGCTTATAGTTCTCAGAAGATTCAGCACTTCATTTGGATTTTTTTAAATTATGAAATATTCTGCAAAGTATAAATAATGAAACAAAAACCATATGCCTACCATCGAGCACAAAAAATAAATCATTAAAATTACAATTAAATCCCTCTATCTACCAACCCCAGATCCCATTTACCTTCCCACCTGCTTACAAAAAAATTTCAATATTAAATTTGAGATTTGTCATTTTCATTAATATTGTTGTATTTCTATTCTGTCTTTTTTAGCCATAAATGATGTATAATACTGGTTTGTATGTTTTAAGCTATGCAAATGGAATCATGTACTACATATACTTATAAAACTTGCTTTTTATCTTTCTATGTAATATTCCTAAGACTCATCTCTGTTGATATGTGTAATACTTTATCTAGTTTTGCTACTGTAGAATATTTCATTGTATGAATTATATCAATATTTTATATTTTTAATTGTTTGTGCTGTCATCCATTAGTATTTTTACATTTTATGCTTTGCAAATTTTTCATACAACAATGCTGCCACGTACATTTTCATGCCCGTGTTGTTGAGTATTCCTAATATATACCCAGGACTGGAATTACTGGGCCATAGGATATACACAATTTCAACTGCACTAGATACTGTTAAACTGATTTACAAAGTAGTTATCCCATAACTGTATACTCCCACAAGTACTGAATGACAGTTCTTAATTTTTATTTTCTGGCAGTGCTCTAGGAAAACCTCTTTAACAAAGCCTAGTCACCAAATCACTTAATGAGAATCATAATGAAGGTATTCTTATGATATAAAATGTCACTGATGCTCCATTGCTAAAGTTGGATCTTACAGAAAGATAACTTGGGTAGGTTATTAGACTTTGGATAATTTTTTTAATTCCAAAAGCATTTTATAAATAAGTGCGATATAAATTTAATGATAGTAGCTGGGCCCACAGGGATAATATTTACAGAAAGTTTTAGAGATGGATTATGACTAAGACGAGTAGGTGCAGGATTAAAAAATACCCATTCTGTGTATTAGGCATTAAATTTAATGATGGGACTAAATTCCACCAAATGCAAATACTTATTTTTTTTAAAACCATAGATGGGATAAAACTATCCATGAATGAAAGTGAAAGAACTGTCTGGTTTGTGTTGAATGGGTTTCAAGTCTGGTAGGCATCTACCCAGACTATGAAAATTAAAAGTTAATGGCATGTTTAATTCTTTCTGATTAAAATTGATGTGTATTTCTGAAGCCTGGCAATTGTGTATGTAAGTCACAGCACAGAACCAACCCTCAGGTTCATGAGGGAGAAAAATCGATCTCTTTGTTTATTTCTTTCATTCTCACATTCAAAATATATATATATATATATATATATATATATATATATATATATATATATATATATATATGGAGAATCTTCTATGTATTTGCTATTTATGCAGGTACAGTGATAGGCCTAGCAGGCCTAAGGATATCTCTGTGCATGCAGCAACTGATACTAATAAGCACTAATACTACTGTTTTCATGCATGTAGATCTCTGCTATGGAGTCTCTGTATCCGAGAAATCTCCTTATTAGAAGGCTGATATTGCTATTGACTGACTGAGGGAGAGAAACAGGATGAAAAAACCCAGAAACCAAAGGACACAATCATGTAGAGACTTGTGGAGGCCATCTTCCAACATGGTCTCCAGTGATTCTTGCCTTCTGATATTGACACCCTTATATCCCCTCCCATACTGAATAGGACTGATGAGTAACAAACAGTATACTGAGAATGAAGATGTATGACTTCTGAAGCTAGGTCATAAAGAAGACATTACAGCTTCAGCTTGCTCTCTTGGATCACTTGCTCTGGGGGAAGCCAGCTGCCATTTTGCGGACACTCAAGCAGCCATTCAGAGACACCCACATGGCAAGGAGCTGACCCTGTGAGCTAACAACATGAGTGGACCACCTTGGAAGTGAATCCTCCAGCCCCAGCCAAGTTTGCAGATGACTGCTGCCTTGATTGATATCTTTATTGATTACAACTTCATGAAAGTCTCTGAGCCAGAACAACTCATTTTAGCTGGTCCTGAGTTCCTGATACATAGAAATTGTATAAGCTAATAGATGTTTATTGTTGTTTTAGGTATTAAATTTTGAGGTAATTTGTTATGTAGCAATAGATAATGAATACAAGATTGAAAAGAGGAAATAAGAGCAACTCTCATTCTTCCTTTCTCTAAAATTGTAATAAATGTTTCTCTTTACTTTTTTTTTTAAAAAAAAGAATTATAACAGTCTTCCAGAGAAAGGAAAAAAACAAAAATCTAAGACTCTAGCTCCAGGAAAAACCTAGTATAGTAAAAAGAAAAATGTAGCACCCAAAACGAGTTTATTCATTCATTTATTCAACAAATATTTACTGAACACACTATATGTTAGATACTGTGCAAAGTTAGGTAACTACAACAGTTAACAAGATAGCCATGAATGCTGCCTCATAGAATTTACATAATAATAAGTGAACTGCACAACAAAGAAAGTAAATAATTCAAATTCTTATGAATGCCATGAGTCCATCAAATGAAGTGCTGCATATGGAATGGGGGAAGTAGAATCTGCTTTAGATAGTGTGACACGTAAGGCCTCCCTGAGAAGATGACACATAAACTATGACTTGAAGGATAGAAAAAGAAAGGTAGGAAGGGTAGCCTGGGGAGAGAGAATGGCATATCCAAAGGTCCTGAGATCCAGAGACACAATGAATGAACTAAAAAAGGCCAGTATGACAAGGGTCTCATGTGTGACGAGGAGAGTAGCGTGAAATGAAGTGGGGGCTCATCCATTTTTCTTCTACATGTTATGAAAAATAAACCATTGTGAGAAGGCACATACAATGCAATATATAGATTACGTATTACAGAATTGTACACTAGAAACCTGTGTAATTTTACTATCCCCATTGTCACCCCAATAACTTTTTAATTAAAAAAAATAAAAATTAAATTAAAAAAAAATTATTCCACTCACAAACAAGGCCTGCTTTAGATAGTCGCTCTCGTTCACACCTAAAGAAATATAATTTGAGGGTAGAACTTGAATCAAACCACACATTAAACCTGAGCATTCAGGAACTGTCGGTTCCTCGCTCCTCCAAGCCCTAACCAACGGTCTTCCTCCTTTTGCCAGGATATCTTGTGTATTCTAGACTTGCAATATCAATGCACAGCACTACAGACGTTCTCTGTATACCTGTGATGGCGGAGTCCAGTCTCAATGCTGCAGAAATGTTCAAGAATATGCATATATCGCAAAAGCCTAAATGTGAAGGAAACCTAAGGCATATCGGATTTAACAATTACTGGAGACAAAAAAAACCGGTTTAGTTGGAAAGTTTCTGGCACTTCTCAGAGGATTATGTGACAGCTTTAGACTAAGTTTGAAGACCAAGTTTCCTGAGTGTTCAGACTTAAAATTCTGTTTCTGTATAAGACCTTTCCGACTCTGTTTGCTGAAGAAAGAGACTGTGAAATGTAAAGCCTTGAAGTCACATTGTAATACTGCTGGCTGGCCAGGTGTTAAGGGACCTCCTGCTATTTATTTAGCCATGTCTCGTAATGCCCTTTCCAATCCCAAATTCATTCTTGCCTCCAGAAGATTATTGAAATGGGACTTGTGAGTTATACAGTCTATTTCAACAAACAGCAATCTAATTCTTCCTTTACACATTCCAAGGAAAGGGGAAAAAAAATCACCTTGCCAGCTGGTACGCAGGCTGTGCTGCACTAAAGCTATGAGAATCCTAACTGCCAAGAGGGCACCGAGGGATTTTAATATACACAGTGTGGATATGTCAGAAGAAGCATTTTATGAGGGATTTAATCTGTTCATTTGAAAGAGTGTGGTGTGAACGGTCCCATGGGGCTCACCTCCAGGGCAGACAACGTTCTCACTCTGTAAAGACTCCCACCTGATGAGAATCAATACATGTGCTTCGTCTTGACTACAAATAGTTCATTACAAGCTTAGAAAAGGGCTGTTGTCACTCCATTTTGCCTTCCTCCCAGCTTTTATGGCCCCAACTTCCTCTATGTCACAACTATTTGATACAAAAGTAATGTATCAGGCAATTAAAAAGCTAAAACTCTCACAATGTAAATTATAATTACAGAAGAACAAATGTCTCGCATTTTTTAAATCCTGGTGCCTGTTGACAGCGGGACAAGCATGCCCTTTATGCTTATGCTGTCCCCTCCTGTAAAACTCCTCCAAATGCACAGGCTGAGGCTGGCGGTCCCTAGAGAATGCTTAACGTGCCACAGTGTGTCCTTCTGGAGACATGGATAGTCTCCTGGGCCCGAATTAGAAAACCTTGAGCAGGATGAGAAGAAGCAGATGCACTGTCAGCCACAAGCTATTCTCGTCCTTGCAGTTGCTGCACATCTCCAAAATGAAGACAGCCATTCTCGGACTCCCTGAACAGGCTTGAAAACAAGGTCACTCTGTCCCTTTGATGCCATCCAATGTCATGCATTTCACATTGGGGGAAGTCCACTTCATTTCCTTATTGAACTTTTTATTAAAGTATAACATACAGTCATGAAAGTGCAAATATGTTAAGTGTATAGCTTGATGAGTTATCCCAAGGTGAACATATTCATGTAACCACCAGCCCTTTCACTCACCATCACTAGCCCTCCCTTCTCTCAGAGGTAACCGCCATCCTCTCTTCTAATGCCATCGTTAGTTTCCCTTGGTTTTGAACTTTATATGAATGGAATTACACAGTATACATTGTGGTGTTTTTTTTAATCTGAGCTCTTTAGCACAACATTATGTGAGATTGATCCACATTATTAAATTTACCAGGAGTTTGCTCATTCTTACTGCTGTGTAATATATCATTGTATGAATACCATACTTTCCTTATCCTTTCTGCTGTTGATGGACATTTGAGTTGTTTCCAGTTTTCGATACTGTGAATAATGTTGCTAAGGGTGTTTATGTACATCTTATGCACATATATGTAGGCACTTTTGTAGGGCATGTGCCTAGGAGTGGATTTACTGACTTTTATGAACACATTTAGAATTTCTTCTTAACGTTTTCGTCCTGGAAGATACTTTACACTTCATTTCCCAGAAAAAAATATCAACTATAATACCAAAAGCTTTTTCTGCCAGTTGGTTCTTGGAGCTATACTAAATATCACAGAATGATAGTAGGCTGGTGGACAGTCATTGACCTTGGGCATTTGTGTTCTCAGCTCTCCTTCTGGAAGTAACCAAGAGGCATTCCTGACCAAGAGTCTGACCAATCGGTGGGTGTTCTCCTGCTGCCACGACCCCTTTTCTTGAGGGAGCATCTGTGTCTTTCTGTGCCACTGTCTGGGATTTTCTGCCCCTTTCATACTTCCCTATTGCCAGAATCACATACCACAGTATCAGAATTACACAATGAAGCAACCTATGAGTAATTTTAATCACTATAAATGTCCTTCTTTGAGAAACCTTACACCCCCACCTCCAAGGGAAGCAGCATGCTAACCATGTAAAGAATCATACTGACTCCATTTCCACATGGCTCACCATCTCCCTCAGAAAACAAGATTTCTACACACTGGCTCCGACTTGCTCTGAACGCTGTGTGACCTCTAATAAGGTAACTCTAAGAGCAGAAGGAGAAAAATAATACCAGTCTCCTACTTATACATGGATTTATTAAGTGTTACAGAAATAACACTGGTTAAAAACTAGTGATGAAAGGAAAGTAAATAACTACAAATAAATAAATAAATAAATAAATAAATAAATAAATAAATAAATAAAATCTTTATCATTCACTCCTAGTCCCTTAGCAAGCTTGCACTTCGAACACCTAACTATTCATAAGAGAAAATAGTTTACAGTATTTCAGACCACTTTTGGAGTATCTCATAATCCCCAGTTGGTAAATTTTAAAACGAAAATCTTTTCATTCATCCCAGTTAGTCTCATACGAAGAACAATTAATGACTATTCTCTTAATAGTCACATTTCACATAAAATTGAAATTGCTTTTAAGCCACCATTTTTCTTTCCTCCGATTAAATAATTGCAAAGCTTTTCTTTTCAGAATGAGTTCTATCCACATAAGAAATGTCCAAGTCCATAGAGAATTTTTGTAAGACTTTATTTGAGCCAAACTGACAACATATGCCATGGAGCGAGATCTCAAATGGTCCAGAGAAAAACAGTTTGGCAGCTTCTTTAATACATTTGAAATTAAGGAGGGAATGTAAGAAAGATGACACAGAGGTGGGCAAAAGCAAAGTAGATATTGGGTTATAGGATAATTAATAGGATTATGTGCTCTCTTGAGGGTGGTTTCGGTTTATTTCAAAGCTGTGTTAACCTAGATGCATAGAAACGGACACGTCTTAATTAAGGCAAAGGTAAACTTTTACTAAAGAAGTTATATTCCTGGAGCATGACTATCCACCAGCACCTGCCTAGTTAGGAATTTATGATCAGATCACCCTGTGAGGTTACTTTACATAGAACTCCTGTTTTGGTCCACAACTTTAATAGTCAATTCTCTACTTATTACCATTCTTCGCAATCTAGCTACCCAAGTTCTTAATTTTGGTGCTCCAAACTGTCTTGAGTCATTTATTTATAATTGGCCATTGCCGAAACCTATACGATTATTTCATTCATTTATTCATCCATTCAATAAATAAATATTTGTTTTGAGCTTACTATGAGCTGGTACCTTGAGATTCAGTGTAGAACCAGACAGATCTCATGGAGCTCACTTCCTAAACATATTAGAAAACTAATTAAAAATGTGAAACTTATCAAGGCAATGAGGAAAATAAAACTGAATGCTTGCCTAAAGAAGAATGACCAGGATAGGGGCTGTTTAAGTTAACATGATTCGGAAAGGTCTTTCTGAAGAGGTAACACTAGGACTGAAATCTAAATGATCTGAGGAGGCAGCCATGAAAAGGTGTGTGGAAAAGTATTCCAGGCAAAGGATACAGCAATGAGCAGGGAACATCAGGATTACTCCAGCATGAGCTGCAAAGGGACAAGAGCAGTGAAGAGACACTAGGGAGGCAGTGGGAACCAGCTCACACCCAGCCTGTTGGCTGTCATTAGGAATTCATCTTGCAAGTTCCATAGATAATGCTTCCATTAATGAATGATCATATAAATATAATTTTTCTTTCTGGATAATAAATGCCAGGAGTGTGATTCTATCTATCACTGTTGTATGCTCTCTTCCACTCTGTGGTTCCCAGTACTCCCAAGGTGTCTCTGCCATCAGCATCGCTAGTGTCCCAATAGTTCTGTTCCGTCTTTTTGCCCCTCTTCGTCTAATATGTAACCTTAAAGTGGATCATTTTTTATAAGCCAAGATTTAATTCTATCATCACTGAAGAGCTGAGGTGTAATCCACGTAATTTTTCACATGTAATTATCCTTTCCTCAGCCAATAGGAAGCAATAGTTAAGAGCTTAGGCTTTAGATTACATCCAAACCAGGTTCCATTTCTTTTTTTGACATCTTTACTGTGTGTAACTCATGCATTACTTTACCTTTCTGAATTATTTTATCTGAAAGTGGAAACTTTCAGATCTATCTACTCCAGCGCTGTTGTAAGGGTTGATGAAAATGCACATTAACACTCAATAGATGGCCATTAATAATAATGATGCTATTTTAAAAAGTAAAAATCAGAATTTTTCAGTAAAAGGAGATATTGGATCTTACTTCATCCATTCCTCTCATTTTATATTAAAGCCTCTCTGAAGCTAAAGTAATTGTCAATATTTGCACAGTTAGTGAGAACTAAACCAGATTTCCCTAGTCAATATTCTAACAGAGGAATAATTCAACCATTCACCTCTTGCTTTAGCTTTGAGGTTGGGCTTCATGAACTACATAATCATTATCTAAACCACAAATACAGTCTGATTCCTGATGGGGCCAATTGTGATTGAAATAGTGTGTGGTTTAATAAATGCTATTTATTAAGCTTGAGAGACTCAAACCATGAACTCTACTTTTTATTCAATTTATTAAGTGAAAAGCCATTAAGAAGATGTGATTTCCATAAAGACAAAATGTGGATTGTAATTTATAGACAAAGCTCAGACAAGGAAGTAAATTGCAGGTTATAGAAGAGCTTTGGTAAGCAAATTATTGGGCAGTGTATATGTCGACTAAGGGCTAAAATCTAGAGAAGTGGCTGGTATGGCATGGAATTAGGTGAAGCCCGTTTATTTCAAATGATGTCATTGGCAGGTTTTCACATAGTTATCACACTGACATGAACTGAGCTATATAAGTGTAAGGGAAAGAAATCCTGAGCCTAAAGTGAAAATTAACAAGTGGGCTTTTCCATAAACTCTGTATATTATACTTATATCTAATCTTTATTGTTGGCTTTTTAAATTATTGAATTATTTATTTATTATATAAGCAAACTGTAGTCACAGAGGAAAATAGGAAATATAGATAAGCAAAAGGAAATTCATTCATAATTTTACCACTCAGTAATAACCATTATTAAGATCTTGCCATTTACAAACATACAAACATTAATTCTTCACACATCCATATTAATTCTTATTTTACCTAAAAAGATAGATCAAATAAAATTGATGCAAACTTTTAAACTGAATAGAATACTTCATTATAACAAAAAAGTGATTATAACAAATGAAAATGACATTTCATATGAAGAACTTCAAATTTTCATGATTATTGTTTACGACATACTTACGCAATACTTACTCCCTTTTCAGAATGTATGAGGGATTTATGATAACATATTCCATTCTAATTCAACAAAACTTTACTAAACACCTTTAATGGTCCCACTATTGGGTGAAATACAAAATAATTGTCTATGCTTTTAAGGAATTCTATCTGCAGAGAAGACACACACACACACACACACACACACTCAATTACTTGTGCAAAATGATTGGTAGGAGGCAAAATACACACATCGAACTTCTCATGCTGATGAAATCAATGTCCCAGTTTTACAAAGTCTCTACTGTGAAGTGGGAATAATATTACCTGTCTCCTCCTTTCATCATAAGAGGAAAGATAAGGTAAAATCCATTACATACTTTGCATTCTCAAGATTTTTTTGGTTTGCTCCCACCTACTTCTTATTCCAGTCTGCACAAAGATGGGATTCCTAAGTTATTTTGCAGTTACAGACGCAACCAAGAAGGCAAATTTTTAAATGTTCAATGTCTTTTGGATTTGCCAGGACGGACAATTAATGCACCCACTTTCAATCTACTTTTTAATTTTACGCTTCTTTAATTTTTTTCTAGGTTACTTTAATATTTCCTTTATATAAATACGGCTTTATTGTATATGAAAGGCAACTGCTATTAAATGGCTCATGATCCGTCACTTTCTGTCTGGAATCCTCAGCCCCTCCCCTTTCACCTAACAGCTCCTCTTCCTGTTCTCAACCCAATGACCCTTTCCTTAGGGAGGACTTTGCTGATGTCCACAAGTTTTTTCAACTCCATGTTCTCATACCCATTTGTATCCTCTTTCAAACACTCATCTCAGCTATAATTTGGTTATTTATTTAGGTGATGATTTACCAGTGTTTCTATCCCTCACCAGACTGTAAGCTCACGATTTTGCTCACAACTGTTATCTACTGTACCTAGCACAGTGCACAGGATGTGGCAGACACTTCATAAATGTTTATTGAATAATTTACCTGAGGCTAGACATGTTATCTTCATCATCTTTTCTTAAAAGCTAATTTGAATGTATTCCTCATCTTTATTCAGAGTTCTATACAAGATAGGTACCTATAGTGTATGCTAAATGCATGGTATTCAATAAGTAAATACTAGTGAACTCTAGTACAAATTTACATTCATTTAATATTTTTGAGAATCATAAGTAATATCGTTTTTATTCATTCCATATCTAAAGTGAGAAATCTCTCCTTAATAAGAACTACTTGTTCTAAACCTAGCTCAGTCAATCATAGCAATACATATAATAGGCTCTGTAATATTGCATCTCACTAAAATGGGCACATAGAGTAATCTATACTATCTGTCCATGACTTATGGAAAGATCTGACTGTGAATTCAGCAATGATTTACGCTATACATAAGAAACAGGAGTGTCAACTTAGCTCATGACCCTGACATTAATAGAGAAACTGAAAATTCTATTAAAAGTTTTTGCCATTTAATCACTTATTAACTGACACACTTATTTTTTTACTTAAGAAAATTTAACAAAAACATCTTGCATTTCCTTGTGGTTTCCAAAAGGCTTATTTAATCCATACACGCTGTGAATTACATGTTACTATCCAAAGTTTATTCATCGTAAACTTTGAGCAGCTAATATGCATCAGCCACAACACTGAATGTGGTCACAATTAAAGAAACCCAGCCCAAACAGGAGTTTCTACATTTTACTCACTTCTCTCTCTCAAAAGCATCAAAGAAGTCCAAGAACTTAGTCCACTACAACTCTTATTACAATTTTCTGTCATCTCTCATTCTCTAGTACTTCAAAATTCCCAGGTCTCTCCCTTTCTCTATTTTACCCCTAGAGAACTCCTTCAGTCCTGCCATCTTTGTTCCCTACACCCACTGGATGGGCTCCCCCATTGCATACTCCCAAGAGCTTACTTCCTTCTTACTAACCCCTGAGCAGGATGGGTCTTCTTAGTCTTAATTGCTTTCCTCACAGGAACTATTTAGAAGATTTACTGTTTTATCATAGGCCAATGGTGAGTGGGAGGGGAAGCTGTGAATCTAGATGTATTAATACTTTTCATGTCACAATATAAGCATTAAAAACCCATTTCCTTTAATAAGTAGTAAGAAGCTCTTAGCCCGATGTAATTATCCAGGGATATACTTGGTTGCTGAAGAAAGGAGTGTGTGTGTGTGTGTGTGTTTGTGTAGGGTATGTATGGGGTGTGTGTGTGTGTGTGTATATGTTAGGGTGTGTGTGTGTGTAAGGTGTGTATGTGTGTTTGTGTGTGTGTGTAGGGTATGTATCCCAGAGATACACAGATCGAGCGTAACTGCTGAAGAGTGGAGAGGAAGGGACAGTGCCACCAAAGGAAGAACATCTCAATGAGTGAGATTGTGAAATTAGCTCCCTGTAGCTTCTCTTTCCAGATTTCAAGCCTCTTTCTCCTGTCACCTTTCCTCTGCAACACACATAGACATGAACATTTTGGGAAGCACAGTGATATCATTTCTCAAATTCATATCATAAATCATGGTATCATGCTTCATTGTTTGAGGCACAACGGGAAGTAAAGTCTTCCTAATCTTTCCCTATTGTCCCTCAATCGACACTCAGCTTGGTTCTTTATGAAGGTCCCATAACTCCTCTCGTGCTTATCTGAACAGTAGCCAACCTAGGCATACATGCATATGTGCATATAGAATCATGTAGATTTTTGTGGGTATACTTATATACGGTATCAAACTACATCGTATCCTGCACGTTCCTATCTTCATGTCTTTAAGATTTTTCCTTACTAGTATATATTGCATTTATGTTGTAATCTTTTTCTTATTTGAACAATGCTGTAGTAACCTCCTTGTATAGGCTCCTGGTTCATGAGTGTGAGTGTTTCTCAAATCTGGCTTCACATTAGAATTATCCAGAGGTCTTTTAAAATACTGCTGCCCATGCTCCTCAGCCTCTCCCTCCCCTAGACCAGTTAAATCAGAATCTCTGGAAGTGGGGCCCAGCCATGGGTATTTAATAGTCTCCCCAAGTAATTTTAACATGCAACAGATTGGAGAATCACTACTAATTATGAAAAATTGGAATTGCTGAGTTGAAGGGTATATACATTTCACATTTTGAACTCATTTTATAAATGGTTAAATTCTATACAATTGCAAATTATGTAATACAAATACTTCTGCTCTAAGGAGGATTATCAGGAAATCTAAAACTAGAAACCAACTACCATGAAAGGGTTTCCTTCTAAGCTGAAATGGCAGCTCCTCCAAGAGGCCTGTACAAAGATAGTGTCTACCCCACCTCAAGCAATTATTTTCATGGCACTTGTTTTGTTTTCTTTGTATTATTTGTGACAGTTTGCAATCATTTTGTTTAGTTGATTGCTATCTTTGACAGCTTGCAACAGAACTTCTAGAGAATAGAACTTCTCCAACAGAACTTCTAGAGAACAGAAACCAAATCCATCTTGTTCACCCAGTAATCCTAACGTCTATTATAACAGAGCCAAGCATACACTAGGTGGTCAATGTGTGTGGAACTAATAAATGCCTGTCGCTGCGTAGTCAGTGGGTTAGCATATTAGGCTGTGATGAGGACAGTGAAATGAAGGGAAAATACTGGTTGCTCTCATTTCCTAGTTCCAATATTCCAAATAGAAAACAAGTATTTTATCTTAGCCAAAAAGAACCTAAAAACCTATACTATCATATGAGGTACCGATTAATGTGTGGCAAATCTTGACCATGTGGTAAAAAACAAAAACAAAAACAAAAACCCACAATGATATTAGAAAGTAGAAGAAGGTAGACTATAATAAGCCACCTTTAGTAACGAACTTGTCCCTTCTCTGCCACTTCCCTGTACTTTGATAAACACCAAAAAAAAAAAAAAAGAAAAAAAGACGTATACAGAAAAAGTACAGTTAAGCATGAGGAACACTTGGAAGACCTGTGCCAAGAGCGTATCAGCTGTCACTGAGAACATGATTCCTCAGCTGTTGCCCTTCTTTCCCCTTACAAGTAACTCTTGTCACACAGTCCTATAAAAAGTCGAGGTCAAGAGGGAAATTTCATTTTGATTCTGATTATCATATAAAATTACTCAAGATCATAGCTTCAGAAAGCCACAGAATTCTTCTTTCTCCACACAGAATTTTAATAATACCTAAGTGACAAATACGTTGTGCCCAATAGGACTGTTTCAAAACAGGCCAAAAGGCCTCAATGCTATAAATTGTGAATGATTACAAAGGTTCTTTCTATAATATACCTGATCAACACACAAAGAATATTGACTAAGTAAGAATGAGATCTTACACGCCATTTCTTTGAAGTGTCAGGTGAATTATTTTTACTTTTTTTTAGTTCCTTTTTTTTAATATACATATAGTTTTATTTTAGATTTACAGAAATGTTGAGAAGGGAGTTTCCATGTCCTCCACACCTAGTTTCCTCTGTTAGTGTCTTACTTTAGTATGGTACATTTATCACAACTAATGAAGCAATATTGATACACTATTAGCTAAAGTCCATGCTTCATTCAGATTTCCTTAGTTTTTTCCTAATGTCTCTTTTATTCCAGGGGTCCATCTAGGACAGCACATTACATTTACTCATCATCTTTCCTTAGGCTCCTCTAGGCTGTTACAGTCTCTCAGACTTCCCTTGTTTTTGATAACCTTGACAATTTTTAAAAGTGCTTGTCAGGAATTTTGTAGAATGTCCCTCGATTTGGGTTTGATTGGTGTTTTTCTCATAACTGGACTATGTTAGGGATTTGGGGGAGGAGCCTGTCAAATACTGCCTCAGCTACATGGTCAAGGTTCATATAAACAGCAATGTCATGTCACCCTCACGTACTTTTCTTATAATGTGAATGGCATGTTACCTTTGTTATTTATACTTTTCAAGTAGAAAATTCTATACCAACATATTTTCCTCTATGAAGTCACAAATTCGTGATATATATGTGGTGATACAAATGCATTTAGACATATGGTGAGATCATGCCATTTTCCTCTTTAATATCAAAAAGAAAGTGTGCTCCTATTTCAAATTTTGGCCTCAGAACACACAAAACTCTTTGACGAAAACTTGTCATGATTTTTAAGGAATTTCTGCACATGGAGCAAAGTATTAATATGGGCTGTGAGCTAAAAGTAAGAGCATATCTACCATTCAGTAATTGCAGAAAAACCCCACTTATCCTTTGATAATCCAAAGGAAAACAAACCGGTGGACAAATTTCTACTATTCACAAAAATAGTATTTCTATTATAAAACATATTATTATTTTAAAATTATATTCTAACGATTTAAATTTGAAGGAGTTTACTTTTATAAAATATGCTCAGACTCTTGATTGTCTTGTATGTAAGAAGTGAGTACAGTAGCTAATTTAAGTCATAACTGAGTCCTTGGTGTGGGGCAACATGGGAGAGGGAGCTCATCAAAAACTTCTCCTGCACACTTATGGATAAAATAATCCAGCAGATCACGTCACCACACGAGCTAAGGAGACTGATTAACTGTGGGTCAGTTGTGATCTAAGTGAATTGCAAATATGAGAATCTTAATCTCTCTCAGCTGTAATATATAAGGAGGAATAATGACTTTCCCCAAGGTGAAGAATGCTTTTATATCAGACCAAAAGAAAATGGCTAATGAATCTATATCTTTAAACACAACAATATTCAACAATTAGCATATGTAATGTGTATATGTACACATATGTTTATACATGTATATAGGTACTCCTATGTATGTGTGTATATATGCTCTAATACATGTAATGACAAATATGCCTCTTTCAAAAATACCAAATTAGCTACTGTTTTTTTTACCAATTAATAATAACTCATTAGTTAAATACCTCACAAGTTAAAAGAACAGAAGTGAAGATGGAACCCTGGTTATTCTTACGCTTCTTAATATGAGAGTCTAGCCTTGCAAACTGAGGCGGCCAAGGACAGAAAAGGAACAAATTTACTCACAAAAACTTACACCATACTGATAAAGTCCTTTTCTCTCTTTATCTCTCTGGCCAAGTAGGTCAATTTAAGTATTTGTCTTACCTCCAATGTATGGATAAAAAATGTAGGTGATTAATAAATAATCAGTCTTTATGCCACTTAGGAAGTAAAGTGGATATCTACTTTGAAAGTTATTTCACTATTAGAAAAGTTGTTTTGCAAAAAGGTAAATCTCGCCGTCATTTCCATTCTATTTAAATTTTTAATTAAATTATTGAAAGAAAATGAAGTTATAGGAAGTAGTTTTAAACTATTTTTGTTTAGCATACATTTTGCTAAGCCAGAGTTTGTATTCCCTAGAAGGGAAACCACTTTAAGACTTGATAGGTTTTCCTTATACGTCTGCTTTTTATTTTTAAACATCACTACCTCTTTGCTGACCAACACTTTCTTGCAAGTTATGGCAAGGGGGGAGGAGCATGAGCAAAGGAGCTGGGTGAAAGTTGATGATACTCCCTGCCAAAATTCCAAGCTGAAATTAAATCCTTCAGTAAAGTTTCTTAGGCATGGGGGGAAAAAAAGAGATTTACAACTTCAGCAGAACTGTAATTCTACCAAGAAAAAGTACCCATCAATCTACTTTACTGTCACCAAAGGATCTGAAGCTGGCTTTGTCATACTTGTCTCTCTTTATATATGGAGGTGACAAAAAAATTTTTTTTAAAGCAAGAGGAGTTTAAAAGAATTGATGAACCCCTGACCCTTTAGACTCCATTTATAGTCGGAGAAGGAATGCCAACCCCCTTGACTAGCGAACTGTCCAATCCAGCCGCATGTGTCAAGATTCTATTAGGCACTAAGTGAAATATATATGCACGCCCTTATACCATTGACTACTCTGGGTCCACCTTCAAGACACGGGGCTGGGATCAACCAAACCAGCACTCCTCTTCCAAGAATCATTTGGACAGGTTCTTTTAGAGGTACTCCTTCTCTTTTTTTTTTAACCCATCCTTTTAAACAAAATGGCACCAAAGAAGGATGTGAAGAAGCCTGCTGCTGCTGCTGCCCCAGCCCCTGCCCCGGCGCCTGCACCTGCCCCTGCCCCACCCAAAGAAGAAAAAATTGACCTCTCTGCCGTTAAGGTAACTAAATGGGTGAATTGTTTGGTCACTGAAACATCTTTCAACAGTAGGGAACTCTAGGAACTTGCAAACAGGTATATTTTTCATTGAGAGAAATGGCATTACTAAGTGAACACATAGATATGGGGAGAAGAGAATCCTGTTTCAAAGATAAACTCAAATATGTAATCTCAGTAAAATTACCATGAGTATGGTAGTGTATGTGGAACCTGTAGTTGCTCTACTTTTTTGTTCTCTAGTTTCCTTTTTTTCCCTAAATTGTCAAAGTGCAATTGAAGGGCAAAGTACAAAAGTGCAAAAGTGTTTTACAGATATTTAAACCAGTAGTTCTTTTAAAAATGGAATATCTGTGGAAACCGGATCCCTTATTTTGAAGCTATACAAAAAGGAAAGTTTTAGTCCATTCACTTGTTTCCAAAAGTTTAAAAACAGCTGATGACCCATTTGTCCTGGTTCTACTTATTTGACAGCTGCTTTATTTCATCTGAAAAAAGAGAAGATTTTTGCAATTCAAGTTAATTCCCCCTTCAGCTTTGCTTAATAAAATTTGATACAACACTAAATGAGGTCTCAGTGCAGACAATTATGCACTCAAGTGTTTCAGTGACTATAACTGTCATCTTGTTTATTTATACACAGTATTTAATTCAGAATGTGTGAGTTGTTTCTAAATGAAACTAACCCAAAAAAATACTTTAAAACGTGTCGGTTATATGGCTTTTAGCTTATGTCTTTGAGCTCCTGAATACTGATCTTGAACTAAGGAGAATGTGATTCATTTTTGTGTCAACACTTTGCTGTAATCAAAGTTCTCAAATACCAAAAGATTATCTGCTTTTGGAAAACTGACGCAATGCATGTGCCTGTTATCACTCGGTGATGTGACCCATCAAATGTGCACCTTCTCCTCATTCACCAGGCTCATATTAGTTCAAATGACAGTTTGAAAATCTTCATCTAAGGAAGCTTGCCTTATATGGAAAACTAATGAACGAAAGTGCCTCTGAGTTATCTTTCCACTTAAGTCAAAAGTTCTGTACATAATAAATCCGAATTTTGTTAACACGGTTTACTTGCAACGGCAATGCTGACCTATAGGTAAAGATTTCATTGACTTTTTTAGTATAATTGTAGATTTTTAAAATATTCTTGATACAAATATTTAATTAGATCATCCTTAGAGATATGTGATGAAATTAAATAAGTATATTCATAATTTTATAGCATTCTGGTAAAACAGGAAATTTTATGTTTCAAAGTAGGAGTAGATTATCACAAATATTTTATCTTGAGTTTGTCATATTTGTAAAGAACCTAGGAACTATTCTTTTTTTTTTTTTTAATTGGTTAGGGATTCTTCTTAATGAATATCCTCTTAGGAGGATAAATGCATGTCAGATATTCAAATAAATATTTTTCTACTTTGAAGACTACATACAGTTCATTAAAAGGAAACCAAATTTTTATCCCCAGTAACCCTAGTTGGTACATTTCTAGATTCACACTAACTGCATTATACAATGAGCAAGATTACAGCCAATAAGGTTCCAATAAGTCTGATTATCTCTATTCTTTGACTCTCCACTCTATACTAACTTTACAAGAATCAGTATCAAAGCTACTCCTCTTTATATTTATTGTGATTTATAAGACAATATCATCTCTTTGTATATGGGACTACAAGCATCTGAGAAGGAAAAAAAAGTATCTTCTTAAGAAGAAAAATAATTATCTCACTAGTGAAAACAGGCATTAAGATTCTTCCCTGGGGAACTGTGTAAGAATAAGTAAATAAATAAAAATTTATTTCGGCAGAGAAGAGGTCTCCAAGAAAAGACATCACTTTTTTAATCCAGAAATTAAACTGATTACTTGTTCGTAATGAGCAGAAAAGGGACACTTTTCTGAATCTTGAAAATTGGTTTATCCTTTCAGCTATATGCTGAATTAATACTAGTATGAGCTAGCACCGCTAAGCAAAAGAAGGAAAAACTCCCAGAGAGTCTCTGTAAAGATGGGGTGTGCTCTATCTTCACTAATTCATTGAAAAACAAGAGAAGTGATATATTCCAGTACGGCACAGAAACCAAAAAGAAGTTAAATGAATCTGGAAGAAATAGGAAGAAATTAACCTTTATCTTTTATTCAGAGAGCCCATTCCTGATAGAAAGAGAAAAAAAGAAAGGAAGGGGATTGAAACTAACATATTTTTGTAAAGGAATTTAAATGCCTTCAATGATTTTCATTTATCAATATGAAATCAGTGCATATGTATAGGTATTATAGCATAGCCAAGAAATGTGAGCAACGTGAGAACTTAATGAAATTTAATTTCATCCCAGTAGGTAACAAAGCTAATAAAAATGTACATTAAAACATTTCATATTATGATGCTTTTAATCACTTAATGATGTTCCTAGCTATATTACTTCATATAAGTTATAAACTTTCTTCAAGCAGAGAAAATGAACTTTAAAGAAATTAATAGAGCTGTTATATGTGTTCATTAGCTTTCTGAAAACTCAATAAAGAAGAAAATTTAATTGGATTTTAAACTTTCTTTCATAAATCGTATGATTTAGAAATCTATCTACCCTTCGGACTTTGAGTAATGCTAAAATTTAAGTATAACTAGCTTTTATAGTATTATAATCACAGTAATATTTAATTCCTCAGTATTATTCCAACCTAATATCTATGTTTCATCTTATAATATACCATGCTTAACAGCCATATATTTGACTCACCATAGACTCTGAACAATCTTAAATATTAATTAGTTTTATCAATTTCTAAAATGTGCTTTTCAATTTGGTTTCCTAGTTTATTGGTTATTCGTTTTGAATAGTCCTTCAATTGTTCTGACATAAAACCTTTGGTATCTGAGGGAATGCTTATCTGATGTCCTACAGCCATGGATTTTCTATGAGTATCCATTTTCAAAATCACATTTACTGCTCATATTTGAACATTAAAGTTACTGTCCTGGATGGTTCTAAGCACTTTTTGCTTTCAGAGGGCTGATACTTCCAGCAACAATGCCCAGCCCAAAGAACACTGCCTGACAGAATCTCAAGTAGCAATTAAAACCTACCATGAGAACAGTTGTAGGTGCAAACACAAGAATTAACACCTAGTGCCCCAAACTGCAACTGAGTGAAATAACAAAAGTAAATAAGCAATAAGATGATCATGTGCCTAGATTTTAAAAGACCTCCAAGGTGTAAGGGAGATTTTTGCCTGATGCATGCCTCAGCTGGTATGTCAGCATTGCTGTGAGGTGATGGGATTTCGAAGCATGTCTGTCATTGTGTTGCTTAAATTTCAATTCTCATTGTAGTCATCACCCAGTCAGGTCATCCCTGACTAGATACTGCAGGCGATATTATAAAAAGTGGTAAAAGTACAAAATGCATTGACAGAAACTCATCAAATAACAAATCTCACAGCAACAAGTGTCCACATACTTGGAAAGATTTCAACTTCCAATTTAATGGGCAATGTGGAAATAGAGTATTCCCCAAAAATACACCTAGGTACTGATGGGTATTCAGTGGAGGCAAATATTACATATACCTTGTGACACATGACTTGTTCTGGTTCCGTTATAGGATTGTTTGCGTTCATCTACAGATTGTTATTTCTTATCGCTAATGAAGCTAATCCAATCTCAGTCCCACTTAGAATTGTTGGGAAAATCAAATGACGTCATAACTTATTAAAAGCTTTGAAAATTATAAACTTCTTTATAACAACCAATATTCATGGTGACTTTACTCTGTGCCCTGTTATATTTAATTCTTAACATGTTACACTAAAGTTGTTCTGGCCTCATGTTGCAGGAAAAGAAACTGAGCCTAAATGAAGTTCACGATCAAATAACTGGTACGTGGTGAAGCTAGGATTAACCTAGTGGGCGAAATCCAGAGTTAACTGTGTTAACTATATTCTAAACTTCCTCCTGTTTTTAAAGAGTAAGTTGCTGTTTCTAAGAATATTTGTAAAGGAGCCTTCTTTGCTCTCAGGCGTGTGAGATAGAGTCGCTTTTATATTACCCTGCACAGCTCTGTGTAGCCAGAAAAGGGAGTGACAAACACACATCAGAGCAAGTTCATCAAGACTTTTGACTTTGGTGTGTCGCTATTATTCTGGTCTCCACAGCTTTCCCCTATCTTAGCACCCATTGCTGACATGTCGAGTGTTCTCTTTTACAAACGGAAGGTGGAATAGTAGGAACTTAGAAAGATTCCTAGTCACTTCGCTCTAGCTTTGTATGCAAAGTTGTAAAGAGAACATGGATATAAAAAAAACGCTGTTAGAGTAGATTGATAGTTGTCGGGTGGGGTTGGAGGTGGGGGAAAGAGTGAAGATGGTCAGAGGATACAAACTTCCACTTATAAGATGAATAATTTCTGGAGATTGAGTATACAGCATGGTGACTATAATTAATAGTACCATACTGTATACATGAAAGTTGCTAAGAGAGTAAATCTATAAAATTCTTACTACAAAAAAAATAAATAACTGTGAGGTGATAGATGTGTTAATTAATTGTATTGCAGTAATTACTTCACAATATCAAAGTCATCACGTATCAGATCATCACATCGTACACCTTAAACTCAAACAATGTTATGTGTCAATTATATCCCAATAAAGCTGGAAAAAATATAACTATACCAAAGTATTTGAAAACGTTAGTAAATAATAAAACTGATTGAATTTTTTAAATAATTATGTTTTTAATGAAACATACATATATATCAAACCTGACCTCCAAATTTTTCCACCTGGGTAATATTCTGAGAATTGTATGGGATATCTATTTACAAATAAATATCCTGATTTAAACTGGAAATCCCAACCAAATATTCTTTGGAATAATATGTAGAAATATAATGCCACATGTATAATGATTAAACCTTAACCTTATCTAGTTTGAGGAAAAGAACACATTTGGTCAATTTCTAATTAGAAGGAATGGGTGAAAACATTTGTAAGTTGTTTCTAAGTTTTCATTATATACTTTTAAGAGTTTGTCTTCTTTTACTCTGTGTTTTCAATAATACAAACTCATTTTTAATGCAACTATAACATCAACCCATTTGCATTATTAATCCATTTGTGGTGTGACTATAACCTCAGAAGCAAATCAAAAACTGTTAGAGACTATCGCTAAGTATCATTATCAAGTTTCCACTTTCAAACATCTCGGTTGTAAAAGATAACCAGTGGAACGGAGTGAGAAAACATTAAAGAGCACCATAACTCTCTAAAATTATTATTTTGAATTACATGTATCTGGATCATGTCTTTGTGAAGTAAAATGCAGTTTGAAAAGGAACAGATAAGTCCACCAATTAATAGTGAATAGTACTTTTTGTTTTAAAGATAATGAAATCTTTGGAGACAAGGAGATTACAAAGTGACAGTACCAAATTTAGCCTCCCGACATTTTAGTGCCACAAATGAACCCCCTGGCAAGATGTCTTTAGAAGTCGTTCCATAATTACCCGGCATCAAGTACCATCTGACTCATGGAAATTGTGGAAAGGATTATATTTAGTCTGCTGATACTACACTTTCTTCAGCTTCTCTTCATACTGAAATACTTATTGTATGAAGATAGGATCTTTTATAGTTTGTTCCTACATCAACTTCTACAGTTTATTTCTCACCCAAATCAGAATTTGGAGGGCAAAGGTAGTAGTGGCTTCAATTATACTAGTAAAAATTTAAATGATATGGATGATAAATCCTTGCTATTCTAATCATAAATCAATAATAGTGAGTTGAAGTCAGAGAAGAAACCTTTCCCCTCAAGATAAAACCATGTCATATTCAACTTTATATGTGAGGTTCTTTGTACCTACTAAGTGACCAATGGTATAGTTTCCTGTTTATAAAACATCTGCGTCAATTGAACACGGCGTTATGAAATGATATTTTGCTTAACTCCTCTTTATCTAAACTACTTCAAAATAATATTATTAATTGAATTTGCAGACACTCTGAACTTTCCCATTAGAAAAAGTGAGTTGAGGAAGATGCTATTGACAAAAGAATGGAAAACTCACAAAATTGTAGTACCATAAGCAATGCTAGAAATCACGCAGTATAATATTTTATACAAGGACATAAGGAAGCTATAACCCAGACAAGAGAAGTTATTTAATCCAAAGATACATGATTTGTTATGAGAAAGCCCAAACAAAATTCTGAATAGTTTAATTCCTGTCTAGTTTTCTTTCCACCATATCAAAAGACCTGGGATCTCTACCTAGTAATGCTAATATCTATACGTCCCTATTGTCACAAAAGGAAATTTTATTCCAAATATGTAGGAAAAAGCAGATGCTTATAATTTCTTACAACATACACAAAGAAGTTTTATAATGCTCATATTTTAAAAATAAAAGGAGGAAGGAAGGAACAAAACCACAACTTGGATTTTTAATAAATAACATACAAACACATACACAAAGTAGAAAAAAGTACAACCCTCAGGAAATATTAAATGTATTTATCAGGTTTTAACCATCGGAAAGCTGATAAGGAATCTGAAGAAGTGTAGACTTAAATCACACTTAAAATTTTTTATTAAAATTCACTTAGTTAGGCCTCTCTGTTAATTCTTGTAGGTCTGAATTGTGTTACTTTAATAATTTAGCCTTTGCTGTAATGTGACTGAATTCAGTTGACTAGTCTAGACATCCTAGCAGAGACTTATTCATTTCCTCTTTCTTCTGTTCAGATCAGTGTACCCAATATAGCCATCTATTCTCCTAATATTAGACAAGGTGGGCCAGTACTGTATTGTCATTGTTCTTAACTTCTTTTTATGCCATATTAGAGTCACCAGCCTAGGTATATCCTTTGTTGAGATAAAAACTCTCAGAGTTCCCAAGTAGTACTTCTGCTGGCCTTTTACAGTGATTTCTAGTAACTCTATGAGATTGGAGTGCAAATTAGTAAATTTTCCCTAGGGTTTGCATAATCCAGGTCTTTGACCATTCTGCCACGCATTAAATCAGAGAATAGGCAGTTTTCTTGATTAAAAACTGACCCTGGTTAGAGTAACGGCTTTATTTAGCCTCACCAGTCATTGGTCCCATTGTATCTTGCAGGGATGATGTTCTTTAAAGACTGTAGTCTATATTCCTTCCTAGGGCATTTCCCCTCAGTATTCAACATCACAGGTCACCCAGATCATCTTTAATTATAGCTCTTCTTGTTACACTAAATCTTAACGTACATCAATTCCAGTGCCTTTTGATTAAATGCATTTGAGTATTTTACCTCTAAATAAATTCCTTCTACATACCAGAGACTTTATCTTGTCTTTAATCAATTAACCAAACCTCATGATACCATTAGAAAAAAATGCTTCTCAAAGTGAGAAAAAATCTGAAACATTGCAACAAAAATCCTTTTTAGTAAGAGTACCTCATTCACTACTACTTAAATCCAACGGCAAATAGTACATAAGTCATAAGAATGTAGAATGTAGTTATTTTACTACCAGTCTAGTATAAGTATGCAAGCAAAGATGGGAAGAAAAACTTAAAAAAAAAAACAAATTGAGGGTTGGTGAATTACAAGTTCTGATCATAAACATTTATATAAAATCTATGGACAGGCTCAGGAAATATAAAAGCACATACATCAATAATTCAAGATGCACATGCCTGCTATATGCTTGGCAGTTCTAGGTGCTGGAGATGCAGTATCAAAAAAGAATGTACACACTTCTTCTAGAATGTAATCTCTTTGAAGGGCCTGACAAAGTCTCTTCTCTCAGGGAACATAATGTTCTAGAGAAGGAGCTTATATTTGAAGGAAAAACTCACTATACATACATTCTAATGATTTTTTTTAAATCATCACATTTAATCAGATATTTTTTTAATTAAATGTATTGGGGTGACATGGGTTAGTAAAATTATATAGGTTTCAAGTGTACATTTCTATAACACATCATCTATATATTGCATTGTGTGTTCACCACCCAGAGTCAGTTCTCCTTCCATCACCAGGTATTTGAACGTTCTAATAATTTTGAGTTAATGAAAATCTGTTGAGCATTTAACATAGGCAAGGTATTTTAAAATTATTGGGGATAAAATCAAAGAATAAGGCAGGGGAAGCCCTCCAAGATGGAGAAGTTGGGCTAAGCCTGCACCTGGGTTTATGTCCTGGACCAAGGTAAATGGCTTTTTTAATGACCTGTGCTTCCCAGAAGTTTACAATCAGGAAGGTTAAACATATTTTAGTGGGAGAAGGGAGCTAGGTAAATAGAGAAAAGTTTCTTTTCAAGAGGAGGAGATTTCATCAGGGCCTTGAGGAATAGTTAATTTCTAAGAAGCAGAGATGAGAGAAGAGCATTCCAAATAGAAAAAACTTAAATCTAATTTTTAAACAAACCAAATGATGACATAGCGAAATGAGTTCAAAATCATCTGACTTTAATATTTATATCATGCCTTTGTTCAAAGGGCTGATTACTTCACCAAGGAAGAGATGCCAGAGAAAGTTTTTGTCATTTGTAAAACTGTACCAGAGAATACATTTCCCATTTACTCTATAAGCATGGCACTCAGGTTTTTTTACCTTTAAACTACAATTTATTCTCTAGACTAGGCTATGGGGTAGCCTTCTCTACTGTTGTCAATAACTTGCTTAAATGTTTACTTTTATTCTCAATAGATACAAAAAAATCTAAACTCTCATTCTGTATGTGATGAAGATATAGAGAAAAACTAGAATGAAATAGTTTGGCTACTGCCTACCACTTCCATTTTCAGAATAATAAACATTTACACAAAAACCAAGCTTATTATAACATAAATACAACTTTTAAAGTGACTTTCTAGTTTACTCAACAGATTTTATACAAATTGGCCATATTTTATATGTATTCAAGGACACATTTCTCTATTGGAAAAAAAAAGAAAACATGAAAATGAGCATTATGTAGGACCATTTTGATGAGTTTATTTTGTATTATTTATAGTTGTTAGCTCTACTAAAGATACGTGCTAGATTTCAATATGAGTCATAGGAGATTCAAATTTAATGACACAATACATAAAATTACAAGCCTAAAAAGAACACAAAGAAACATGGTCTGTTCAAAAGGCTTTAATATTTGCATCAAAAATCATGAGACTCCACATTACACAATTATCAAAGGTTACAAATTTCCACTTCCATCCTTCCCTTACATTTCCCTCTAATGATTTCCCCTCTAATGTTTCCCTCAAAGCATTTAAATTTTTTCTATTAACTTCCATTTCCCAATCACCTCTCAAAATGTCAATCTATCTATCAAGATATGTTTACCTGGGTACTAATGTTTAAAACATTATATTTTCAATCCACATTTTGGGACTCAAGACCCTATGAGATGTTTTTCAGTACTTGTAGTCTTTGGACAAAAAGCGATACACATTCAATTGTTGATTTCTTCCTAAATGCTTGAGTAAAAGCTGCAAAGTATACATCTGCCTAGCAGGGGAAGACTTCATGCTTTTTGTGTCCATTTCCTTAAAAATAGTTGCTGAAACAGTACTTAAGTTAGAATTTATTTCCAACATTTTGTATGCCTGTAAGCTGCTTTAAATATGTAGAAAACTGATGAACATGTTGTCTGAACTTCAGTGGACACACTGGGGCCAATCTTTTCCTCCTACCATTTTGCTCAGTACCTTCTAGGAAGGGAGTGCCCTCTATTTTCAGATAAACTGCTATGAGAACGCATTACCAGCCAATCCCTGAGATACCTTTAACATTCTAAAGTCTAGCTTTGTACTCTACATTCCCTGTTTGGGGTTTCTTTGTTTCTCAGTCGGGAGTCTGAGTCATAAAATGTTTGACATGACGGAAATACAATCAGCACATTCTAGTAAGAACTTACACAAAATTTTCAAACTTCAAATAGGAGAGAAAACAAATGCAAAAATGGTCTAGCAACAGATAAAGTATGGTTACCAAAGGGGTTGAGGAGGGGGGTGGTGGAGAAGGAAGATGGTAAAGGAGGGTAGTTACAGAGGGTGCCAAAAAATGTATACACATTTTTAAAAAGGAAAAAAACTGTTAAAATTGCAATACTCTATACTGATAACAAAAGATGAATACAAGTCACGTTTGATTTCTGTGATTATAAGAGGTGCTCAAAGTGGTTACCATCAGCGTCCAGACACTTCTGATTATGGCGAACTACTGCTTGAGCAATGTTGAGCAAAGCGTACACTTACATACATTTTTTTGGCACCCCAGTATATTCTGACTAAAGGAGACTAGACATTGGGTGGTGAGCACACAATGCAATATACAAATGATGAATTATAGAATTGCATACTTGAAACTCATATAATTATGAGTTAACCAATGTCACCCCCAATAAATTTAATTTTAAAAAAGAACCAAGAAAGCAGCTTACAAATAAAAATTAATAAAGTAAGTAAATAAATTTTTAAAAAATAGTCTATCAGTTTTCCTGCCTAGAAGTACTTCAGAAAATCAAAAAATCTTACAGGTAACAAGGAGGCAGGAAAACAGCCACCCCCTCAGGTAAGGAAACTAAGGGAGAACAGTACAAAACAGAGATAAAAACTATTCCTGGCTTAGTTAAGCTCTAAACTTCTGAGAATACAATTTGGGCATTTAATTGGGTATTTCAAGAACTTACCGGTTATATCACTTGAGGGAACCCTAAGAAACACACAGAACCTTCATGGCGGGTCTAGTCCTATGCACTTTACCACAAGAGACAGTGTGCTTCAGAGGATGTTCTTTCTATAGCAGTTGCCACTTGAAACCCCAAACCAGTCCTATCCAACAAGTTTCATTAATACCAAAATGTGCAGGCTTGAAGTTTGCAAAGTCAGAAATTGACCAAGAGAAGGGGACCGCCCAAGCCCTTAGAGAAATTTTAAACTCCTCTGCCACTGAACAAATAAGTTTCTTAAAGGAAAACATTCCAAGAGAACATCTCAGGGATAAAGACCGTAAAAGTACTCACAGGCCTCAGTCTCAATATGTATATCCACAACTAGTTACTGGTTTCCTAAAAATAGCCCTCAGGGTAGAGATCCCTCTTTCCCTTTGCCCTAAGAAAGCTAAAAAACTCTCCGAGGGGAGTGGCCACTTCTCTCTGAAACCTGATGCTAGCTGTGAGGTCACAGCTTCCCCGGAAATAAAAGGCAACCTCAGCAAGGGAGGTCCCCACTCAGGGACTGAAGCAGCCCTCAACTCACTCTTCAGCTTCGCTGTTGTTTGGCAGCCCTGCAGCTCCATCATGGTGGGTCCTCTGCGAAAACTATTTGTCATTTATAGGAGGAAATAGATCACGGATATACTCTTATTGAGAAGAAAGGCAGACAAAAAGGAGAACTGAAGAGAGAACATATTCAGTATGAGTCTTTAGAATCTACTTTTGGTTTTTGCTGAGATGGGTTGAAGATAGAAGAGATTAATTTGAGCTATTATGCCAACTGGAAAAATACAACTTATTCCCAAAAGTAGTACTTTATGCTTCACCAACTTTTGCTATATCACATAAGGTTGATTATATTTAAAATTAGGGGGGGAAACCCCCTGCAACTATAGAATAATATGATATCTTAAACAAGAATCCAGTGACGCCAATATCTAAAATTAAATAAACTACTTCAGATGCATTGGGTAAAAATGTAGAGGTTAAACAGAAGAAAGACTTAAGATGACCTTTTTAATGCAGTGTGTGTGTACTTTTTAATACAGTGTATCTGCATTAGATATATCTTATATACACTATATATTATTATATTATTCCAGGAAGTATTTGACTTAGCATTTGTTAAATCATTGATTCATTAAGATAAGAGAGATGTTCCCTAACTATCTTTTGCAATAGCTTTTTATTTTTCCTAGATTCAAAAGTATCCTAAGGCAACCTTCTTATTCCATAACACCTACATGACTTCCTAAAAATCTCACAGCAGAGAGCAACCATTCTTCTGTCAATGCATTTGAAAAAGTACTAGTTGTTTCTTTCTTTCTCCCTCTCTCGCCACTGCAGTCCTTCAGTGCTGATCAGATTGCTGGTAAGTGAATTGAGCTTCTGTATTCCAGATGGAGGCAGAATACTGCTTAGTTTCTGAAATACCACTTATCTCCAAGGCATGTTACTGCATGGCACAACCTGTTACTAGTGTCCAAGCTCTGCCTGAACTCTGTAAAGTAGGCTTATTCTGGGAGCTTACTTTAAAGATTTCTCAGGGAATGAGCTTGGACACACTTAAAAGTCAGGACATTTTGTTTGGTTAAAATATTCTCTGTGGTTAATTTCTTTCTAACAGATCGAGTTCTCTAAGGAACAGCAGGATGGTAAGTTTAAAAGATACAGCTGTTAATATTGCACACTCATAAAGATGGCGGGTGAGGAAAACCAACTCCCTTAAGATGAGAATAGCTTTTCCTAATTATCTCCACTGGTGTCGCCACTCCAAATAGAAATGCTCTCAATCACTCTAAATTCTCTCAACAACCTGAACCCCTTGCTTATAATTAACCATCAAAGGCTTACGCAAACAATAAAGACTACAAAATAGGTCATTATATTCACTGAATTCTAAATAAAACCAATTTGATACAGTAGGCAAATAGATGATAGATAGATACATACATACATAGATACATAGATACATAGATGATAGATAGATATATCAAAAAAAGATACAGATTTTGGATACCTTATCTGTTAATCAAATCCTTAAAGAGATATTGGCAGATCTAAATTGTTAAATTTGGAAAATAAAACTGATTATGAAACTGCCAGTTACCAAATCTACATAATTTCAATGGTCATCATAATGAGTCCAGAGAAATAGTGGGTAAAGAGGATACAAAATAAGAGAGAATTCAGAGACAAAGAGGGAGGAGTAATTTATCATAAAACTGTGGAAGAAACAATAGATGTCTCCTGGTCCATCTTTAGAGATGCAGGACAGGCTCCCAGGGAGGGGATGAGACTTCCTCAAGGACCCAAAGAATTAGTGGTAGGATCAAAATCTTGTATTAGTTTAAATTAACTAGAAATTTATTTCATAAGAGAAAAGAAATTTGTTTCATAAAACAGTTACTAACTGGAAGACTTCAAACTCTTAAGATTCAAGCGGCTCTGAATAGATTTTCTAACACTTCCTTTTTTTACCCTTCCAGTCTTGAAATCCAAGAATCTTGTGTCATACAGATCTTGATTTTTTTCACCGGAAGTGTACCGAGGCATGTTTTATGGAATGAAAGTGCCACATGTTCAAATAAACTGAGATATAAATACATCTACAGAAGGGAAGGGGAGAAAAAATGAGTTATATGATATCATATAAATTAGAATATTTGTCATAATATGTATATGTTATACATGTTATGATCTATAATATATAAATAATTATACGAGATTAATACAGATCTATTCAAATACTCAGTTCTCTACCTAAAGAATTCCACATTTTTTCAGTTTGTTTCAGTGTGTTTCTGGAATATCTCATGTTCAAACATCAATTAAAAATAAAGGATATCTGCTGTGGTACAGACTCACATGTATCCATGTATAATGGCTGATGGCTTCATCTAGAGAGATTAGATGATTTCATGACTCAGAACTCAATATTATATAAAATTATACCACATGTGACTATGCTTTCTTATTGAAAATGGTAATTCTATTATAATTTTTTTATTATTTTCAATGCATTTTTTAATAAGTGATGCTGCTACATTATCAGCTACTACATCCTAGTCCTCTCAAATATCTAATTTACAGTGTCATTTTGACAGCCCAATTACGGTAGGACCAAACAATAAAAGACTTAAAAGCCCTTTCAGGGACAGACGTGAACTATTGAACTATTACTATTAAACTTAGTACTCCATATATGAAATAGGTTTTATATATAGGGGTTCAGTATACATTGGTGTGGTGAACTGGTTTTCTCTTGTGTCAGGAAAATGAATATTTTTGGTACCATTTTAAGTGAAATGGAAATCTTATATTTTCAGAAATGAATGAAGACTTCCTTTGTTTACTTCCTTGTTTAATGATTAAGTACTTTTGCTCAAAACTGCTCTATTTGAATGTATCACTGGTTTAGAGGAAAGAAGAAAAATCAACTAGAAAATTATAGCATTCTAAAGGTCTCAGTCCTCTTATGCCGTCCTGTAGAGTTGCCACTAGCCACATGTGGCTATTTAGATTTAAACTTTAGTTAAAAATAAATTCATTTAAAAATACATTTCCTCAGTTGTACTAGTTACCTTTTAGTGCTCTAGAACTGCAGATGGCTAGTAGCTACATTTGGGGGCAGTCCAGATACCAGACATAGAACATTTTGATCAAAACAAGTTCTAAAACAGTGTTGTTCTAGACCAGAGAGGGACTGGCAAATTTTTTCTTAAAGGGGCAAATAGTAAATATGCTAGGTTTCAAAAACAACTCAACCCTGTCACTGAGGTATGAAAATAGCCAAGGACAATACATAAATGAATGGCTGTATTCCATTCAAATTTCATTTATAAAAACAGGTGGCCAGCCCCTAGTCAGGATTTTGTTAACCCATGTTCTAGACTCTTCCAGAGAAAAACTTAGTCCTTAAAAATCTGGGGTAGGAAGATCTTTCTGGCCTTGGCCTTCAAATCAACAAAAGGGCTAATGTCAGGAAGATTCTATTACAGCCCATAAAATCCTATTTCCATATCAAGCATTTGACCAGGGTAATAGTGAGCCCTCTGAGCAAGCTGTGCATAAAAGCCTGGAGCCAGTAACAGGAATAGTTCAGTTTCACATGTCCCTGAGAAAGATGAAAAAGAACATTTGACTAATGACCCCACAGTGCCTGCAGCATGTTTTTAGATTCGGGAAATAGCCTATTACAGTCACACTTCATAGAAGTTGAAGAGGAAATGTTAGCAAAGGATAGTAACATGGGCACAATAGTTGATTGTGACTATGTCCGGTGCAATCTTAGATTAGTGGATGAAGGGACAGCAAAATCGGGTATTTTGCTGGATAATCTGTCTAGAAGGCATCTTTTGATCTGAGACCATCAATGGCCTAAAAAATAAGACTTCCACCCCTACCAGTTCAGTCACAAATGGTTTTTTTGAGTATTGTTAGTATTAACCCCAACGAGTTGCCATCAGTAGTTTTAGGTGCCTTAGAAAATTTCATTTAGTTCAGTTTAGTTTAGTTTAAAAGGTTCAATTGAAATGTCTTTACTGGCCCCTCATCCATAGCAGCACCCCTTTTTGTCGTTTTGGTGCACACTTCTTAATTCTTTTGTGAATGTAATTCTGAAAGAAAAAATTAGTTCTATCAAAGGGCAATGACAAAATTTAGGAAAAGTAAGCAATAGAGTGATTGTGATACAAATAGACAACACTTTTTAAATATGTGCTTACACCTGAGTACAAGTAAAACAAGAGAAATCTGAGTGAAATTGGTGAAGTCTATTAATGTGAATATCCCGGTCACCACAGAATACTATAATTCTGCTAAATGTTACTATTGGGGAAAACTGGACAGAGTATTTAAGAGATACCCATGTATGTTTTCTCAAAATTGTATGTGAATCTACAATTACCTCTATAAAATTTTAATTAGAAAATATATCCTTAAATTCTAAAGCTAATATAGCAGCATGTTGCTATATGTATTATGTGAAAAAAAGAGTAAACTTTAAAGAGATTACCACAGCAATAGACCCAAACAAACATTCCTCCTTCTGAATTGATTATACCGGGGTCTCTTAGAGTCATACGTTAAAGTGGTTAAATGACACTATTAGAACTTAAAGATTTGTCTTACCTTTCTAATTTTTTTTCCTGAAAAATGAAGTTACTCCTGTAGAAAACTAGTTAAGGGGAGCATGTAGGAAATTTGTACCGCAAGAGAGGGTTTTTCTATATACTCTGAGAAGTTTGGGTTAACCTCACAAAACTCAACCCAAATTGAAAAATTTGTTTTCTTGGAATTTTATTGTTAATTATATGAGAGATTATATAAGGAATTCTTAAGATTTATCAAGACCTTAGAATTTCTTAACCCAGTGCTGCTTCAGAGGCAGATGAAGAAAATATGAATAAATAGGACTAAGAGCTCCAATCTTCATATCTGATTAATAATGACATATGACTTGAAATGAGAAAAACTGTTTTAAAATAGTCCCCAAAAGAAATGTCAAAAGTGTTTGTCAATGATTGCTTGAACTATGAAAAGGGAGAGTCCAATGAGCACAACTTTAGTGGCTGGCAAAAGTTGTAAAATAAAGGGGAATTTGAACTGGATCTTTGGATGGAGTTAGGGTTAATTTATAGGTCAGAGGTAGAGAAAAGCACCCTCATGTTTCTTGCTTCTTGCAGATTTCAAGGAGGCATTTCTCCTGTTTGATAGAACAGGTGAAAGCAAGATCACCTTAAGCCAGGTCGGCGATGTTCTCCGGGCTCTGGGCACGAACCCCACCAATGCAGAGGTCAAGAAGGTTCTGGGAAATCCCAGCAATGAAGGTAACCACAGGTTTTGCCAAGAAGTTGGGAAGTGTGTGTGTGTGTGTGTGTGTGTGTGTGTGTAAGAGAAAAAGAGAGAGCATTACTGAGAAATTAGTGCCACAAAATAGGGCTTAATTTGATTTTGATAGTAAACGTGCCAGTGGGCTGTCTAGAGTCTCAGTATTTTCCCTTCATAAAATAAGTTAACCGTCCTTTGAGACTTTACAAGCGTGATAAAATTTCATGCTAATGAAAGGAAATATATCTAATGCTAACACCATCATCATCATCACCGTATCTAATGCTCATAATTTAAAGGTTAATGAAATGAAATAATATCCAAATCCACACATTTTTTTCAAACCTTCCAAGGCAAAAATACATTTTGACAAAGATATTAGATACAGCTAAAACATAATGTACTTTGCAAACAACTCTGAGGAAATGACAATGGCACAGAGAAGATCTCCTCTGATAAAAGCAGGAAAAATTAAATCACAATGTTCTCAGGAGACCGAAAATACCTGCTGACTGTGCCCCATGGTTTGTCTTTTTGACACCGTTTCTGTGACCATCTTAAAGAAACTCAGCTATCTTAATTAAGGATAGACAGGGTGACATCTTAATAAGAGTTTTTATTTTTTAATTTCTAAAGAATTACACAAAGACTTAAAAATCTAAGCCAAAACCTGCATTCAGTCACCCAAGGTAAATCCTGGGACAAAAATGAGTAAGATACATAAATGGCAAAACTGCAGAAGTTCTTTGCTCAATACAAAAATCCAGTCATTAGTCTGGAACAAGAAAAAAATTTTTCAATCCCAAGATTCATGGAAAAGTGTAATAGTCTACTGGAAAAATACCACCCTAAATAAAAAGACAAGACAAAACTGAAGTTTTTTCAAGTAGCTATGTGAGCTGTTTATCTTTGCCACAGGAAAAAAGGAAGGGAGAGCAAATAATCTTTTTCCTTGATAATTGAAATAACTATTTTCCTTTGTTACAACAGAAAAAAAAATATTTCAAGAAAACCTAACTCTAAATCAGTCTGCTGGAATTTTCCTCAAACTTCATTTTCTTTGGAGAAGAATTTCCATGTAAATTACACAAATAGTAGCTGAGAACATGAGATAAAATGAGAGAGTAGCAAGCCAAATCTACTTTCTTAAGTGTCATTTTCTAACTTATCAAACGTCCATCTTTACTGCAATTATTGGTTAAATGTTCCTTTATTCAGCATTCCAGTTGAGTCTTTTTACTATTACCCAATGTACTAGATTTCTATTCTATCAGGAAAGACTAGTAAAAGGGAATTTGGATTGTAGGAGTACATAACTTTATCTATTTGCATACATCTGGATAGCCTTTTCTACTTTTACTGTGAATCTGATTTTCCTTCTCAGAAGATACTAAAGAGACTCCTATCATCCTTAGGCTTCTAAACTGCAAAGAAGTCAGGCAATCACAAAGCATTTGACACACACTCTCTGCTTATAAGCTTCTTTTTTAAATTACTTAAAATGTAAAGAAACTGAAGGTCCTACAAAGTTGGAACTGCATATTAAAGTTAAGTTTGACTATACTTATATGCTAATGGGTTTGTTGTATTACTATAATTTTATATTGCTTCCCTAGCATTTATAGAAAATATTAAATTGACAATACTAACAAAATAGTAGCTAACACTTACTAAGCACTCAGTTGTCCCAAGTATCGTAATACACTTGGCTTGTATCATCTCATTTAATGCTCACACTAATACTATGATGTATCTCTATTTTCACAGATGAAAAAATTGAGGCACAGATTGGTTAAGAAACTTGTCCATGGTCACATAGTTGTAAATGGCGATTGGGGATAAAAGTTCAAGCATTAGGACTCCAGAGTCTATGCTATTGTCTATTACCAAATCTTTGTCATCAGCAATTTACCAGCTGAAACTTAAGCTGTATGACGATTTTTCAGGTCATCTAGAATGAACTTTTGAGACTCACAGATGGCATTTTATGGTTGCTAATAACTCCCTAAATGGCCATTTCTTCTAGAGATGAATGCCAAGAAAATTGAGTTTGAACAGTTTCTGCCCATGATGCAAGTCATTTCCAACAACAAGGAGCAAGGCAGTTATGAAGACTTTGTTGAGGGTCTGCGTGTCTTTGACAAGGAAGGCAATGGTACAGTCATGGGTGCTGAACTTCGTCACGTTCTAGCCACACTGGGTAAGGACAATTTATTTCCCTGGACTTAGTAGGACATAATACATACGAAAGAGCATGACTTAGAGGAATCATGCGATCACCCAAATAGGCATGGGGAAAGACTACAAAGGAAAATGAAAAAGAATAGTCAAAAGTGAATGACCATTTCAATTGTCTTCAGTGTCAATGAGTTTGTTTTGGGGACATGGTAACTTAAATTACCGGTAATGAATAAGTAAAGTAAAGCATTGTAGTTCTTACAGAATATGATTTGGATGATCCGGTATAATGTACAATGAATTCATTCAAAGACAATTTCTTGACAACATACCAATTGCCAAAAGAATAGGAAGGGCTTGGTTCCTTATCCTCCAAGAGCTTAGTCATAGTCTTCAGAAGCCCAAAGCTGATCACTTATAGTGGAATTTTGAAAATACCCTCTAGACTTCTTTCTGAACAAAGAGATTTGCTTTATCAGGTGAAAAGATGAAAGAGGAAGAAGTGGAAACCCTGCTGAAAGGTCAAGAAGACTCCAATGGCTGCATCAACTATGAAGGTACAAACTCATGCGCTCTGGTAGTTACAGCAACTCTTAACTGATTGGATGGGTTATGGACTCCTTTTGAGCTTAAAATAACTTCTTTTTTTCTTTACCTCCCTTATTGAACATACAGATGTTACCTATTATCAATCAATTATACAATAACTCTAAACAGATATCTTGTGAAGATCTGACTGTGTATATATATATACATAAGATTCATTCCAGTGGGTTTTCGCATTTCTGTGTATTGTTATACAGCTTAAAAAGTGTTTTTACATGCACTTTTTCTTGTTAGATGTTCATAATGTCTCTGTAAGATAGACAGAGTTGTGTCAAAATAAAATTTAATAGAATATTAAAGTTGGAGAGAACTCAGAATTCTTTACATCAAACAATTATGAAAATGAGGAAACCGAGGGCCAAAGAGGCTTAATTATTAGTGAAGGTCACATCATTAGTGGCAAGGCTGGTGGTAAAATTTAGTTCTCCTTGTCTAGTGTCCGTGCTTAAATGAAAGTCATCTCAGAGTGACCAATTACCATGTTTCCCCAAAAATAAAACCAAGCAGGACAATCAGCTCTAATGCATCTTTTGGAGCAAAAATTAATATAAGACCCAGTCTTATTTTACTATAATATAAGACCCAGTCTTTAATATAATATAACATAATATAATACCAGGTCTTATATTAATTTTTGCTCCAAAAGATGCATTAGAGCTGATTGTCTGGCTAGGTCTTATTTTCAGGGAAACACAGTACCTAGTTCTTACTACCAATTTACAGCAGCTTCACCCAAAGGATCTGAAAAGTAACGCACTACACAGAATAAAGATGCAAAACAAAGTGGCATGCTATAATTTGTAAATTGAAAAGGTTCCAATAAAATTGAGAAACTTATCTATTTCCCAAAAAGACTAATTTAGCTCCATTTCAATAAAGCTACACATATGTTGATAGGTTTAATGTAAATGTAGAGTTAGGAAGTCTAATGACTTGGAAAAAAGTCATTAGAAAAGAAAAGCAGAGAGAAGAAGGGAAGGATGGAAAAGGGAGAGAAAGAGAGGAGATGACAGGAGAAAAGGAACAGACTCAGCCAAGCATATGTTCACTGACAATCTTGGTTAAGCTTCACTTTTTTCCATAAACAATGTTTCACATTTGGTTATTGCCACGAATATATTACATAAAAGAAGAATAATTCAATAAATATTGTTTGGACAACTGGATAGTCATGTAGAAAATTAAGTCAGATGTGGCTCTTATACCATGATGAATTTCAAGTGAGTCAAAAATTTATATGTAAAAGCAAAAAGCATAAAAGCCATGGAAAAATTATTTTATAACATTTGAAGTGGAAAAGTCTTTCTAACACTAATACAAAACTCAGAAGGCATTTCAAATTTTGATAAAATAAAACATACATTTTTTTTCAATCTATATGGCAAAGGTACCAGAAACAAAAAGACGAAGAGCAAACCTAAGAAGGAAAAAAAAGAAAGAAAAAAAACCACAATTACAATCAATATTAGAAAGAGCTCATTTCCCTGTTTAAAAAAAAAAAAAACTATTACAAATTAATAAAAAGACCACAACCCAATAGAAAAATTAACAAATACATGAAGAGACAATTCATAAAAAAGGAAATAAATATACATATGAATACAGTATAATATGCTAAACTTCATTAACAATAAAAGAAATGTAGATGAACACTACACTGAGATACCATTTTTAAATAAACGGCTTGCCAAAGGGTAAAAGTTAGACCACACTTTGAGTTGAGGAGTGTGTGTGGAAAAAGCTGGTATCATGCCTTCCTGTTGGGAATGTAAGTCATTTAGATCCATATGTGGTGATATGGTACTGTTAATTCTAGCAAATCTACTTCAAGGGATGTAGTCTTTAGATATACTTGGACTCAGGTGAAATGAGTGATACATGGTTATTCATTAACAGTGTTGTTTGTAACGGACAAATATTCGAACAACTTATGTCCATCGATGCAGGATATATCAAATAGATTCCAGTAAATCTATATGATGTAATGCAGAAGTGTACACCTGAAATCTATGTAACTTTACTAACAATTGTCACCCCAATAAACTTTAATTTTTTTAAAAAAAGAAAATCTACACAATGAAATACCATATGGCCCTAAAAAATAATGATACTCTTGTTTATACTTTTGGTAATATCTCCGAAATATAAGTGAGAAAAGGAAGCGCAAAAGAATTTGTAGACTATGCCACCATGTATGTAAAGAAATTTTTTGAAAACATATATTTGTTTTTATAAAATGTCTCTTACACATGCATAATAGCTCCATGAACTCAGCTATAAAAAGAGGAACTAGATCGCTGGGAGACAGTGATGAGGAACATTTTTTGTTGTTGTTATAAACTCTTTCATATTTTAAAAAACAAAATTTTAACCATATGAATGTACCACTTATTGAAAATTTAATTTATAAAATTAGGGGAAAGGCCATAAATCCAGTAATAAGTACAGTGATGGGTACAAAGCTTAAAAAAATAAACTCTAGTGTTATAGTTAACAATAATTAGGATTGAGGTAACTTGCAAATCGCTCTTGTTTAATTTGACTATTTTCTAACTCTAAACTGTCTATATTGTGCCTACAGCTTTTGTCAAGCACATCATGTCTGTCTAAATGGAGCTCTCAAGGTATACATCTGTTTCTTTTTTGCTGTTAAGACTGTCTTGATATTATATCTTTTACAACTTTAACAGCTTCACTTTATATGTGGATGCTGTAGATATAATTAGCATTAAGTTCTTAATTAAGAGTTACCTATATTAATAAGAAAATATCAACTCCTTGAAATGGGTTATTTAGAAATAGAGCATTTTTGTACAAGTTTATAAGCAAAAACTTCTGAGGTTTTTCCTTCCATCTATACACTCTATCATTGGCTATTGACTGTGCTATATGTACTTGCAGTGGAGATTCAGCAAGCCAGAGATTAATTAACTAATGTAGTTGGAACATAACACTAATAAAAGCATAGGCCAAAGTTCTTTGAATAACTTATGTAGTTTTTAATAATAACTGCTCTAGTAAGCCATGCTATCACAATCCAAAGTCAAGCACTTGCAACTAGGTTCTTGCCACTAGGAAACAACGTACCTTAGAAATGCTGGTTCATTTTGTACTTTTTCGTATTTTGCATTTCACATTATTTCCTCCCCAGTTTTCTTTCTGAAAACATGCAGTCAATATCTAACTCGTTTTCCCTTTTCCTTTACAGATTAAGCATTGGTTGGGAAGACTGGCTGGAAACTTATTTTAATAACACCCATGACTAACTGTCCAGATTTGTTTACCATCATTCAGAAAAACATTGTGGACCGTTCTAGACTGAAGGACTCCCTGATTTTTTTTATACCTTACATTTCCCTCTGAATTGTATTTATACCACACAAACCAAGTGTCTCCTGCTCTAGACAAATATAAAATACTGAAAATTTCAAACCCTAGCACCACTCTTTATTTTCTACCATGGGTTAATGAACATCCTTAAATTAACAAATCAATAAATAATTTTGGTCAGTCTGGAATGTTCAAGTTTCATTGTGTTTTTATCTTCTTGTTTAGAGAAATAATTTTTAAAACCTCAGTCCTTTCCTTAATGTATCAAATATGGACAAATTATAAATTTTTAAGAGAACAAATCATTACAGCCTACATAGCAATAACAAACTGAATAATAATGATAATCACATATTACTGAAAAAGTGAAACAGAGAACTGAGGGAATTCAAGGATCAGAGATGTTTTAATATAAACTACCTAGGCAATTTAATATGAAAGCAGGTTTCTTCAGTTTTGTGTAAATCACTGTATTCATGACAAGATCTATTTCATGTCTAGTGACAACCTGGCCTATTAGGAAATTCTAATAAGCCCTGATTCTTCTCACTGAATGTTTTCAAGGATAAAATTTAAAGTGACCTTCTAGTTGTTACTTTCAAAAACCTCTCTGGGGATGAGACTGTTACTGAAGAACTTGTCTGTTAATGTTCTCTCTCCTGCTATGATGGCCTCTACTTTGCATGTCCGTGTCCCAAAATCTTGCTTCACTCATTTAACACATGTCCTAAGACTAATTGATGGGAAAGTTCATCGTGTAAACTTAATTTGTCATGCTATCGTGTATCACTTTAGAACAGAGGCAGGATTTGCAAGTTAATAGTTGGATATTTAGAAGAGACGAAGTGAATAATAATTCTCCTACTCTCTGGAAGGATATCTGTAATATATGGGGCTGTAAAATCTTGGAAAAGTACCTGCCTGCCTAGGAATGTGTGGAAGCTGAAACAATTTTTTCCTCCTGTTGGGCACTTTTGGTTAACACGCTCCTTCTAACTTCAGCAAAGGTCACTCAGATTCCAGTAGCCAATGGCTTCAACTTTGACCTATGCTTTTGTAGCCAAGATGATGTTGGAACATTACAATTACTGTTTTAAGGAAAATTCACTATGGCCTCAAGATCTTTAAGACCAAAGTTTGCCTAAGACCACAAACTGGAAATTTCACACAGCACTGTGCAACAGAACTTTCAGTAAAAATGTAAATATCTACATTGTCTTATTCGGTAACCACTAATCCCATGGGGCTACTGAGCACTTGAAATGTGGCTAGTGTGATGGTGGAATTGAATTTCTAATTGTATCTTATTTTAATTAATTTAAATAGCCACTTGTGGCTCGTGAATACCATATTGAACAGTGCAGGTTTCAATATATATTTATATTCAGTTGTTATATAAGGCAATAAAAATGTTCTTTAAAAATTACAAATGTCACCATGTCAAGAAGTTGACCAGTACAAATAGTCCAATCACAGGAGGCTCATTTTTGTTTTGGAATATGTGGTTAAATTTCCCATCTTTTACACTCCTTTAACATTTTGCAATTAGAAAAATGTGATATCTTACAAGGTACTAAATTTTTAGTCTCAAGCTTCATATTTAATCCTTTTTTCTTAAGATCTTATAAAACTGCTTTAATGCCCAGTGGGATAACATCTCGTACACTGTCATGGGACCTAACCTTATTAAATTACCATGTGTGAAATGCCCATAGCTCAAGTAGTAGCAGGTGCAAAATAGAGTAGTGTGTGGAAGAGTGACAATAATTTTTAACATTTAAACCAGCTGGCAAAAATGACAGGTGCTTAATTCCTCAGTCTTCAAAAATAACTTTTGAAAAGACTTCACTGCATAAGCAAATATTTTCAAGTTTTTTTTAAACTATTTTGAAGTTACTTCCTGTCCCCCAAAAAAACATTAATTATTTTTGCCTCAAAGTATATTTGAAATGCAACCCGTTGTAACTTATTCTTCTCTATGAAATAAATGATGATTAAATTGGGGAAATAAAATTTTCTTTTTAGACTGCATGGTAAAATTTCTTAAGAAATATTACATTAAAAAGAACTCTTAACATGTCTTCCTCTAACTGTATTTACATGTCTTTTTCCATAGTGTTCAATATAACTGGGAACTTAATAGAATGAAGAAAGAATATCTTCCTTGAAATTCTAAGCCTAAAGAAAACCATGAATCTATAGATTTATTCAGCAAACCAAGTCTATATCCCAAAAGAAAAAAGGAGATTAAACAGCAAGTATTTGGAGTCCAGACTAGAGTTACACTCCCTTGAATTATCAATATAACTGAAGCAAAGGAAGAGCAAAAATGATAGAATAATTCAGGCAATGATCTCAATTTTACAGTTCAATGAGTGAGTCCCGGGCTAAGGAAAGCCACTGCAAAAGGAAGTGTGATGGAGTTCCAAACAGCTGCTGAGAATCTTTCCAGAAACTTCATATCAAGATAAATTTTCTTAGTTAATCACTAATAATTGGTAAGAAGAAGCATGGGCTATACTTTGCCTTGGCCTTCACCTGCAAGTTCCTACAATGTGATTGGCCAGAGCTACTGTGTTATCATCATGGTCATGTAAAACAGAAGCAGAACCAATCTTGGCCAGGACAAATTTGGCCCATGTCCCGGACTCCACACTTGAGAGGGCCCCATTCATCTTCCTCCAGGCACATACCCCAGAGCCAAGGAGTCTACCCAGAAATACACTATGACACTTCTGGAATTCATGGTCTTACTCCTAGACCACACTCTGGATACCCAGGACCCCAGACTTCCCTTCCCAAATGCCCCAAGCTCTCTTCCAGGACCTGGGTGGGATTCTCCCTACGTCTCTCCTCCTAAGGGAAGACTGGCATAGGTGTGTGCAAACCAAAGACCAAAGGGTGGCCAAAGCCAGCTGGTTTTGTCTTGTTTTGTCTAAAGTAAGGATAGAGTTACCCACAAGGCCCCTGCAGTGAAGGATGGAGCTGTGTGGGGAAACTAAGGAGAGAACAGGCCACCACAACACCAAGGAGTCCAAGAATTCTAACCTAGTCTTCTACGTTATTCTGAAACTATATTTGTCAGGGAAGTACCAGAGTATATGTTATGTAAGAGTTTGTTAATTTGATTGATAACTTTTAAATATTTAAATTTATGGTAAGTGCACCTCTAGCTAAACTCTTGCCCTGGGCCAGCAAATATACGGGCGAATGTGCTGAGAAGGGCAAAAGCTCAGACTTTTCAGAGGTGGATCTTCAATTTGCCCAGAAATACTCCAAGAAAAACCAGAAATGCTCCTAGTCTGCTTGAACTTTTAAAAATAATAGAGGTTAAATTTGTCAGTAATCACATAGGTGGCAGAAAATAACTAGAGAAGCAACTAGGTTAAGCTCTTCTTTCTACCCTTGAAAAGACAAATAAGATTGTACTTTCCTATTTTCTTCCTCTAATGTGTGAAGAAGAAAATCAACTCATCTCATGACATTCACTGTATAGGAGGAGAATAAGTATGATGCCATTAGAATATCAGTAGATAATCAAGAATGCCTGGTGGTACAATAGAAGATAATAAATTTTAAAGTGATAAGTAAAATATATATTGGGGGAAAATGTTTTTATACTTTAAAATTATATATATTAAAGACTCAACCCATAATATGTATAAAAGTGTACTTAGTGGTAATCATTTGACAAACATACACTTAGTCTTGCTTAATTTTCCACTGTCATTAGTTAGAGTTAGGAAAATCTGGGCCTGCCTTAAAGGGCAGGTGCTTCAGAGTCAGGCTTAGGTTTGAACTCTATGCTACTACTTCTACTGATTATATCATACATAAAATACTAAGGAAGCCCTGTTGTGAGAATTAAATGAGACAACAGAGATAAAGTGCCTATGTAAGGACTCTTTATTGTATGAGCTAAATAAATGAAATGGTGGCTAGTATAATCATTACTTCTTAAACGTATTATGTAAGTTTCTATTCAGAAAAATTATTTTATATCATCTAAGAATTTGCTAAGGTATCACCTCTTCCAGCGACCTTCCCTCACTTCATCCACCCACAAACACCCACCATTGTGTTCCTATAGTACCTTGCACCTATTATCATATTTAGAATATAGCTTAATTATTTGGTTGCATCACAACATATCTGTATCCCCAAAACCTATAACAGTGCCTGACACATGGTTGACACTAAATAAATATTTTTAAAAGCATAAATGAATAGATGAATGAAACTGTTCCTATGTCTTCTATCCCTTTAACTTTAAAGGTAAAAAGAATGCCCTGTTGACATTTCTATCATGCATGATTAGGTGAGTAATAAACCCAATAGGTACTCAATAAAAATTTAGTGAATGTATTAATGAATTAATGAATGCAAGAATGTATTAAGCAAAAATTTCTACAATTGCCGGTAAGATGACACCAAAGTATGTACCCACCTTTTAGAACCAGATGATAAATGGGTACAAACTCTTCAATTGGCCTTTGGTAGTGTTTGTCTGGGAACACTATTTTAACCAGGATTATATAGCTGTGCCCAAGTTCAATAGGAAAGAGCATTGTGACTGAGCAGCATTCAAAGAATTGTTGTGAAGTCTGCCATGAAATAGCAGTGGGAAGTCTGGCATGCATGCCATAAATGTGCTACACCTGAGAGTCTAGGAAGTTTTCTTTATCAAATCAGTCTATTTCAATAATGGCAAATCTTATGAAGAAATTATTGAATTGATAACATTTTTGAAGTATGCGTTTGGGCCCTACTCTATCTAGACACAGCAGTGAACAAAACATAAAAAACTGCAGTCCTCATGGATTTACATTCTCTTGGTGAGAAAACAGATAACTAGCTTCCATAAGGTGACGCGTGAATTATCCAAAATGAAGGTAGAGCAAAGTGTCAGACTGCTTCCAGGTAAAACCATTTGGTTTGCCTTTTGCATGGGTGTAAACAATATTGAAAGTTACAAGATAATAATGTTAATAGAGAAATATAAAGTAAGGGAGAGGGAATGGGGAAGGCAAAGGAAAATGGAGGCCTAGGGACAAGAAGACCAGGGAAGACCAGAGAAAGTTGAGAAAAAACAGAGAATAGGTTAAGCCAGTTATTACATGCCTTTAATTCTAAAAATTATTTCTACCCTATAGATAAGTAATTAAAATAATTGCTTTATGTCCCTTTACCAATATATGAGTTCATAATTTATATGTCATATTCCTTAAGTTTTAGCCCCTGAATATCACGTGGCAAATAAAATCTACCAATATTTAATCCAGTAAAATTAGTGCATCTCTGTAGTTGATTTTTGTTTCAATATTCCAAATTCAAGTTCTATTAGTTTAGCAAATAAGACACAATAAAGCTTTATGCTACAAGATATACACACACACTCAAAAGGCTGAGAAAGACACCAAGGTGTTATTGATGGTTATGTACAGACAGGTATAATTAAGAGATTTTTTGTTTGTTTGAATGCTTTCTTTACTTTGTAGGCATTCTTGACTTTTTATAATAGGGATATATGGCTTTTGTGATCAGCAATTTAAAATAAATCAAAATTTCTTTTTAATTTTTAAATCACATAATGGTAGTAGAATTAATGTTAAAGGGAAGACCCAGTTACAAAATCATTTTTAAAAGACAAATACTTTACTTGCAAAAAAAAAAAAGAGATTACAAAGGAGTTTAGGCTTCAAAAGGAATAGGTATCCAAATAAAAATTAAATCGATATTTAATGAAAACTTCCACACAATTAACAAATTAGTAATTTTCATTTAACTGTTTATGGTGGGGTGGAAAAAAAACAACAATTTTCGCCCATGATTTCAAAAGACAAGGATAAGATTATTTTTGTTAGGCAGTATTTTGCAAGAAGGATCAAGGTTTCATTTATTTTGGGAACTATTGCTAAACAACTTGTTCTTGGTTTGTTGGTTTCTTTGCTTAGCTTTTGCTTCCATAATGTGACGTGTGAATTATCCAAAATGAAGGTAGAACAAAGTGTCAGACTGCTTCCAGGTAAAACCATTTGGTTTGCCTTTTGCATTGGTGGTCAGGAAGCTCAGAATAAATCTAATAAATTTTACAATTCTCCCCATATAAATATTTTTTCTTTTCTTTACATCTTTTTTTTAAATCTCGTTTTACCTTTATTTTTCACTGCCCTATTGAAAATGCTTTTATTGTAAGTCATATCAAATCTGTTTGGAAAGATTAGTGGTATAAACTATAATAACCATATTGACAGACCTCATGGTTTCATCTTTCCACATATAAACTTTATTTACTACCCATGAAAATCAACTTCCTAGATCAAATAAAAAAAGATGATAAAATGGTTCATAAGGTTTCTGGACATCAAGCATTTTCTACCCAATATATTTCCATGAGTAATGTATAACTAAATCAGAAACAGATTTAATATCCCTTGAAATTCACATGGTTTTAGACTAAGATTTTAACACATATTATTTGCTGAGTTTGCTAAACATAGATAAAAAGAGAATTAGCTAACATTTTCTAAACAACCAAAATTCTAATTTTTTTCCTGTTACAACTGAATAAAAAAAGATCAAAAGTAGGTAACATCATAACACTATAATAGAACATATGAAGACCCCCAAGGGAATAATAGTGATAAAATGGAGTCTCTTATTGTAGGTTTCCTTACGTTAGAGACCAAACTGACATTTGAAACTTCCTTCATAATAGCCTATGTGCAACCAGAATTGCATGTAAATCCCCTGCCATCCTTTTCTTGATTGTGGCACCATCACTTCCTCAATGTGCAATTTTTCTCTTGAATTACGCTGAGCTTGACTACAAACAAAAAATCTGTACCTAATACAAACCTGTTTCCAGAATCTTGGATAGGTTTAGAGAGCAGTCTTGTCATCTGATGAATTTCTGTACTTATTAAAGAGGTTATGGAGAACAAAAAGCAATTACATACATTGAAGACATTTTTCCAAAATGGCAACCTCTTGATTCTTAAAGGCAGAGAAATTATTCATATCACATAGATTTTCTCTTAGAAAAAAAATCTCAGATTAGTGGTTGCGGGTGGGAGGGTAAGGGGCGGGAGAAGGGAGGGATGATGAGTAAAATGGGTAAAGGGGGTCAAGAGGTACAAACTTGCAGCTATAAAGTAAATAAGTTAGAGGGATGTAGTGTATAAAAATAATAAGTCCTAATGATGTAATACACAACATGAGGACTAGTTAACACTGCTATATGATACGTAGGAAAGTTGTTAAGAGAGTAGATCCTAAGAGTTCTCATCACAGGGAGAACTGTTTTGTTTCGTTTTTTTCTTTTTATTGCACCTATATGAGATGGTGAATGTTAACTAAACCTATCATGGTAATCATTTCACAATATATGTAAATCAAACCATCATACTCTATACCTTAAACTTATACAGTGATGCATGTCAATTATTTCTTTTAAAAAAAAGTCTCTCTCAGAACCAGGTAAAGAAGTCCTGGACACTGGGTGTTTTTTTTTTCCTAATTCAATGACATTATAAAACCTGTAACTAACTTGCTTTTCTCTTTGCCATGATCTGATGGACATCTCTGCAAACTACCTCTAGTATCTATGCAGGAAGGACTCTATGACATGGGCTTCTAAGTATGAATATTTAAGGTTCAACTTTTATACAACTTACTCTTTTGAACACTTTTCAGCACTATTCAGTGACATGCTTAAATGACTGATCATATGCTGAACTTTTCTTTTTTTTTTTTTTTTTTTTTTTGCCTCCAAACGGCTGCTTCCACCTGTCTTTTCAAGTCATTTTCTATCAATTAACAGTTCACCTTTGGCCAACAACACTATTTGAATATTTATTGTATTTTGTACATATGCTATAAAAAATGAGTTCAAAACTGAAAACAAAGCATTTATGATATTGATAAGAAGCGTAGGTTCCATAAATTTAAAACACATCCACAAAGATGGAAATTATTAAGTACACAGAACAGCAAATCAGCTTCAATTCCACACTTCTGTGTTGGTTGACTAGATATTCAATGATGAAATAAAAGAACAAAATTAAAAAACATGTGTGAAATACTGGAAATCTATATCTTAACGCTGTGTCTAAAAGGCAAGGATTCCCCTTATTATGCAAGTCTGTGGGTCCAAACTTGCAATACAGCTTTTGTACATACTTCATAGTAACTTTTCTCTCTCTTGATTCACCTATTTTGCTTTTATTTTCCCTGTACTTAGTTTTCTTTCCTTTTTTATAACCTACTGAGTTTACTCTACTTGCTTTTACAAGCTTCCTCATCCTTTTTGGAATGAGGAAGAATATACAATTATAAATTAAATATTTTTTTAATAAATGGCTTGCTTACTGTTTTATAAAATACTGAGGAAAGTTATTTGCATTTGTTTTGCTCTTTTGTCAGGCTGCTGTGATAAAGGTTATGGGCTAAAAAGCCAGAAAGATGTAGAAGTGAGATTATAAGCGAGTCACTAAATCTTGCTAAATTTCTGTTTTCTTTTCTATAAAAATAAGGATAAAACCACTTTCCCAGGAATGATGGAGACTGGACAGCCTTCTATATGAAGTGATCTTGCCTGCATTTGACACACATAGCGGTTACTTTCTAAGTGTAAGCTACTATTCTGATGACCATGTGTGCTTACTGCTCTGTGATTATATATATATTTGTGGTGAAGTCGCTCTAAAAGGCCCCTTCTGAATTTAACACAAAAGATATTAGAGAGTGAACTATTGTGGCTTTTATCCTAAATTACACCCCTTTAGGGAGTCACCTGGTTGTATGTCATCTTAAAGATGTATGTTACTGTATTGACAGGGATAAAATAATTTTGGAAAGAAAACTGTAAGAACTGGCCTCTTAACAAATAGAAGGCCATTAAAATGGCCAGTCTAAAGGCAAGAGGAATTCAAGTTGGACCCTAGTGGCTCCCTGTGGTATAGCAACAGAGCAGAGGTGAGCTAACCGAGACAGCAGCAGGCATCTCTGAGAATGTCATTGCAATGACCCAAGCCTTTGAAGTAGAGGAGAGCGGAAGTGGGATGAACATGTTTCAAAAAGTGGCATAAAAGCTCTCCTCCAAGGAAAAAGTCCTAATTTACTTAATTACTGACACTTATTATCTCACCTTGTAAGCTCTAATTATGTAAAGCAAATGCATCAGTGGTTCTCTTTTAATAGTGCAAATTTTGCAACAGGATGACCATTAAATAATTAATAAGTGGAGATGGTCTCTGTCCAGAAGACTCCTCTAATCCAATGCATGTTTCATCCGACAGCGGACAAAGTCAACAAATGAAAAGATCATTTTCCCCAGCTTCCAGTCTTGTTCATTTAACTATACTACTCATGTTTTACATAATGAGATGGGTGGGAAAAACTATATTTAGTAGAACGTTTCTTGGGAAGAGGGTTGTATATGTTTTAAAAAATGCTTTACTATGCTGACTGAAAGTAACAGGGATATTTTTATTTCATAAGAGTACTGGACAATTCATTGTAAATGATGGAGGATTTGATCCAGAAAAGAAGATATTCCACCAAGAGACTCTACAGGAGAGTGGTGAGGCTGAATAAAGCTGTTTCCTGCCTGTACCTCATCAGAGCCAGCCCACTCAAAAACACAGTTATTTTTTATACTATAATTTTTTGTTATCCTGCCTCTTTCACATAAAAAGGTGACAATGGCAGTGCAACCTTTGTACTATAGCATGCCATCTCTCTCAAAATTAATTACTAAAGCAAAAACCAGAAGAACTTTTCTAAATGATTTTCTCACCTCCCCAAAAGTCATTTTCCTCTTCATTGAGTTGACCAACCAGTTAAATTCTAAAACCTATTATTTGTGCTTCACTTATGCAATGACCACCCCCATCGCCTTTTTGTCAATTTGCACCTTGTCAGCTAGCTCACTTTTGTTAAAGTTATGCATGGGTGTGGAGGATCATTCCTTCTTATATTAAAAATTAATTGTAGGATTATTTGGATGTGGCTTATACAAAAATATAAAAGCCTATCAAATTTTCATTCCCCGGGGAAAATGTGTGTGTGTGTGTGTGTATGTGTATGTGTGTGTGTGTGTGTGTGTATATGTATATATATACATATATATGTACGTGTATATGTATATATGTACATATATATATGTATATATATAAAACATTCCTGCAGGAATCATATCAGGTCACATTTTTTTTTTCCTAAAGTCTTTTTAATGTTTGACCTCAAACAAAATATTAAGGATGAGCTGCATTAAGTAGTGTATCTCATATTTTGTTTGTGTAACCTGAGTTACTCCAGGCTTCCCACCAGACTGTGGGAATAGATGGGCAGACAATAACGGCAAAACACCACATTTCACGAATGTGTCCTCCCCCACAACCACCACCTTTTTAAGTAAGGCAAGACCTCCAGGCCCACTGCATTGCTGAGCACCCAATACAAACCACCATGCAATTTAGTTTGGTGGCACCAGTCAAGTACTACCAGATCTGCTATGCTTTTGCCATGTTTCACAAGTACCATTGTGCACCAGTATGTCTGTTGGAAATCCACAATTTGCCACTGTGCCCCTGGTGCATTTGGCCATGTCTGCTGGGCATCACTATCTCCTGCCCCTACTGAGTCATTGGAGTCTCAAGTTGTCAAAGCAGCACAGTTTTCTGTTCAAAAGTAGGTGATAGTGACATTCTCCCGCAATGTTAAATTCTATTAAAGGGTCCCTACACACTGCTGCTGATATAATCAATATGTTATAGTTTAAGTGAAATTGGCTTTTGTTAAGGTATGATTTTATGCTCTCCCCAGATAGGGCATGCATGGGATATTGCAAAAGAGTATGCCCAAATGAAGAATTGAGTAAGGGCTGTTAGCCCGGCACTATGGGCCAAGGCATTGGTGAGGGGTCACATCTCCTTGAAGGATGACAAGACATTTTCTTCCCACAAAGACTATATCATCTTGCTGAGCTACCAAGCCTTGTGCTCCTGGGGCAGCTTCTGTCCAAAGAAGGTGCCATTTCCTAGTTTGTACAACAGTGCTACAAGGAAGAGCAGCAGCCTAGTAGGGCACACACATTGATTAGGTGGAGCCAGGGTGAGTACTCAAACCAAATGGCAAGCATTCTGCAGTATTCAAAACCACCCTGCCCCCCACTTCCTTTTCCCAGAACCAAGAACCAAAGCTTTCTTACTTAGTCGAATGCGTTTTGCACAATTCCATTTTTTCTCAATGAGTTATCTTAGAAGGCTCCTGGGTCTTCCTACAAAGGAACTTCTAGCAAGCCCTCTCACCTAATTTACCAGATATGATTATACATAAATATCTCTTAAATGAAAGCTAAAATCCTACTATCATTAAATAGTCCTACAAGTACCGTGTCTGAATGCTTAATGTAATTCTTCATGAAATAATATTTTATATTTTGAATAACATCTTGCTCCATAAATTAAAGTAAGAATAAATAATAAATATTGCCAGATATTAACTGTTCTTCCAAGGTCTACATTCACCATGGGTAGCATTGTCCTACCCTTAGTATGTGCCAGGACTCAGTGCAGGGGTAGCAGCAAGCATGGAGATACAGCCTTTAAGCAACATTTGCTGACTTGAGAAGCACCTTACTTTAGTCAGAGGAGCACTAAAGTCAACATGAGAAGGCTTGAGTTCTAATTCTAGCATGCCACTGGTTCTGGTCATGGCTCATTTTCTAAGCCACAAAATGATGGCAAACCAATTCTGCTTGTTTCATTTGATGGTTACAAATATCAAATGAGAATATCTGAGAAACTATAAAAGCATTGAATAAATATAAATCATTGTTATCATCTGCTACCCGCAAAAACTGAGAAACCATTTTATAATGAACGACTCTTCATACAAGGATGCTTACTGAAATGGTGTATTGTTTAAATATATATATATATATATATATATATATATATATATATATATATATATATCCAAAAATGTATACACATTGTAAGAAAGGAAAACTGTGTTAAAATTGTAATATGCAATATATACTGGTAACAAAAGATGAATACAAGTCACATTTGACTTCTGCAATTACAAGAGGTGCTCAGAGTGGTTACCATCAGCGTCCAGACACTTTTGATCATGGCGAAGTACTGCTTGAGAAACACTAACCAAAATGTTCACTTGTATGCATTTTTTGACACCCCCAGTGTGTTTGTTTGTGTGTGTGTGTGTATCCACACACACACACACACACACACACACATATATATCCCCATTATTGTAGCACATTTTCAAGGAGTGCTTTCACTACAATTAGATTTCAAAGTATATTTATTCCTTTCATTTAAAAAGTACTGCGAGACTTGCTAATGTCAGCAATGCGCATGTACCTGAACAATTCATCACCCAGTTTCATGACACATATGAAAAGAGCACTGAAGGAGGAGTGTGGGGCCCTGGATAGATTTCTAATCAGCTGTATGAATTTGAACAGGATCTGTCTCTTTAAATCTTCCCTTCTGAATCCTACGATTGTGAGAATTTAATTAAGCAGAATCAATCAAACCCTGGAATATAGTCTTGTCAACAGATAGAGCAATACACCGCCTTAAGAAAAACTGGTTCTTTTCTAGGACCTGCTGTAGGTATCTTTCCACATTTCTCCTATAGGTAGGTGGTTAGTAAAACTAAAGAGAGAGATTATTTTGTAAGAGAGATACTGTGGTAGTTGGAAGAGGGTTGAGCAGAGACAGGGCTGCTCTGAGAAACAAGAAATTAGCTGACTGAAGTCAAATGTGCATTAAAGGTGGCAATAAAGTGGAGTTAATTACTTTAAAAAAGGAAACAGAGAGGGCTACAAAAGAACCAAAGTCAGGGTAAGTGACACAGAACTCCTCATTTACTTCTACCGATATTTTAAACATCTTTAGCTTATCTATTCACTTATGTATAAAAATAATTCTTTTTTCTCTTGTATGTAAATCTTCTTTGTATTTTTTATATATTAGCTCTGAACTTACAAAGAGTCAAGGCAAAAATGGAAACAATGGACTACATCGCTATCAGCATCTACTAAAAGAAAGCATTAACAACTATGCATAGCCGCATAGAGTTTCTGGAATGCATTTCCCAGGGAAATTATGTCAAGAGTTTAGGGGGGAAAAGGCTAGATAATGATGGGCTGATAAGACAAGTATTTGGAAAGTAGTAAAAGAATACTAGTTAATTGTTTGCATTACACAATGGATGAAAATAGGAAAGACTTCTTGAAGCGTTGCTTTTCAATTTCATACTATTGTTCCCCCACAATGCATTATTTCATTTCTAAATTATGCATCCATTGATTCCTGTGATATTTTTGTTTGCTATTTTGTGTTTCTTAGGAGATCTAGAAAGACTTCTGTAAACTTTTTATTTTTGTGTTTTCACATAAAGTTGCACATAAATCCACAGAGAAGTGCCATGAATCCTTCATTCTTTCTCCCCTCGTACTAACATCTTGCATAACTATTGAATAATACAAAACCAGGAAGTGGACATTAGAACAATCCACAGAGTTTATTCAAATGTCACCAGTCTTACATATACTAATTTGTGTGTGTGTGTGTGTGTATGTGTGTGTGTGATTGTATGTAATTTTACCACATGTGTAGCTTTATGCAATTACCACATCAATCAAAATACAAACTATCTCATAACCGCAAGTCTCCCTCTTGCTGTCTTGTATAACATATTCATCCTTCCCCACAAGCCCTCTCACCCTTAATCTGTCTTCCATCTCTATAATTGTGTTCTTTCAAGAATGCCATATACACCTGAAATCTATGTAATTTCACTGACAATTGTCACCCCAATAAATTAAAAAAAAAAAAAGGAATGCCATAAAAATGGAATCATATAGGATTGGCTTTTTTCACTCAGAATAATTCCCTTTAACGCCCTCCAAGTTGTTGTGTGTATCAAACTGAGTTCTTAAAATCAAAATGAAGTCATCATTCTTCAGAAGTCTCATTTGAAAGTCAATTCATGTAATTATAAATGTTTATCTTCACTTGTCAGAAAAAAATTGATTTACCTTTGAGTGAATCAACTATTTATCAGAAGAGATTCTACTATTTCTGTCTTATTTTAAGTCATACTGTTATTATTAATTATAGTCTGAGATAATTATGCTCAGAACATCTGACTAGCTACAAAAAAATCTCGTTCTTACATCAACCTTCTAGATTAATTGGTTCAATATGCCTTACATTACAGTTCATTAGAGCATTCAACCGAATTTTCCATTACCAACAAGAAAGTCTACGCTTCATAAAGAAAATATAGATTATTTCATAAACATTTCATCTCCAGTTAATGTAGTAATGATTGGCAGCAATATTCTTAAAACAGACAGTTTGTGTAGAATAAACAATTATCAATCTCTTAAAAGAAAATGCATTGAACAGAGAGGCAGAGAGAGAGAAAGTACATCCTCAATCTCTTAAAGGTCCTTTCATCTTCTTACTCTAACCAAAATGGACTTCCCCTGAGAACACCTTTTCCCTGCAAGTGATACCTATTTACTCTTCACACCTCAGATACTACAAGACCTGGAGATAAGTTGAGTCTTTTCCAGAATATTCTTCTCCCTCCACCCTTGAACACTCCAGCTTTGACGTTCTTGCCATCAAGCCATGTCAACTGTTGCCTTGCTGTAGTCATTTAGAGATTCCTAGGTCACTCACCCTCACAAATATTAAGGATTCAAATATCCATGCAAATGCTCCTTCCCACATTCCAAAAGCACCACGGCCCTTTCCACTCCAGTGATCTTGTCCTCTAATCCTACCTCAGCCACTTAATCACACGGTGATGCCCCTAGATATTGCCATTACCAATAACTGCACACCCCTCAAAATCTCAAATTCAAATATCATAGCATTTCCTAACTTTCTCCCTCACTCCCTTTAGTAGCTTAGTTCAATGACTCTGTAAACCACTGACCTTATTTACATTTGATTCTCCACTGTCTCTCATCCTCTCAAGCGTTCACTTCACACTTTATCTAGTTTTACTTTCAGGTTCCATAATTACAATCACATCTCTTTTTACAATCATACCTCTTCAATTACAATCATACCTCTTCAATTTATCATTTTTGTCATTTGTAGTACTAACATAGCCAAACCTCAACCTTCGTGAAATCCATCTTTCAGCCTACTTTGTGACACCTGCACAGTTGACAGTGGCAGGAAAACCAAACTTAGTCATCGGTTTCAATTTAAATGTATGACCTTACATGCCCTTAATCCAACAATATTATCATATTTCCCTCAGACATTTACTTTCTTACGCTCCTGGATGATTATTTCACACTTTTTCCTCTCTTCTCAGATCTCCAACACCTCCTCCCCGTTTTACTCTCAGAGGATGCCCGTGCTTTCTACTTCACTGCGAGAATAGAAGAAACTAGAAGAGACCTTCCATAAGCTCTCCCCACCTCTCTGTGCCTGTATACTCTGCCTTCCCTCCAGTTACTATGGAAAAGCTGGCTGTGGACATCTTGTTCACTCGTGCATGGACTCCATCCCCTCTTGCTCAAGGAAATAGCTTCTACAATCCCTCCAACCCTGGCATTATTAATTTTCTCTCTCTTCTTGAAAATTTCCATCAATATACACACTTATAATCTCTTCTGTGTTTTAAAACCCCTTCTTGACCCCACTGTCCCCCTGCAGCTCTTCCACAATTCTCTGCTCTCCTTTAAAAAGAAGCTCTTTGGAAGCTTTGCCTTCATTCATTGTCTTCAATTCCTCCCTTTTAATTTTTCTCCTTGAACCCCCTGGGTTTTCACTCCCACCAGTTCACCTCATCAAAGCAACAATTTACCTCCATTTCATAATTGAATTGTCAGTCCTCAACTTAATTGACTATCATTTACATTTGACAAAATTAATTACTCTCTCCTCTTTGAAACACTTTCTTCAGGACTGTATACTGTGCTGGTTTTTCTCCTATCTCCTGAAATTTCTTTGGTTTTCCTAACCCCAGTCATCTGTTTTTCTCTTCATCACTTCCTAGGGGATCCCATCCACTCTCATGATTTTAAATGCCATCTATATGCTGATAACTCCCACATTAATTATCTGGCCTAGTTGTCTCCCCTGAACTCCAGGCTCATAAATCTCAGTCTCTGGTCAGCCTCTTCATTGGATGTCTCATAGTTATCTCAAACATAACATATCCAAAAATGAAATTCTGATTTTCCCCTCCAAAGCCTCTTCCTTACACAGTATTCCCCTCTCAGTGAAAAACCTGGAAATCATCCTTGATTTGTCATTTTCTCTCACTTCCCACATCCAATCTATTAACACATCCTGTCAACTTAATCTTCAGAATAGACTCAAATTCTGACCACTCCCCACTCCACCTTTACTGCTAGCACTTTGGTTCTCAAGCTACTGTAATTCACCTGGATTATAGCAATAGCCTCTGAATTCATCCACAAACATCCATCCTTGCCCATTTTACACTCTGTCCTCCACAACATAGCTAAAATTATCCCTTTTAAACATAAGCGAAATTATCGCACTCCCTGCTTAAAATTCTCTAATCCATTGACAACTCACCTGGAGTAAGACAATGATCTCACCATGTCCTATTAGGTCTTACATTATTTGGCTCCCACTATATCTCTCATTTCATCCCTTAATCATTTTCTCTCTATCACATTTTGTTCTTGTTACTCCAGTCCCCTCGCTGCTTCTTGAACATGTTTATTTATTTCCCCACCTGGATAGCTCTTCTGCCGGTTACACTCTCGGCTCTCTACCTAATTTCCCCTGAATCTCTGCTCACACGAGTCCTATCACCAACCCTGACCACCTGTCCTTATTCTGCTTCATTTCTCCCTTTAGATCTCATCCTCTTTAGGAATACCATCATTTGTTTATTTATTATCTTACCACGTCTCCCACCAGCACAATTTACGCTCCATAAGGGCTGGGACGGTGTTCAGCACCTTGAACAGCACCTAACACAGGTACAATCCGACTTCAAAGACAGAAACAATGACAGTAGACAGGTAACATCATGCCAATAAAGACAGTGAATGGGACAATTCTATGCACTGCAGTTCACCGACTCTCATCTCTGCTTTAACTGTTATGAAAGAAATGATCAATTATGGTGTTTTTTCTCTATAGGCTCAGAGACTTCTGTGAATACAAGTTTCTCTCTTCCTCTCTCTCTCTCTCCTCTCTCCTTCCTCTCTCAAGTTATAAGTTGGAGCCCCTCACTGATCTGAATGCAGTTTGTGATTTTCTGCAAATTAAAATGTAAAACTTTACATGTTCCTATTGAATTCCTACTGATAGCTCAGGTCGAGCAACGGAAAAAATCTCAGTTTATTGGTATTTTTACTTCAATCACTGGCACAAATAAGATGATTTCACATAGTACTGCTCTATGAAGCCCTAATTTCATCATCAATGAGTGGAAATGAACTTGTATTCATTTGACCAACTGATTAGAGGAGATTGAACACACATTGTTAAGGATAATATATATCTGTGGCAAAGAAAGGGAAACATTCTAAATAATATACCAGTTTCCACTTAGCTCTGATATAATGACAGTAGTTAATGTCCAATATAAATAGAAACTTGTAACCTGTTCCTGGACAATTTTATTTCTGTTTTATTTTGTTTTCATTATATACTTAACAAGCAACAATAAAAAAAAAATATTCTGACACAATCCAGTGGTTAGTATTCTTTCAAAACTAATTACAAAGAAAGGTGTGTGATTTTTTTTCAAATCAATTTACTGGTAACAATAACAGCTAACATATCTTAGCTTCGTATTACATGTCAGACACCTAACTAAATGCATCACTTCATCTAATCCTTATAGTATCACCACAAGAGAACAGCTAGCATTACTCCTATTTACAGAAGAGGGAATTAAGTTTCCGAAAGAAAAACCTGCCCATGATAATAGAGTTTGTAAATTGTAAAATCAGGATTGAATTCAAATCTTTCTACGAGCCCAAGTCCTTAACCACTATGTTATATTACACATCAAAAATTAGGACTGAAAGCAATTACGTGCAAATTACTGGATTATTCTGGGATGTGGCACTTGCTCCAGACAAGCTTCACTTTTTTATATTCTCACAGACTTCTTGAAATGAGAACGTGCCTGGCTGAGAAAGGGTCCTGGATATTCTGCTGCACACAGCAAAAATTCTGTTGCTGATATCATGTGGAGTTTTTTTCGTTATTTGGTTTTCTTTCTGTTTTGTTTTGTGTTTTGTGTTCTTTTCTTTTCTTTTTTTAATTTTTATTGAAAAGTATGTGTTTCAGCCCACTTGCATAACAAGCTATTTGCAAGAATTGGAAAACAAAAGATTGGAGAATTAGTCGATGCAAGTATTTTGAAGGACAAAGGCTACATTAACTGCAGCTAGTGTTTAGATTTATGCTACTCTATTGCCATCTTCTGGTTTCATTATAAAATGCATTTCATAAATGTCAATCTGGTTGTGAAGCTAGGCAATGAGTATTTTCATAGCATTATGTATCACGGAATGTAGACTCTGACGGTTGCAACAGTGTAGCTTTAGACTAAGCCCATATGGAGAAACAAAAGACCCAGAAAGCCAACACGATATAAGCATACCTCAATTATTGTGCTTTGTTTTACTTCACAGATACCATGTTTTCTACAAATTGAAGTTTACGGCAACCCTGCATCAAGCAAGTGTATCGGTGCCACTTTTCCACAGCATTTGCTCACTCTGTGTCTCTGTGTCACATTTCGGTAATTCTCACAATATTTCAATTTTTAAAAAATTATTATTATATTTGTTATGGTTTTCTATCAGTGATCTTTGGTGTTACTATCGTAATTGTTTCTGAGAGCCATGAACCATGCCCACATAAGGTTGCGAACTTAATAAATGTGTGTGTTCTGTCAGCTCCACCAACCAGCTGTTCTACCATCTCTATCCCTCTCTTCAGGCCTCTCTCTTCCAAGAGACACAACAACACTGAAATTAAGCCAGCTAATAACCCTGCAGTGGCCTCCAAGTGTTCCAGTAAAAGGAAGTCAATCAATATGGCAAACTTCATTGTGTCTTAGTTTAAGAAATTGCCACAGCCACCCCAACATTCAGCAACCACCACCCTGATCAATCAACAGCCATCAACACTGAGGCAAGACCCTCCAATAGCAAAAAGCTCATAACTTGCTGAAGGCTCAGATGATGGTGAGCGTTCTTCAGCAATAAAGCATTTTTTTTAAGTTAAGGCATGTACATTGTTTTTTGAAAGACATATTGCTATTGCACGTTCAATAGACTACAGTATAGTATAAACATAACTTTTATATGCACCAAAGAAACCCAAACATTTGTGTGACTTGCTTTATGCAATATTCACTTTACTGAGGAAGTCTGGAACTGAACCACAATATCTCTGAGTTATGCTCGTATCTGAAGGAGAAGAACACAGTTGGAGGTCTGGTACTAACTAACTACAAGACTTAGTATAAAGCTACAGTATTCATGACAGTGTGGTACTGGCAAAAGAATAAAGAGAGCAATGGAACAGATAGAGCGATCAGAAATAGGTTCATAACTGTAGTCAAATGATCTTTGACAAAAGAGCAAACGAAACTCAATCGAGAAAAGATAATCTTTTGACAAATGGTAGTGGAACAACTGCACATCCACATGAAAAGAAATGAATCTAGACACAGACTTTACATCCTTCACAAAAATTAACTCAAAATGGATCACAGACATAAATCTGAAATGCAAAAGTACAAAACTCCTAGACGATAACAACAAATGAGAACATCTAGGTGACTTTGGGTATGGCGATGGCTTTTCAGATACAACAGTAAAGGCATGATGCATGAAAGAAATCATTCGTTCATAAGCTGGACTTCATTAAATTTAAAAACTTCTACTCTGCAAAAGTGACTGTCAACAGAAAGATAAGATGAGCCACAAACCGGAAGAAAATATTTCCAAAAGATACATCTGATGAAGGACTGTTATCCAAAATATACAAAGAACTCTTCAAACAACCATAAGAAAACAAACCGATTAAAAAAAGAGTCAAAGACCTGGACACCTAACCACAGAAGACGTGAAGATGGCAAATAAGCATTTGAAAAGATGATCAACATTATATGAGGCATGATATACGGCGAATGTTTAAATTTTAAAATAATTATTACAGTAAAAGACACATTGCCTTTAATCCCCCTCAAAATACTCCTCCTCACTTCGAACACACTTTCCCCATCATTCTTGCCACTGTCTGAAGCAGTTCTGGAAGTCCTCTTTCATGAGTGTCATTAGTTGCTCTGTCCTGGTTGCCTCAATGTCCTGAATCATTTTGACTTTGGGGAAGAGCCAGATCTGGTGAATAAGATGGATGAGGACACACTATAATGTATTTATTTGACAGAAATTGCCATATACCAGAAGCGATGTGTGACATGGAGCGTTGTCATGATGGAGGATGAAGTAAAGACACTCACGAAAGAGAACTTCCAGAACCGCTTCAGAAAGTGGCAAGAACGAGGGAATAAGTGTGTCTGAAGGAAGGGGGAGTATTTTGAGAGGGATTAATGGCAATGTGTCTTTTATTGTAATAGTTTTTTTTATTTAATCATTCGCCATATATTTTTATCATACTTCATATGTCAATAGGAAATTGCAAATTAAAACAACAATGAGATACCGCCACACACCTGTTAGAATGACCCAAATCCAAAATACTGACACCAAATGCTGGTGAAGATGTGGAACAACAGAAACTCTCATTCATTACTGGTGGGGATGCTAAATAATAATAGGCACTTTAGAAGACAGTTTGATGGTTTCTTACAAAATTAAATGTGACCTTACCGCACAGTCCAGCAATTACAATTTTTGGTATTTACCCAAAGGAGTTGAAGACTCATATCCACATAAAAACCAGCACATAAATATTTACAGCAGTTTTCTTGATAATGCAAAACTGGAAGCCACCAACATGCCCTTGAATAGGTGAATGGATAAATAAACTGTGGTACATCCCGACAATGAAATAGTATTCAACACTAAAAAGAAATTAGCTACCAAGCCATGGAAAGACATGAAGGAACTTTAAACGCATACAGCTAAGTGAAAGAAGCCAATCAGAAAAGACTACTTACTATATGATTCCAACTATATAACATTCTGGAAAAAGCAAAACCATGAAGACAATAAAAACACCAGTGGTTGCCAAGAGTTGGGTGGTTAGGGTGGTGGGGTGGAGAAATGAATAGGCAGAGCACAGAGGTTTAGGGCAGTAAAAATAGTCTGTATGATACAATAATGATGGATACATGTCATTTCACATTTGTCCAAAACCATAGAATGTACAACACCAAGAAATGAATCCTGATACACACTATGGACTTTGGCTGACAATGATGTGTCAGTGTAGGTTCATCAACAATACAAATGTACCACTCTGGTGGGGGTTGCTGATAGTCGGGGAGGCTGTGCGTGTGTGGAAACAGGACACTTGTGGGCCCTCTCTGTACATTCTGTTCAATTTTTCTATGAACCTAAAACTGCTCTAAAAAAATAAAGTTCATTTAAAAACAAAAAAAAAACCCCACAACTTCACACAAGCCTTTTTCCAACAGCACAGCTGCCAACTCATTTTTGCAAACAAGAAATATTGCCTTTGCAATTCAGAGTGAGTCTCTCACCTTTAGGAAACGTATTTTTCTAGGGACTTTCTGAAATCTGCTACCACTGGGCACTCTGTATCTTCCATGTTTCTTTTCACTTCTTCCCATAAGCATCTGCCTGATTTAAACCCGACTCATACCATTTCCCATTCTAGTTTTGTAAACAAAGGAGAAAGCTTTTAGGCCCAAAGGTGAGTGCCTTACTTTCAGGGAGTGTATTTTTGTGGCTTTGGCTCAAACACATGCTGTGTCTGGTGGTTGTAAGTAAGGGCTATGTCTTTTGCATTTCAGGTCAAGCCTCCCATTTAGAATATATTTCTGCAAGTCGCTTCTCAGATCATCACTACTGAGCCCTCTCACCATTCTACGTAAATTTTTTCACTTCTTCTTTTGAAGTTTCTATCAGATTGCAGATGCTTTATGGAGATTTTGTATTTGTCAAAGTCATAATAGATCCCCATCTCCTAATTTAACAGAAAATGAGTTTGTGAGTAGTTGTTCTCCCTGTTGCTTTTGTATGATTTTCATGAACAGAAAAAGGAGCTGACTCACGTAGTCAGGTACATACCAAATGTCTCCCTATGGAGGCCAAGGATGTTTGTTATACTCTAACTCATATTTCTACGTGCTTTCTAATGGAAAGAGCAAAGAATGCTGTGTACTGGCCAGATTCTCCCTTCACGACAGCGGCCTTCATTCCCCAACTTCTGAGAATGCTGGGAGCTGACAGCTTTCAGCCAGACCTCCAGGGGCATCCCACATCCAATATCAGGTCACTGATGCTGCTATATAAACACCTGGCACCCCCATCTCAATTCAGAGCAACTCTGAAGGGTTGTCCCCACTCCAGATCTCCATGTGGGATTGGCTAAGGCCTTTGCTGCAACTGAATTACAGTTTAACTCCTACCTCTGTCCAATCCTATTTTCTTCACTCCTCACAGGTATTGATCCTAAAAACATTCCCCAAAAAATCTTACTAAGCAAATCTCCACCTCAAAGTCTTTCCTAAGGTATTCAACCTAACAGCATTGGTTGGACTGAAGAAGACATTCTCGATGAGATTTGGTAGCTGGATCCCAGCCATCTGAACGACAGTGAGGATGCCATCGCTGAAGGTAGGAGGAACAGAAATAGCCGTTGGCTTGCCTACCAGTGCAGTTGTTTAAAATGTCTTGGGTGGTGAACTGGGATGGAATGCTGATTAATGGGAGGGTCCTGGAAGGAACAAAATCTGAGGCATTTGAGAATTCAGGACAAGTGGTAAAATAATAAGTCTATAGACTCAGATGGCTTTGGAGGATGTATTGCTTTGCTAGGGCTACTTTAACAACGTACCACAAACAATAGCAATGTACCGTCTCAGTTCTGGAGGCTAGAAGTCCAAGACCAAAGTTTCAGTGGGACTGATTCCTGTTCAGATCTGTGAAAGGGAACTTGTCCCATGCCTAGCTTCTGGTGGTTTGCTAGCAATCTTTGGTGTCACTTGTTTGTAGCAGTGAGAACTTATGGCAGAAGCCTCTAAAGCTGCCCCATCATGTCCCAGCCGAGAGAGTGAATCAAACACGATATACACTCCAGAGCAATGATTTGTGTCACCTATAAAGAACTAAAGGGTGTGGGAGTGGTGGTCCCAGTCATGTTGCCATTAATTCACCAGTCTGGCCTCTACAAAAGTCAGATGGATGCTAAAGAAGGAGAGTAAACTACCGCAAGTGTGGCACATAAGTAGCACCGATTGCAGAGGCCTCAGGTATGTGGTAGACAGTCAGTGATTTGGCAAATATATTGTTTTCCATCCCTATCAAGAAGGACAATTATCAACAGTTTTCTTTCTCTTGGAACAGAATAGTAGCACATTTACAATCTTACCTCGAGGCTATGTTAAGTCTCCCCTTGTCTGTCAGAAGAGAGTCTGAAGGGACCCAGATGATCTGAGTATTCCACACATCACTTCTTCCACTGTAAAAAAAAATGACATCATGTTAATCAGTCAGATGAGCAGGAAATGGCAAGTAAAACACCTGTGTCCCAAAGGGGAGGAGATAAATTCTCCAAATAGACAGTGTATTCGATACCTGGGAATACCATTTGACACATATACCAGACAGACAGACACACACACACACACACACACACAAGTTGTCAACTTTGAGAGAAGCTGGAGAAAAAGCCTCTGCAGCAGGTCCAGGCTGTGGTGTAAAGATCTCTGCGACTTAAGCCATATGACATAGCAGATCCAATGTTATTAGAGGTTCCAGTTGTGGGACAGTTTGTCATGCAGAGTTTACAGCAAGCTCCAGTGGAGAATTACACTGCACACTCCTGCAAGTGTGAATCCCAACGGCATTCCCCCACAAACTTCCTTCACACAAATCTCTGTCTCAGAGTCAAAGTCTTCAATGATCTAATCTCTAAAAGAGTCTAAAGACCTCCATCTAAAATTATTCCTAAAGTTGCTTACACTTAGGCAATATTTTGAAAAGCTATATGAGTTCATCACCCCACGGGTCAGCCCTACGTTCAAAGTTAGCAATCACATTACCATACGGGCTGCCTGTATGACTTCATGACAAAGCTGGGCTTCTATAGACCTGACGCACTGGTTTCTCCAGCTCATCCACTCTCTCTCCCCGCCCGCCCTCCCTCTTTACTCTAGCCTTTATATCTCCCAGTCCTGCATTAAATCACTAGGGAGTCTGTAACACCAGGAAATAATTTTCTTCCTGTGTGAAGAGAACACTAATCCCAGTAACTGTTGTTTAAATAATGTTACATGTTATTTTAAAAAATAGACTGATTCATTGAACCAATCTCACAGATCTAGAATCCAGCATCAGAGAAAAACCTAGCAGTTCAGAGTGGGGGGGAGGGTAGGAAATGACATATTTTTCCATAAACTATTTCATGACTATAAAGGAGTCATATTTCTAGTCAGCTATTGAGTCATATCTTCTATCGATATTCAGGTGAAATATTACTCTCACATTCAATCTGTTGATTATATGGTCTGAATCTTTGTGTTCTCCCAACCCCCACAGTATTCATATGTTGAAAACCTAATGCCCAGTGTGATGGTATTTGCATGTGGGAACTTCGGGAAGTGCTTAGGTCATGAGGTAAAGATGTAATGAGATGTAACAAAAGCGGCTCCAGAGAGATCTCTTCCCTTCCCCCATGTGAGGATACTTCTGCAGCCTGGAAGAGGGACCTCACTTGACCATGTGGCATCCTGATCTTAGACCTCCAACCTCCAGAACTGTGAGAAATAAATTTCTGTTGTTTAAAAGCTACCCAAGTCAATGGTATTTTGTATAGCAGCCAGAATAGACTAAGACAGTTGGCAAGCTCTGTCAATTCTATCTCCAAAAACATATACTGGGAATCTCTTCACTTCCTTCCATTTCCACTACCACATCTATTTCCAGGTAACCATCATCTCTTACCTAGGCGCAGGATACTCTTAACTGGCCCCCATAGAACCACTCACCAAATGACAAATGTAAATACTTATTCCATTCCCCTGCTTAAAACCCCTCCAAGACTTCTTTCTGATGCTAAAATGAAATCCAAAATCCTTATCCTGAGCTCCAGTGCTCTGTGTGACCTGGTCCCAGACTGCCATCCCCTCCCCACATCTCAGGCCATTTTCCTACTCATTCACTACATTACATTCCAAACATGCCAACTGTTAAGCTGTCCTCCCACTAGGCTTTCCTTTTAGGCTTTGCACCTGCTCTTCTCTTTACTTTGAAGGTAGAGGTATCCACAAAATGGAAAACCATCTGCTACTCCATTTTGAGGTCCCATGTATCTTTTTTACTTTAACCCACAAATAGTACACACATTGAGAAACCACTCCTCAAAACTAATGGTGTAAGGAAGGAAGAAAAATGAGGGGAAAGAAATGTACATAGTACTACATCTCAGAATCCTGATGAGCATGTATTTAGTTTTGTCTGGACAAGCTGAGGAAGAAGAGAATAAGTCCCCATCCCTCTAGCCTTCTGTTTTCCAACTTGTGAGAGCCTTAAGAGCTGTGAACAACAAGGAATTTTTCTTTGGACTAAAGTGGTAACTAGTATATGACTGTGCTTCCTTATTTACAAATGTAGATGTTTTAGAGCTGTCACATTTAATGTAAGTTTCCTGCTAGTATCAAGAATTATACCATTGGCATAATTGCAATGATTCTAGATGGAACAGGAAAACTGAATCAGACATGAATGTGTTTCTTTACAAGCATCCACCCTCCCCAGAAATAAGTTTCAGGAAATTGAATTATTTAACCCTAATTAATAGATCTTTATGTCTGACAACCTTCAACACAGGAGTTCTCTAACTTCATATTCAGAAACAAAATCTACGTTGTTTACTTTCTATAGCTCTAATTGCTGCTTTACTCTTGATTGAAGTCAAAAGAAAGATAATGCAAGTGGGGAAAATGAAATCACAGAGCATACTCTTAGCCTGGACAGCTTATTATTTGAGTTCTAACTGATCAGAAATGAAGCAAGTACCACCAGGATTCCAATATAATTCTAAATTTTCAGTATATATTAATTCAGTGCATATTAGTACATATAGTCCTCTAGAAAAACAGAAACAATAAAATAGATAGATAGATAGATAGATAGATAGATAGATAGATAGATAGATAGATAATGAATAATTGGCTCCTGTGATTATGGAATATTAGAAAATGATGGAATATATGGAAAAGTTAATATGTACCCACTGTAGATATTTAGTATTCATTCACTCACATAGTAAGTAATCATTGAACACCTACCACATCTGTCAGTGAATAAGACAAGATGATGCTACACTCATCAAAAGTCTATTAAAAAATATATTTTAGAAGTATAATAGCTAACATTTCTTTGCTATTCATGTGTCAGATCCTATGCTAAATATTTTATTCACATGCATTCTCATTTATTCTTCATAAATCCTCATATTTTAAAAATTACATATGAAGGATTTCCAGTCAAGATAGTGGAATAGGTAAACACTGTGCTCACCTCCTCTCAGGACCACATCAAAAATACAACTAAACTACAGAACAACCATCATTGAGAATCTCCTGAAGTCCAGCTGAACCAAAACCCTACAACTAAGGACATACAGAAGAAGCCACCTCAAGACTGGTAGGAGGGGTAGAGACATGGAACAGGCTGGTCCCACATCTGTGTGTGACCATCAGGAAGGATATCTCAGCTGCAGGGGTACAGCCTGGAAGGGCGAAAGATCCCAGCCCCACAGCAGGCTCCGTAGCCCAAGGTTCCAGTGCAGGGAGAGAGAAGTCTCCATAACTTGTAGTTGTGAAAACCAGCAGAGATGTTGGCTGAATGAGCCAGAGGATGGTTGCACTCCCAGGTGCTCCTCTTAAAAGACCTGCACACAGACTTCCTCACTGACAGACTCGCTTGCTCTGAGCTCCAGCACTGGGGCAGTAGCTCAAACGGTGCCAGGAACATACAGAGCTGTTAAAAAGAAATTACGAGGATGTAGGGTATAGAATAAAGAATATAGTCAAAATACTGTAATAACTATGTATGGTGCAAGAGGGGTACTAGATTTGTTGGGGTGACAGATGCGAAGGGATTGGGGGTAGGGTGAAAAAGATGAAGGAATTAAGAAGTACAAAATGATAGTTACAAAACAGTCACGGGATGCAAAGTAAAACATAAAGAATATAGTCAATAATATGGTAATAACTATGCATAACACCAGATGGGTACTAGACTAGTCAGGGGGATCACTTCTTAAATTATATAAATGTCTAACCACTGTGCTGTGCACCAGAAATTAATATGAAGTAATATTGGATGTCAAAATAAATAAATAAATAAAGTATGAAAAAAATTAAAATAAAAATTACATATGAAGGAAATGTGGTAAGCTGGATATTGCTTCTCAAACCCAAGATGTCTGAGTCTTAATCCACAGAACCTGTGAATATGTTAATTTACATCGTAAAATGGGACTTGGCAGATATGATTAAATTGTGGATTCTGACTTCCAGATGGGCCCAATGTAATCATAAGAGTCCTTATAACAAAGAGGTAGCATGTTTCCCCAAAAATAAAACCTAACACGAAAATAAGCCCTAGCATGATTTTTCAGGATGACATCCCCTGAACATAAGTCCTAATGCATCTTTTGGAGCAAAAATTAATGTAAGACCCGGGCTTATTTTCAGGGAAACATGGTAGGAGGATCAGAGTCACTAGCAGATGTGAAGACAGAAGCAGAGGTTGGAGTGGCTGAAGATGGGACCATGAGCCAAGAAATGCAGTCAACCTATAGAAGATTTAAAAAGCAAGGAACTGGATCCTTCCCTAGAGGCTCCAGAAGGAACACCGACCTGCCGACACTCTTGATTTTAGCCCAATTAAACTATTTCAGACTTCTGACCTCCAGAACTGTAAAATAGTAAAGCTGTGTTGCTTTAAGCCACTGAATTTTGGGCAGTTTGTTATACTAGCAATAGGAAACCAATACAGGGCAACAGAAATTTTAGAAGGTGGATACAGTCCCCCAAAGCTTCCCAGTGAGGGCTCTACCCTCCAGGGGTTGATTTCTGAAATCTGATTTAAGAACAAGTTATTTTGAAAGTGTTCCTCATGTGATTCCAATATGTACTCACAGTTGAATATAAACTTTTGGTAGGTAAATGAGAGACCAGAACTCTCTTAAAATTTCATTCAAGCAGTAGAACTTGCAGGCAAAGACTACATTTCACTGCATCTCGTGATTACTTACAACTTTTTTTAAGTTGTTAAATCCCCTTACCAACTGAAATTAAAAACACTGTAGTAAACAAACAGAGCTCAAAGTCAAAATCATAAAAAGTACAATTTTGTACTTACAGAAGTACAATTTTGTGAAGAGGTCTTTACCTCTTCACAGATTATAGATGGAGGCACTTTGCCAATATTCTTAAGATTTTTCAGTATTTTACATCCAGTACATGCTTAAAACTGTCATTTAATCTTTTTTGTATATATTTGTTTGATATTTGAATATGAAAACCACACCCCCTATCAATAGAGGTCCCTCTACACTCTACCTGTTTATGTCTCAAAGTCCTTATGAATCCATTCATCCTTTCCTTATTACCTCACTTACTCACTTGTACTCACTCATCAAATATCACTGAGTGTTGAGCATGTGTAAGACTCCCCTCTACACATCCTTTGTACTTGTGATGATACACAGACAAATAAGACATAGTCCCTACCATCCAGAAACTATTTCCTCTATATTTTAATGGAATTATGTAAATACCTTTATAGTTGTGCCTTTTACATCAGATTATAATTGTTTACATCTATATCTCTCCCAAGATAGTGAGTTCTTGTGGGCAGGGAGTAGGTCATGATCATCTTTATATTTGTGGAATTCAATAAATGTGTGCTTGCACAGGTTCCGGACTGACTGAATCAACTTAAAAGGAGAATGAAGTACACACACAGAAAATTCACTCTACAAATCAAAATTTTTAAACGAGAATATGGAAAATCACATCTATTGGTAATATTTTTACCAGAGGAGATGGAAGATATGCAGAGTCAGGCCTATATGGTCACCAACCCTTTCTTTTTTCTCCTGAGCACAAAGGAAGACGTTTTCCAGTCTCCTCAATCTAGATGGTGCCAAGTGAGGCCACATGGGATCATGTGACTAGTTATGGCCCACGGAACGTGCATGGGTCAAAAGAACGTAGGCTACTTCCAGGCCTGGCCCCTAAAGTCACTCTCCCTTTAGATTTTTGCTCATTCTGTTATCCTCTTTCTTGACAGCCTTAGAGACCACAAGTCAAAGACATCGTCCCCCTTATCCATGGAGATACAATCCAAGATCCCCAGTGGATACCTGAAAATGCAGATAATACCGAGCCCTATAAATACTATGTTTTTTTCCTATAGATACATACCTTTCACTTAAAGGAAGCAATTTACAGCTTCTCTTTGGCATATCCAAATTGCCAGCATCACTACTCTTGTGCTTTGAGGTCATTATTTAGTAAAATAAGGGGTATTTGAAAACAAGCAAGAGATACTGGGACAGTTGTGACAATCAATCTAACAACTGAGATGGATACTGAGTAATGAGTGGGTAGTGTATTGAGCATGGATAATCTGGACAAAGGGATGATCCATGTCCCAGGAGGGCTTGATCCTCCAATTGGCCTGTGTCCATCCATTGGATTTCTGATGCCAACTATAATGTTAATAGAACCTGCCTATGAAATATTTTTGAGTCAGCTTCAAGTGGACTTTTATACAAAGGTCATTAGAGCACTTAAGAGGACAAAGAGCTGGGTTTTTACCTTGCAGTATGCAGCAAGTTTTGTGCTTGCTTGCAAATACGTGTTTAATACATGTCTGTATAAGTTGTAGAATTTTGTCTGAGACTTGCTTTTATTATGACCTGTCATCAAAGTATGGGCAACCTTCACCCATATCAAACTTTTCCACATTTAACTATTATCTGAAAGAAATTATAAGGGTCAACTTCAGGGATGGTGTAGATGCCTGATCACTGCACTGTACACCTGTAGCTGAATAATAATGAATGTCAACTATAATTATATATATATAATATATATAGTCACAAGAAGTGGAGTACAGCATAAGGAATAGAGATAGTGGCAACATAATGGCTGTGTGCGATGTCAGAGGGGTAGTGGATGGGGGAAGGGGGTTTGACACAGTGTGAGGAATATAAATGATAAATGTCTAACTATTACATTGTGTTGTACACCTGAAACTAATTTAAAAAATTGGTCATATGGTGCTAAATAACCTAAGGTTCATGAACAACATTTACTTTGAGTATATACTTAGACAAAATCAAGTACAAAGAGTTTGTACTTAGTTTCATAAACCATAACGAGGTATAATCAAACAATATGGTGAATGTTTAAATTAGAAAAAAATGTCACAATAAAAGACACATTGTCATTAATCCCCCTCAAAATATACCGCTCTGTTCAAACACACTTATCCCATCGTTCTTGCCACTTTCTGAAGCAGTTCTGGAAGTCCTCTTTCATGAGTGTCTTTAGTTGCACTGTCATGGCTGCCTCAATGTCCTGAATCATTTTGACTTTGGGGAAGAACCAGAAGTTGCATGGTGCCAGATCTGGTGAATAAGATGGATGCCGACACACTATAATGTTTTTATTTGACAGAAATTGCCGTATACCAGAAGCAATGTGTGACACAGAACATTGTCATGATGAAAGATGAAGTAAAGACACTCAGAACTGCTTCAGAAAGTGGCAAGAACAATGGGATAAGTGTGTTTGAACAGTAGGGGAGTACTTTGAGGGGGATTAATGGCAATGTGTCTTTTACTGTTAATAAATTTTTTTGATTTCAAGGAGCCTTTGGAAAATTCAGTCAAGCCAGAGCAATTTCCCAACATCTGGCGAATTCCAGCTGAGCCCTGCCTTTGCCACACCTTCCCTTGCTTTTGTTTTAATTATGGGATAATCTCTTAACTTGAGCCCACTTCTTGGCTCTACTCTCCTGTGTCTGACATGTGATCCTGTGATACTGTCATAGTCATCATCATAGCTGAATGAATTTTATAGCTTCCAAAGAATTGGACAACACCTTTGTCCTTCCATGGGCTGGAATTTTGTGTTCTCCTTTGAAGAATGAATGGTCTGCTCCTCCAAATGTGAAGAAAGTTGAATGTCTAACATTCTCAATGGTTGTTCATAGCAGACTGGAGCTTTTAGCCAGAATTATAACTCAGTTTTAGAAACTGCACAAATGAAACTCTTTCGCTCATTAGGGTTTATGAGTATTAGCTTTTAAAAAAGAAATCCTTAGAGTTGACTAAAAACGTTCTGGAATGAAAGTCTAGTAAGGGCAGAATTTTCTTAAATGGTATTACTAGGGACTTTGCTCTTCTCTCTCTTGCTTCCTCTAAAATGGGAAGAACAAGCTATTGAAAGAGCTGAACAGAGTAGACTTACATTTGACACTAAGACTGGTAACCCTCACTCATCCTGGGGTCTGGCCACAACACAAGGTGATACCGGCCTGAATATTGGAAACTAGAAGGATTAGCTGTGGCAAATCCTTTCTGAATGAATGATAGCTAACTAAATCAAAAGGAAGGGTCAGGTGCTATGGGTTTCCCTGGGAGGAACATGGCCACTCCTAAAAATTAAGGTAAGGAAAAGCAACAATGATGTTATTATGTACTGGGCTCCTATTGCTGCCAGACTGGGTGCATTATATATCTTGTCTTGTTTTAGGCTCACAACTGTGTGTGGCAGACACTACTAGTATCTCTATTGTACAAATAAGGAAACAGAGACATAGAGAGATTAGGTAACTCAGAGGTTTCCAACCTTGGTCTTGGTCTGTGGAAAGCCACAGCCCATATTTTTTCCACTATCCCATAAAAATAAAGTGAGGGGAAAACAGGGAATTTCAGTAGGCCAGCCATAGTGTCAGTTCCCTACTCTGGACTGTTAGCTTACTCCTGTATGTATCATACTCTGTCTTATATTTTAAATCATCTTACACCAGTCTTATTTTCATAACTTATTTCGAGCTCTTTGAAAGCAGGCATTGATTTTATCTTGTACAACATCGTACTCTCAACATTAGAGGAATTCAATAAGTATTTACTGAATAAAAGAATAAATGAACTAACAAATAGGTGAATTTCACTCTCCTAGGCTATGGGACTCTTTATCTCCTACCACATTAAATCTAAATTACTTGGATAGTCAATAAAAATAAAAATACTGGCCAACAATAACTGCATAGTTACAATGCAGCAAACCTCTGTGCTTGCCCTTTATAAGCACCAGCATATTTAATCCCCACAATGACAACAGACAAATGGTAAGTCAAAGCCGTGTAGTCTCACCCCAAAATCTGTACACTCAACCCTATATTCCATGGTGCCTCAGGCACAACTATCTACTGAATCTGAATTCCTACTTCTTCCCAGCATACATCCTCCAGTTGCACTGGTTTCCTTATTTTCCTTTCTTCCTTTCTTCCTTCCCTCCTTCCTTCCTTCCTTCTTTCCTTCCTTCCTTCCTATAACCCTTTCCTAATTTTGTTACATGCTTCTCTAGTGTCCTTATCTTTCTTTCCCTTGGGTTAACTCCTAAAGCTCCAATTTCAAGGTACACACACTAACTTGAACATTCCCTGATTATTCGGACTCTAATTAACATTTCGGTTAATAAAAGCATGCCTTGTAGAACTCTCAGATAAAAACTGCGATTTATTCCTGCCATAAAAATATAAATGGCTCAAAGGGTTCTTGAAATACTGGGCAATTTGCCTAAATTATCCGGGTAGTTTGTTTAACCTTTCCTTTCATTTTAGCTCAGATCACTGCATTTGAAAGCATATTTGTTTTTATACCAAAAAATGAAATATAGTAACTTTACAATAGAGAAACCTGGTGGACACCATTTTAACCAAATTTAGGGATTAAAATTGAGGAGTTTCAAATTAACCTCACCAAGAATGGGACAAACTAGCATCAGGGACATTCTAATGCAGTGTACTGAGAGGGACATCGTTACTTAGGAACCAATTCTGTCACAAGGAAACCTCAAAAAAAACAAACTAAGTTATTTCTATAAAATCCCTGGTGCTTACTCTTCAAAAAAATATCAATATCATGAATAATGAAAATCAGAAGAAACAAATTAAAGGATACTAGAGAGACATGATAACAAAATGTCCTGGATTGGACTTGTCAAAACTTCAGAAACAGCCAAAGGAAAACCAATGAATCACCAAAGTACTAATTAGTAAAAGCTTATTGAGCACACAACAAAAAGATAATTCACGGATGCTGAAGCACGGAAACCAAAACGTGGAATGAGACTCAGGGGTATATTTTATAAAGCAGCTTATATAGTGACTATTTATTCTTCACAGTAATTGGTTACAATGTTAGAATTTTCTTAAATGATAGGGAAGGAATGGGTCATTGGTTACTTCATATCAACCCCAGGAAACAGTTCAAGTTTTGCTTATGGTTTTCAGAGGCATAAGCAGGAAATGGCCCATGTAAAGTTAGTGTAAACTTTGTTAGACTAAATTATGCTTTGTATTACTAAACTGGTTTTGTCTTCTCAGGGAATTTTCAAGTTTGGTCTGTTTGTTTTTTATTTTAACAGACTTCATTATAATGAAAGAGTATCTTTGGGACACTCATTGAAATTGGAATACGAACTGTATATTTTTTAAGAATATTATATCAAGTTTAAATTTCTACACGTGATAACAGTGCTATAGTTACTAAGAGAACTCCTTTGTTTTTATGAAATACACACTAAGGGTTACCATTTTTTTCTGATGATTCAGAAAAAAATACATACACATAGCAAAGGGGGCAAAATTTTAACAACTGGGGCATGTGGGAATTAGTTGCACTATATTTGCAAATTTTAAATTATTTCTGAATAAAAAGTTAAAACAACAATTTTGGTGAAACATTGATAAGCTGAACCCAAAGTGCTCAAAGAAACTTTTAACTTTGAGAGGGAAACAAAAGAAAAAAGTGCATTGAGGAAAATAAGAGATAAACATGCAAAATGACAAGATTATATGTCAATGGGCAGTTGAGCTTAAATTTAGCTCTTTCCCATCTTGCAAGATGGCAGGTGAAAAAGCTGAGACGCCAGACGCTAAGGAGGAGAAACCTGAAGCCAAGCAGGCTGATGCCAGTGCAAGGCCAAAATGCCTAAGAAGGGGAAGCCCCACTGCAGCCGAGTCAGAGGACTTGGCATATTCCCGATTAGCTATGTACACCTGAAAGGCCATGTACAAGAGGAAGTATTCAGCAGCTACATCCAGGACTGAAAAGAAAAAGGAGAAGTTTCTTGCTACTGTCACAAAACCAGTTGGTGGTGACAGAATGGTGGCACCGAGTGGTTAAACTTCGCAAAATGCCTAGATATTATCCTTCTAAAGATGTGCTTGGAAAGCTGCTGACCAATGGCAAGAAGCCCTTCAGTCAGCACGTGAGAAAACTTGGGGCCAGCATCACTCCCAGGGCCATTCTGATCATCCTCAATGGGCGCCACAGGGGCAAGAGGGTGGTTTTCCTGAAGCATCTGCACAGTGGCTGGCGACATGTGACTGGATCTCTGTCCCTCAATCAAATTCCTCTGTATAGAACACAACAGAAATCTGTCACCGCCACCTCCACCAAAATTGATATCAGTGGTATGAAAATCCCCAAATATCTCACTGATGCTTGCTTCAAGAAGAAGCTGTGTAAGCCCAGACACCAGGGGGGTGAGATCTTTGACACAGAGAAAAAGAAATACAAGATGACAGAGCAGGGCAAAATTGATCTGAAAGCCATGGTCTTGCAAATTCTGCCAAAAATCAAAGCTGTTCCTCCGCTCCGGGGCTACTTCCGCTGTGTTTGTCTCACAAATGGGGTTTCTCCTTGCAAACTGGAGTTCAAAATTTATTGCAAAGAACCTGATTAAATGTCTGAGGTATTAAAAAATAAAATAAAAAATAAAGTGGAGTGGCAAGTAGCCAAACCGATTGGTTAGTGTTTTCACACTTGAAAAAGGCTTGTATATCATTTAAGTGTTGTATAAGAAACAGCAACATACGTTACTAAATGTATAACGTCTTCCTAACTCTCTATGGAGATAGAAATTATAATGAAACCTATCTCTTCATAAAACACTAATCACTTCCTCTGACATACAGAGTCTTGAGGTTTCTCACATTATGGTATTTCCTAAGAACTTTGGCAATAATTCTTAGTCTGTAAGTAGAGAAATCTTGCCTCTGTCAACTACATAGGCAGCAGTGGCCCTACTCAGAGACTAGAAACACAACTAACACGTATTCACATGCTTCTGTTTGGAATTACACTTTCGTTTCGTTTCTTTTTTTTTTTTTAACTTCGTGATATTCTGCATTGTTAGTTGTTAGTTCTTGATTTCTAACACAAAATCTCTTTTTCATTTGCACCCTTTCAGGTCCTAACTGTCCTCGACTATTAGAATGGCCTTAATGTCCTGTTTTACCTCCTTAGAAATCCATTCGGCAAACTCTTTAGAGTTCAAAAACCTTCAGAAATATCTTATTACAAAAAAAAAACAAATCCATAAATTTCAACAGCTCAGACTTCATTCAATTGAAAGGTAGATCATGAAACAGTATTTGAAGACTTGAGGAAAAAGAAAATGGCAAGACATGAATTCAAATCAAATACTATTGGAGAACTGTACTAAAGTGTTTTATTTGTGTACTGAATATATTTTAATTTTTTTCTCCAGTAAGTGGCCACTAATTTTTGCCAGGAAAAAAAAATGATAACAGCACAATTTTTTTAAAATAGTGTTTGTAGAGTTTACCATGTGAAGTAAACCAATTTTCGATGTTACCAAAATACACTTCATGTAAATTTCTGTAGGTTTGTACTTGGATCCCTTTTCAGGCTCCGCAGCTTACATCCGTGTTACAAAGCTGTTCAAGAGTTTTAAAAATAACTACTTAAACAAGTCAGAATGCTGCAAAGAAAAGGAACAGTTTTGCTTTTAAACCTGCAACACTCCCGCCAACTGGCCTCGGAGAATCCCGGTTCCCGTGCTCCTGGCTCCGGACTTGGACTCAGTAAGGATGTGCGGGGCGTGTTTATCTAGGTGGCTGCAGGAAGTTTTCCGGCCTACGGCACAATGTCCCGCTGATCGTCTGCCCACTGGGTGACCCGCCCTAGAGTCTCCAAAAAGCCGCTTCCGTCACCCGTCACCCTTCACTGTCCCAGCTATGGCTGCACGCCTCATCCGTGGGTCCCTGCGCTTGTGGGGCAGCCTGTACGCGCCGTGTCCACTGCGGTCCGCGAGGTGAGTGCCCACCCGCTCCAGTTGTCGGGGCCTGGGAAGCCCCAGAGCCTGGGTGGCGACAGCCACCTCTCCTGGAAGACGGCAGCAGGAGGCCGGCGCGAGGCTGGAGCTGGGCGGTGCGGGAGGAAGAGGGTGGCCGAAAGGGCTGGAACCGGGTAGGATCCCCTTGGACAAGGGTGGAGGCGATCAGCTATGCAGCCCTCACCACGGGAAAGCTGAGAGGGGGATTTTGCCATAACTTCGCTCTCAGGCTCCACTCCAGCCTGTCCGGTTCTGCGGTGGACTATACTTTCAGGAGTTCTCGCGAGGTGGGGGGGAGGGGGGTCAGCCGCACGGCGCAGTTGCCTGAGCTCGGACTACGGACTACGACCTTCTGTCTTAGAACTGTGGCTGAAGGCAGTCACCCCTCCGTGAACTAAGGAGCGGGACTCCCACCACCTCGCTGATCCGGAGAAGTGGCCCCCAGGAGACAACCCGGGGCGGAGAAGACCTGGCGACGGCCCCATCAGACAAGGAAATTAGTTTGAGATTTATTAATTGACCCTTTAAATAATTAAATGCAGAGGAATTAGTGAAGACAGTTTCTAAGTGGCCCAGTGACTATTAAGGTAGTGTTTATAAGGTAGCGTTTAAAGCTTCAGGTGCTGTCTGACACTTAGGGCCCATTCACTAAACTGGGAGCAGTGAGGGTTCACTGTCAATGATGGTAACAGGACGGATAAATTAGCTCATTACAGCACTGGAGTACTCGGAGACGCTATGGGAGCAGGGAGACGAAATGCTTGCTATTCCTGAGGAGGGTTGGGAGGCATCTCTGAGGACTTGACTGGACTTAGGATACACATACTTTTCTAAGCATTTCCCCAGAACTTCTTAAAACAGTGGTCCTCAAACGTTTTGGTATCAGGACTCCATTATACACTTGAAAATAGCAGGTCCCAAGGATCTTTTGTTTATGTGGGGTGTATCTATCGATATAGATTATCAATAAATATCTACAAAACTGAGAAATTTTACAAATATTTAGTTCATTTAAAAGGAACAATAATAAACCCATTACATGTTAACAATTTTATGAAAAATAACCTTTCTCCCCACCCAAAAAAAGTGAGAAGAGTAACATTGTTTTACATTTTTGCAGACTGTTAATGTCTGGCTTAACAGAAGACAGCTCAACTCTCATATCTGCTTCTGCATTAAGTCTATTGTGATTAAGTTATTTTGAAGTATAGGAAGAAAATCTACTCTTATATAGAGGATATTGGATAATGGAGGACCTGAGGGACCCTCTGAATAGGTCAGGGATTATAGTTTTATTTATAACAGGTTCCTTAAATCTTAATGTGCATATGAATCACTAGGGATGTTGTTAAAATCCACATTGTGATTCAGTAGGTCTTAGGTGAGATCTGAGATTGTATATTTATAAGCATTTCCCAGATGTTGCTAAATGGTGGAGATTGTCTCACTTTGATAATGTAAGTGAGACTAATAATAATAATACCAATAATGATAATTAGAGTCTAGCATCTTAGATTAGTAGCAGTTTATTGCCTTAGTAATATAATGGCCAATTTATTCAGTACAAATTTCCTAGTTTTTAATAGAGAGAAAAGGGGCCAATTTATTCAGCACAAGTTCCTTGGTCTTTAAAGTAAGAAATGGATGTTCCAACAAACTTGCTGCCAAGTATTTGATTTTATTTCCTCTTCATATTCTCTCTGGAACACTTTTGACTGATCTGAAAATCTTTATTCTTTCTGGCACTTCTTTCACTTTCTTGTTTTCTTGTGTATTTTACTTAGAAATATTCCAAAGGTTTCCTTAACATAACATGGGATATAAAATTTTAAGATTCAGGCAGATTTGAATGTAAATTCCATTCTTTATTTGCTAATTATTTTGACAAATGATTCAGTGTCTTAGAGCTCCAGCTTCCTAGACTCAGCACATATTTTCTGTGTGGAGAAAGCCCAACTATGGAAAACCTATATGGACAAATGGGTACATTATAGTTTTATTTCTACTAGCAAGAAATTGGAACCAATCATTTTAATTATGGGATAAAGGAATTTTAGTCTGTCCATTTGATGTAACATGACAGTTGTCAGCAAGGATCCTATGTGTCCTGGTCCCATTACCTCGGATGTCATCTACTGCTCTTCTTCTCACTCAGTCCCCTCTATCTACACCTGGTCTCCTTGCTCTTTCTAGAACACATCAGATACCATCTTGCCTTAAAAGCCTTTGCTCTAATTGTATTCTTGGCTTAAAGTATTTTACTCCAGCAATCTGCTTGGCTAATTTTATCATCTTTAAGCATTTGCTCAAATTTCATCTTTGTAACTTAACCTACCCTGACTGCACTATTTCATACTACAGCCTAGTCCCTGCCTGGTTCCAGACACACACACTCTGATCCCTGCTCTACTTTTCTTTTCCATAGTACGCATTACCTAACATATAATTTACTTCTTTAATTTATTTACCATTTAGTATTATTCAGTCTCCCCTGCTAGCCTGAAGACAGGGATCTTTATTTTGCTCATGGTTGTATCCCAAGTTACCTGAACAGTGCCCGGTACATAATAGGCACTCATAAAGCATTTGTTGACTAAATGAATGAATAAGCCATTAAAAATGATTATTTCAAAGACAGAGTAGCAACCAGAAAAATTTTTATGAAGACAAAAGGCAGACCAAGTATAAAACTGCAATATTAAATGTTCACAACTAAAGGTTACCATTTAAAAGCCATCTCAGATTGTATTAACAAATAAAACTCAACTAAAACTTGCATATAAAAGATAAACCTAAAACAAAATGACACAAAATGTGTATTAAGTATTAATTCAGCTCAGGCTGCCATAAAAAAAAAATGGAAATTTATTTCTCATCATTCTAGAGTCTGGATAGTCCTAGATCAAGGTGCTGGTCCAGTCAGTCCCTGGTGAGAACTCTCCTCCTGACTTGTAGATGGCCACCTGCTCCCTGTGTTCTCATATGGCCTCTCCTTGGTACATGTGCACAGGGGGAGAGAGAGAGAACTTTCTCTTCCTCTTCTTATAAGACTATCAATCCTCTTGGATTGGGACCCAACTGTCATGACCTCTTTTAACTGTAATTACCTGCTTAAAGCCCTATCTCCAAATACATCACATTAGGAGTTAGAGCTTCAACATATGAATTTGGGGAAGGGGACACAATTTAGCCTATAGCATTAAGCAAAGATACATTGACTAGAACAAAATAACCCATTCCAGAGAAAAAAGATAGAAACAAATTAATTGCCAATAAACAAGACTGGGACTTTTCTGGACAAAGACTAAAAAGCAGGGTCCAACTAAGGAAGAAAGAAACCCAAAACAGAATTTCAAGCAAAACAGAAAAACATCCTTTGGCAATATTTGAATACATGATAAAAAGTTTTTTAGATGTGAGCTTGAAAATGTACAAAGTGATACCCAGAACCTAGAGAGATCCAAGATGGCATAGGAAATAAACACTGCCTGCTTTTTTCTGGGAACACATTAAAATTTCAAGTAAATTATGGAACAGTCAACCTGGAGAACCATCTGAAGTCTTGCTGAACAGAAGTTTTATAACTAAGGATATAAAGAAGAAGCTACGTCAAGACTGGTGGGAGAGGTGGAGAAGCGAAACAGTCTGGACCCAAACCTCCGTGTGGCAGTTGAGAACTGGGAGAAATAGCTCAGCCACAGAGGTTCTCCCCAAGGAGCAAGAGACCCTAGCCGCACACCAGCCTCTCCAGCACAGAGTACTGGTGCCGGGAAGAGGTGCTCCCACAACATCTGGCTGTGAAAAACAGTGGGGATTCTGACCATTCTGGTGGGATGGAAGGCTGCGGGAAACCCAGCTGTCCTCTGAAACAGCCCACACACAGACTCTGTCACCCCCAGGCACTCACCCTGAGCTCTGGCAGAGGGATGGTGACTTGGGAGGTGTTGGAGGCATATAGGAGGCAAACTGAAGTATGAAGCTTTGGGGCAGGGCTGGAGAATTGTCACCATTTTCCCTGTGGGGAGTCCTCTTCCCACGCAGCCTGGAGGCAGATGCCATCTTTAAAGTGTTGAGCCCGCCCCCATAGGCCAAATCTGAATCTGATTTGTCTAGTGAACTCCACTGCTCCAACCTGCTGACTCACTGGGAACCCACCCCACCCAACTCCCCCAACACTGGAGGCACTTTTTCTGCTAGCAGACAGCCCTGCTCAATTGCACTATCAGAGTCCCTGAACCCCGGTGGGTGGTGACTGGCCTCAGTGTGCTCTGAGACTTTTGCTGAGTAGCTCCAAACTCAGCACTGGCACCAAACCAGAGTCTACATTAACCTGGTGACCCCAATTCTTCCCACTCTAGTGACTCCATGAGACCCTGCCTCACCCAACTCGCATACCACATGAGGCTTTATCAGTGGCTGAACTTTAAGGAAGCTAGCAGGTGGCAGTAGGCCTGGGGTGTCCTGGCTTTTTGTGGAGCTACCCCAAGTCTGGTATTGGTGGTAGCTATCCTCAGTTTGCAGTGTGTCCTCTCCTACATGCATCCAACTTTAGCACAGGAAACAAACAACCACAAAGACCTTTATAGCTCTTACCAGGTAGTCCCTGGCCTGGCACAGGCAGTGGGAGACCTGGGCCTGCACCATATCCCCTCCCAAGAGGCCCCAGAACCAACATACTTGGAGGTGGGCTTCAGACCACAGCAGAGCACCGTCCAATTAGCCCTATAAGCAGCACACCCAAAGGGTGGTCCCAATAGGCACCAGAGCCTACTGGGGTGAATCCCATTCAGTAGGGTAAGTCCCCCACACAATAGCCCATGAGATGTGGATGTAGCCGAACCTCACAGCCAATCAGCCTGAGGGCCAATCCCACTAATTGATGTTCCAATAGCAATCAAGGCTCAACTATAAGAGGGCACACACAAGCCATGCAAGGGACACTCCTAGAGCACTTGGAACAGATGACCAGGGAGATTGTGCCAGGGCCCCACAAGGCACCCACTATATAAGGCCATCCGGCCATGACTGGGAGACATAGAAGATCTACCTAATACATAGAAACAAAAACAGAGAGGCAGCCAAAATGTGGAAACAAAAAAATACATCCCAAATGAAAGAACAGGAGAAAACTCCGGAAAAAGAACTAAATGAAATGGAGAAAAGCAATTTACCAGAAACAGAGTTCAAAACACTGGTTATAAGGATGCTCAAGTAACTTAGTGAGAACATCAACAAAGAGATAGCAAGCATTAAAAAAGACATAGAAACCATAGAAAAGAACAAGTCAGAAGTGAAGAATACAATAATAATAATAATAATAATATATATATACATATATATATATATATATATATATATATATATATATATATATATATACACACACAATGGAATATTGCTCGGCCATGGAAGGGAATTGCCATCTGTGGTGGCATGGATGGACCTGGAAGGTACTGTGCTGAGTGGAGTGTCAGACAGAGAAAGACAGATGCAATGTGATTTCACTTATACATGGAGTCTAAAGAACAAAATAAACAAAAAAGAACAGAAACAAACTCATAGATACAGAAAAGACTTCGATGGTTGCTAGATGGGAGGGGGTTTGGGGGTGTGGGTCAAGAAAAGGAAGGGATTAAGAAGTACAAATTGGTTGCTACAAAGCATTTATGGGGATGTAGGATATAGCATAAGGAATATAGTCAATAATATTGTAATAATTATGTGTGCTGTTAGATGGGTACTAGATTTGTTGGGGTGACAGATGGGAGAGGGATGGTGAGTAGAGTGAAAAAGGTTAAGGGATTAAGAAGTAAAAATTGGCAGTTACAAAACAGTTATGGGGATGCAAAGTAAAACATAGGGAATACAGTCAATGATACAGTTTAACTATGTATAGTACCAGGTGGGTACTAGACTTGTCAGGAGGATCACTTCTTAAATTACATAAATGTCTAACCACTATGCTGTACCCCTGAAATTAATATAAAATCATATTGAATGTCAATTGTAATTGAAAAATTTAAAAAGTGGGGGAGGTGAAGGGGAATAAGAGGTCCAAAAATCCAGGTATAAAAGAAATAAATCATGGGAATGTAATATATAGCATTGGGAATATAGTCAGTAATATTGTGATAGCATTGTATGGTATCTGTTGGTTGCTGGACTTATGGTGGTGATCACTTCTTTAGGTATATAAATGTTGAATGACTATGACGTATCCCTGAAACTAATATAATATTGTATGTATATGTTAGCTATATTTTTAATAAAAATCTTTTTAAAAAAAAAAAAAAGTGATATACAGCATATCAAAAAATGTTTAAGACTACCCCTGGGGAAAAAAGTCTGAATACCATTGAACTAAAGGGGCTACACAGAAGTCTCATTTTTAGGCTTAGTTTAGGGGGTGCGGAGAGGAAATGTCAGTTTCTGAACATCTGGAATAATTCCCTACTAATCCTTACAAAGTTTGATGGACATTTTGATTTTTATTTATACCCAGATTGGCTCTGTAATGTAGCAATAACATCAACACTGTTTATATCTTACACACCTGCCATTTGAAATTGTATGATTCTGGATAAAATATTAATGTGGGGGTTGCATTATTGTAAACATTGTATATGACATGAAGACTTAACGGTATTAGTTTGTTGCAATATTTGAATCTTGTATAATTTAATCCACATCATGTGACAACACTATTTTACCTGAACGCATATACATGGTTAGTTGTAGGCATGACTTCCTTTTTATGGATTTGTAAGTAAAGAGTTATTTGAATAAGAGTTAACTACTTAATCTCATCCAGACGAGGAAGATCCTGTCGAAAGTGATGATGCTCAAATTTAAACAGATTTCTCAAATTTCAGACTCTATACCTGCCTTTAAAGTGTGCCTGGGGAAAAACAAAATCAAGGTATTTCCATGTTTTTCAGTGACATTGATTTGCATATGAATAGCAATTCACTTAATTTTCTTAATGTATATATATTTTTAAGATGCTCTCATTCCGGAGGGGAAGAACGTCTAGAAAGTCCTTTTGCCAAAAAATTAACAGATATAGGAATTAGAAGAATCTTCTCTTCAGAACATGACATTTTCCGGGAAAGCGTAAGGAAGTTTTTTCAAGAAGAAGTGGTTCCTTATCACACAGAGTAAGTGGCATATTTTCCTTTAAAGTAATGTACATTAGGAGTACAATAAAGATCATTTTCTAGACTGCTGTGTGTTGTGCTACTGAATAAATACTGTGTTCAGTGCTTTAAAAACCTTTTACTGTCTTCAGTATAATTCTGTAAGATTACAAGATTTTCAAGCTAGTTCAAAATTGTAACTATGTACGGGGACGGATGTTAACAAGACTTATTGTGGTGATCATTTTGCAATATATACAAATAATCATGTTGTACACCTGAAACTAATGTTATATGTCAATTATATCTCAATTTAAAAAATTGAGGGGTGGCTGGGTGGCTCAGGTGGTTGGGGTGCTATGCTCCTAACCCTGAAGTTGCCAGTTTGATTCCCACATGGGCCAGTGAGCTGCACCCTCTACAGCTAGATTGTGAACAATAGCTTGACCTGGAGCTGGGCTGCCCTGAGCGACCAGTGGCCAGCATGAGTGGCCGCAGTAGGCGTGATTGGCTGGCAGCTGGTGAGAGATGCTGTGAGCTGCTGTGAGCGGCTGGCCAATGCCAGTGACCGATTGGCTCAGCTGAGCAGAGCGCAATGCTCATAACACCAACATGGGCCACCTCCACAACTAGACTGAGAACAATGGCTGGAATCGGAGGTGGGAGGGGGCAAAAGGGAGAGGAGAGGAGAAGAAAGGGAGGAAAATTGAAAATTTAAAAATCAATCTAAAAATAGTATTTTTGAAAACTGGTTAAGTGTCAATGAAATACTTGTCAATTCCATATTCTTTCTTTTTTTGCTTCATGAATGCATTAAAATGCATAAAAGCTCAAAGCCAGCATATGGCAAATACTGGTAGGCAATAGGCTACCTCAAAGTATTTTTATTACTGGATGAAATATTTATTGATCAATTAATTACTGATTACCTCCTTTATTGACCAAAAAACTGTCATTTCTATTAAAATAAGATTTTGGTGTGTTTCCAAAATTCACTTAATGCCAATAATTTATGACAAAACCATTCTACAATTAGAATGCTTTTTAAAAATTATTTTTAAATAATTTCCATTAAGTTTTTATAAATACTTCTTGGTAAGAATGACCAAAACTAGCTAAACGCTGATACTATACACAACTAGTCTTTGGTGAAAAACTAGCTTCTTAAAGACAAAAGAAAATGTAGTATACTTCACTCAAAGACATTGTTTTTTGATTATTTCTTTACTGTTTTAAATTTCATTCCAGAAAAATTGTTGGTGAGGACTTGAAGTAAACATGATAGAAGTTGACAAATTGGAGTCAATAATAAAAATATTTCTGAAGCTATTTTAGTCAGTACACAAAACACACCAAAACAACACATTATAATCAAACTCTTTTAAAATTTCTTGAAGTATCTGTATTTATCTTTAATCAATATCTTATATCCCATATCTTACTAACTATACCTAACTACGACTTAAGAAGAAAAAAAATTCTCAGATTCTTTAACCAGCTTCAGCTAGCCATGTCTTTCCTTATCATGCCATTCTCATTTTTAAAGAAGAAAAGCAGAGGTTGCACAATCTTACCCAAACATATTATCCTTTCAGAAATTCATTTGCTAGAGCTATGCTATAAGATGCTTCTGCTCTTCTATTGTTCCTACTTAAAATGTAGTAACATTGCTTGCTCTTGTCAGCTTTTGTATATTCTCATCCCATAAGGTCAGCACTTTAAGGAAATATGCAAAAAGCAATTGCCTTTACAGGACAAGTTGGACAAATTCCCATGACTATATGACTCAATTATGCTGGCCCCCTAAGAGTACCAGCTGAGAGAAACTACACCCATGAATATCAGTGGATACAATTTGCAGATCCAATAAATAGTCAAGAGTGGGAGTGGGGGCAGGGGAGAGGCAAATACAAAGAAGTAAGAAAGAGAACAAGAAGCAGGAGAAATGATAAAAGAGTCAGAGGCAAATAGAAGGATATGGCCAATGTCAACAACAAAACTTCAAGTTTAGGGAGCAGTTATGTAGAAAATCATTCATAAATTCCAATTGTCACCATTTAAATAATATGAAAAAAAGTTTTTCTGATTTTAAAATGTGTGTTATTTACAGATGGGAGAAAGCTGGAGAAGTGAGTAGGGAGCTTTGGGAAAAAGCTGGAAAACAAGGACTGCTTGGTATCAATATTGAAGAGCATCATGGTGGCGTTGGTGGGGACTTGTACTCGGCAGCGATTGTTTGGGAGGAGCAGTAAGTATAGGGACTTCTGAAGTTGAATCTTGTTTGTAAGCACACTGTTCACCTTACTGAGATAAGGATAGAAAATGCTTTCTAGTCTTTTTATAAGATTGAAAATTCAGTGTAAAATGTTAAAGTTTATACCACTCACATACTCTTGCACATGTTTTAAGTGTGAGAAGATAAGAAAATCTCCTTTTAAGTTGTTTAAATAGATGTTGTTGAAAATGAAAGAGTTTCATTTCTAATTGACCCATTTGGTTATTTTCTCTTTTAAAAGGATATTTGAAAGAGAACAGAAAAGTGGAAAAGTATTTCCATAAGTTATACTAAGCGTTTAACTTATAAGAACGAATGAAGATTTCAGTTGATAAATGGGCAAAAGATTTGAACTAACAATTCAGCAAAAAAGAAATGCAAATAGTTTTCTTTTTTGAAAACTTACTACCAATCAAATGCAAATTAAATTACCCTGGGGGTATCATTTTGAGTATCTACAAAAGTTAGTGAAACCAAAATGCTGTAATACCCAGTGCTGAGAAGGTTACAGTGAAAGTGACATTCATGTACTCTTGGTGGCATTATATAGTAGAATAAATGCTTTGGGGATTAAAACTGTGGATACATATGAAAAATGAAAATACTTCTCTTTGATCTAGGATGCCACTTTGGGGAATTTATCTTAAGGAAATAATTTAATAGAAATAAATAGCAGCTTGTAGAGAAATCATTATTATGTTAGATCATAATCCCCCAAATTTAGAAGCAACCTAAATGTCTGGCAGTGGGAGAATGAATAAGTAAATTATCGTACCTGAGCAATTTGTAATATTTGGCAGCTATATGAGATTATTATTAAGACAACTATGTAAAAAAAAAATAGAATTTTTTCATGTCATATAATTTAAAGAAGGCAGTTAAATGCAAAATTTGTATCATGTCTGCAGCTACATTAAAATATATCAGTATGGTAAAGGTATTTTCATTTTGCCAAAATGAAAATAGTTGCTGTGTTAGGGTAATACAGTTGTACGTGATTAACATTTTTAAATGTTTTATCTTTTTATTCACTAAATAAGTATACATCAAACTCTACTAGAGTACTATTATAATCTTAGAGCCAGAAATTAAAAGAACAGTAAAAAGTAAGAGGGAAAACCTTCAAGAACTTTATAGGTTTGGAGGTAAGCAGGCTATTATATAACACAATAAGACCTTTAACATTTTGTTGTTGTTTTTTTAATTGAAAATCGAAGAAACTAAAAACAGAACAAAATAATTACTTTTGCTTTAAATTTTCTTCTTTTTTTCTAAGAGCATATTCGAATTGTACAGGCCCAGGTTTCAGTCTTCATTCAAATATTGTAATGCCCTATATTTCGAACTATGGCTCAGAAGAACAAATTAAGCACTTCATCCCCCAGATGACTGCAGGGAAATGTATTGGTGCCCTAGCAATAACAGAGCCTGGGGCTGGAAGGTAAATGAACATTTGATTGGATTTGAAGTGTTGGAAGCAGTGCTCTCACAGCAAATATTCTCTCTATGCTTGCTTTATACCAAACTGTGAACTAAATGCTTGGAGAAATACAAAGATGAACACAGCGTAATTCACATTTTCAAGTAACTTCAAACTCCAAGAGGAAAATAAGGCCTTATACACAGATAGCATTAAAACAGGTTGTAATGTCGG